>NW_026967501.1:2441312-3055703 GCF_028390025.1 Pseudophryne corroboree
CGTGTATCAGAGGCTGATAACCCAAGATCAGAGCAGGAACCAGATGGGGATATATTGCGCTACTGTAAGCCCCATAAAAGCTTTGTGGACTGTAACTATGTCAGCACTAGGAGACATCCAAGCAAATGCTGATACAGTGGATGTTAGGAGACAACACTTGCAGCCCAGTTTTCTCTGTGATGTAGAAGACTCAAATCTAGCCAGCATAGCACAGAGGAGAGAAAGGGATAATGCACCTGGGGTCATGAAGGAGATGCCAGCGAGACTAAGAATAGCATTCAGCCAGCCCCTCAGCCGGTCAGGATGGGGGAGGTGAGCGATCTGGGGAAGATGGAGGATCCCCCAGGTGACATCCAGCAATAATCCACTGAGGGGGCAACAGTGATGTAAGGCCCAAAGGATGGGGTAGGGGCTGTTGAGGGGATAGCATAAGAAGATCTGCAGATACCCCCTGCAGACAACTTCTGTGCTGTTGGTAACTGCAGACGGAAGTCCTCAACCGTTGCCTACCACTGCCAGGTTCCTGGACACGGGCCTGCTGATGCAGATTACGCTCCTTGGAAAAGTGATTTATAGTAAAAGGACTGAGTTCTCAGCATTAGTCCCAGTGCTTGGAGGGTTATATTATTACCATATGTCTCCTGCTTCTGATGGATGATGGAACCATCAGTATATGGACTAGAGCGGCAGGGATGTAAGGAGCATGAAGAGAGTTCCCTTTGTAAATACTCCATACAAGGAAGTTACCCATTGCAATGGCAGACATGGAGGATGAAGAGGGAAAACACTGCTGTCTCCAAGCTTGCAGAAACCATTCCCAATATTCATATGAAGGCCCAGCGAGGGTACAAATGTGACCCCTGTACTGGGCCCCAAAGTGCCAAGGGGCCCCAAGCAACAATATCACTAGAGAAACTAAATTTGTAACACGCTGGCCGGCAGAGCAAAAACATGAAAAAACAAACAAAAGTCTCTCACCCATAGTGCGCATGTGCAAAAATGGGATTTTAATACCTACCGGTAAATCCTTTTCTCTTAGTCAGTAGAGGATGCTTCAAGAACCATGGGGTATAGACGGGATCCGCAGGAGACATGGGCACTTTAAGACTTTAAAAGGGGTGTTAACTGACTCCTCCCTCTATGCCCCTCCTCCAGACTCCAGTTATAGGAACTGTGCCCAGGGAGACGGACATTTAGAGGAAAAGGATTTATTTAATTTTAAACTAAGGTGAGATACACACCAACTCACACCTCAAACACGCCGTACAACATGGCAGTCAACAACAACGCATGCAACGGCATGACCAACCTCAGCCACAGACTGACTGTACTTAACTCAACATGAGAGTAACCAATAACTGCAGCACAGTACGCACTGGGACGGGCGCCCAGCATCCTCTACGGACTAAGAAAAAAATTTACCTGTAGGTATTAAAATCCTATTTTCTCATACGTCCTAGAGGATGCTGGGGATGCTTCAAGAACCATGGGGTTTATACCAAAGCTCTAGAACGGGCGGGAGAGTGCGGATGACTCTGCAGCACCGATTGACCAAATAAGAGGTCCTCCTCAGCCAGGGTATCAAACTTGTAAAACTTCGCAAAGGTGTTTGATCCTGACCAAGTAGCTGCTCGGCAAAGCTGTAATGCCGAGACCCCTCGGGCAGCCGCCCAGGATGCGCCCACCTTTCTGGTAGAGTGGGCCTTAACCGATTTTGGTAACGGCAATCCTGCTGTAGAATGAGCCTGCTGAACAATATTACAGATCCAGCGTGCAATAGTCTGCTTGGAAGCAGGAGCCCCAATCTTGGTAGGAGCATACAGGACAAACAGAACCTCTGTTTTCCTAATCTGAGCCGTTCTGGCGACATACATTTTCAAAGCTCTGACCACATCGAGAGACGTCGATTCCGCCATGGTGTCAGTAGCCACTGCACCACAATAGGCTGGTTTACGTGAAACGATGAAACCACTTTTGGCAGAAATTGCTGACGAGTTCTCAACTCCGCTCTATCTACATGGAAGATTAAATAGGGGCTTTTGTGAGACAAAGCCGCTAACTCAGACACTCGCCTTGCGTATGCCAAGGCCAACAGCATGACTACTTTCCAAGTAAATAATTTAAACTCAACCTTACGTAAAGGTTAAAACCAATGAGATTGCAGGAACTACAACACCACATTCAGATCCCATGGTGCCACTGGGGGCACAAAGGGAGGTAGGATGTGCAGCACCCCTTTCACGAAAGTCTGAACTTCTGGAAGGGAGGCCAATTATTTTTGAAAGAAAATTGATAAGGCCAAAATTTGTACTTTAATGAAGCCTAACTTTAGGCCCGCATCCACACCTGCTTGCAGAAAATGGAGAAAACGCCCCAGCTGGAATTCCTCTATAGGAGCCTTCTTGGATTCACACCAAGACACACATTTTTTCCAAATACGGTGATAATGTTTCGACCTCACTTCTTTTCTAGCCTGAAGAAGTGTGGGAATGACTTCACTGGGAATACCTTTTCGGGCTAGGATTTGGCGTTCAACTGCCATGCCGTCAAACGCAGCCGCGGTAAATCTTGATACACGCACGGCCCTTGCTGTAACAGGTCCTCTCGTAGAGGAAGAGGCCAGAGATCTCCAATGAGTAATTCCTGAAGATCCGGATACCAGGTCCTCCTTGGCCAGTCTGGAACAATGAGTATTGCATGAACCCTTGCTCTTCTTATGATCTTTAACACTTTTGGAATGAGTGGAAGTGGAAGGAACACATAGACCGACTGAAACACCCACGGTGTCCACCGCTATTGCTTGAGGGTCCCTCGACCTGAAACAATATCTCTGAAGCTTCTTGTTGAGGCGAGACACCATCATGTTTATTTGAGGAATTCCCCAACGATTTGTCACTTCTGCAAAGACCTCTTGATGAAGACCCCACTCTCCTGGATGGAGCTCGTATCTGCTGAGGAAGTCTGCTTCCCAGTTGTCTGGAATGAAGACCACTGACAGAGCGCTTGCATGTCTTTCTGCCCAGCTGAGAACTTTTATGGCCTCTGCCATTTCTGCTCTGCTCTTTGTTCCGCCCTGGCGGTTTATATGCGCCACTGCTGTTATGTTGTCCAACTGAATCAAGACGGGCAGACCGCAAAAAAGATGTTCCGCTTGCAGAAGGCCGTTTAAATGGCCCTTAATTCCAGAATGTTTATATGCAGACAAGCTTCCTGGCTTGACCATTTTCCCTGGAAATTTCCCCCGTGTGACTGCTCCCCAGCCTCGGAGACTTGCATCTGTGGTCACCAGGATCCAGTCCTGAATCCCGAACCTGCGAACCTCTAGGAGATGAGAGCTGTGCAGCCACCACTGAAGGGAGATTCTGGACCTAGAGGACAGGATTATTTTCCGGTGCATGTATAGGTGAGACCTGGACCACTTGTCCAACAGATCCCACTGAAACACCCTGGCATGGAATCTGCTAAACTGAATGGCCTCGTAGGCCGCCACCATCTTCCCCAGCAACCGAGTGCATTGATGAATCGACCCTCTTGCCGGTTTCAGAATCTGTTTGACCATGTTCTGAATTTCCAGAGCCTTTTCCACTGGAAGAAAGACTCTCTGCAATTGTGTGTCCAGAATCATACCCAGGAATGACAGCCGTGTTGTCGGAACCAACTGTGACTTTGGCAAGTTTAGGAGCCAACCATGTTGTAGCAGAATTGTCAGGGAGAGCGTCATGTTCTGCAGTAATTGCTCCTTAAATCTCGCCTTTATCAGGAGATCGTCCAAGTACGGGATAATTGTGACTCCCTGCTTGCGCAGGAGTACCATAATTTCCGCCATTACTTTGGTGAAAATTCTAGGAGCCGTGGACAGACCAAACGGCAACGTCTGAAACGGATAATGGAAATCCTGCATTCCAAAACTCAGATAAATGGGAACACGCAAGTAGGCATCCTTTATATCTACCGGCACCATAAAATCCCCCTCCTCCAGACTGGAGATCACTGCCCGGAGAGATTCCATCTTGAATTTGAATTTCCTTAGGTAGAAATTGAGGTATTTGAGGTTCAGGATAGGCCTGACTGAGCTGTCTGGCTTCGGGACCACAAACAGGCTGGAATAAAAGCCTTCGCCTTGTTGCGACAGGGGAAACCTGACAATGACCTGATTTAGACACAATTTTTGTATTGCATCGCATACCACCTCCCTGTCCTGAAGAGAAACTGGTAAGGCCGATTTGAAAAATTGGTGAGGGGGAACGTCTTGAAACTCTAGCTGGGACACTATTTCCAAAACCCATGGGTCTAGGGCCGAACGAGCCCAGAACTGACTGAAGAGTTTGAGACGTGCCCCCACCGGTGCCGACTCCTCCAGAGGAGCCCCAGCGTCATGCGGTGGATTTGGTAGAAGCCGGGGAGGAAGTCTGCTCTTGGGAACTTGCCGCAGCCGGTGACCTTTTTCCCATTCCTCTTCCCCTTGAAGGAAGGAAGCCTCTCTGCCTTTTTTGTACTTACTGGGATGAAAGGACTGCACCTGATAGTGGTGTGTTTTCTTTTGTTGCGCAGGAACATAAGGTAAAAATTACAACTTACCCGCGGTAGCCGTAGATACCAGGTCAGTGTCACCGTCTCCAAACAAGACACCACCTTTATACGGCAGAGACTCCATAGCCTTCTTAGAGTCAGCATCAGCATTCCATTGATGAATCCACAATGCTCACCTGGCTGAGACTGCCATGGCATTGGCCCTCGATCCCAAGAGGCCAATATCCGTTGCAGTTTCCTTTGGGTAGGCTGCAGCATCCCTGATATGACCTAGTGTCAAAAGAACGCTATCCATATCCAGGGTATCTATATCACATGACAAGTTATCTGCCCATTTTTCAATAGTGCTACTCACCAATGCCGATGCCACAGCAGGTCTGAGCAGCATACCCGTAGTGACATAAATGGATTTTAATGTATTTTCCTGCTCACGATCCGCAGGTTCCTTTAGGGCTGCCGTTTCGGGGGACGGCAGCGCCACCTTTTTGGACAGCCGTGACAGAGCTTTGTCCACAGTGGGGGGTGACTCCCACTTTTCCCTATCCCCCGAGGGGAATGGATATGCCGCCGGAATTCTCTTGGGAATTTGAAACTTCTTGTCAGGAGTTTCCCAAACCTTTTCACAAAGCGTGTTCAGTTCATGAGAGGGAGGAAACGTTACCTCAGGTCTCTTTCCTTTATACATACAGACCCTAGTATCAGGAACAGCAGGGTCCTCCGTGATATGTAATACGTCTTTTATCGCCACAATCATGTACTGAATGCTCTTGGCCAGTTTTGGATTTCGTCTGGCATCACTATAGTCGACACTGAAGTCAGAGTCCGTGTCGGTATCTGTATCTGCTCTCTGGGTAAATGAACGCTTTTGTGAACCCCAGAGAGTCTGAACCTGGGACAACACATCCTCTACGGATTTTTTCCATGCCTGGTTCTGAGAGCCACATTCGCATTCAAAGCACTCAAAACATTTACCCAATCAGGAGTCGGCGGTGCTGACAGGGTCACTCCCACAGCCGTTTCTTTCCCTAATCCAGTCTCCTCCTGGGAACAGCACTCTGCCTCAGACATGCCGACACACGTACACCGACACCCACAAACACACTGGGCATATAGGGGACAGACCCACAGTAAAGCCTGTCAGAGGAACACAGGGAGTTTGCAGCTCACAACCCAGCGCCTAGCCCGGTTCTGAACACCTTTATATAAAGCCCCAGACCTGGTAGCGCTTTTATATTATATTAAATAGCACCAAAATAACTGTGCCCCCCCCCCCCCCTGTTTTGCCCCGTTACTTGTACAGCAGAGGAGAGGAAGACCAGCATCTCTGCAGCTCTGTGGAGAGAAAATGGCGCTGGTGAGAGCTGGGAGGTCTAAGCCACGCCCCCTCTATGACGCGCTTCAGCCCCGCTATCTTTTTACATTTTTATACTGGCGGGGGACCGGATTCAGTGCCTAGGCACCTGAAAACCACTTTTCCCAGTCATATTGAGGGTTTACATGCCCCCCCCCCCCCCCCTGTAGTGCCACCGAGTGTGGGAGCATGGCGCTGTGCTGTACATCAAAGCCGTCACTGAAGTCTTCTGATCATCTTCTACTCATCTGTCTTCTGACTCTGCAAGGGGGGTAACGGCGGGCTCCGGGAACGAGCATCTAGGCGTACCTAGCGTTCAGACCCTCAGGAGCTAATGGTGTCCTGTAGCCTAAGAAGCAGCGCCTTGAAACTCACAGAAGTAGGTCTGCTTCTCTCCCCTAAGTCCCATGAAGCAGGGAGCCTGTAGCCAGCAGGTTTCCCTGGAAATAATAAACCTAACATAAGTCTTTTTCTGAGAAACTCTGGAGAGCTCCTCAGTGTGCATCCAGTCTCACTGGGCACAGATTCTAAACTGGAGTCTGGAGGAGCGATAGAGGGAGGAACCAGTTCACACCCCTTTTAAAAGTCTTAAAGTGCCCATGTCTCCTGCGGATCCAGTCTATACCCCATGGTTCTCGAAGCGTTCCCAGCATCCTCTAGGACGTATGAGAAAACTCTCTACATGTGATATTTGTCATGGATAGCCTTGTGTTAGAAACACCCAACTGAGAACAAGGCTGATGGCGGAGGAGGGTGTAGGATAAGAGATTGTTGTAGTGACTGAGCAATGAGAAAATGTGACTTGTGTAATAAGTGTTTATTACTCACCTGTGCTGATATCTGTAGGGATCTCCTCCTCCTTACGCTGCTGATCTCCCCTCACATACGTCTCTTCTTCTCCCTCTTTATCTTCTGCCTTTATATCAGTCACATACGTCTCTTCTTCTCCCTCTTTATCTTCTGCCTTTATATCAGTCACATGCGTCTCTTCTACTCCCTCTATATCTTCTGCCTTTATATCAATCACATACGTCTCTTCTTCTCCCTCTATATCTTCTGCCTTCATATCAGTCACATACGTCTCTTCTTCTCCCTCTATATCTTCTGCCTTTATATCAGTCACATACGTCTCTTCTTCTCCCTCTATATCTTCTGCCTTCATATCAGTCACATACGTCTCTTCTTCTCCATCTGTATCTTTTGCCTTCATATCAGTCACATACGTCTCTTCCTCTCCCTCTACATCTTCTGCCTTCATATCAGTCACATACGTCTCTTCTTCTCCCTCTATATCTTCTGCCTTTATATCAGTCACATACGTCTCTTCATCTCCCTCTGTATCTTCTATTTTAATATCATACAGACGTTCTACCTAAAAAAAACAAAAAACACTATAATGACATCTGCACAGTCAGATTAGACTGAGGTGAAACAGTATAATATCAGTGTATAAGACACACAGCTCCTCTACAGATCATACAGTGACAGTCACTTTGGTATATTGGTGAGACCCTAAATCCCACCTACCTGATCCTCCTGTGGGATCCTGTGATTCTCCTCTGTACAATTCTGGGAATACAGAGGACAGGGACATCTCTCTGGGGTATCTCTGTTACTGGGCCCATCTGTAGGAGACACACAGTGACTGAGTACACTGTATATATGTGATTATCAGGTGATGTGTGTATATAGGGGGCCCCATACCTGCTCTCCCCTGTACAATACAGGACAGTCTCCTCTTACCCAGTGATGTGAGGGGCCGGTGATTCTCCATCATCACGTCCTTGTACAGACCCCTGTGTTCCTCTATATACTCCCCCTCCTGCATGGAGACATAGACAGTGACATCCTGACACACACAGTGATAGAGTCATCACCCAGACACGTCCCCTGGTGTTACTGTATAATGTCCCATTCCCAGCAGTCACCTCTCCAGTCATCACCCAGACACGTCCCCTGGTGTTACTGTATAATGCCCAATTCCCAGCAGTCACCTCTCCAGTCATCACCCAGACACATCCATTGGTGTTACTGTATAATGTCCCATTCCCAGCAGTCACCTCTCCAGTCATCACCCAGACACATCCCCTGGTGTTACTGTATAATGTCCCATTCCCAGCAGTCACCTCTCCAGTCATCACCCAGACACATCCATTGGTGTTACTGTATAATGCCCCATTCTCAGCAGTCACCTCTCCAGACATCACCCAGACACATCCCCTGATGTTACTGTATAATGTCCCATTCGTCACCTCTCCAGACATCACCCAGACACATCCCCTGGTGTTACTGTATAATGTCCCATTCCCAGCAGTCACCTCTCCAGTCATCACCCAGACACAACCCCCGGTGTTACTGTATAATGTCCCATTCCCAGCAGTCACCTCTCCAGTCAGCAGCTGAATGATCTTGTTGGCGAGTTCCAGGATTTTCTTTTCAATGTGTCTCACGTGTCAGTGAGTGAGGTGGAGGCACCGGGATGAGGCTCTGGGTCCTTCTTCTTCCTGACACACGGGGAGGGCTGCTCGGTGTCTCACCCTCAACAGATGTCTTCTTCACTACTGTGTAACCCTGCGAAATGGGGGAGACATCACTGTAAATACTCCCAGATCCACTCACCTCCCCAGTCATGTCCCTGTACGATTACAATGGATATAAGTGATGTCACTGTGACACTCCCAGATCCCCTCACCTCCCCAGTCATGTCCCTGTATGATCACAATGGATAAAAGTGATGTCACTGTGACGCTCCCAGACCTCCTCACCTCCCCAGTCATGTTCCTGTATTATTACTATAGATATATGATGTCACTGTGACGCTTCCAGATCCCCTCACCTCCCCAGTTATGTCCCTGTATTATTACTATCGTGCCAATGGACACGCTCATCCCAACACAAACATACAGTGCACCTGTCCTGTAATGGGCACACTTACCTCTGCATTATGGTTACCTCCTTTCTACTCAATGTACCTACTAAACATGCACACCAGGGACGTGCAGTGAGGTACATTTCTCAAGAGGCACTGGCTAGTACCAGAGCCAGATTTACACACAATATACGAGTCCAAGGATTATACATAGGTGCAGCAGTATATACATGTGGGCATTACACACAGGGGCAGCGGTATACACACGTGGCCATTACACACAGGGGCGGCGGTATACACACGTGGGCAGCGGTATACACACGTGCCCATTACACACAGGGGCAGCGGTATACACACGTGGCCATTACACACAGGGGCAGCGGTATACACACGTGGCCATTACACACAGGGGCAGCGGTATACACACGTGGCCATTACACACAGGGGCAGCGGTATACACACGTGGGTATTACACACAGGGGCAGCGGTATACACACGTGGCCATTACACACAGGGGCAGCGGTATACACGTGGCCATTACACACAGGGGCAGCGGTATACACACGTGGCCATTACACACAGGGGCAGCGGTATACACACGTGGCCATTACACACAGGGGCAGCGGTATACACAAGTGGCCATTACACACAGGGGCAGCGGTATACACACGTGGCCATTACACACAGGGGCAGCGGTATACACACGTGGCCATTACACACAGGGGAAGCGGTATACACATGTGGCCATTACACACAGGGGCAGCGGTATACACACGTGGCCATTACACACAGGGGAAGCGGTATACACATGTGGGCATTATACACAGATGCAGCGGTATACACATGTGGACATAATACACAGGTGGACATTATACACATGTGGGCATTACACACAGGTGCAGCGGTATACACATGTGGGCATTACACACAGAGGCAGCGGTATACACATGTGGGCATTACACACAGGGGCAGCGGTATACACACGTGGCCATTACACACAGGGGAAGCGGTATACACATGTGGCCATTACACACAGGGGCAGCGGTATACACACGTGGCCATTACACACAGGGGAAGCGGTATACACATGTGGGCATTATACACAGATGCAGCGGTATACACATGTGGACATAATACACAGGTGGACATTATACACATGTGGGCATTACACACAGGTGCAGCGGTATACACATGTGGGCATTACACACAGAGGCAGCGGTATACACATGTGGGCATTATACACAGGGGGAGTAGTATAAATTTGGTGAGTGCGGGTAAGGTAGGTGGAGGGAGGGGGCACTGCCTCCCCTACCATAGAATTTTTACTTCTGACTACAGAAATGATTAGAATAATACAAAGATGATATTTATATGTTCTTTGTATTTTACATATACTGTATAAAGTGAAAACTGTGGTGTATACGTTAGTATGACAGGAAAAGCTCTGTCTCCCCGCAAGTCACTGATACACAGGTACACCCAACCCCATGTGTGCGGAGCGTTCTACCCTCACTTCTGCTGCGCACACTTCTCCCACCACAACCCAACTGTGACGTGTGCGCATCCTACCCTCACTTCTTCTGTGCACACTTATCCCACCACAACCTGTGACGTGTGCACCTATCAGTCACACATCCTACCCCCAATGCTGCCATTATTCACGCACCCCTCCCCCATGCAGCCACCGGTCACACACCCCTCCCCCATGCAGCCACCGGTCACGCACCCCTCCCCCATGCAGCCACCGGTCACGCACCCCTCCCCCATGCAGCCACCGGTCACTGGGTGACAGGGTACAGGCAGCGGGTGGAAGGGTACAGGCAGGGGGCGGCAGGTGATGAGCAGGGGGCATTAGGAGAATGTCAGGGGCAGCAGGTGAGAGGGCATTAGGAGAATGTCAGGGGCAGCAGGTGAGGGGGCATTAGGAGAATGTCAGGGGCAGCAGGTGAGGGGGCATTAGGAGAATGTCAGGGGCAGCAGGTGAGGGGGCATTAGGAGAATGTCAGGGGCAGCAGGTGAGGGGGCATTAGGAGAATGTCAGGGGCAGCAGGTGAGGGGGCATTAGGAGAATGTCAGGGACAGCAGGTGAGGGGGCATTAGGAGAATGTCAGGGGCAGCAGGTGAGGGGGCATTAGGAGATGAGGGGGCATTAGGAGAATGTCAGGGGCAGCAGGTGAGGGGGCATTAGGAGAATGTCAGGGACAGCAGGTGAGGGGGCATTAGGAGAATGTCAGGGGCAGCAGGTGAGGGGGCATTAGGAGATGAGGGGGCATTAGGAGAATGTCAGGGGCAGCAGGTGAGAGGGCATTAGGAGAATGTCAGGGGCAGCAGGTGAGGGGGCATTAGGAGAATGTCAGGGGCAGCAGGTGAGGGGGGCATTAGGAGAATGTCAGGGGCAGCAGGTGAGGGGGGCATTAGGAGAATGTCAGGGGCAGCAGGTGAGGAGGCATTAGGAGAATGTCAGGGGCAGCAGGTGAGGGGGCATTAGGAGAATGTCAGGGGCAGCAGGAGAGGGGGCATTAGGAGAATGTCAGGGGCAGCAGGAGAGGGGGCATTAGGAGAATGTCAGGGGCAGCAGGAGAGGGGGCACTATGAGAATATAAGGGCAGCAGGTGAGGGGGTATTAGGAGAATATAAGGGCAGCAGGTGAGGGGGTACTAGGAGAATGTCAGTGGCAGGAGAGGGGGCAATAGAAGAATATAGGAACAGTAGGTGAGAGGGCATTAGGAGAATGAATGGGCAGGTGTGGGGGCATTAGGAGAATGTCAGGGGCAGCAAGTGACGGGGTATTAGGAGAATATAAGGGCAGCAGGTGAGGGTGTATAAGGAGAATGGCAGGGGCAGCAGGTGATGAGCAGGGGGTATTAGGAGACTGTCAGGGGCAGCAGGTGAGGGGGCATTAGGAGAATATAGGGGCAGCAGGTGAGGGGGCATTAGGAGAATATAGGGGTTGGTGAGAGGGAATTAGGAGAATATAGGGGTTGGTGAGGGGGCATTAGGAGAATATAGGGGTTGGTGAGGAGCAGGGACGTGCAGTCAGGGGAGGCAGGGGAGGCAGTGCCTCCCCTGTCATTACTGAGTGAAACAATACAAGGAAGATACTTATGACACATATACTGTGTCATAAGTATCTTTGTTATATTTTTGTATTCATTTTTAGACATTTAAATCGTTTTGGAGGCACTGATAACAGTGCCTCCCGTTGTCAATGGGAATGGGGATAATGCGGGGGGCGGGGCCAAGCACTAGGCTCTAAAAGCCCATTGATAAAGTACATGAAAGCGGCACTAGAATAAGTGCCTCGTTGAGAGGGGCACATGTGATTGGACAGCGGATCCAGGGCTGGAACCGCTAGTCCAATCACACAGGCGCTGCGGTGTGAGCGCTCACCTCCCGTCGCTGTAAGCTCCCGTCCCGTCGCTGTAAGCTCCGAGTCCTCGGTGATGTGATGCAGGCGCTTCCGCCCCCCCTCCCGTGTCACATTCTCCCTGCGCCGGACCGATGCCTAAGTGAAGGAGCAGCTGGAGGCCGTGATGTCCCCCCCTCCTGTGGCACACTCTTCCTGCGCCGGGCAGATGCTAAAGAAAAGGAACAGCTGGAGGCCGGCTGCACCTTCATCCAGGTCAGTGTCAGTCTCCCCCCTCTCCCCCCCCCCCCCTCTGTATTTCTGTTGTTCTGATTCTCTCTCTATTTTTCTGTTTCCCTCTCTGTCGGTCTCTTAAGGTGGGTACACACTGGCCGATATATCGCGGGTCCGTCGGCCAGTGTGTACGGGCGATATTTCTGTGAACTCCGTTGTTCACAGACATATCGCGTCAGCCCTGGAACACAGCCGACGGCCAATAAATCTACCGATATATTGGCGCGTCGTTGTGTGTGTACGGGTGACCAGCCGGCTGCCCGTACACATGCTGCGGCAGCCGGCGGTGATTGACAGCCGAACTGGGCGGGCGTGTGTACACGTCCGCCCAGTTCATGACGTCAGTCCCCGCCGTATCGGGCAGTGTGTATGCACAGCACACTGCCCGATCCGTCCATAGATATATCTGACGATCAATTGATCGGCAGATATATCTATCAGTGTGTACCCACCTTATCACCTGCTTAGTCTTTCTCTCAGTGTCACTCGGTGTGTGTTTTCTCTCTCTCTATTTTTTTTCTCTCTCTCTTCCCTACAGGTACCCCTATTGGATTCAAGTGGACGTGATTCTCGGCGTAGTATGTAGGTAAGTAATCTCTCTCTCTCTCTCTTTCTCTCTCTCATTTTTACAGGTACCCCTAATTGGATTCTACTGGACAAGTGGACGTGATTCTCGGCGTGGGATGTAGGTAAGTAATCTCTCTCATTTTTACAGGTACCGCTAAGTGGATTCTACTGGACAAGTGGACATGATTCTCGGCGTTGGATGTAGGTAAGTATGTGTGAGTGTGTAAGTGTGTTTTAATAAAGTTTTACTTTCACGGTGTGTGTGTTGTGTTTTTATTTGGGTATTTTTGTTGTTGTAGAACTACAGGTACCAGCGGGCCCGTTATTTTCCCGCATGCTGGTACTTGTGGTTCTCCAAGTATCAGCAAGCGGGGGAGGCTTGCTGGGCCTTGTAGTTCCACAACAAAAAACAATATCTTTTTTTTAAACACTTATGGCTATCAGCCCGGCACCCACCGCCCAGGGGTGCTGGGGACAGCCCCGGGCTTCACCCCTGGCCCTTGGGTGCCTGGAGGGGGGGACCCCATGATTTAAGGGGTCCCACTCCTCCAGGGAACCCCGGTCAGAGGTGACTAGTTGGGGGGGTAATGCCACGGCCGCAGGGACCAATATAAAAGTGTTCCCCGGCTGTGGCATTATCTCCCTGGCTAGTGGAGCCCGGTGCTGGTTTTAAAAATACGGGGGACCCCTACATCTTTTGTCCCCCATATTTTTGGAACCAGGACCGGACTAAGGGCCTGGTGCTGGTTGTCTAAATATGGGGAACCCCTGTCCAATTTTCTTCCCAGTATTTAAACAACCAGGACCGGCTCAAAGAGCCCGAGGCTGGTTATACTTAGGAGGGGGGACCCCACGCAGTTCTTTTTTTTTAATTTTAACACATTCACAGCCTTTTCCACAGATTCGCATGCACGGATCTCACTGATCCATGCATGACTATCACAACACGCCAGCAAAAAGCAGGTCTATTTGAAAGCTCCATTTTTTTTATGAATTCCATGCTTCCCTGGCAGTGTTTGGCTATTGTCGGCGGTGATTGAGAATACAAATCCTTAGTAAATTACCGAGTACTATTAAATAACAGCCGTGTTTGATCGATGGGTCTATTGATTCGTATTTGTGTGGTCGGCAGTGTATCTCAAGTCAATACGAATAGCCCCAATACTGCCGAGATTTGTGTTTATTAAATTCCTGAGATCACACTTAGAAAAAAAAAGCCAACTCGAATGAAATCGGGACCTTAGTAAATATACCCCAGTGAGTTCAGTCTGGCCAGAGGGGGAGCGGGGCCACGATCCCCCGCTTCTCCCCTCTTCTCTCACTCTCTCTCTCTTCTGACCCCGGATTCCTGTTCGAGCTGCTTTTGTCACCGTCGAGCCCCGCAGTTCTAGGCCCAGGCAGACCCATGTAAGTAAATACCAATATAATTATCATTCACTGTCTGATCCCATCACCCTTTACTTCTCTCTTTTACACTCTCACCCGCTGCTACTGCTGTTACCCTTTTCCTGGCATCTCCCTGTCACCCACTACAGCCACCGTTTCTCCGGCGTCACCCACTGCTGCCACGCTCTCCCTGGCATCACCCTCCCCGTCACCTTCTCCTTGGCATCACCCACTGCTGTCACCCTCTCCCTGGTGACTCTCTCCCTGGCATAACGCTTTTCTTGTCACCCTCTCCCTGGCGTCACCCACTCCCTGTCACCCACTGTTGTCACCCTCTCTCTGGCGTCACCCTCTCCCTGTCACCCACTGATGGTTATTTTGTTGTCCAGGACTTCCATAAACTTAATAGCGCCGCATCCACGGTGCTGTTAAGTTAATGGAAGCCCTGAATAACAAAATTGCATTCATGTCCTCCTTCCACTCCCTTCCCAGTCCCAAACACTAATTTTTATTTATTTTTCTATAAAAATTTACAATATATCACAAGTATAATGAGCAGGCAGGCAGCGGGCAGTGGCGGCATCGGACTGAGATGCAAATTAGTGGCAGAGGACTGGGTCAGTTGATGGTGGGCGAGTTTGTAGGCCATTGATGGTGGCAGTGGGCATCGGCTCAGGGGCAGTAGCGGGCAGTGGCTCGGCGGCGGTAGGGGTCATCGGCAGGATTCGGTGGACATTATGGCTGCAGTGCCTCACCAGCCACTGACCTCACCGCACGCCACTGGTGAGGAGCCATTAGGAGAATATAGGGGTTGGTGAGGGGCCATTAGGAGAATATAGGGGTTGGTGAGAGGGCATTAGGAGAATGTCAGGGGAAGGAGAGGGGGGATTAGGAAAGGTTGAGGGCAGGAGAGGAGGTATTGGGAGAATGTAAGAGGTAGGAGAGGGAGTATTAGGAGAATATGGGGCAGATGAGGGGGCATTAGGAGAATTTCAGGGGCAGCAGGTGAGGGCGCATTAGGAGAATGTCAGGGGCAGCAGGTGAGGGGGCATAAGGAGGCAATAGGGGCAGGTGGGGGTAATAGGAGAATATAGGGGCAGCAGGTGAGGGAGTATTAAGAGAATGTTAGGGGTAGGAGTGGGGGTATTAGGAGAATAGAGGGGCAGCAGGGGAGGGGGCATTAGGAGAATATCAGGAACAGCTGGTACGGGGGTATTAGGACGTCAGGGGTAGCAGGTGAGGGGGTATTAGGAGAATATAGGGGTAGAAGATGAGGAGGCATTAGTAGAATGCAGGGGCAGCAGGTGAGGGGCCATTAGGAGAATGCAGGGGCAGCAGGTGTGGGCCCATTAGGAGAATGCCAGGGGCAGCAGGTGAGGGGCCATTAATAGAATGCAGGGGCAGCAGGTGAGGGCCCATTAGAAGAATGTAGGGGCAGCAGGTGGGGGGCCATTAGGAGAATGTCAGAGGCAGCAGGTGAGGGGGCATTAGGAGGGATTGGGGGCAGGAGAGGGGGTATTAGGAGAGGATGGGGGCAGGATGGAGGTATTAAGAGAGGATGGGGGCTGGAGATGGGGTATTAGGAGAGGTTAGGGCAGGAGAGGGGGTATTAGGAGAGGTTAGGGCAGGAGAGGGGGTAATAGGAGAGGATGGGGGCAGGAGAGGGGGTATTAGGAGAGGTTGGGGGCAGGAGAGGGGGTAATAGGAGAGGATGGGGGCAGGAGAGGGGGTATTAGGAGAGGTTGGGGGCAGGAGAGGGGGTATTAGGAGAGGATGGGGCAGGAGAGGGGGTAATAGGAGAGGATGGGGGCAGGAGAGGGGGTATTAGGAGAGGTTGGGGGCAGGAGAGGGGGTATTAGGAGAGGTTGGGGCAGGAGAGGGGGTATTAGGAGAGGTTGGGGCAGGAGAGGGGGTATTAGGAGAGGTGGGGGCAGGAGAGGGGGTATTAGGAGAGGATGGGGGCAGGAGAGGGGGTATTAGGAGAGGATGGGGGCAGGAGAGGGGGTAATAGGAGAGGATGGGGGTAGGAGAGGGGGTATTAGGAGAGGATGGGGGAGGAGAGGGGGTATTAGGAGAGGATGGGGCAGGAGACAGGAGGGATGAGGGGACATTACCTGGAGGATGAGGCGGAAGCAGCTCACATCCTGGACGGAGGATTGTGTACCGGAAGTGGGCGGGGCGGTATTTCCGAGCCATCGCCTGCATAGCGCATGGGATTATGGGTAGTGACTAACACGGTAACTCAGCAACCAGGAGTAGCCCCGCCCACTCACTGCCCATTGGCCGCAGCCTCCAGTCACTGCCCTGCCCTCTCATAGGCCGCAATGATCCGTCACTCATTTACCTCCCGCCCACTCACTGTCCATAGGACTTGGCTACTCGTCACTCACCAACCCGTCCTGCCCCGCCCACTCTCCCGCCCATTGGCCGATGTTTCATGTCACTCTCCTCCCTAATGGCCGCGGGCACGCCCACTCTCCTGCTCATAGGCCACAGCTTTCAGTAACTGTTACAGCCAGCCCCGCCCTCTCTCAGTCTCATAGGCCGCAATGCTCCGTCACTCATTTACCTCCAGACTCGTCCCCTCATTGCCCATAGGACGCATCGTCTCGTCACAGAATTACACTGCCCCGCCCACTATCCCGCCCATTGGCTGCCGTATCCTGCCAATTGCCGGAGGCCAAGCCCACTCTCCTGCTCATAGGCCGCAGCTTCCCGTCACAGTTACACCCAGTCCCGCCCTCTCACCCTCTCATAGGCCGCAATGCCCCGTCACTCAACTACTTCCAGCTCCGCCCCCAGCATGCTGCCTCCCTTCTTTCAGCCATCATTAGCCCCGCCTACTCTCTAGCCTGGCTCCCTGTGACGTCATAATCAGCGCTAGCTCAGACTAAGCCAACATGGCGGCGCCCATAGTATATATTATATTGCCTCGTACCACATTCTATATTACTCCGTTGTAGTCGCTCCTCCAGCTTGAAACTGAGGATAACCCTAACTTAGATGTAGACTTTCTTAATCAGGCGGAGCTTCAGCACCTTACAGAAGAGGAACATGATCAATTGATTAACCCAATGAAGAAGAAATCATAGGAATTGAGGAATTATTAAATCTTTACCTCTTGGTAAGTCACCTGGCTCAGAAGTGCTGATTATTATAAGCTGCTGCTTCCCTTAGTAACTCCCCACCTATTCTCACTATATAATTTTATTCTATCCGGCCATGTTGCTTCTGCAAATTTCAACACATCTCAGATAATTATCCTTTACACACCTGGCAAAGATCCTGCGTTAGTAACTTCATATCGTCCTATTTCAATACTTATTCAGGATCTAAACATTTTTTCCAAATTGATGGCACAAAGCCTACAACTAATTTTATTCCGCCTAATCCACTCATCACAAACTGGTTTTATCAGGCGCAGACACTCTGTTCTGAATATACATACCCATATGTCAGCTATGACGCACACCCACCACGCCAAAGCAACACAGAATATTGTAGTCAGCTATGACGCACACCCACCACGCCAAAGCAACACAGAATATTGTAGTCAGCTATGACGCACACCCACCACTCCAAAGCAACACAGAATATTGTAGTCAGCTATGACGCACACCCACCACTCCAAAGCAACACAGAATATTGTAGTCAGCTATGACGCACACCCACCACGCCAAAGCAACACAGAATATTGTAGTCAGCTATGACGCACACCCACCACGCCAAAGCAACACAGAATATTGTAGTCAGCTATGACGCACACCCATCACGCCAAAGCAACACAGAATATTGTAGTCAGCTATGACACACACCCACCACGCCAAAGCAACACAGAATATTGTAGTCAGCTATGACGCACACCCACCACTCCAAAGCAACACAGAATATTGTAGTCAGCTATGACGCACACCCACCACGCCAAAGCAACACAGAATATTGTAGTCAGCTATGACGCACACCCACCACTCCAAAGCAACACAGAATATTGTAGTCAGCTATGACGCACACCCACCATGCAAAGAAACACAGAATATTGTAGTCAGCTATGACGCACACCCACCACTCCAAAGCAACACAGAATATTGTAGTCAGCTATGACGCACACCCACCACGCCAAAGCAACACAGAATATTGTAGTCAGCTATGACGCACACCCACCACTCCAAAGCAACACAGAATATTGTAGTCAGCTATGACGCACACCCACCATGCAAAGAAACACAGAATATTGTAGTCAGCTATGACGCACACCCACCACGCCAAAGCAACACAGAATATTGTAGTCAGCTATGACGCACACCCACCACTCCAAAGCAACACAGAATATTGTAGTCAGCTATGACGCACACCCACCACTCCAAAGCAACACAGAATATTGTAGTCAGCTATGACGCACACCCACCACGCCAAAGCAACACAGAATATTGTAGTCAGCTATGACGCACACCCACCACTCCAAAGCAACACAGAATATTGTAGTCAGCTATGACGCACACCCACCACGCCAAAGCAACACAGAATATTGTAGTCAGCTATGACGCACACCCACCACGCCAAAGCAACACAGAATATTGTAGTCAGCTATGACGCACACCCATCACGCCAAAGCAACACAGAATATTGTAGTCAGCTATGACACACACCCACCACGCCAAAGCAACACAGAATATTGTAGTCAGCTATGACGCACACCCACCACTCCAAAGCAACACAGAATATTGTAGTCAGCTATGACGCACACCCACCACGCCAAAGCAACACAGAATATTGTAGTCAGCTATGACGCACACCCACCACTCCAAAGCAACACAGAATATTGTAGTCAGCTATGACGCACACCCACCATGCAAAGAAACACAGAATATTGTAGTCAGCTATGACGCACACCCACCACGCCAAAGCAACACAGAATATTGTAGTCAGCTATGACGCACACCCACCACTCCAAAGCAACACAGAATATTGTAGTCAGCTATGACGCACACCCACCACTCCAAAGCAACACAGAATATTGTAGTCAGCTATGACGCACACCCACCACGCCAAAGCAACACAGAATATTGTAGTCAGCTATGACGCACACCCACCACGCCAAAGCAACACAGAATATTGTAGTCAGCTATGACGCACACCCACCACTCCAAAGCAACACAGAATATTGTAGTCAGCTATGACGCACACCCACCACTCCAAAGCAACACAGAATATTGTAGTCAGCTATGACGCACACCCACCACGCCAAAGCAACACAGAATATTGTAGTCAGCTATGACGCACACACACCACTCCAAAGCAACACAGAATATTGTAGTCAGCTATGACGCACACCCACCACTCCAAAGCAACACAGAATATTGTAGTCAGCTATGACGCACACCCACCACGCCAAAGCAACACAGAATATTGTAGTCAGCTATGACGCACACACACCACTCCAAAGCAACACAGAATATTGTAGTCAGCTATGACGCACACCCACCACGCCAAAGCAACACAGAATATTGTAGTCAGCTATGACGCACACCCACCACGCCAAAGCAACACAGAATATTGTAGTCAGCTATGACGCACACCCACCACTCCAAAGCAACACAGAATATTGTAGTCAGCTATGACGCACACCCACCACGCCAAAGCAACACAGAATATTGTAGTCAGCTATGACGCACACCCACCACGCCAAAGCAACACAGAATATTGTAGTCAGCTATGACGCACACCCACCACTCCAAAGCAACACAGAATATTGTAGTCAGCTATGACGCACACCCACCACTCCAAAGCAACACAGAATATTGTAGTCAGCTATGACGCACACCCACCACGCCAAAGCAACACAGAATATTGTAGTCAGCTATGACGCACACCCACCACTCCAAAGCAACACAGAATATTGTAGTCAGCTATGACGCACACCCACCACGCCAAAGCAACACAGAATATTGTAGTCAGCTATGACGCACACCCACCACTCCAAAGCAACACAGAATATTGTAGTCAGCTATGACGCACACCCACCACGCCAAAGCAACACAGAATATTGTAGTCAGCTATGACGCACACCCACCACTCCAAAGCAACACAGAATATTGTAGTCAGCTATGACGCACACCCACCATGCCAAAGCAACACAGAATATTGTAGTCAGCTATGACGCACACCCACCACTCCAAAGCAACACAGAATATTGTAGTCAGCTATGACGCACACCCACCACGCCAAAGCAACACAGAATATTGTAGTCAGCTATGACGCACACCCACCACTCCAAAGCAACACAGAATATTGTAGTCAGCTATGACGCACACCCACCACGCCAAAGCAACACAGAATATTGTAGTCAGCTATGATGCACACACACCACTCCAAAGCAACACAGAATATTGTAGTCAGCTATGACGCACACCCACCACGCCAAAGCAACACAGAATATTGTAGTCAGCTATGACGCACACCCACCACTCCAAAGCAACACAGAATATTGTAGTCAGCTATGACGCACACCCACCACTCCAAAGCAACACAGAATATTGTAGTCAGCTATGACGCACACCCACCACGCCAAAGCAACACAGAATATTGTAGTCAGCTATGACGCACACACACCACTCCAAAGCAACACAGAATATTGTAGTCAGCTATGACGCACACCCACCACGCCAAAGCAACACAGAATATTGTAGTCAGCTATGACGCACACCCACCACGCCAAAGCAACACAGAATATTGTAGTCAGCTATGACGCACACCCATCACGCCAAAGCAACACAGAATATTGTAGTCAGCTATGACGCACACCCATCACGCCAAAGCAACACAGAATATTGTAGTCAGCTATGACACACACCCACCACGCCAAAGCAACACAGAATATTGTAGTCAGCTATGACGCACACCCACCACTCCAAAGCAACACAGAATATTGTAGTCAGCTATGACGCACACCCACCACGCCAAAGCAACACAGAATATTGTAGTCAGCTATGACGCACACCCACCACGCCAAAGCAACACAGAATATTGTAGTCAGCTATGACGCACACCCATCACGCCAAAGCAACACAGAATATTGTAGTCAGCTATGACGCACACCCACCACTCCAAAGCAACACAGAATATTGTAGTCAGCTATGACGCACACCCACCACTCCAAAGCAACACAGAATATTGTAGTCAGCTATGACGCACACCCACCACTCCAAAGCAACACAGAATATTGTAGTCAGCTATGACGCACACCCACCACGCCAAAGCAACACAGAATATTGTAGTCAGCTATGACGCACACCCATCACTCCAAAGCAACACAGAATATTGTAGTCAGCTATGACACACACCCACCACGCCAAAGCAACACAGAATATTGTAGTCAGCTATGACGCACACCCATCACGCCAAAGCAACACAGAATATTGTAGTACGCTGTGATGGGTCAGTTGGTCGCATCTGTTACGCGTTTTTCAATTCCAGGGGCTTGGCTCAGAATTTCCCCATATATGTAAAACACTTTACGAAAGCGGCCAGCTAGATACAAACGGATCTCTGCCGTGAGACCATTACAGCACCAGCCATCAGCGGCTTTGCCGTCTTATGCTGTTACTGCTAGCCGAACGGTACACGTCCCTTGCTGGGAAATCCCCTACACATCACCATCGTATGGTCAACTGACGACTACTTCAACGGAGAATAAGTATTTCAGCAAGTCCGTCTTCTAATTATCATCGTGGCATTAACTACAAATCTATACATTCACCTCGTGCAAATGCATACAGGACTCTGCATTTAATCCCAGGAATCAGCACGGGGGTAATTATTACTGCTTGTTTTGCCTCTATTAATTATAAGTTGGTTACTGTGGAGCCTTCTGTGGACATTCATATAATTTCTCACTGGGACGCCAGTGTCAGAATCAATTGACATTCTCTATAGAGAGCTTTTAAGATATCTGGGTTGCACTTTAGATACATTGTATGCTGTTTAAACAACACGTTCACAAAGATAGATAGTGTTTCTGTTTACACATGGAAGAGGTGGAAACCTGATTTTTAAACTGCTATATATTTATGTATTGTTTGTTTTATGTGTGTTTGTGTTAATAAATGTCTGATAAAATATTTGCCTTACAAAAAAGGTCAAGCCTCATTGAGTCAATTATTCTCCTTGCTAGACTGCACTCAATGAATCTAATGAATTCTTAGTGAATTCTGGAGCGCAGAGCATTTTTTCTTTATTTTGAAGCTACAACAGGTCACAAATCTGGGGGCATGAATTTACCTTGTCTGCGGAGATACTCATTAGCGGCCAATTATCTTTTTGCTATGGACTGGATAGGCCAAACTAATAAATACACTCATTTCTCTTATGTCCTAGGGGATACTGGGAATCTATTTAGTACCATGGGGTACTGACGGGTCCACTAGGAGCCATTGGCACTTTAAGAAATTGATAGTGTGGGCTGGCTCCTCCCTCTATGCCCCTCCTACCAGACTCTGTTTAGAAAATGTGCCCGGAGGAACCGGTCACAGCTAGGGGAACTCCTAAGAGTTTTATGCATTTATTTTCTGAATTTGTTATTTTCAGGCAGGACTGGTTGGCACCAGCCAGTCTGCTTCATGGGACTTAGGGGGTGAATGGCCCAACCTCTCTGTGTTAATGGTCCCATTCCCCGCTGACATGACACTGAGCTCCTGGGGGAACTCTTTGTAAGCTCCACCACGGTGGGCGTACATACCCGCAGCACGCCACCACCATTGGCAGCGGGGATGGCAGTGGCTGGTGAGACACTACAGCAATAATGTCCGCCGAGTCCCGCCGATAATACCGCCGCCGAGCCAATGCTCACTACTGCCCCTGAGCCGATGTCTACTGCTGTCACCTTCCCTGATGCCCGCTACCCCCGCCACTAATGGCCGACACCCCTGCCAATTGATTACAAAATCACCCACCATCAAATGCCTCGGAACCCCCCCACTAATTTGCATACAATACCAGACTGATGCCAATGCCCGCAGCCTGCCTGCTCATCAAACTTGTGATGAGCAGGTGGCTAATATATTGTACATTTTTACAAAATAAAATAAAAACTAGTTTTTGGGACTGGGGAGGGAGTGGAAGAAAGTCATGAATGCAATTGTGTTGTACAGTGCTTCCACGGAGTCTGGCAGAGTAGGCCAGAGATGGGCAGTGAAAATGAGGTGGCCACAAGGTACAGGACTGGACAGAGTCGCCCCGACTATTTTGATGCCCTAGGCAATATTCTTGCTGGTGATCCCCCCCGGAGATAGTGGGTGACTGGGACAGGGTGACATGGAGATAGTGGGTGATGGAGGTAGTGGATGACATGGTGAGGGTGACAGTGAGACATTGGGTGACAGGGAGGTAGCGGGTGACGGAGGTAGTGGGTGACAGGGAGACATGTTTAGGGTGACAGGGTGACGGAGATAATGGGTGATGGAGGTAGTGGGTGACAGGGAGATAGAGGGTGACAGGGAGACATTGGGTGACAGGAAGATAGCGGGTGACATGGTTAGGGTGACAGGGAGATAGAGGGTGACATGGTCAGGGTGACAGGAAGATAGTGGGTGACACGGGTGGTCTTCTGTATGCCGAATGTCGGGATCCCGGCGCACAGTATACTGGCAACTATTCTCCCTCGTGAGGGTCCACGACCCCCCTGGAGGGAGAATAAAATAGTGGCTCCTTTGCGCTCGCCACGGTGTCAGTATGCCGGTGGTCGGGCCCCCAGCGCCGGTATGCTGGTCGCCGGCATACCGTACGACACCCGGTGACACAGTGGGTGATAGAGGTAGTGGGTGACAGCCAGGCTCCTCAAACAACCCCCCCATCTCATCACAGGGGGCATCCCTGCTGCACAGGTAGCCTACTGCCCCCACAAGCCACAGGTGATGCCTCACACTACTCAGGCAGATTCCCTTCCCCCGCAGTCACAGATGAGGCACAGGCCGTCCCCCTCCCATCACAGGGGAAGCATCCCAGCAGCACAGGTGCAGCGGGTCTCTTCCCCTTCCCCGCTCACCTTTCTGAAGGTCCGCATATCGGCATAGTGGCCGGGCCGCCTCCGGGACTGGATGCGCTCTGGCTGCACGCAGGGAGATTTCTAAGCGGCTACTTGTCTGGCCGGCGGCGCCCTCCTCTAACCACGGTGCCTGGGGCGGGCTGTGGAATGGACTGGATGGCTGGCCGGCGGGGACGGCTCTTCCATATGGTAAGAAAAAAAAACCAAGATGACAGGGCAGACACCTGCCTCGGTGTCCCCCCCAGAGCCGCCACTGCCCAATCACTTCTTTCTTATTGACAGGGGCGTGCTTTACTATGGGATGAAAGCACGCCCCTGTCAAAGGTGCAGCTTTCATTGATTTTTTGAATGGGCTCTTTCTGCCCCGATGCTAGGCCCCGCCCCCCACGTCCGCTCCTTTACTACTGACAGCGGAAGGCACCGCTCTCGGTGCCTCCAAAACACTATTTAAACTATCTTTTCAAAGCTAAAAATTATTAAAATAATATAGAGGCTAAAACAGATACTTATGACAGAATATGTGTCATAAGTATGTTCTTTGTATTATTTTAATCATTTATTACAGGGGAGGCACTGCCTCCTACCTCCCCTGACTGCACATCCCTGGCCGCCACCCCTAACAGAGACAGAAGAATGAAGAGTACTAAGCCGACGTCCAGTTTAGCAGGTCGCGGGCCATTATGGCGGCATGAGGGTACGGAGCTATGCGGCTTCTAAATGGGGCTGACTGCGTCTCCCGCAGTGTACAGACGCTGAATAGCGGACACAGTACCCAGATCCATAAAAAGAGTCTGTCTCCATTTTATGCACAGAGACACATACATCCAGTATAAAGAAGAGCGGGAAGACCGCGTGCCATTGAAGGGGCGGGGTTTCATTATGATCGGATCCAGCAGCTCACCGCGCCATTTTCCCTACTGCACCTATACAGACGCTGACTGACAGGGAAGCGCAGCTCCTCCGGAGAGACTCCAGATTACTTCAGCGGTACCAGGGGGTCATAGCAGGGGAAGCGAATATTAGTGTACTGAGTCCGCAATCTGGGTACTTAGTCTGGGACCCAGCTAAGCTTGTCATCAGCGATAAGGGCGTCGTGTGCTGGTTCCATAAACTCTGTGTCTCCCTGGAAGGGCTCTTTGTGGGTTAATTGTGCATTTAACCTTTTCCTGTGTGTGTGTGTGTGGTCACTATTACAATGTCAGGCATAAAGTGTGTTTCATGTAAGGCACAGTGCTCCTGTTCCCCAGAGGGTTCACTAGTGAATACTTAGTGTAGTGTCCAGCGGTGCAAGTACAAAACATGTCTTATAAGTACTATGTGCGCACGCCCAAAAAATGGGTGTGGCCAAATGCCACATGGGGCATGGCCATGAAAATGGGGGGGTGATACACATATGGGGGGAGGGGCGGTTACACATATGACCCCAATAGTGCCAGATACACGTTGCCCCACAGTGCCGGATAGACATTGCCCCACAGTGCCAGATACACTTTGCCCCACAGTGCCAGATACACATTGCCCCACAGTGCCAGATACACATTGCCCCACAGTGCCAGATACACATTGCCCCACAGTACCAGATACACATTGCTCCACAGTGCCAGATACACATTGCCCCACAGTTCCAGTTACACATTGCCACACAGTGCCAGATACACATTGCCTCACTGTGCCAGATACACAAATGCCCCCAGAGTGCCAGATATACATTTGCCCCACAGTGCCAAATACACATTGCCCCACAGTGCCAGATACACAAATGCCCCCACTATCAGGTGTTCATTGCCCCCCCCAGTACAGATACAGAAATGCCCCCACAGTGCCAGAAATGCCCCCACTGCCAGATACACATGTCCCCCCAGTGCCAGATATGCCCCCTGTGCCAGATACACATGTACCACAGTGCCAGATATGCTCCCAGTGCCAGATACACATGTCCCCCAGTGCCAGATATGCCCTTCAGTTCCAGATACACATGTCCCCCCCAGTGCCAGATATGCCCCCAGTGCCAGATACAGAAATGTCCCACAGTGTCTGATATGCCCCCAGTGCCAGATACACATATCCCCCCAGTGCCAGATATGCCCCCAGCACCAGATACACATGTCCCCCCAGTACCAGATATGCCCCACTGCCAGATACACATGTCCCCACAGTGCCAGATATGCCCCACTGCCAGATACACATGTCCCCAAAGTGCCAGATATGCCCTCAGTGCCAGGAACACATGTACCCCCAGTGCAAGATATGCCCCCAGTGCCAGATACTTATGTCCCCCAGTGCCAAATATGTCCCCACAGTGCCAGATACACATGTCCCCCAGTTCCAGACATGCCCCAGTGCCAGATACAGAAATGTCTCACAGTGCCAGATATGCTCCCAGTGCCAGATATGCTCCCAGTGCCAGATATGCCCTCAGTGCCAGATACACATGTCTCCCAGGGCCTGATATGCCCCCAGTGCCAGGTATGCCCCCAGTGACAGATACACATGTCCCCCCAGTACCAGATATGCCCCCAGTGCCAGATACACATGTCTCCCAGGGCCAGATATGCCCTCAGTGCCAGATATGTCCCCAATGCCAGATACACATGTCCCCCCAGTTCCAGATATGCCCCCAGTGCCAGATGCACATGTCTCACAGGGCCAGATATGCCCCCAGTGCCAGATACACGTCCCCCCAGTGCCAGATATGCCCACAGTGCCAGATATGCTCCCAGTGCCAGATACACGTCCCCCAGTGCCAGATATGTCCCCAGTGCCAGATACACATGTCCCCCCAGTTCCAGATATGCCCCCAGTGCCAGATACACATGTCCCCCCAGTTCCAGATATGCCCCCAGTGCCAGATGCACATGTCTCACAGGGCCAGATATGCCCCCAGTGCCAGATATAGAAATGTCCCACAGTGCCAGATATGCCCCCAGTGCCAGATACACGTCCCCCCAGTGCCAGATATGCCCCCCAGTTCCAGACACACATGTCCCCCCAGTGCCAGATATGCCCTCAGTGCCAGATACACATCCCCCAGTGCCAGATCTGCCCTCAGTGCAGGATATGCCCCCAGTGGCAGATACATATGTCCCCCAGTTCCAGATATGCCCCCAGTGCCAGATACACATGTTTCCCAGTGCCAGATATGTTCCCAGTGCCAGATACACATGTCTCCCAGTGCCAGATATGCCCCCAGTGCCAGATACACATGTCCCACAGTGCCAGATATACTCCCAGTGCCAGCTATGCCTCCAGCGACAGAAACACATGTCCCCCCAGTGCCAGATATGCCCCCAGTGCCAGATACACATGTCTCCCAGGGCCAGATATGCCCCCAGTGCCAGATACACATGTCCCCCCCAGTGCCAGATATGGCCCCAGTGCAAGATATGCCCCCAGTGCCAGATACACATCCCCCAGTGCAAGATATGCCCCCAGTGCCAGATACACGTCCCCCCAGTGCCAGATATGCTCCCAGTGCCAGATATGCTCCCAGTGACAGATACACATGCCCCCCAGTGCCAGATATGCCCCCCAGTGCAAGATATTCCACCAGTGCCAGATACATATGTCCCCCCAGTGCCAGATACATATGTGCCCCCAGTGCCAGATATGCCCCCAGTGCCAGATATGCCCCCAGTGCCAGATATGCCCAGTGCCAGATATGCCCCCAGTGACAGATACACATGCCCCCCAGTGCCAGATATGCCCCCCAGTGCAAGATATTCCACCAGTGCCAGATACATATGTCCCCCCAGTGCCAGATACATATGTGCCCCCAGTGCCAGATATGCCCCCAGTGCCAGATATGCCCCCAGTGCCAGATATGCCCAGTGCCAGATATGCCCCCAGTGACAGATACATATGCCCCCAGTGCCAGATACACATCCCCCAGTTCCAGATATGCCCCCAGTGCCAGATACACATGTCTCCCCAGTGCCAGATATGCCCCCAGTGCCAGATACACATGTCCCACAGTGCCAGATATGCTCCCAGTGCCAGCTATGCCCCCAGCAACAGATATACATGTCCCCCCAGTGCCAGATATGCTCCTAGAGCCAGCTATGCCCCCAGCGACAGATACACATGTCCTCCCAGTGCCAGATATGGCCCCAGTGCCAGATACACATCCCCCAGTGCCAGATACACGTCTCCCCAGTGCCAGATATGCCCCCAGCAACAGATACACATGTCCCCCCAGTGCCAGATATGCTCCTAGTGCCAGATATGGCCCCAGTGCAAGATATGCCCCCAGTGCCAGATACACATGTCCCCCCAGTGCCAGATATGGCCCCAGTGCCAGATACACATGTCCCCCCAGTGCCAGATATGCTCCTAGTGCCAGCTATGCCCCCAGCAACAGATACACATGTCCTCCCAGTGCCAGATATGCCCCCAGTGCCAGATATGGCCCCAGTGCAAGATATGCCCCCAGTGCCAGATACACATGTCCCCCCAGTGCCAGATATGCCCCCAGTGCCAGATACACATGTCCCCCCAGTGCCAGATATGCCCCAAGTGCCAGATACAGAAATGTCCCACAGTGCCAGATATGCTCCCAGTGACAGATACACATGCCCCCCAGTGCCAGATACACATGTCCCCACAGTGCCAGATATGCCCCCCAGTGCCAGATACACATGTCCCCCCAGTGCCAGATATGTCCCCAGTGCCAGATACACATGTCCCCGCAGTGCCAGATATGCCCC
Organism: Pseudophryne corroboree; assembly: GCF_028390025.1. NCBI lineage: Eukaryota > Metazoa > Chordata > Amphibia > Anura > Myobatrachidae > Pseudophryne > Pseudophryne corroboree. The sequence continues at coordinate 2,470,398 of NW_026967501.1, forward strand.
CCAGTTCCAGACACACATGTCCCCCCAGTGCCAGATATGCCCTCAGTGCCAGATACACATCCCCCAGTGCCAGATCTGCCCTCAGTGCAGGATATGCCCCCAGTGGCAGATACATATGTCCCCCCAGTTCCAGATATGCCCCCAGTGCCAGATACACATGTTTCCCAGTGCCAGATATGTTCCCAGTGCCAGATACACATGTCTCCCAGTGCCAGATATGCCCCCAGTGCCAGATACACATGTCCCACAGTGCCAGATATACTCCCAGTGCCAGCTATGCCTCCAGCGACAGAAACACATGTCCCCCCAGTGCCAGATATGCCCCCAGTGCCAGATACACATGTCTCCCAGGGCCAGATATGCCCCCAGTGCCAGATACACATGTCCCCCCCAGTGCCAGATATGGCCCCAGTGCAAGATATGCCCCCAGTGCCAGATACACATCCCCCAGTGCAAGATATGCCCCCAGTGCCAGATACACGTCCCCCCAGTGCCAGATATGCTCCCAGTGCCAGATATGCCCCCAGTGACAGATACACATGCCCCCCAGTGCCAGATATGCCCCCCAGTGCAAGATATTCCACCAGTGCCAGATACATATGTCCCCCCAGTGCCAGATACATATGTGCCCCCAGTGCCAGATATGCCCCCAGTGCCAGATATGCCCCCAGTGCCAGATATGCCCAGTGCCAGATATGCCCCCAGTGACAGATACATATGCCCCCAGTGCCAGATACACATCCCCCAGTTCCAGATATGCCCCCAGTGCCAGATACACATGTCTCCCCAGTGCCAGATATGCCCCCAGTGCCAGATACACATGTCCCACAGTGCCAGATATGCTCCCAGTGCCAGATACACATGTCTCCCCAGTGCCAGATATGCCCCCAGTGCCAGATACACATGTCTCCCCAGTGCCAGATATGCCCCCAGTGCCAGATACACATGTCCCACAGTGCCAGATATGCTCCCAGTGCCAGCTATGCCCCCAGCAACAGATATACATGTCCCCCCAGTGCCAGATATGCTCCTAGTGCCAGCTATGCCCCCAGCGACAGATACACATGTCCTCCCAGTGCCAGATATGGCCCCAGTGCCAGATACACATCCCCCAGTGCCAGATACACGTCTCCCCAGTGCCAGATATGCCCCCAGCAACAGATATACATGTCCCCCCAGTGCCAGATATGCTCCTAGTGCCAGATATGGCCCCAGTGCAAGATATGCCCCCAGTGCCAGATACACATGTCCCCCCAGTGCCAGATATGGCCCCAGTGCCAGATACACATGTCCCCCCAGTGCCAGATATGCTCCTAGTGCCAGCTATGCCCCCAGCAACAGATACACATGTCCTCCCAGTGCCAGATATGCCCCCAGTGCCAGATATGGCCCCAGTGCAAGATATGCCCCCAGTGCCAGATACACATGTCCCCCCAGTGCCAGATATGCCCCCAGTGCCAGATACACATGTCCCCCCAGTGCCAGATATGGCCCCAGTGCAAGATATGCCCCCAGTGACAGATACACATGCTCCCAGTGCAAGATATGCCCCAGTGACAGATACACATCCCCCAGTTCCAGATATGCCCCCAGTGCCAGATACACATGTCTCCCCAGTGCCAGATATGCCCCCAGTGCCAGATACACATGTCTCCCAGAGCCAGATATGCCCCCAGTGCCAGATACACATGTCCCACAGTGCCAGATATGCTCCTAGTGCCAGCTATGCCCCCAGCAACAGATACACATGTCCTCCCAGTGCCAGATATGCCCCCAGTGCCAGATATGGCCCCAGTGCAAGATATGCCCCCAGCGACAGATACACATGTCCTCCCAGTACCAGATATGCCCCCAGTGCCAGATACACATGTCCCCCCAGTGCCAGATATGGCCCCAGTGCAAGATATGCCCCCAGTGCCAGATACACGTCTCCCAGGGCCAGATATGCCCCCAGTGCCAGATACACATGTCCCCCCAGTGCCAGATATATCCCCAGTGCAAGATATGCCCCAGTGCCAAATACATTCGTCCCCACAGTGACAGATATGCCCCACTGCCAGATACACATGACCCCCCATTGCCAGCTATGCCCTCAGTGCCAGATACACATCCCCCCAGTGCCAGATATGCCCCCAGTGCCAGATACATATGTCCCCCCAGTGCCAGATATGCCCCCAGTGCCAGATACAGAAATGTCCCACAATGCCAGATATGCTCCCAGTGCCAGAAATGCCCCCAGCGACAGATATACATGTCCCCCCAGTGCCAGATATGCTCCCAGTGCCAGATACAAATGTCCCCCCTGTTCCAGATATGCCCCCAGTGCCAGATACACATGTCCCCCCAGTGCCAGATATGGCCCCAGTGCAAGATACACATGTCTCCCAGAGACAGATATGACCTCAGTGCCAGATACACATGTCTCCCAGAGCCAGATATGGCCCCAGTGCAAGATATGCCCCAGTGCCAGATACACATGTCCCCGCAGTGCCAGATATGGCCCCAGTGCAAGATATGCCCCAGTGCCAGATACACATGTCTTTCAGAGACAGATATGGCCCCAGTGCCAGATACACATGTCTCCCAGAGCCAGATATGGCCCCAGTGCAAGATATGCCCCCCCAGTGCCAGATACACATGTCCCCCCAGTGCCAGATATGCTCCCAGTGCCAGATACACATGTCCCCCCAGTTCCAGATATGCCCTCAGTGCCAGATATGCCCCCAGTGCCAGATACATATGTCCCCCCAGTGCCAGATATGCCCCCAGTGCCAGATACAGAAATGTCCCACAATGCCAGATATGCTCCCAGTGCCAGAAATGCCCCCAGCGACAGATATACATGTCCCCCCAGTGCCAGATATGCTCCCAGTGCCAGATACAAATGTCCCCCCTGTTCCAGATATGCCCCCAGTGCCAGATACACATGTCCCCCCAGTGCCAGATATGGCCCCAGTGCAAGATACACATGTCTCCCAGAGACAGATATGACCTCAGTGCCAGATACACATGTCTCCCAGAGCCAGATATGGCCCCAGTGCAAGATATGCCCCAGTGCCAGATACACATGTCCCCGCAGTGCCAGATATGGCCCCAGTGCAAGATATGCCCCAGTGCCAGATACACATGTCTTTCAGAGACAGATATGGCCCCAGTGCCAGATACACATGTCTCCCAGAGCCAGATATGGCCCCAGTGCAAGATATGCCCCCCCAGTGCCAGATACACATGTCCCCCCAGTGCCAGATATGCTCCCAGTGCCAGATACACATGTCCCCCCAGTTCCAGATATGCCCTCAGTGCCAGATATGCCCCCAGTGCCAGATACACATGTCCCCCCAGTGCAAGATATGCCCCCAGTGCCAGATACAAATGTCCCCCCAGTGCCAGATATGCTCCCAGTGACAGATACACATGTTCCCCCAGTTCCAGATATGCCCTCAGTGCCAGATACACATGTACCCCCAGTGCCAGGTATGCCCCCAGTGCAAGATATGCCCCCAGTGCCAGATACACGTCCCCCCAGTGCTAGATATGCTCCCAGTGCCAGATACACGTCTCCCCAGTGCCAGATATGCTCCCAGTGCCAGATACACATGTCCCCCCAGTTCCAGATATGCCCTCAGTGCCAGATATGCCCCCAGTGCCAGATACACATGTACCCCCAGTGCCAGATATGCCCCCAGTGCCAGATACACATGTCTCCCAGGGCCAGATATGCCCCCAGTGCCAGATACAGAAATATCCCACAGTGCCAGTTATGCCCCCAGTGCCAGATACACGTCCCCCCAGTGCCAGATATGCTCCCAGTGCCAGATATGCCCTCAGTGCCAGATACAGAAATGTCCCCCAGTGCCAGATATGCCCCCAGTGACAGATACACATGTCCCCCCGTGCCAGATATGCACCCAGTGCCAGTTATGCCCTTAGTGCCAGATACTCATCCCCCCAGTGCCAGATATGCTCCCAGTGCCAGATACACATGTCCCCCCGTGCCAGATATGCACCCAGTGCCAGTTATGCCCTTAGTGCCAGATACTCGTCCCCCCAGTGCCAGATATGCCCCCAGTGTCAGATACACATGTCCCGCCAGTGCCAGATATGCCCCCCTGTGCCAGATACACATGTCCCGCCAGTGCCAGATATGCCCCATTGCCAGATACACATGCCCCCCAGTGCCAGATATGCACCATTGCCAGATACACATGTCCCCCGTGTCAGATATGCCCCCCAGTGTCAGATACACATGTCTCCCAGTGCCAGATATGCCCTCAGTGCCAGATACACATCCCCCCAGTGCCAGATATGCCCCAGTGCAAGATAGGCCCCCAGTGCCTGATACACATGTCCCCGCAGTTCCAGATATGCCCCCAGTGCCAGATATGCCCCCAGTGCCAGATACACATGTCTCCCAGGGCCAGATATGCCCCCAGTGCCAGATACACATGTCTCCCAGGACCAGATATGCCCCCAGTGCCAGATACACATGTCCCTTTAGTGCCAGATATGCCCATACTGTCAGCTACATGTCTCCAAAGTGCCAGATATGCCCCCAGTGCCAGGTATACATGTCCCCCCCTTCACCTGCTGCTCACCGCTGCTGCTGTCCTGTTCCTGTGTGTGAGGGGAGGAGAGCACAGCGTGCGCCTCTCCGGCCCCTCAGTCTCCGGGGGCGGTGCGGGTGTCTACCTTCAATTCAGCGCCCATCCGTGAGCCAATCAAAGCTCGCGGTCCGGCAGCCAATCAGGAGCCTTGGCTGCTGGTCCACGAGCTCTGATTGTCTCATGGGCTGTCGCCGTATAGAAGGTAGACACTGAGGGGCAGGAGACATGCACACTGCGCTCTCCTCCCCTCGCAGCAGCGGCGGTGAACAACAGCAGAGGGAGGGAGCGGCAGCCCGTTGGTGGTGGGTACAGCGTACCCACGGCGAAAGTCTTAAGGGTACACCGTACCCACCCGTACCTGCCCACTTGCACCGCTGGTAGTGTCCCTTTCCAGGCTAGTGGGGCAGAACCAGTATGGCTGGACTCCATTAAGGGAATGATTTCCTCCATTTCTATTAAGTTATCTCGAAATGAGTAAGAGACGCAAAAGTTAAAGCAGTCTATGGATGAGTTGGTGAAAAAAGACTCAGTACCCATGCCGGCGTCTCAGTCCCTCGCCATTTGTCCGCAAAAACGTACTTTGGCCCATGTCCTGCAGTATGACTATGATATGGGGTCAGACATGGAAGAGGGTGAGGTGGTCTCAGAGGTGGGGGAGGGTACTCTGTCACTGGGAATAGAAGCTCTCATAGAAGCTATCAGAGAGGTTCTGCATCTCCCTGATAAAGTGACAGAGGAGAGTGAGAAGAAATCCTCAGCCACTTTTCCTGCGTCAAAGGAACTAAATACTCTGTTTGAAGAACCGTGGGTTAATCCTGATTAAAAAAAAAAACAAATCTCTAAATGATTGTTATCATCTTTCCTTTTTCCTCCTGGGGATAGTAGATTAGGGAAAAGGGAAAATTGATATCTTCTGCACTAGTCTTATGATAAATTGAAAGAAATCATAAAGGATATAGGGCGAGAAAGTATAAGACCAGGAGGAGGAAGGGGGGAAAGAAGAAAGAGCGATATGCGCGACTGGAGAGAAGAACCCAAAGAACAGAGAAGATATCAGAAATGACATCTGACAATTTACAAATCATAAATTTGACAGAATCCTTACACCCAACCAGATCTCCATGTTACCCAAAGGACTCTCTTTTTCCCCCACAAATAAACCTGACAGATTCGAGTGTGAAAAATTATTTTGAAGAAATTTAAAAAAAATAGGGAATCCTTTTGTGAACAGGCTCGCAACTATATTAACTATGGAAGATCAATCTATGCTAAGAATACTAGAGGAACTTGACACTGAGAATGAAGGAGACCCTCATGAGTTACAACCCTTTGATGCATCTAAAATCAAGAAGAAGTCAACTTTTTTCCCGGACTACAAAATCTGTCCTCCAGTCCAAGTTTATTTGGACCTAGTATCCAGGGATTTAGATACTCTTTTCAATTAACATCATTTTCATCAATTGTGCAATGACAATTTATCAAAGGATGAAAGATTTGCTCTTGAAGATATCTCCAAATAGCATGATATCATCATCAAGCCCTCAGATAAGGGAGGCAATGTGGTCCCATGGCCAAGAACTATGTATATAAAGGATTTGAATAAACAACTGAGAGACCATTTGTGTTATAAACCCATGACCTTTAATCTGACCTCCAATTTTCAAACTCAGTACAATAACATCATCTCACAAGCAGTGGGCCAAGGTACCATTTCCAGAAAGGACTTTGACTTTCTGAGAAATGACAAGCCCATAACCCCAACACTATACTTACTCCTGAAAGTCCATAAAAATGAGACTACCCCACCAGGAAGACCAATAGTCTCTGGCGTAGGAAGCCTTACTGAGAAAGCAAGCATATATATTGATCAGTATTTGTGACAATTTGTGCTATAATTGCCTTCCTACGTCAGGGACACAATGGATGTATTAACAAGACTTGAAAACATTACAGTGACTCCTGGTACTTGGCTAGCAACTTATGATATTGAGAGTCTGTATATTAGTATTGACCATACAAAAGGAATAGAAGCGGTCAAGTTCTTTCTGGACATGAGTATACAACATGACTTCAATGCCTTTCTTCTCTCCTTATTGGAGTTTATACTTACCAAAAATTATTTCACATGTAACGAGCGGTACTATCTCCAGGTTAGAGGCACATCCATGGGGAGACCTTGTGCCCCCATGTATGCTGGCCTCGACCTGGGATGGTGGGAAAGGGAGATGGCCTTCCAGGACAGTCATGTGAAATATACCGATCATATTATACTCTATTTGAGATAGATTGATGATGTCCTTATCCTTTGGGATGCGGATCAGAGTCTACTGGAGGAATTCATAGCTGTCCTCAACAGGGATGACCTGAATCTGAAGCTTACGGGTAAAATGAGCCAGGATGCAATCAACTTTCTAGACCTTACTATAAGTATTGAGGATGATGGGTCAATTTCAACAGACATGTTAGAAAGAAAACAGCTACCAATAGCATTTTGCATTCAACTAGCTCACATTTACCAACAACTATCAAAGGTGTACCTAAGGGTGAATTGTTACGCACAAAGAGGAACTGTTTGAATTCAATTAACTTCTCTGTGAGAGAACAACTGGTAGATAGATTGAAACACAGAAGTTATAGTAAGAGGATCACCAAAACAGCAAAATGTGATATCAAAACCTACTCCAGAGAGTCCTTACTCGTACCTAAGATTAAAATTCCAAAGGAAGAGCCAGTAAGATATATCGGCACGTTTAACAACAAATGGCATGAGATTAACACCATTTTACAAAAACATTGGTCAGTCTTAAAAACGAATAATGATATTAACAAGATCTTACCTCAAAAAGTACAAACTAGCTGGAGGAGATCCCGCAATTTAAAAGACATATTAGTCGGGTATCACCTATCATCCCCCCCAAAAAAACAATTCATCACAGGCAATGTAACGCCTGCCAATACATGATCCCTAAGACCGATTACTATGATGGATATGGCAGAAAGTGGAATATCGACAGTTATATTGATTGCACCACATCAGGAGTGATGTCCCCGGAAACATAATATACATCGGCAAGACGATAAGACCTCTGAAAGTAAGATTACTTGAGCACGTTGGTAGCATTAGGAATGCTAGACAGGATAAGATGAGATTCAAATCATTGACCCCAGTAGCTAACCACTTTCTGCAACATCACAACAGGATCCCGAAGGGTCTTCAGGCCTTTGGTCTGAAACCTTTTAGGACAGATATTCAAAGTGGTGACATTGACGGAAATCTCCTCAGATTTGAGAGCAAAATTTTATTTTTTATGGGATGTCAATATCCTAAAGGACTGAACGAAAGTAACAGTTACCCTTTTTGTGATTATAGAAGGGAACATCAGCAAATGGTTTTCACATGGGTTACATCTTTGTGGTTGGATTCCTCTTGCATGATTTTTTATTGATCTTGTATGAACAAATATAACCAAGATCCTCTCAGTAATTATTATTATTATTTTTATCAACAGCAACTGGAAGTTTTTGAAAAGGGCAGTATTTGGGAAACACCAACTATGAACTTACCATACTTTTGATTCATATATTGAGATCTATGGCGAGGATCCGTATTGGATCAAATACTCACCAATTTTGGTCTGAGTAGATATAATGAAGTTTTACCCAGTATTCATCTCTATTATCAGTGACTGTATACATGAGTCGCTGATTTTCATTCATGAATACCTAGTAAATATTGGCAATCATGCATCGAGAGGGCCTTAATTTAGCTCCACACTATATATTTTTGTTAAAAGGAAAGTTTGAAAACAATCACACCCTGATGTTTCCCCATATATGAAGAAGTGCATATGGGGAGGATTTAGATTTCAAATATTGGGAAATGTGGAGGCTCATAGGTGTCTCAATTGGGAAATTTCTGTCCTGAATCAAAGTAACAGATATCCGTTATCTTTACAACAATGTATGAAGATAGTAACAACTCACTTTGTAAGCAGGATGTAGATCTATATGCTATATATTGGATATTGATCTCTATGATACATACCATTCTAGAATAGTTAAAATGTACTATTTATTTAATTTATGTTAGCGAGTCATACCTGAGATCCATCCTAGGATCATCATTTTGCTGTAGAAGGACATAAGATAGAAAAACACATGATTATAGAATTAAACAGGTATCACAAGTAAACAATTTGAGGTAAACATCAATATAATCATACATTACCATGGACGACATTAACCATCCACAGAATACACAGTAATACACATTAGAGATCCAGGCAATTTATTAAATTGTTTTGTGCACAATTAATATATATATATTTTTCTTTACTTCATAGTCACAATGGTTTTATTTGTTTCACTTTTCTTTGTGTTTATTTATCTGATTATTCACAACACTAACTATATATATATATATATATATATATATATATATATATTTTTTTTTTTATATATATATATATATATATATATATATACATACATACACACTGCTCAAATTAATAGAGGGAACACTTAAACAACACAATGTAACTCCATGTCAGTCACACTTCTGTGAAATCAAACTGTCCACTTAGGAGGCAACACTGACTGACAATCAATTTCACATGCTGTTGTGCAAATGGAATAGACAACAGATGGAAATTATAGGCAATTAGCAAGACACCCCTAATAAAGGAGTTGTTCTGCAGGTGGTGACCACAGACCACTTCTCAGCTCCTATGCTTTCTGGCTGATGATTTGGTCACTTTTGAAAGCTGGCGGTGCTTTCACTCTAGTGGTAGCATGAGACGGAGTCTACAACCCACACAAGTGGCTCAGGTAGTGCAGCTCATCCAGGATGGCACATCAATGCGAGCTATGGCAAGAAGGTTTGCTGTGTCTTTCAGTGTAGTGTCCAGAGCATGGAGGCGCTACCAGGAGACAGGCCAGTACATCAGGAGATGTGGAGGAGGCCGTAGGAGGGCAACAACCCAGCAGCAGGACCGCTACCTCCGCCTTTGTGCAAGGAGGAACCGGAGGAGCACTGCCAGAGCCCTGCAAAATGACCTCCAGCAAGCCGCAAATGTGCATGTGTCTACTCAAACGATCGGAAACAGACTCCATGAGGGTGGTATGAGTGCCCGACGTCCACAGGTGGGGGTTGTGCATATAGCCCAACACCGTGCAGGTCGTTTGGCATTTGCCAGAGAACACCAAGATTGGCAAATTCGCCACTGGCGCCCTGTGTTCTTCACAGATAAAAGCAGGTTCTCACTAACCACATGTGACAGACGTGATAAATTGATAATGCTTAATACAACACTCAATAAATCTTTTTCAGTTACACCCTGATATCCTCTCGAGATATTTAACGTAATAAGCTGACAGGCTGAACGGTATATATTTGCTTAATAGAAAAGGCATGTATTTAGCTGCAACTGTTATAACATAGGAGATAGTAACTGAACAGCTACATTGTATAATTATTATACCGGATCAGCCACACTCTAACAACTGCCTGAAATATTCAGCGTGAGAAGCTGACAGGCAGGACGGTGCATACACGCACAATTGAAAAGGAACAAATGAGCTGTAATTGTCAAACCATATGAGACAGTGACTGGGAATTTAATAACTACATTGTTAGAACCAGTGTGTCACAATGCATCCCAATTACTAGTAGCAAGCCCATTCTAATTGTCTATTAGTAATAAGTCAGACAAAAGTGTGGCATTATCGTCTTAACCGCATCTCCATACATTAATTATAGTGTTACCAACAACTATGGCCAGCTTCACAACCTTATACTATACTACACTGAATAAGACAGTGACTGGGAACTAAACATCTATAACAATCAGTGTGTCAAAATGTATCTCAAGTAACTATGAGCAATAAGCCCATTTGATACTTTAGTTATATGAATGAGATACAAGTGTCTGAGAACTGAATACTAACACTGTAAACAACACAATATAAAGTATTTCCTGATGCCGGTGATATAATTTAACAGTGTCAGACACTATATTAACTCAACTATTATTGAGGAGTTAATAATATAACTATTATATATTGAGGTGGTACACAAATTTGATAAGCCCTTAATCTTTGGGCACCTAACTACTATATAATTTATGATACACTAATATGGCTGGTTCAGTGTACACATGAATAGCTACGGGTACAGAATAATGGTTCCAATATATACCCTCATATCAGTTGTCTGACATTGCAATATGCCCTCCTATAATTTGGTCACATAACGTCAATCAATCTATAGGGAACCCTAGAGAGTAAGAATAAACATCCAGTAGTCAACCATTTATCTGAGGTTGGTTCCATGAAGCGTTCACACACATATAAGAATATACAAATTTAATAAAGAGTGACACATAAGTGAATCCATTTTTATTGATATCAGTAATTTTACTCATTGTGTATTGTTTAGAATTTTTGTCTTGTAATTTTTCACATCATTAGGCAATTCTAATTATATGGCATTAAAAATTAAATTTTAAATATACTTACCTTCTTTCTAAAGTGCACCAACAAATAGACACTCCCTTTTCTTTCCAGTGTTCTCCTCCTGAGGATAAGAAGAAATGGGAAAAATCCACCGATAGTGGATGCATCAGAAAAAGAGTGCACCACACATTAAGGCTTCTTTAGATATAAGTCCACTAGTGTTTTTTCTAAACCCCCTAACCAGTCATTGCAATTTGCTTAATGGCGCACCTCCAACCAGATTAGCTAATCTTTGGTATTAACACTTTCGGATTGTTCCCTCTATCGGTTGGTTCATAATTGAAGGATCATATAACAGTTATCATTTGGGCCTGCGCATAGTCCCTCAGACTTAACGTCTTCCCTGGAAATACTTGTGGATGGAGCCCTTCATTCGCTTTGCCGGGATTCAATGGTGGTCAATCTGTTGAAATCAGAGCACTACATTTTGGCCACATGCTCGTTACTAGGTGTAAAGCCTACGTTGTAGCTCTCTTTCCGGACACAAGTCTGCAGAGGTGGAAAGACCTGCTGGTGAGAAAATTGTCAACTCAAGTGGAACGTGACCCGTCAACAGCTCCTCCTTCATTTTCTCCAGCAACTGGGGCTGCGAGGAAAAGGATAACATTTCCGAGCCCACCTTAACATTTCCAAGCTCATGGCTTAATCTTTGAGACAAGCATACGCTACTGGCAGGATCAACCATTAACAGTAATAATACGAGTGACACATTAACAGGAAATTGTTTCTGTCACCATAGCGACAATTATCTGGAAATAAGATAATACACAGACACATAAAAAGACTCAACGGAAATCTTTTGGTTTTAAACGTATCTTTAATAATCTCTGATTAACCCCCTATAAGCTTCCAGAGTGCACCTCATATCTCATCTTTTCCAAGTTACTACAAATGATATGAGATCGGTAGCAGCACTACTTTCAGGATTATTACACAGAATACACATAAAGGCTGACACAGCAAATAACAGTAACACATACAAGGGATTCATTGGAAATAAGGAAGCATAATCATCATTAAGTCTAATTATCAACTGGTTCTGTGAGTGACCTATACACCTCTTTACTGCCTCCAGCAGCCCCCGGTACTGCACTGCGGCCCTCCGCCCTGTCTCCCTCAAACTACTGCCACCGCCCTGTCTCCCCCCACTACTGCCACCTTCCTTGTCCTCCCCCACTACTGCCATTGCCCTGTCTCCCCCCGGACAACTGCTCCCGCCCTGTCTTCCCCCTGACCTCTCAGCACTGCTTGGGGATTTTTGGTACTACTGGTAACAGTCCTTCATCTGCAGGTGGAAGTAAGAAAGCAGGGCAGTAAGGAGGCAGAAGCTGCTTCTGGTACCATGGACAATGGTCATGTAGGGCTGGGAGAGTCAGTAAGATTATGTAATAGTCAACATCTTACCGGCAGCCGGTGAAGGGAGCAGAGAATGGGTGTTATGTGGCAGGAACGGGCTGGTTAGGTAACAGCCAGGCTGCTGCATTCTGTACAAGCTATAAGTGGTGCAATTCTATTGCTGGGAGACCCAGGTAGAGGACATTGCAGTAGTCTATGTGTGATGATACAAGTTCATGTATGACTGTAGGTAGATCTTCTGAGGGAAATAAGTGCTGGAGTCTGGCTATGTTCCTCAGATGAGGATCTGATTGTGGCAGATACCGATGTCTAAGTGTCACTCCCCCATCCAGGACACCAAGATTCCGCACAGGATCAGCATTTTGTAACTCTGAACCCCCAAGCGTAAGTCTGGTTGGTAGGCAAAGCTGAACTGTAGCCCTGCCCTTTGTTGGTGAGCTTCTACCATATGGACCTGTTTCACCAGGACGGAGTCACAGCCAACTGACATCACCCACACCTGGAGCTCAGCTAGACAACCATTAAGGATTGGTACTGGGTTCTCAGTACCTGGAGCAAAAGACAGGTGTCTGTATAGCAGTGGCAGATTAGGGCATGACATCTGATTATTTCCCCCAGTGGTAGCATGTATATTGCAAAAAGCATAGGAGATAGGATAAGAACCTTTAAGAACAACGCATGGCAATGATGAGTATACTCCAGAAGATTAAAATGGTTCCTCGCCTGAGTGATGTCTATTGTGTGCAATATGAGATGATTTATTTCTCAGAGTATAGAAATGGCTTCTCACCTGTGTGAGTTCGCTGATGTCTAACAAGATGTGATTTTTGTGTATAACATTTCCCACACTCAGAGCAAGAAAATGGCTTCTCACCTGTGTGACTTCTGTGATGTTTAACAAGATGTGATTTGTGTGCAAAACCTTTCCCACACTCAGAACATGGAAATGGGTTTTCACCTGTGTGAGTTCGCTGATGTGTAACAAGATATGATTTCTGTGTAAAACATTTCCCACACTCAGAACATGGAAATGGGTTCTCACCAGTGTGACTTCTGTGATGTATAACAAGATGTGGTTTTTGTGTAAAACATTTCCCACACTCAGAGCAAGAAAACAGCTTCTCACCTGTGTGACTTCTGTGATGTATAACAAGATTTGATTTGTTTGCAAAACATTTCCCACACTCAGAGCATAGAAATGGCTTCTCACCTGTGTGAGTTTGCTGATGTGTAACAAGATATGATTTCCGTGTAAAACATTTCCCACACTCAGAACATGGAAATGGCTTCTCACCTGTGTGACTTCTCTGATGTTTAACAAGATCTGATTTGTTTGCAAAACCTTTCCCACACTCAGAGCATAGAAATGGCTTCTCACCTGTGTGAGTTCGCTGATGTGTAACAAGATATGATTTCCGTGTAAAACATTTCCCACACTCAGAACATGAAAATGGCTTCTCACCTGTGTGACTTCTCTGATGTTTAATAAGATCTGATTTGTTTGCAAAACATTTTCCACACTCAGAACATGGAAATGGCTTCTCACCTGTGTGACTTCTCTGATGTATAACAAGATCTGATTTGTATGTAAAACATTTCCCACACTCAGAACATATAAGTGGCCTTTCACCTGCCTTAACTGTGTGCGGGTTAATAGGTTTTGTGTTCTGTGTAAAACATTTGGCATCTATAGAACATGGAAACACTGTATCTACTTTCAGAGCTGTAACAGATGCACCAATATCAGAGTGATCAGGAGAACATTTCCCAGGATCAGAGGGATCAGCTGATAGAGCTGGATGTATAATTGGGGTAATGGGGTTAGCTCCTGGAGAATCCTGTCTACTGGCGTCATCTTTTATTTCACAATCCAGGGATAACATTAGATGTCCTTCTGAGATATTCCTGCTTGTGTGTCCATCTGCTGGAAATAAAATACATTATGGAAATGTGAAATTTTCTGTAACAATATTAATCTTGTAAACAATAGGAGAAGACGACTCTCTGGGAAACTTAATTGTAAACGTATGTATAATAAAACATAACTTTTAATGAAGGCTTTATAATATTGTGTCTCAGACTATCATTGTGTCCACCCTCCTGAGAACACTCACAATAATAAATGTAATATTAAAACAGTAAGCGCAAACCTAGATCAGGGTAAAGACGTGGATGTAATCTTTTTAGACTTTGCCAAAGCGTTCAATACTGTACCACACATAAGACTTATCTACAAGCTACAAGAATCAGGGCTAGGAAGCACAATATGCACTTGGGTCAAAAACTGGTTAGATAATAGGAAGCAGCGCGTTGTGGTTAATGGATCTTTTTCAACTTGGACTTAAGTGCTAAGTGGTATGCCGCAAGGCTCAGTATTAGGACCGCTATTGTTCAATATTTTCATTAACGACCTAACAGAAGGTCCAGAGAGCATGGTGTAAATTTTTTGCAGATGATACCAAATTGTGTAAGGCTAAATACAGAGGAGAATGCAGAGTCTCTTCAGAATGACTTAGTTAAATTAGAAGCATGGGCAGCCAAATGGAGAATGCGCTTCTACACAGACAAGTGTAAGGTAATGCACTGTGGTAACAAGAACAAAAATTACACCTACCTACTAAATGGGGTAAAATTAGGGGATTCTGTACTGGAAAAGGACTTAAGTGTCCTCATAGATAGCAAACAAAGCAGTAGTACCCAAAGTAGGACTGCAGCAAAGAAGGCTAATAAGATATTAGCATGCATAAAACGGGGTATTGATGCTAGGGACGAGAGTATTATACTCCCGTTATATAAATCACTAGTGAGGTCACACCTTGAATACTGTGTACAATTCTGGGCACCGTACTACAAAAAGGATATCCTGGAGCTTGAAAAGGTACAGAGGAGGGCGACCAAACTAATTATGGGCATGGAGACTGTCAAAGTCAGAAAAATATCTCTATGCACACTACCATATTTACACCTCACACAGGTCCGTGCTGCGCGTGCGTACGCTCTCCCGTGCGTGCGCATACTCACAGTCGCGGGCACCCGCAGGCGCACGGTATGCGTATTTACGGTAGAGTTTATGTGATCGTAGCGTGCGACTCAATCGTTACATATTTTCACTATATAATGTATTTTGTAGATCATGGTCCCTTTGATAGATTCTGAAAGTTTAGTTAATATAGCATGTTCCTGGACAGAGAGATCCCTCTTTGTATTGTACGAAGGGTCTAACAGGGGTCATACAGTGGTGTTTGGTACCCATCGGAAGAGTATTTAATTAGCAATATTCCTGTGTTGGTTTGGAGTGGATTAATCGCTCGTGCGAATAGTTATGGACATAAGAAGTTTATGTCCATTTACTATTATTTGCTCTTACTTAGCCATGCGGCGGGAAACCCAGTATCCCACCCACCTGAACAGTTGGAAGTAGCCACAGCCCACCTGTATGAATCAACCTATGACCTTTTGTTATAATGCGAAGCCGAATTCCTGTGTCCAATGAACAATGAGATTGTAGGGACCATTGAATTGTATTGTGTGTGGGGCATAAATAGACAAGCCGACCATATCCAGCTCACTCTCTTCAACGGTTCTCATTGCTGATAATCGGGAGCTGGATATCGAGGCGCATGCGATCGTTTCCCCTTGTGCGTAAGTTCTCTCCGCAATCATATTGATCTTACTGTTATTGTGAGCCATTTCTCTCTCTCTCTCTCTCTCTTCTCCTCGTTCTCTCTTATTTTCCCTTAAACGTAATTGTATTGTATTGTATTTCCTGTGTAGTTATCTGGTTAGGTAGTCTATGTTATATTGTAGTGTATGACTTGTATTGTATTAATTCTTTTGCAAGTATATCATTCATAATATATATATAAGGCGTTGGACCCTAAGTACGGTATCTGTGTATTTCTTATAGTGTTAAGTATTCTCAGAGCGTCGGTGACGCTCGAACAGCTTTTAAGTTAATAAGGTTATACTGTGTTGCATTTACACTCTATCACTACACTAAGGTTTTACTGCATAATACACTGTTTATGGTTTAGAGATAAAGGTTTAACATTGTGAGCGTCTGCGCCGCTGGTGATCTCCTCGTGGTCCCGAGCGTCCGCTACGCTATAGCGAATCATTACGTTAGTCGGCAGCCAATAGCGTGCCTGCCTGTGATCTCTTGGCCGTGAGCGAACGTGACGCTTGAGCGTCTCGACTACGGCTGAGCGATTGTTACGCAACGTGCGTACCCTTACGGTACTTCATACGTAAATAGCGTACATTGTTCTTAGACCTCTCAAAGGGTTTTATATAAGATAAATATTTAGCTTTATCAATTGGCGGCTCGCCCGTCCTTCACATATCTGCACTAGGTAGATTCAGCAGACATTATCCATCAGCAAAGGGCGGGAGATCATATTCTTCGCAGTGCTGACGGGATAAGCGTCTGCTTCGCTTAAGTAAAGAGTGCTGAAGGAATCAGGGAACCGGAGGTAAGAACAACACACTAGTGTCTTTTAAAACTGTTTATTTTTCTGTCTTGTGTATGCACACACGCATATCTGCATTTCTTTTCATTTGTGTATTTTCGTATATCACTCTCCTGTTTGCCTTTTTATAATTGATAAACGTGCTCAGAGAGATTTGTCGCTATTTCATAGTTAAAGTGTAAAAGTAATACATTAAAGGGATAAAGTGTAAAGCGCACACGCAACTCTACCTAAAGGTATAAGGAGAGATTGGTGTGGTGCTCGGTAGATGATCAAGGATCATCTACATTGATAAACGTGTTAGTTGTGTTACGGTGGATAAAAGACTGGTATACACGTGTCTCAAACAAAAGGTGAGACTCGTGTACGCAAAGGCTGACGCACGCAGCGTAAATTACGCAACGGAGCGTCTGAGTACGCCCACGTAACACGATAGTATTATTTCAACGCGATAAATAACGCAACAGGCGATAAATAGCGCAAATCTATTTTAACATTCAAAATTTAAATTAATAGATCCTTCTCCTAATTTGTAACACATCTGGTCTAAAGAGAAATTTCTGCGCAGAAATAGAAATAGTAGCAAAAGTGTACATGTGGTGAGTGAGTGTTTTTACATACATTTATACAATTTTGGGGATTGAACCAAAGAAATCATCGAGTTCTCGTGAAGGTACATACGTGTAAGTGACATGCACGGTGGCTAGGGAGGCATCCTTGGTTAAACATACAATTTGAGCATTAGAGTGTAGCAGACCAGGAGGTCATACTGTAGCAGACCAGGAGGTCAGACCAGGAGGTCATAACAGACCAGCAGGTCCAGGTACAGCAGACAAGGAAGTCCGCTATAGAGTCCACAGGCACAACACCAAAAAAGGGTTGGTGCAACACCCATATAGGCCATACAAGCTCTTGCTGAAGGAATTCGCAGCCGCAATTTTCGATTCCGTTGGTCGCTCCGTACATAAGATTAGTTGCTTATGTACTGAACGATTGTACCGCACGTAATTGTGTGCATTAGTAAACCTGACCGGTACCATTTGTGTACGAAGGGTCATAAACGCTATTTGTACATTCTGACGTGATTTGTGTAATTTTTTATTTTTCTAAAGGGAAGTTCGCTGGTCACTCAGGAACTATCTGACAACCACACCTTTACTGGAAAGGGTTAATGCTCTTCGGATCACACTCGCATTTTCCAGTAAACAAAGGTTAATAGGGGCCCTGGGTCGAGTACGCCAGCGCTATATCAGTGTGAACAGGTCGTATTGGTCGGCGTGGGCGAGTGAGTGAGGTGCTCGGTAAACTTCACCGCCAACCTATCGTGAATATCTTGGTTTTTTGTAAGGTTTCGTAACACCTGCAAATTATGGGGGCCAGTTGTTCAGGAAGGGGGCGATCAACCTCGGTTCGGGTTGATTATAGAAACCGACCAATCGGGTCGGCAAGGTACGTAATGTGTGAAAAGTACGGGTCACACACAGAAGTTTTATGTGATGAATGGGAGAGAATGACAGTACATGACGGGGAGAAATTCCCAAGAGTAGGTAGCTTCAGCACAGAAGTGCTAACGAATTTAAGGAGGAGGATAGGTCTCATTGAACCAGCAAAGAGACGAATCAAACATTATGATTATTTGCAGTTATGGCAACAGGAAAGTGAATTACAAAGAGATTTAATTGACTTATCTGACTCTTATCTTGAGAGGAGAGACATGGCAATGGAGAGGATTATGGTTGCGGAGAATAGCACAAGGTTGAACAATAAAAACGCTCTTAGCAACTGTAGTATAGATGATAAGAATAAGTGTAATAAATGTAACAATGATAATTGTAATACTGTTAAATGTACAACTATTAACCTATGCAAGTTGCACCCCATGTCAAACTTCCCTCAGGAATACACACAAGAAAGTGAGCCCAGAACAATGTCGGCACCTCTTCCAGAAGCCATCCTACAAGACATCCAGGTGGACGCGACCAAATCGGTAAAGGCAATAATCAAACCCCCTAACGGAGGGTCAGGTGAGGTCGTGTCCACAGGTACGTACAATGTTTTATATCACGCACAAACAGATGTACCACATATTGTAAGACCAACACAAGATGATGTAGTTGAGTTTGATCCGGTCAGGGTGATTGCAGTCCCCAATGGGAAGACTGACGATCAGGGAATCATTCCCGTCAAGGACAGTGCAATGCGCTGTCTCTGGTCCCGGACCGAATTGAGATCAATTATGTCTGAATTTCCTGATCCTAGGAAAAATCTAGTAGCATGTCAAAGGTTTGTTAAAGAACTAGGAAACTCCACAGAACTCACCAACAAAGAGTGGCGAGCAGTGCGGAGGACATGTTTGCCCTCCAGTGTTGACCCTGAAAAATTCATTGCTGATTGTAAATTAGACACGGAGGCACCTTGTACGGAGGAACACAATCAGGAATGTATTAAGCAGATCAACCAACAGTTAGAAGTATATTTCCCAGCCAATGTCGAGTGGAACAAAATCTTCTCCATAAGACAAAATGAAGGGGAAAGTATTTCTAATTATTTCAATCGAGCACTGCAAATAATGGCTAGAAACACTGGGATCACAGACATCAAGACAAATGCACAACATAAAGGAATAGCGGTTAAGGTATTAATGAATGGGTTAAAGGATGAATTAAGTACAAGGGTACAGACCACCAACCCAGACTGGAGAGATATCTCGGTGGCCGCATTAAGAGAGGCCGTTATTAATCATGATCAGAATATCACCAGATACAGAGAGTCACTAAGTAACAAGTTAATGGCAACAAGTATACAGGCCCTAACCACAAGACCACTCCAACAAAAGCCCCACACCACCGCGAAAAATTCAAATATGGAAGTCTGTTATAAGTGCCTGAAGGAAGGCCATTATGCAAGAGATTGCAGGTCTAGAAGCACACACAAGGTATATACACCCCCCAGACAACAACATAACCATGATATCCAAGGGAGCAGGGAAGTACAGGGAAAGCGGTTGATGGTGATGAGCATCCAAGCGTTTGAGGAGGCATCAAATCAGCCAAGACCCCATTTCACTGACACTTGGAAGAAGCCCAGGGTTTGTTTTCGTTGTAAAAGAGAAGGGCATTATGCCAGTAACTGTAACATCCCACGTAAGGTCAGACCCCCTAGACAATGAATATGACACACCAAATTACAATCAGGGATCACATAGGAAGAATTTTGAGCCACACCCATGATATGTAGTCAGGAAAGGTGATCATTAGGACTGATGGTAAGCCTGAGGTAACGGTTAATAAATTGGGAGATCATTCACTGAAGACACAGGAATGACAAGGTGAAACGTTGTAAATGTATTTGTGAAAAAAAAATTTTCCTCTCTCTCTCTCCCCATCTCTGACGATTATTAGTAAGGACTCGAACATTGCATATCCGCTTGGTCTTTGCAGAAGTCTACCAAACCCCAGCATGACCTATCCGCAACAATGTATCCTGGCCAGATACAGACAGTGGAGTAAGGGGGTGCTGGTGGGGAGGGACTGCGCAAGGAAACCATTGGACATGTAGATATGACAGCCTGACGATCTGACAATGTTTTAAAATGTTTGAAAAATGTTTTTTCCTTTTTTTTTCCTATTGTTGGTTATTGTTGATTTTTGTAGTATATATGCATATGAATTGTTCTCTCTCTCTTTTGTTTTTTATTTTCTCTCTTCTCACTCATGTTTTCATGGTTTAAAGATGGTATGTCACCCCTCAGTCAGACAAATGGTAATGCAAGATTTTTGCTCCTTACAGAAAGATCGCTGGTTTGGAAGAAATATTGCATCACCGGAATGTTTGTTTGGAAGACTGAGAGACAGCACCTTTGAGATGACAGCAGAACGAGAAGAACAACAAGACTAGAGAACTAATTATCGTAACAAGTTTCTCTCCCCCTCAAACTGTTTTCCTGTACCCCCATTACAAATGTCTTCTTTTCTCCTCCTGTAAGATGGACTTGCCCCAAGAAACTGTGATCCGGATTTTCCTGTTGACCATGATGTTGACCAGAGCAGTCTGTTTCGGTGAGAGTATCAGTGAGGTCGAGAAAGGATCCAGAAAGGTTCTGATGATAAAGATGGAGGCGTAGTTTTCCAAGAACAACTTAACCAACAAGTAAAGGCGAGTATCAGAAAACGATCCGATAGCATTGACAATAGAAGGAATTGTGAAGGATTGTCAGCTGAAGAAAACTGTATCTGTAGGCTTTGTGACAACGTAGTGGAGGATGGGTGCATTAAGAAATGCCAATCCAGTTTTAATATCCACATGGACCGGCATCCCTTGAGTGACTATCACTCCTTAGTGGGTAGTGTGTTAAATCAAACAGATTATTAGGTATGCTCTCAAGTACCTCAAGGTCATAGCAAATCAGGGCTAGTACCATTTCCTTTAACAGTAGGGGAGGTACTTGAGCTAAAGGGTGGGAGGCCGGTGGACAGGAGGTTTAATATCTCCAGTCCTCCTAGTTTGAAGCTCCACCAATATCATGTGGATAAGTCCCTAATATGTTTTAACATTACCAATCCCCGAAAGCCGGGAAATTGGGAAGTGTCATGGAGTAACCAAACCATGACCTTTTCATATAGAGCAGATAGAATGCCTACAGATACAGAGCTTATACGCCACATAGCCAGTAGAGGAAAATCTTTCTGGTATAGGTATACCTTAGGAAATAGGATTACGAGAGTTGGAGAGGTATCACCAGGATACTGTGCACATATCGTACAACCTGATACGTGTACTAAGCAGATGGAAGAATTAGGGTTAGGAGATTTCACATGGAAGGTGTGTAATATGGTTATGTCCTACTCCGTCCCATATGTTCTCCCCGATGATGCATATTTCATATGCGGGAGAAAGGCGTACAAGTGGCTTGCCCCGAACTCTGAAGGATTGTGTTATATTGGAAAAGTACTGCCTGAGGTAATGACTGTATCACATGACAAAATGAAAGACATACACCGTGGTGCCCAAGCTCCTTATACTCATACCCATTACGAGCACGTAGTTAAAAGGCAACTGACAGAGAGGACAGAGCATTTGGCCTCTGACATGATCCATGAATCCACCGGGATTCAGGTTCTACTTGCGCTAGATTTCACTCGCACCGCTCGAGGAGTGATGAACTATAGATACATCTCTGCGCTTGCAAATTTGTTAGATAATATCACTGAAATGTATGATGACACGTTTAGGTATACTGGAAGAGAACTTCAAGCTTATAAAACAGAACTGGTACAGCATAGAATTGTTCTCAATTACCTCACAGCAGTGACAGGCGGATATTGTGTCACACTGGCAACACAATACGGCGTGAAATGTTGCACATATATTACAAATAGCACCGAGGATCCGGTCGAGGTCATAGACCAAAAGATGGACGATATTCTCCAATTGAAGTGGGAATTTCGCAGGAGAAACAATCTCACTCTTGCTGCTGTAGGTAATGAGCTGACTGGTTGGGTGTCATGGTTGAACCCGCGAAATTGGTTTTCTGGTTTAGAAGAATGGGCTCAAGGAGTCATAATGGATGTTGGGAAGTTTCTCCTATGTATCTTAGGTGTTGTCATATCAATTGGCTTGATATTTAGATGCGGTCAGGCTTTAATGAAGTGCAAACGTCGTACTAGGGTAATGAGTTTGAGGAGTGAGGAAACTGTAATTCCAATGGATTTGATTTATGACCCAACGGTAGAAACAATGATGTAATGAAAATGCGATTATACGGTCCGTTTCTTTCACTTGTTTTTCCGTTTTCCTCCAAGGTAAAAAGACCCACTTGGACGAGGAATTTGATGAGCCGATATACAGACAACAGATGGATTAAAGAAGAAGTTTTGACAACCTTATACACAGATTTTTGATGAACTATGCCATAGATCCCCAGTTTCCCTAGAAATTTTAAAATTACGCTAGCCCAACACTTTTGTAAATCTATGGACATTGACATAAGCTTTTGCTCGCACCTTATGGGCAAAAGCACAAAGACGACTGCAACCAACAGACACCGAACAAGACTTCAACCGACAAATGTACATTAACCTGACATAGAATACCACAGCATTTACCATAAGTGTTCTTTATCTTCATTTCTACAACCCTCAGGTAATGACACACATAGTCGATAGGGAATACAGGCACAGATATCAGCAATCACATATCTCCCCCATTCATGTATCATCAACTAAAATGTGCTCCCCCATTTTGTTACAACCACAGCCGAAAAGAGCTCGGTAGAGTTTGACAGCCCATCCACAGACCCTTAATACGGGATAAGAAGGAATTCAAATGTATACTTCGCAATACCTCGAAGCTTGATGTACAACACGTACGGCACGATGATACATGACCCCCCAAACATGGATTCATACACACATGCTTCTACTATCTCACTAGGTCATACCCTCTTCACACCTTCTCTTCTCTCCTCCCTTACCCAACCATGGAAATGTATTAACCCCTGACATATATTTTTCTCTTTTTGAAATGTTTTAGAAAGTGGCAGTTATTGTTGACTGCCAAAGGGTGGACTGTCAAAGTCAGAAAAATATCTCTATGCACACTACCATATTTGCACCTCACACAGGTCCGTGCTGCGCGTGCGTACACTCTCCCGTGCGTGCGCATACTCACAGTCGCGGGCACCCGCAGGCGCACGGTATGCGTATTTACGGTAGAGTTTATGTGATCGTAGCGTGCGACTCAATCGTTACATATTTTCACTATATAATGTATTTTGTAGATCATGGTCCCTTTGATAGATTCTGAAAGTTTAGTTAATATAGCATGTTCCTGGACAGAGAGATCCCTCTTTGTATTGTACGAAGGGTCTAACAGGGGTCATACAGTGGTGTTTGGTACCCATCGGAAGAGTATTTAATTAGCAATATTCCGGTGTTGGTTTGGAGCGGATTAATCGCTCGTGCGAATAGTTATGGACATAAGAAGTTTGTCCATTTACTATTATTTGCTCTTACTTAGCCATGCGGCGGGAAACCCAGTATCCCACCCACCTGAACAGTTGGAAGTAGCCACAGCCCACCTGTATGAATCAACCTATGACCTTTTGTTATAATGCGAAGCCGAATTCCTGTGTCCAATGAACAATGAGATTGTAGGGACCATTGAATTGTATTGTGTGTGGGGCATAAATAGACAAGCCGACCATATCCAGCTCACTCTCTTCAACGGTTCTCATTGCTGATAATCGGGAGCTGGATATCAAGGCGCATGCGATCGTTTCCCCTTGTGCGTAAGTTTTCTCCGCAATCATATTGATCTTACTGTTATTGTGAGCCATTTCTCTCTCTCTCTCTCTCTCTCTCTCTCTCTCTTCTCATCTTTCTCTCTTATTTTCCCTTAAACGTAATTGTATTGTATTGTATTTCCTGTGTAGTTATCTGGTTAGGTAGTCTATGTTATATTGTAGTGTATGACTTGTATTGTATTAATTCTTTTGCAAGTATATCATTCATAATATATATATAAGGCGTTGGACCCTAAGTACGGTATCTGTGTATTTCTTATAGTGTTAAGTATTCTCAGAGCGTCGGTGACGCTCGAACAGCTTTAAAGGTAATAAGGTTATACTGTGTTGCATTTACACTCTATCACTACACTAAGGTTTTACCGCACAATACACTGTTTATGGTTTAGAGATAAAGGTTTAACATTGTGAGCGTCTGCGCTGCTGGTGATCTCCTCGTGGTCCCGAGCGTCCGCTACGCTATAGCGAATCATTACGTTAGTCGGCAGCCAATAGCGTGCCTGCCTGTGATCTCTTGGCCGTGAGCGAACGTGACGCTTGAGCGTCTCGACTACGGCTGAGCGATTGTTACGCAACGTGCGTACCCTTACGGTACTTCATACGTAAATAGCGTACATTGTTCTTAGACCTCTCAAAGGGTTTTATATAAGATAAATATTTAGCTTTATCAAGACGATGGAATACAAGGAAAGGCTTGAAAGACTAGGCATGTTTACATTGGAAAAGCGGAGACTAAGAGGGGATATGATCAACATCTACAAATATATAAGGGGACAATACACAGAGCTTGCGCAGGACCTGTTTTTGGTTAGATCAACACAGAGGACTCGGGGACACTCGCTCAGGTTAGAGGAGAAGAGATTCCGCACAATACGACGTAAAGGCTTTTTCACGGTAAGGACAATACGTGTTTGGAATTCCCTGCCCGAGGGAGTTGTAATGGCGGAATCTGTCAACACCTTTAAGAATGGGTTAGATAAATTCCTAATGGATAAGGATATCCAGGGGTATGGTGCATAGTCATGCATTATAGTTACTATAAATAGGGATAAAATGCAACGGCTGACAGCAGCATCAATCAGAAACTTTAGTCAAATCATCATGCATAGGAGACCACAAATAGGTTGAACTCGATGGACAATTGTCTTTTTTCAACCTCAGATACTATGTTACTATGTTATAATAAGACTTAGATATCTCACTCTCTCTTGTACTGGTAACTAACCATGAAGTATAAATGGAAATGTAGTCACTCACCAAGTCCTATGTCAGCACCAATGTAAAACAATGGATGGGGAACATATCGTATGAATTGGAGATTCTAGATGAACAATAACATCAGTCATATGAGCTGATGGATCAGAGAAATGTCTCCTAATGTTACTCCTGGAAGCATTGGTAAGGTAGCATTCCTTTATGTGTGTGCTCATCAGGGCCGGTGCAAGGTTTCTCAGCACCCTAGGCAAATAGTCAGCAGCCCCCCCCCCCCTCTGCCAAAATACTGAGCCCGCAGGTAAAATTTAGGGATAGGATATTAGGGTTATTTTAGCAGTTTGTGTTAAGGCAGAGGTTCCCAAACATGGTTCTCAAGGCACCCCAACAGTCCAGGATTTAGGTATATCCATGGCTCGGCACAGATGGTTAAATCAAATTGACTAAGGTGCTAATTAAGTCACCTCTGGCCAAGCATGGATACATTTAAAACGTGTGTGTGTGTGTGTGTGTGTGTGTGTGTGTGTGTGTGTGTGTGTGTGTGTGTGTGGTCGAAGTGGAAATTTTGAAGTGGAGGTATGGAAAAGGGCGCTTCTTCGAAAAAGGGTGCGTGGCCACTTCAGTGTAGTTTACCACCCCTTATACACATTTTGCACCACAATAGTAGGATCCCTTATACTTTCTAGTACTGGTGCCCTTTTCACATTATACCCCACAGTATGAGCCGAAAATCACATTATAGCACACGGTATGAGCCAAAAATCACATTATAGTACACGGTATGAGCCGAAAATCACATTATAGCACATGGCATGAGCCAAAAATCACATTATAGCACACTGTATGAGCCAAAAATCACATTATAGCACACTGTATGAGCCAAAAATCACATTATAGCACACTGTATGAGCCAAAAATCACATTATAGCACACGGTATGAGCCGAAAATCACATTATAGCACACGGTATGAGCCGAAATTCACATTATAGCACACGGTATGAGGCGAAATTCACATAATAGCACACGGTATGAGCCAAAAATCACATTATAGCACACGGTATGAGCCGAAAATCACATTATAGCACACGGTATGAGCCGAAAATCACATTATAGCACACGGTTTGAGCCAAAAATCACATTATAGCACACGGTATGAGCCAAAAATCACATTATAGCACACGGTATGAGCCGAAATTCACATTATAGCACATGGTAGGAGGCGAAATTCACATAATAGCACACTGTATGGGCCAAAAATCACATTATAGCACACGGTATGAGCCGAAAATCACATTATAGCACACGGTATGAGCCGAAATTCACATTATAGCACACGGTATGAGCCGAAAATCACATTATAGCACACGGTATGAGATAAAAATTACGTTATAGCACACGGTATGAACCGAAAATCACATTATAGCACACGGTATGAGCCGAAAATCACATTATAGCACATGGTATGAGCCGAAAATCACATTATAGCACACGGTATGACACAAAATTCACATTATAGCAGACGGTATGAGCCGAAAATCACATTATAGCAGACGGTATGAGCCAAAAATCACATTATAGTACACGGTATGAGCTGAAAATCACATTATAGCACACTGGATGAGCCAAAAATCACATTATAGCACACTGTATGTGC
This sequence comes from Pseudophryne corroboree, assembly GCF_028390025.1. Lineage (NCBI taxonomy): Eukaryota > Metazoa > Chordata > Amphibia > Anura > Myobatrachidae > Pseudophryne > Pseudophryne corroboree. The sequence goes on from NW_026967501.1 coordinate 2,497,510, forward strand.
AAAAAATCATATTATAACACACGGTATGAGCCGAAATTCACATTATAGCACATGGTATGAGGCGAAATTCACATAACAGCACACGGTATGAGCCGAAAATCACATTACAGCACACGGTATGAGCCGAAAATCACATTATAGCACACGGTATGAGCCGAAAATCACATTATAGCACATGGTATGAGCCAAAATTCACATTATAGCACACGGTATGAGCCGAAAATCACATTATAGCAGACGGTATGAGCCGAAAATCACATTATAGCACACGGTATGACACAAAATTCACATTATAGCAGACGGTATGAGCCGAAAATCACATTATAGCAGACGGTATGAGCCAAAAATCACATTATAGTACACGGTATGAGCTGAAAATCACATTATAGCACACTGTATGAGCCGAAAATCACATTATAGCACACGGTATGAGCCGAAATTCACATTATAGCACATGATATGAGGCGAAAATCACATTACAGCACACGGTATGAGCCGAAAATCACATTACAGCACACGGTATGAGCCGAAAATCACATTATAGCACACGGTATGAGCTGAAATTCACATTATAGCACATGGTATGAGGCGAAATTCACATAATAGCACATGGTATGAGCCGAAATTCACATTACAGCACACCGTATGAGGCGAAATTCTCAGTATAGTACATGGTATGAGCCGATATTCACACTATAGCACATAGTATGAGCCGAAATTCACATTATACCACACAGCATGAGCTGAAAATCACATTATAGCACATGCTATGAGCCGAAATTCACATTAGAACACACGGTATGAGCTAAAATTCACATTATGCCACACACATAGCCACATATCTACATACTCACAGCCACATACAGTATACACACATGCATATATATATTTACACACACAGCCACATTTACACACATACACTGTCCCTACCCTGACACTCTCCCCCATCAGTTACCCTCTACTCACCAGTTGCCGGGTAGCCAGGGGTATCAGCATACGGAAGCCGGGCAGCTGTGCTGTGGAGCGGGAGCCGGCCACCGGAGTTGTTATCACGAGAAAGAGAAAGCCGGGCAGCGGAGCTGTCAGGGGGGCAGGAGCCTTGGCATAATCATGCTGCATGCGGGAGCCGAACCTTGCAGCCGCACTTGTCAGGGCTCAGGGACGGGTGCCGGGCACTGTACTATTTCAAATCTGCCGCGGACCGGCAGCCAATCAGGAGCTGCTGCTACTGATTGGCTGCTGGTCTGCGGCAGATTTGAAATAGTAGCGCCGCGGTCAGCTTGCTGCGGCAGGGGACAGTGCTCGAAGAAGTGCCGGTATACCAAACCATAGTATACCAGCCCACTTCAGGCACTGTAATAAATATATATATATATATATATATATATATATATATATATAAAGACAAATACTCTCCCTCTGCGCTTTAACACAACAAGAAAATGGGGAATTTTTTATGGCTGCCGAAATTCCGCTAAGTCCCTTGTTAGGAGGGACTAAAAATAGGAATATGTAGCAATAGAGGAATAGGCGCCTTTGGGATGTACTTCCTCCCAATAATAAATAGGATTCAGCAGGAATCTCTAAACGTATGTTAATATATGTTTGCTCAATATTTTAGAGCATAAAAATCACATTGACATGTTCCATATAAAATTTATTAAAACATAAAAACACAAGCAAAGATACAATGAATTAAGTATCCATCCTTAACAAATGACACCGAACAATTATACAGAGGACAAATAGAGTAACTTTTACAGACTCCTCCTTCTCCTTATAGCAAGTTTGGAGATTGGTGTGACAAATAGAAAAACCCAACGCGTTTCGTCTTGTTCAAAGACTTCATCAGGGGTACAACTATAAGCGTAAAATAATTTATCAGAATATTCCACTGATTATACATATATACAAAAATAAAAGATATAAAAAATGGGAACATGTCAATAGATGAAAAAGGTACAGGAACATGCAAAAACAGAGCTGGATAATAAAGTGCAAATCTACACCAATCAGGAACATTTACTACAGTAAAGTACTTTCAAATAAGTTGACAATGAGTCACAAAGGTTAATAATTATACACAGAAGAAAAAATGAATGAAGAAGAAGAATGAGAACATCAGAACATGTCAAGGAAACTTTTTATGACATACCTCGAATGCTTGATAAAAATTGATAGACTGTCAAATGAGTTAACAAATAGGCGTTCAGGATACTTGAATACTACCCACACATCAGTGGGATATAGATGAAAAATAGATTGGGCCTAGTTAGGGAAATATTAGTTTTAGTAACTTTGAAACCACATGATATGTACGTGATAACTAATTTATAAATCAATCAATCAGTGTACTAATTAATGGTAACACATACCTTTTGTTTCAAATGCTTGACTGACAAGTTCAAATACACAGGTCTAACAAGGGTTCATAAAGATGTGTGACCTGATAAAAATTATTAATATCAGCCAATTAGAGAGATAACCTCATTGGTCTATATAAACTCAAGAGGCTTACCGAGTATATTTATATTCTCCAGGACAAAAAAATGCAGAATTTTGATAGGGAATATCTACCAATCTATACCAAAATCTTAGACTTAAACAGTTTTAATTTATTTATATATACATACATAGGGGTATATGCAATTGCGGTCGAATTCGCTGCAATTTTTGCCGTTTTTTAATTCGACTCAATTCGACAGGTGAATCCCGGCAGGTGCCTGCCGGAATTCACCATATTCAATGAAAAACGGATTCGCCAGAATCGCGGGCGAAAATCGGCCGATTTGGCGGATTTTGCCACGATTTTAAAAAACGGTAAAAAACGGGAAAAACCCGGAAAAAAAAATGGCGTGGGGTCCCCCCTCCAAAGCATAACCAGCCTCGGGCTCATCGAGCTGGTCCTGGTTCTAAAAATCCGGGGAAAAATTGGCCAGGGATCCCCCGTAGTTTTAAAACCAGCACCGGGCTCTGCGCCTGGTGCTGGTGCCAAAAATACGGGGGACAAAAAGAGTAGGGGTCCCCCGTATTTTTAACACCAGCATCGGGCTCCACTAGCTGGACAGATAATGCCACAGCCGGGGGTCACTTTTATGCCGTGCCCTGCGGCCGTGGCATCAAATATCCAACTAGTCACCCCTGGCCGGGGTACCCTGGGGGAGTGGGGACCCCTTCAATCAAGGGGTCCCCCCCCCCCAGCCACCCAAGGGCCAGGGGTGAAGCCCGAGGCTGTCCCCCCCCATCCAATGGGCTGCGGATGGGAGGGCTGATAGCCTTTTGTGATAATAAAAAGATATTGTTTTTTCCACTAGTACTACAAGTCCCAGCAAGCCTCCCCCGCAAGCTGGTACTTGGAGAACCACAAGTACCAGCATGCGGGAGAAAAACGGGCCCGCTGGTACCTGTAGTACTACTGGGGGAAAAATACCCAAATAAAAACAGGACACACACCCCGTCGACAGTAAAACTTTATTACACACTACCGACACACACATACTTACCTATGTTGACAAGCCGACTGCCACGGTCTCCGACGATCCGAGGGTACCTGTGAAAAAATGATACTCACCTTCCAGCGTCCAGAGATAAATCCACGTCCAGAGAGATAAATCCACGTACTTGTAAAAAAAAAAGAAAACGCAAAAACCCGAGCCATACCGGACTAGAAAGGGGTCCAATGCTTTCACATCAGACCCCTTTCTCCCGAATGCCGGGACATCACGTGACTCCTGTCACTGACGTCCCTTCAGCCAATCAGGAAGCGCTACTTCCGTGGCGCTCACCTGATTGGCTGTGCGCTGTCTGTACTGTGACAGCACATCGCAAAGCCGCTCCATTACTTTCAATGGTGGGAACTTTGCGGGTAGCGGTGGGGTCACCCGCCGGTCAGCCGCTGACCGGCGGGTGACCTTACCGCTAGCCGCTAAGTTCCCACCATTGAAAGTAATGGAGCGGCTTTGCGATGTGCTGTCACAGTACAGACAGCGCACAGCCAATCAGGTGAGCGCAACGAAGTTGCGCTTCCTGATTGGCTTAGAGACCTTTCTGTGACAGCTGTCACTGACAGGTCTCATTCGTGGAAAGGTGTCCCATGTGTCAGCATGAGACCCCTTTCAGTCCGTTATGGAGCGGGTATTTGCGTTTTTTTATTTTTAACAAGTACGTGGATTTATCTCTGGACCATGGCTGAGGTGAGTATGGTGATCTTTTTTTTCAGGTATCCGTGGATTCTACATGGAGAAGAGGACCGATGTCGGCGTGTGAACATAGGTAAGTATGTGTGTGTCGGTAGTGTGTAATAAAGTTTTACTGTCGACGGTGTGTGTGTCCTGTTTTTATTTGGGTATTTTTTCCCCAGTAGTACTACAGGTACCAGCGGGCCCGTTTTTCTCCCGCATGCTGGTACTTGTGGTTCTCCAAGTACCAGCTTGCGGGGGAGGCTTGCTGGGACTTGTAGTACTAATGGAAAAAACAATATCTTTTTATTATCACAAAAGGCTATCAGCCCTCCCATCCGCAGCCCATTGGATGGGGGGGGACAGCCTCGGGCTTCACCCCTGGCCCTTGGGTGGCTGGGGGGGGGACCCCTTGATTGAAGGGGTCCCCACTCCCCCCGGGTACCCCGGCCAGGGGTGACTAGTTGGATATTTGATGCCACGGCCGCAGGGCACGGCATAAAAGTGACCCCCGGCTGTGGCATTATCTGTCCAGCTAGTGGAGCCCGATGCTGGTGTTAAAAATACGGGGGACCCCTACTCTTTTTGTCCCCCATATTTTTGGCACCAGCACCAGGCGCAGAGCCCGGTGCTGGTTTTAAAAATACGGGGGATCCCCTATCAATTTTTCCCCCGCATTTTTAGAACCAGGACCAGCTTGAAGAGCCCGAGGCTGGTTATGCTTTGGAGGGGGGACCCCACGCCATTTTTTTTTATGATTTTACCGTTCCAGCATAAAAAAAAATAATAATAATAATAATATTTTAAAAATATATAAATAATATTTGTGCCTCCAAAAAAAAAAAAAAAAAAAGTACCTAATCCCTTCTAATATAAATAGATCTGCTATTCCTCCCCAAAAAAACACACAAAAAAACATGTTTAAATTTTTTTTATTTGTTTTCACCCTCCAAAGTGTGGCGGATTGAAAATGACGAATTTGCTGTCGAATTTCCAAACTTGAATTGAATATGCTTTGGTCGAATTGCAGCACTTGTATCATTGCAGAAAAGTCGAATTTGCAAAAATTCGAATTTCAAAAAGTCGAATTTTGAAAGTCTGTTTTTTGGTCGGAAAGCACTGAATTGCATAGGCGATTTTTTTTTTTGGTCGAAAATGACCCGAAATTCGACAATTTCGGGAATTCGACCGCAATTGCATATACCCCATAGTATGGTACTGGTATTATAATTCACTTCCCTCATTGTCTATATAAATTCTAATTCACAGTAACATAATGCCATAAAAAATGTGGGAATAATTACAAACCAATCAAACTAGTAAATGGAGCCATATTTTAGGGTGATGTCTACATAGTATCACATAAAAATAGTCCTTACCTTCCAGCAGATCAGCAGTGTTCAGCTCAGTTCCTGTGGAATGAAGCTGTGTTCTCATTTTTACCCTTAAATAGGGGGAAGGTGATGACATCACTTCCCATTAATGCAGTGATTGGAAGTCAATTAAAACTTAAAAAATACCTATATTTATGGCATAAATACTTCTATGTACCCAACATACATTAACCAGTTTATTAAGGGGTCAGTATTTAGCACATATTCTTATATCTAATATCGATTTAAACATAAATATCCTTAATTGGTGAATGTGTCCCATAATGCATCTATTTGGACCGGTACTATGTGTTTCATGATTGACAGCAATGTTAACCAATAGAGCCACTATAGGACCTATGATATAAATGATATATGTCTCTTTCAATGTGCACACTATTAATTAATAATTTTTATCAGGTCACACATCTTTATGAACCCTTGTTAGACCTGTGTATTTGAACTTGTCAGTCAAGCATTTGAAACAAAAGGTATGTGTTACCATTCATTAGTACACTGATTGATTGATTTATAAATTAGTTATCACGTACATATCATGTGGTTTCAAAGTTACTAAAACTAATATTTCCCTAACTAGGCCCAATCTATTTTTCAAAAAATAAGAATTCCAGGCGCAATATTTAAATGGAAAAATAGAAGATGAAAGAAAAAGAGAAGAAAAATAGAGAAGACAAAATATAGGAAAGTGCCAGACTGAATAAAAATTACAGTGCTTTTATTTAACTCAAATAAAAAATCTTTATGAACACAATAAAACATCAATGGGATCTATTTCCCATGTTAGTCCATTTGAATATAAATGGATCCACACAGTCACAGCCTGATCGGCTCACAATGTCCTGGGACCTGATTTCCTTGGCCACAAAGGCTCCCAAAATGTAATCAGTGTTCTTTATAGTTTAAAAGGTATTGTGCTTTAAAAACGTCACATTACGGTCCCATCATTTGTATCGTATGTAATTTTTAACAATAAGATAGGACCATATACTCCCGGTACAGTAACAGAGTTATTCCAGATTGTAGTGGGTACTATTTCATTTCCTGTCAACAAGATGTATGTCAGGTGTACCTTCTATCATTTGCTCTGTCCGCCGACTCCCTGCCTTAGTCTCCGTTCAGGCTCCCTCCTTGATAGACTCGCCAGCCGCCGCCTCCCAGAGCCTCAGTGCTCCTTCGTCCTGCACTGCCGGTGGGTTACGAGCAACACCACTCTGGCTTCCGGTTTCGCGGTCCGTGGCTTCCGGGGGTGTGAGCGGGGTGTGGGTGAGCGGCATTCACTCGGGTGACAGATTCTGAATGCAGCTCCTTGTGGTTCTCCAAGTACCAGCTTGCGGGGAGGCTTGCTGGGACTTGTAGTACTAATGGAAAAAACAATATCTTTTTATTATCACAAAAGGCTATCAGCCCTCCCATCCGCAGCCCATTGGATGGGGGGGGACAGCCTCGGGCTTCAACCCTGGCCCTTGGGTGGCTGGGGGGGGGGACCCCTTGATTGAAGGGGTCCCCACTCCCCCAGGGTACCCCGGCCAGGGGTGACTAGTTGGATATTTGATGCCACGGCCGCAGGGCACGGCATAAAAGTGACCCCCGGCTGTGGCATTATCTGTCCAGCTAGTGGAGCCCGATGCTGGTGTTAAAAATACGGGGGACCCCTACTCTTTTTGTCCCCCGTATTTTTGGCACCAGCACCAGGCGCAGAGCCCGGTGCTGGTTTTAAAACTACGGGGGATCCCTGGCCAATTTTTCCCCGGATTTTTAGAACCAGGACCAGCTCGATGAGCCCGAGGCTGGTTATGCTTTGGAGGGGGGACCCCACGCCATTTTTTTTTCCGGGTTTTTCCCGTTTTTTACCGTTTTTTAAAATCGTGGCAAAATCCGCCAAATCGGCCGATTTTCGCCCGCGATTCTGGCGAATCCGTTTTTCATTGAATATGGTGAATTCCGGCAGGCACCTGCCGGGATTCACCTGTCGAATTGAGTCGAATTAAAAAACGGCGAAAATTGCAGCGAATTCGACCGCAATTGCATATACCCCTATGTATGTATATATGTATATTACTAAAACTAATATTTCCCTAACTAGGCCCAATCTATTTTTCATCTATATCCCACTGATGTGTGGGTAGTATTCAAGTATCCTGAACGCCTATTTGTTAACTCATTTGACAGTCTATCAATTTTTATCAAGCATTCGAGGTATGTCATAAAAAGTTTCCTTGACATGTTCTGATGTTCTCATTCTTCTTCTTCATTCATTTTTTCTTCTGTGTATAATTATTAACCTTTGTGACTCATTGTCAACTTATTTGAAAGTACTTTACTGTAGTAAATGTTCCTGATTGGTGTAGATTTGCACTTTATTATCCAGCTCTGTTTTTGCATGTTCCTATACCTTTTTCATCTATTGACATGTTCCCATTTTTTATATCTTTATTTTTGTATATATGTATAATCAGTGGAATATTCTGATAAATTATTTTACGCTTATAGTTGTACCCCTGATGAAGTCTTTGAACAAGACGAAACGCGTTGGGTTTTTCTATTTGTCACACCAATCTCCAAACTTGCTATAAGGAGAAGGAGGAGTCTGTAAAAGTTACTCTATTTGTCCTCTGTATAATTGTTCGGTGTCATTTGTTAAGGATGGATACTTAATTCATTGTATCTTTGCTTGTGTTTTTATGTTTTAATAAATTTTATATGGAACATGTCAATGTGATTTTTATGCTCTAAAATATTGAGCAAACATATATTAACATACGTTTAGAGATTCCTGCTGAATCCTATTTATTATTGGGAGGAAGTACATCCCAAAAGCGCCTATTCCTCTATTGCTACATATTCCTATTTTTAGTCCCTCCTAACAAGGGACTTAGCGGAATTTCGGCAGCCATAAAAAATTCCCCATTTTCTTGTTGTGTTAAAGCGCAGAGGGAGAGTATTTGTCTTTGTGTATAGTGCCTTTTTGTTAGTTACTCTCCATTTTACTGCTAGGTGATATGCCTTTATTCAATGATCTTAAGAGTAGGAGTCAGAGATGCAAAACCATTTTCTTAGATGACATGCAAAACATTGAGCAAACGGAGGATGATGATGAATACTATCATCTACTTAATAATATGGAAAAGCTGGCTACCAGGGAGCTTAAAAGTTGGTATGACCTCATTACACTCGAGAAATATTTAGAAGTTGGACGTATCCCCAGAGGCTTGAGTTTAAATAAAACCCCGATTATGGGGTCACAGAATGATGATTTTAATAAAAGTTGGAATAAGATTTTGGATGAGAGCGCAGCCAGATTAGTAGAATTGATTGTGAAGGAGAGAAAGAAAGAGTTGGGAATTTTGGAGGAAGATCTAGCTAAATTGGAGGCCCTACTTATTAAATTCAATGAAGATGAGGGATTCAAAAGGGATGTGGCGGATCTCCAGTATAAACTTGATTAATTAGAAAAAGAGATTATTCTGCGTAAGCAAAAAAGGTTTACAAGGGATAAACTCGATTATGAGAGTGGTAAAATACACGATTGGAGTAATAATGTAAATCAGAAATCTGATCAGAGAAGATTCCCTGACCAGGGTGGTTGGAGAAAAGAGGTTGAGATATTGGATGATGAAGTGTTCCATCGGAAATGGGAATATGCCCCCTCCCACCACCAAGGCCGACGGGGAGGCTACGGCATGAGGAGGAAAAGTTCATATACCTCCCCTCGTCGTAGATACGGGAGGATTTCCTCTTATCGTAATCAGTATTCCCCCACAGGGAAACAGCAGAGGTTTGCACAACGTAACAGGTATGAACAACTTAGACACGAATCCCCCAGGAGCAAGGCTTTTTTAGGGGAGAGAAAAAGAATGGTATTACCACATCTCCAAGAAAGAGAACATCTCCACACCAGGTTAGATTCCCCGCAAGGTGTGAAAAGACAACTTTACCCAGGAGAAGAGGGACAAGAGGTGGAAGAAAGATCACCAAACAAAAAACGAAGAGCGATCAACTTCACTCAAGAGCCGATAAATCAAGCATCATCAACCTTTCTAAGAAGAAATTATCAACCCCACAGATCTCGGTACTAAATAAAGGTCTAAAATTCCCACCTAACCAGCATGTAGACAAGTTTAACCTTTTTGTGGACCTTAATAAGTACGTACGCAGTCTAACCTTGAAAAGACATTTTTTGAAAAATCCCACACCCAAATTGTCATACGAACCTAAGAATAAACCTTTGGTAGCACCGCCATCTAAGTATTATCCTGTTGAGTCGAGAGGGAATCATATCGATTTCTTCTTTGATGCAGTTAAGGAAGATTTTAGAACAAAAAAAAAAAAAAAAAACGAAAAACCTAGGCGCTAATTTTTATGGAAGAAAATTAGATATATATGTACATATATACATATGCAAACATGCACATGCACATCCAAACTGTTCACACCTCTGTACCTCCCGGTCGCTGCTGCAAACAAACTTCTGTACGTTTGTATATGAATATAAAGAAAGGAGAATAATACAGCTGCGCTCGGGATTAGCAGAGGATATAATAGACCTTGGTTAATCAATTAATTGCACATGCAAATACAGGCCACCGAGTGTCAGATCAATTGAGCCCAATCAATATTGCACATAAATGTTTTAATATATAACAAAATAAAATTATGTTTAAAATATACTGTGCATAGTATCAAATTTATAATGCTTTAAAAAAGCCAAAAGAGAGAACATGTAAAACATAAATCATAAAAGTGTGTCCAATTATGAACACAATACTATAACATATATGGTATCTCAGACCTGTCTCCACTAACAAACATAGTCATTGAAAAACACTGTTGCGCAATTGATTTAAACAGTGACTAAGATATCAGTCTAGAGTCCACAATAATGTATGGTGATTACTTGATTTAAACAAATATCTCAGTTCTTCAAGTCCATAAGGTATATAACTATTGTTGTGACGAATCCCGTTCGTACAAAAGGAACTATAATATGAAGTGCTTGTTCTCTAAAACAGGTACGTGTGGCGTCCCACCGTAATGTTACCTGATATAGTTGTGAAATAAGAACCAGTGTTTGGATTAAGCACACCTCATGTAGCTACTGGATTGATTGGCAATATTGAGACCGCTGATCCTTGGTTGAATAACAGGAAGAAAGGTGCAAATAGTGACCGCCAGACTGCGCTGGCTTGAATGATCACCTCGTAGTGCTCTTACCGGCAAACCCGTCCTGCAGGAAGATTTTAGGAAACTAAAAGTTCAGAGTGATAAGTATTGTGGTAATCTTAATCCACAGGAGAGACATGCCGTCAAACAGCTGAAGAATGATAACAAAATAGTTATCAAAACGGCAGATAAAGGAGGAGCTGTGGTCATTTAGGAGAGGACGGCCTATATTAAAGAAGCTATGACTCAAATTAGCGATGCCGTAACATATAGAGTATTAAATGAAGATCCAACTATTGAATATGGGGATGAATTGCATAAATTGTTGAATAGGGCATTTAACAAGGGAATTATATGCAAAGATGAGTTTGATTATCTGTATAATAGAAAACCTCGAGTCCCAGTGTTCTACCATTTACCGAAAGTCCACAAAGGTGTATTCCCGCCCCCAGGTAGACCCATAGTGGCGGGAGTGGATTCCTTAACGTCCAATTTGTCTCACTTCATCGACCTAAAATTACAGCCGTATGTGAAAGAACAGCCCTCATTCTTGAAGGATTCAACCAGTCTTCTTAGGTTACTCAATGAATTCCAATGGCAGCCTACTTATAGATGGGCAACAATTGACGTCCAGGCCCTGTATACCTCCATCCCACATTCTAAGGGACTCGAAGCTGTCAATGACATCTTAACTGAAGACAACAGTGTGGTCGAGGAAGAAAGAATTTTTTTATTGGAAAGCATAAAATTCATTCTAAATCATAACTACTTTGAGTTTGAAGGAGAATATTACCTACAGGAACAGGGCACAGCGATGGGGACCAAGTTTGCTCCATCGTATGCCAATATCTATATGGACAGCTGGGAACGTGAGACCATCTATGCGGATAATAATTTTCGTTGCTCAAACATCAAATTCTATAAGAGGTATATCGATGACTTGATCCTCATTTGGGACGGAGGGGTGGAGAATTTGGAAGATTTTGTTTCGGAGATCCAAAATAATTCTTTTAATCTCAAGTTTACTTCAAAACAACACCCTGTAGTTATCGATTACCTAGATGTTCTATTAAGTATCGACGATAAGGGCATTCTCAATACCAAAACGTTTTTCAAGGAAACGGACGCAAACAGTTTTATACCAGCAGACAGTTGCCATCTGTCTAGATGGAAAACCTCGGTACCTTATTCACAGTTTGTGAGAGTCCGGAAAAACTGTAGCCGTTTAGAAGAATACTGGGAACAGTCTTCTGACTTGGTTGAACAATTCATTGATAGAGGCTATAACGAGACTCACTTAAAAAGTGACCAGATCCGTGCATCCAAAATTGATAGGAATAGCCTATTAGAAGCTAAAACTAACAGGAGAGACAAACACCCTACTGAAAGACCTTTCATCACGCAGTATAACCAAGAGAGTACCAAGATCAAATACATCATGAACCGACATTGGCATCTTCTTCTAAAAGATCCATTATTGGGTCCACATTTATCCACTAGACCCAATATAATTTTTAGGAAATCTAGGAACCTCAAGAGCATACTGGCTCCCAGTCAACTACAGAAAGGCAGTGTTATGATTCCTGTACTCCAGACCAGAGGAGATCTTGTGGCAGAGGTCTGAGTACAAGGAATATATGCTGGTTGTGGGAGCAGGAGAGCCTAGTAACCCCTGGCGCCCTAACTCCGTTGTCTCGCCCGTGTTATCAGAAATCCCCTGCGAGACTATGGTTGCTTGAGCCCATGGCAGCCGCGTTCGAAGGGCGGATTATGTCTGCCCAACCCCGATGCCCCCGCAGGTCTTAAATGGGAGACAAGGGGAAATCCGAGACAGGGTGATAACAAGGGGCCCTCTGACTAAGCAACCAGGCCAGGGGTTACAAGCTAACTAACTAAACCAAAGGTATGTGCGGACTAGCCGCCAGGGAAAAGGACAACCAAAAGATCCCCTGATCCGTTACTCCTATCCAACACCGCTGGATACCAGAGTGGATCTGTGGGAGCGGAATCCTCCGCAAAAGCTCCAGAACACAAATAACTAAATAATAACAGTAAGCGGACAAGCAGCAACACACGGCTGCGCCGCGACTCACGAACACCACAAGATGTTTAAAGGTGCTCGGTCAGACTCCAGGAACAGATGACAAACTTCCGAGTACAGGATCTCTGAGGACAGGAACAACCGGATTGAGCAGGACTGGAAACTCTCTGTAGCAGACACAGGCAAACAGGAAGCTATCACCGGCGTCTGTAGGAAGTCCTGAGGGTGCCTTTATTCCGGAACCCTCCAATCAATATCCAGACAGGGTAATCAATTGACATGCCGTGCAGCTTGCATGCTGCACGGCCAGCACACAATAAGATAATCAAAACAGACCCAGCAACGGGGAACGCGGCTGAACGTGGCGTCCCCGTTGCTAAGGTCAGAGCGGCTCAGTGCGCCCGGCGTCTAGCGTTGCCAGGGAGCCGGCGGCTGAACGCGCACGGCGTCCCTGGTTGCTAGGCGCCGGGCCGCACCGCCGAGCGGACCCCGGCGCCTAACAGGAACACCTTCTGAGACACAGTGTCCAGTATCATTACCAGGAACTGAAGCCTCTGCGTAGGTTCTAGGTGGGATTTCTGCAGATTGAGAATCCACCCATGATCCGTGAGTAGTTGTGTTTGAAGGCTGATCTTTTCCATCAACTGTGCTCTGAATATAGCCATTATGAGGAGATCGTCAAAGTATGGAACGATGTTCACTTCCTGCTTGCGGAGTTGTAGCAACATCTCTGCCATCACCCCTGATAACAACCTCAGTGCCACTGAGAGACCGCAAGGCAAGGCCTGGACCTGGTAGTGACTGTCCTGCAGTGCAAAACTGAGGTAAGCCTGAAGAGGCGGCCATATTGGGATGTGAAGATACGCATCCTTAATATCCAGTGAAACCAGGAATTCCCCTTCTTCCATGTCACGCTTGGCTTGAGTTGGGGATCTGACGACTGATAATTGACTGAGGGAGCAGCTATCGACAAAAGGAAGGAAACGAGGTGGCTGAATGTAGTTCTTACTCATGGATTGAAGTCTTAGGCCCAAAGATGTAAAGGGGTAGGGAATGAGGACAATGACCATGAATGATACACCGAAGAAAGAGGAATTCAGTTTTAATGAGACCTTATCATACACAACGACTAGGAGGCAAGTCTGAATAAATTCTGAAAGATGGAAGGTTAGTGACTTGTAAACGATGCTGAAGAAAACTGAATGAAGAGATGACTTGTGATTTGTAAACAATGCTGAAGAGAGGATTGCTGTGAGCACCATCAGCAAACGTAGACCCTCTACCAGATAGAGGGCCCAGTGGTTAAACCACAAGAGCAGGTGGACTGGGAGCAAAGGACTGCAATAACAGAACTGACCACCAGGCGGCTACAACAGAACCAGCGCAGGGCACCTTACAGCAAGTAACTTGAAGTACTGGCAACATAGCTAAGCATCAACCCCTTTTTATAAGGGAAGCCTGTACCGGATTGGCTGGATGCGGACTGGGATACCTATTGTCATGGATTGGTCTCCAACATGGGGGCTACCTGCACAGAGGACACATGTGGAACCAGCACACAGCCAATACCTCTGGCCTCAGCCTCCCAGACACCGCATTCCAGCAACAGGACACTTGGAAACAGACACCTCCAGCTGCCATGCTCCGCTACCCTGGACCCGGACTCCGGCCTCCAGACACCTGGCAGCCGTACCGGAGGACCTTGCTGCTGTAGCTCCTATCCACCGCAGCGACAATAGCCAGCTAAGAGGAAGGCCACAGGGACCAGAGCCGGAGGTAAGACTCCGGATGCTGACAGTATCCCCCTTTTTAGGGTGGTCCCCGAACACCCACACTGCTTAGTGGGATTCATGGCATGAAAGGCACAACTCAGTCTTGGAGCATGAACATCCTCTGCAGCCACCCAAGATCTTTCCTCCGGACCATATCCTCTACAATCTATGAGATACTGAAGATGACCATACCTCTTGCGGAAGTCAAGAAACTTATGAACCACCAATTCCTAATTTTGAGCAGCTTGAACCTGCGGAGGTTTAGGGAAAGCTGCCCGAAAATGATTTAGTACAAGAGGCTTTAGCAGAAAAATGTGAAAGGCATTGGGAATTTTCAAATAGGGAGGCAGTTTCACCTTGTAAGAAACAGGATTCAACACTCTTTTAATAGGATACGGACCAATAAATCTAGGAGCAAACTTTTTGGTAGGAACTTTGAGTCTGAAGTTTCTGGTGGATATCCAAATACGATCTCCCACTTTGAGACTAGGAACAGCCCTATGTTTCCGATCAGCGTAGGTCTTTTATTTCTGGGAAGTCTTAAGTAGCGCCTTATGAATATGTCTCCAAATCTTAGTGAGCTGACGAAGAGCGGATTTAGCAACAGGAACCTCAAGATGTGGGAGAGATTAGAAGGAAGGAACTCGTGGATGAAAACTATAGTTAATGAAGAAAGGAGTGGAATTGGTAGATGAATGATACAGGTTATTGTATGCAAACTCAGCAAATGGGAGTTAATCCATCCAGTCTTCCTGAGCAGGGGACATGAACGTCCGTAAGAAAGTTTCCAGATCTTGGTCGACTCTTTCAGTCTGTCCGCCAGTCTGGGGATGGTAGGCTGAAGAGAAGTTCATCTTGATTCCTAGGACAGAGCTGAGAGCTTTCCAGAACTTGGTGACGAATTGAGGACCCTGATCAGAAACTATTTCCTGTGGAAGGCCATGCAAATTAAAAATCTATGAGAAAAACAATTTGGATAGCTGAGGAGCAGAGGGAAGACCGGTGAGGTGCATGAAGTGAGCCATCTTCGAAAATCATTCCACAAATGACCCAAATGGTGTTGTGCCCCCTGGAGACTGGCAAATCGGTTATGAAATCCATAGAGATGCGAGTCCAAGGCTTTTGAGGTGTTGGAAGTGAATGAATAAGACACGAGGGAGATGTTCGTGGACTTTTATGTTGAACACACTTGGAACAGGCTGCTACAAACTCAAAGACATCCGTTTTAAGATGAGGCCACAAGCAGAATCGCTGAATGAACTTGAGAGTCTTAAGACCACCGGCATGACCCATGAAAGATGAAGAATGAGCCCACGTAAGCAATTTCCTGCCAAATTTTGGTGCTACAAAAGTTCTCCCCAGAGGAGGTAGAGGAACAGTATGAGTTGAAGCAAATGAAGATGGATTCAGAATAAATTGTTTCTCTGAGGAGTTGAGTGAATCATCCATTTGAAAAGAATGAGAATCTGCTCTTCGATTTAAGGTTCCTGGGCGGTTAAAGAGTTTGAAGGAGAACTGAGAGAAGAAGAGAGCCCACCTGGCTTGCCATGGGTTTAAACAACGAGTTTAAACAATTGGTTTAAGCCATCATGGAAGGGCTTGGAGAAGACGGAATGGGAGAAGATTCTGAATGATCAGGACTGAGGCTCAATGTTAGTTGATTAGGAAAAAGAAAAGGTCTCAAGTCAGTTGGAGAGGTTTCCTGTTGAGGACGAGGTTTAGCTTTCTTATGAGATGATTTTCCAGTTCTGCCCATTCTTCAGCATAACATTACGGAGATTAGAGAACAAGGTCAGGAGGCCAGTAGCGACATAGCAGAAGTATTGAAGTGTGGAAATAGGGAGGCATCAGTGAGCATCAGTTACAGAAACATTGTGAGGTCAGTTGTTTATGGGTAATAGCAAGAAGATGACATCCTTGAGCGGTCAAGTAATTTATAGGAGCCAGCAACTGGAGCCTGCTATTGTCCTGGACACATGGACTGTTACGCCGTAGCTATAGTGATGCCCCAAGAACTCTAATTGGATTTTGCTGGGATTGAGGGGAGCAGGAGGGGAAAAAAACCAGCAGCAGTCAAACAGTATGGAGGATGTAGTCAGCACAGTCTGCCACCAGAGGGAGTCGACAGAGCAGGAGTGGAAGCCAGGCAATAATAATAATAAAAGCAGTTCAGGCGACCACTTACTGCCCAGGTAGGGCCGCAGCGGCAGAAGTCCCTGCTGGAAATCACTAAGGCTGTAGTGAAGGACACTGATCATGGGCTGGCAGTGTCTGTAGCTCCCAGAGAAGTGGCTGGTTTCAGGAGGGCATGTGGTTATATTGCCAGTTTTCAAGATGGCCACTTCTGGCAGCGAAGCCCAAGTCAGAAGAAACTGCCCGGCTATGGTGGGTGAACCAGGTCAGTAATAAGGCAGGAGAGGAGGGGGTACTAGGATGCAGTGGCACAGGGTAGCGTATCTGGCTGCACAGGAACCCCACGTGTATGTCCTCTATAATTCACAGCTCCCCCAGAGTCCCTCGTAGCATCATGGGTTAGGAGGCGAGTGATGACAGGCAAGTGCTCCATGCATTCCCCGCTGCCACGACTCAGGGCTTCAACGGCCGGACAGTAGGAGAAGGCAGGCTGCGGGTGGGTGAGCTGACTAACCTGACGCGTCCCTGCTGAGGCCACCAATCCCCATAGTATGCACCGCATCAGATGCTGGGAGAGCAGCTCCGCTCCGTGTCTCCTGCCGATCCCCAGTCAGCCTCTCCACACGA
The DNA here is from genome assembly GCF_028390025.1 of Pseudophryne corroboree. Classification (NCBI taxonomy): domain Eukaryota; kingdom Metazoa; phylum Chordata; class Amphibia; order Anura; family Myobatrachidae; genus Pseudophryne; species Pseudophryne corroboree. Next base: position 2,514,815 of record NW_026967501.1, read on the forward strand.
CTCCAACAGCACGGCTAGGCACAAGTGTGGATAGGGCGCACAGCCCAAGGTGAGTAGCAGCGCTACCTCGCTGAGGTCCGGTCCGCAGTGGGATCACTGCATAACTTCAGTCCGCGGCTTCAGAGACGGGTGTAGGCCGCAACCTGCAAAAGCCAAATGAATGGCTCCCCGGCTCCGCAACCTAGAAAACACACAGAGGGGCAAGAAAGGGCCCAAAAGAGCCCATAGAACAGCTGTAAAAGGCAGAAAGGACCTATATAAGCAGGAGCTCCTTTATCCTGCTTCCTGCTGCCTTTCCAGTCAGGCCACACCCCGTGACATCATTTATTGATGTTGAAAACAAAAGTAATGAAGATTTTCACACCAACCTAAGACCTGCGAATCTACTTTGGGAGCCACCTCTCTTTTTTTTTAAACAGTCCCCAGCTGGACGAGGATAATTGGAATTCCATTTCTTGGAATTCTAACTTCCTACTGGGCATAACCCAAAATTTCCATCAGCTGTTTTGGGATGTTTAAACACAGTTGCCTTAGTTTTTAACACAGGCTCTGCTGCCTCTTCTAAGGATAGAATGGCTTACATAGCACTAATTAGCTCAGATGATATGTCCACTGAGCTGAGACCTTCCGAAGTGCAATGAGTCCTCATCCTCCAACGAATCCTCATCTAAAGCATGTGTAGACTGTGAAGATGTTGTATCATGTCTATGTGATTTACTTACCACCAGCCTTTCAGCCTGCTTTTTTGAGAGGCTGACAATTCCCTAGGTGTATAAACCTCAGAATGAATGTTGCATGTAAGGGTTAATAGGGAAACCTATCACTGGTATAGGAGCTGGTATAAACTGCTCAGTTACATTGGATAAGGGTGGTCATTCCGAGTTGTTCACTCGTTGCCATTTTTCGCAGCGCAGCGATCAAGTGAAAAATTGGCAATTATGCGCATACGCATGGTACGCACCGCACATGCGCTAAGTACTTTCACACAAAACTTTGTCGTTTTACCCAAGCTTCAGTGACGTTTTTCAGTCGCTCAAGTGTTCGTAGTTTGACAGGAAGTGGGTATTTCTGGGCGGCAACTCAGCGTTTTCAGGGAGTGTGCTAAAAAACCGCGGGCGTGCCAGGGTAAAACGCAGGAGTGGCTGGAGAAACGGGGGGGAGTGGCTGGCCGAACGCAGGGCATTTGTGACATCAAACCAGGAACTAAACGGACTGAGATGATCGCAATCTAGGAGTAGGTCTGGAGCTACTCAGAAACTGCATTCATTTTTTTAGTAGCAATTTTGCTACTCTTTGTTCGCAATTCTGCTAAGCTAAGATACACTCCCAGAGGGCGGCAGCCTATCCTATGCAGGGGTGCTAAAAGCAGCTAGCGAGCGAACAACTCGGAATGACCACCAATGTCTGTGCAAAGTAGCCCATGAAGGTTTACCAGAACCTGTGCCTGCCTCACTGTACACGTGGGTAAGCGTTTTCGTGACCCGGCAGGGAGTTGTTGGACCGACTCTAAGGTGCGTATAAGATGCTTTTTAGAAAGATCACTCAAAACAAATAGTAATACTATAAAAATAAAATAAGAAAACTTATGGCTGCTAAAAAACAGCAGCCCTCTGACCATGGTCTGGCTCCTGCCGCACCAAACAAAAAACTGATTTGCCTGAGCCAGGAGGCGGGAATATATGGACAGGCCCGTTGCATGCTGGGATGCCGAAAGCTTGGACCATTTGTTGCAAATTCGCTGTCACGTCATCTTATCCCAATGTTATCCTGTGGATAACCTGTGGACCCTGCCGGAGAAAGATATATATATCTAAGAGGATAGAATTTGATTGGTGTTGTAACACTGTTTTGTTGGCAGGTTACTTGATACATTTGTCCTCATTGGTTACTATAGGTCAAGTGGAGGAGGTTCTCTCCTTGTCCCCGGACGTAGCGTGTGTCACATGATGTCACTTTGATGCGCTGGAGCACACGACGGACAGCGGCATGGACAGTTCCACTGGGTATATTAACGACACGGGACGTGCACATGCGTGTAGATGGTGACACTAAAACTACTGGATGATCATTCTGAATGTCTGAGGTATTGATACAATGCAAATTTGTTGAGATATTATTTATTTTTCAGATGGAGCAATGGGTTGTGCACGTGATGCGACTGGTAAAAGGAAGCCATTGGTTTTGGCAGAGACCGGCATTTGTTTGTTGGTGATCCCTTGTAGACAGTGAGTAGTATCCATCTACAGTGAAAGAAGCATGGACACCAAGAATCTCAGCGGCAGAACAGTGGTCGTGAAAGTAGATCACGACCACAGGCATTTAGGGCACCTAGCAACCACCAATCATTCCAAATGCATCAGGAACTGCTCCAACTGTACAATGCCGGACCCAGCCAAACAGTCCCAGATCTGGTGAATTGGAGGGCCACGTGATATGTGGTGGCAAGTCAGACTGGTGCTCTTAAAACCAATCCAAGTCTTTCGGCCACTGTTCCACCGCTGAGAGCATACCTAAAGTTTAACACTAGCTGTTTTTATGGTAATTATTTTGAGCAATAGAGTAGGACCTGCAGTATAGTGGGGTTCCTTGTCGGGGGCTGCAGGCTTAAATGCACTGAGCAATACATGAACTAGAACTCCACTGTTTATTATTGTTAGTTAATATAGTGAGTGCAAGACACATTTATGTATGTAGTAAGGTTACTGGGAGACCTCAGATTGAGCAATATTGGATCTGGCCATTACATAGCCTAAAGTCATAACCTCAGAACTGCACAGAGCAGGAACTATTATTCACAAGTAGTTAGGAATGTGTTCATCATGAGCAAGTCCACAATTACCGTCTGAAGGTTACACAATTATTTCAGGGATACACAATTGATATTTGAGGATAAAGCCTTTAACAGAAAACACCCTTGAAGAAGTCACTATTGACGAAACGCGTTGAGTTACACACAATTTGGATTTAGAGTGAATTGGAGTGGATAAGTACAAGGTCGTCCATGCAAGGGTGACAACAAGTGCAAAACGCTTGTTGTATGAGTATACAGATATGTACCTGTGATAAGCTTTTAACCTGTTTTACTTGAAGTTCTAGATTCAAATTTAATTTTATTTCTGAATCTTATACGAATTGTATTTGGTGAGCTCAGGTCTATTGTATAGCAGGAAATATTTCATACCTGCATCATCTAACAAAATGCATATAAATTAGGCACTCCACAAAAAACAATACTAATTATATTATATACATACATACACATTTCTATATAATCACTAATAATAAACTTCTGCTTGTTACTTTTAATAACATTATAGTGTTGTGTGTAATAACTCTCTACATGTGATATTTGTCATGGATAGCCTTGTGTTAGAAACACCCAACTGAGAACAGGGCTGATGGCGGAGGAGGGTGTAGGATAAGAGATTGCTGTAGTGACTGAGCAATGAGAATATGTGACTTCTGTAATAAGTGTTTATTACTCACCTGTGCTGATATCTGTAGGGATCTCCTCCTCCTTACACTGCTGATCACCCCTCACATACGTCTCTTCTTCTCCCTCTATATCTTCTGCCTTTATATCAGTCACATACGTCTCTTCTTCTCCCTCTGTATCTTCTGCCTTTATATCAGTCACATACGTCTCTTCTTCTCCCTCTATTTCTTCTGCCTTTATATCAGTCACATACGTCTCTTCTTCTCCCTCTATATCTTCTGCCTTCATATCAGTCACATACGTCTCTTCTTCTCCCTCTATATCTTCTGCCTTCATATCAGTCACATACGTCTCTTCTTCTCCCTCTATATCTTTTGTCTTTATATCAGTCACATACGTCTCTTCTTCTCCCTCTATATCTTCTGCCTTTATATCAGTAACATACGTCTCTTCTTCTCCCTCTGTATCTTCTGCCTTTGTATCAGTCACATACGTCTCTTCTTCTCCCTCTATATCTTCTGCCTTTATATCAGTCACATACGTCTCTTCTTCTCCCTCTATATCTTCTGCCTTCATATCAGTCACATACGTCTCTTCTTCTCCCTCTGTATCATCTGCCTTTATATCAGTCACATACGTCTCTTCTCCCTCTGTATCATTTGCCTTTATATCAGTCTCATACGTCACTTCTGCTCCCTCTATATCTTCTGCCTTCATATCAGTCACATACGTCTCTTCTTCTCCCTCTATATCTTCTGCCTTTATATCAGTCACATACGTCTCTTCTTCAACCCCTATATCTTCTGCCTTTATATCAGTCACATACGTCTCTTCTTCTCCCTCTATATCTTCTGCCTTTATATCAGTCACATACGTCTCTTCTTCACCCTCTATATCTTCTGCCTTTATATCAGTCACATACGTCTCTTCTTCTCCCTCTATATCTTCTGCCTTTATATCAGTCACATACGTCTCTTCTTCTCCCTCTATATCTTCTGCCTTCATATCAGTCACATACGTCGCTTCTTCACCCTCTATATCTTCTGCCTTTATATCAGTCACATACGTCTCTTCTTCTCCCTCTATATCTTCTGTTTTAATATCAGACAGACGTTCTACCTAAAAAAACAGAAAAAAACACTATAATGACATTGGCATACAGGCAGATTAAACTGAGGTGAAACAGTATAATATCAGTGTATAATACAGGTTGAGTATCCCATATCCAAATATTACGGAATATTCTGAAATACGGACTTTTTTGAGTGAGAGTGAGGTAGTGAAACCTTTGTTTTTTGATGGCTCAATGTACACAAACTTTGTTTAATGCACAAAGTTATTAAAAATATTGTATTAAATGACCTTCAGGCTGTGTGTATAATGTGTATATGAAACATAAATGCAATCAGTTCTTAGATTTCTGTCCCATCACCATGATATCTCATTATGGTATGCAATTATTCCAAAATACGGAAAAATCCGATATCCAAAATACCTCTGATCCCAAGCATTTTGGATAAGGGATACTCAACCTGTACACATAGCTTCTCTACAGATCATATAGTGACAGTCACTTTGGTATATTGGGGAGAACCTACATCCCACCTACCTGATCCTCCTGTGGGATCCTGTGATTCTCCTCTGTACAATCCTGGGAATACAGAGGACGGGGACATCTCTCTGGGGTATCTCTGTTACTGGGCCCATCTGTAGGAGACACACAGTGATTGAGTACAGTGTATATATGTGATTATCAGGTGATGTGTGTATATAGGGGGCCCCCATACCTGCTCTCCCCTGTACAATATATGACAGTCTCCTCTTACCCAGTGATGTGAGGGGCCGGTGATTCTTCATCATCACGTCCTTGTACAGACCGCTGTGTTCCTCTATATACTCCCCCTCCTGCATGGAGACATAGACAGTGACATCCTGTCACCTAATAGGCACCTGACACGCACAGTGATACAGTCATCAACCAGACACGTCCCCTGGTGTTACTGTATAATGTCCCATTCCCAGCAGTCACCTCTCCAGTCATCACCCAGACACATCCCCTGGATTTACTGTATAATGTCCCATTCCCAGCAGTCACCTCTCCAGTCATCACCCAGACACATCCCCTGGTGTTACTGTATAATGTCCCATTCCCAGCAGTCAGCTCTCCAGTCATCACCCAGACACTTCCCCTGGTGTTACTGTATTATGTCCCATTCCCAGCAGTCACCTCTCCAGTCATCACCCAGACACATCCCCTGGTGTTACTGTATGTCCCATTCCCAGCAGTCACCTCTCCAGTCATCACCCGGACACGTCCCCTGGTGTTACTGTATAATGTCCCATTCCCAGCAGTCACCTATCCAGTCATCACCCGGACACGTCCCCTGGTGTTACTGTATAATGCCCCATTCCCAGCAGTCACTTCTCCAGTCATCACCCAGACACGTCCCCTGGTGTTACTGTATAATGTCCCATTCCCAGCAGTCACCTCTCCAGTCATCACCCAGACATGTCTCATGTTACTACTGTATAATGCCCCATTCCCAGCAGTCACTTCTCCAGTCATCACCCAGACACATCCCCTGGTGTTACTGTATAATGCCCCAATCCCAGCAGTCACCTCTCCAGTCATCACCCAGACACATCCCCCGGTGTTACTGTATAATGTCTCATTCCCAACAGTCACCTCTCCAGTCATCACCCAGACACGTCCCCTGGTATTACTGTATAATGTTCCATTCCCAGCAGTCACCTCTCCAGTCATCACCCAGACATGTCTCATGTTACTACTGTATAATGTCCCATTCCCAGCAGTCACCTCTCCAGTCATCACCCAGACACATGCCCTGGCGTTACTGTATAATGTCCCATTCTCAGAAGTCACCTCTGCAGTCATCACCCAGACACATCCCCTGGTGTTACTGTATAATGCCCCAATCCCAGCAGTCACCTCTCCAGTCATCACGCAGACACGTCTCCTGGTGTTACTGTACAATGCCCCATTCCCAGCAGTCACCTCTCCAGTCATCACCAGACACGTCCCCTAGTGTTACTGTATAATGTCCCAATCCCAGCAGTCACCTCTCCAGTCATCACCCAGACACATCCCCCGGTGTTACTGTATAATGCCCCATTCCCAGCAGTCATCTCTCCAGTCATCACCCAGACACATCCCCCGGTGTTACTGTATAATGTCCCATTCCCAGCAGTCACCTCTCCAGTCATCACCCAGACACATCCCCTGGTGTTACTGTATAATGTCCCATTCCCAGCAGTCACCTCTCCAGTCATCACCCAGACACACCCCCTGGTGTTACTGTATAATGCCCCGTTCCCAGCAGTCACCTCTCCAGTCATCACCCAGACACATCCCCTGGTGTTACTGTATAATGTCCCATTCCCAGCAGTCACCTCTCCAGTCATCACCCAGACACATTCCCTGGTGTTACTGTATAATGTCCCATTCCCAGCAGTCACCTCTCCAGTCATCACCCAGACACATTCCCTGGTGTTACTGTATAATGTCTCATTCCCAACAGTCACCTCTCCAGTCATCACCCAGACACATTCCCTGGTGTTACTGTATAATGCCACATTCCCAGCAGTCACCTCATCAGTCATCACCCAGACACGTCCCCCGGTGTTACTGTATAATGTTCCATTCCCAGTAGTCACCTCTCCAGTCATCACCCAGACACGTCCCCTGTTACTACTGTATAATGTCCCATTCCCAGCAGTCACCTCTCCAGTCATCACCCAGACACATCCCCTGGTGTTACTATATATTGTCCCATTCCCAGCAGTCACCTCTCCAGTCATCACCCAGACACATCCCTTGGTGTTACTGTATAATGTCCCATTCCCAGCAGTCACCTCTCCAGTCATCACCCAGACACATTCCCTGGTGTTACTATATATTGTCCCATTCCCAGCAGTCACCTCTCCAGTCATCACCCAGACACATCCCTTGGTGTTACTGTATAATGTCCCATTCCCAGCAGTCACCTCTCCAGTCATCACCCAGACACATTCCCTGGTGTTACTGTATAATGCCCCATTCCCAGCAGTCACCTCTCCAGTCATCACCCAGACACATCCCTTGGTGTTACTGTATAATGTCCCATTCCCAGCAGTCACCTCTCCAGTCATCACCCAGACACATTCCCTGGTGTTACTGTATAATGCCCCATTCCCAGCAGTCACCTCTCCAGTCATCACCCAGACACGACCCCGGTGTTACTGTATAATGTATCATTCCCAGCAGTCACCTCTCCAGTCAGCACCCAGACACATACACTGGTGTTACTGTATAATGTCCTATTCCCAGCAGTCACCTCTCCAGTCATCACCCAGACACATCCCCTGGTGTTACTGTATAATGCCCCATTCCCAGCAGTCACCTCTCCAGTCATCACCCAGACACATCCCCTGGTGTTACTGTATAATGCCCCATTCCCAGCAGTCATCTCTCCAGTCATCACCCAGACACATCCCCTGGTGTTACTGTATAATGCCCCATTCCCAGCAGTCACCTCTCCAGTCATCACCCAGACACATCCCCTGGTGCTACTGTATAAAGCCCCATTCCCAGCAGTCACCTCTCCAGTCATCACCCAGACACGTTCCCTGGTGTTACTGTATAAAGCCCCATTCCCAGCAGTCACCTCTCCAGTCATCACCTAGACACATCCCCTAGTGTTACTGTATAATGTGCAATTCTCAGCAGTTACCTCTCCAGTCATCAGCCAGACACATCCCCTAGTGTTACTGTATAATGCCCCATTCCCAGCAGTCACCTCTTCAGTCATCACCCAGACACATCCCCTGGTGTTACTGTATAATGCCCCATTCCCAGCAGTCACCTCTCCAGTCATCACCCAGACACATCCCCTGGTGTTACTGTATAATGCCCCATTCCCAGCAGTCACCTCTCCAGTCATCACCCAGATACATCCCCTGGTGTTACTGTATAATGCCTCATTCCCGGCAGTCACCTCTCCAGTCATCACCCAGACACATCCCCTGGTGTTACTGTATAATGTCCCATTCCCAGCAGTCACCTCTCCAGTCATCACCCAGACACATCCCCTGGTGTTACTGTATAATGTCCCATTCCCAGCAGTCACCTCTCCAGTCATCACCCAGACACATCCCCTGGTGTTACTGTATAATGCCCAATTCCCAGCAGTCACCTCTCCAGTCATCACCCAGACACATCCTCTGGTGTTTTTGTATAATACCACATTCCCAGCAGTCACCTCTCCAATCAGCAGCTGAATGATCTTGTTGGCGAGTTCCAGAATCTTCTAGTCATTGTGTCTCTCATGTATCAGTGAGTGAGGTGGAGGCACTGTGATGGGGCTCTATGTCCTGCTTAGTCCTCCTGACACACGAGGGTGGCTGTTGGGTGTCTCATACTCACAGAATGTCTTCCTCGCTACTGTGTAACCCTGCGAAATGGAGAAGACATCAATATCTCTGTTAAAACTCCCAGATACCCACACCTACCCGGTCATGTTCCTGTATTATTCCTATAGATATAAGTGACGTCACTGTGACACTCCCAGATCACCTCTCCAGTCATGTCCCTGTATTATTACTATAGATATAGGTCATAATATTATTATAGATATATGTGATGTCACTATCATGCTCTTAGACCAGCTCACCTCCCCAGTCATGTCCCTGTATTATTACTATAGATATAGGTGATGTCACAGTGACACTCCCAGATCACCTCACCTCCCCAGTCATGTCCCTGTATTATTACTATAGATATAAGTGATGTCAAAGTAACACACCCAGACTCCTCACCTCCCCAGTCATGTCCCTGTATTACTATAGATATAATTGATGTCACTGTGACGCTCCCAGATACCCTCACCTCCCCAGTCATGTCCCTGTATTATTTCTATATATATAAGTGACATCAGAGTGACTATCCCAGAGCCTCTCACCTCCCCAGTCATGTCCCTGTCTTATTACTATAGATATAAGTGATGTCACAGTGACACTCCCAGATCACCTCACCTCCCCAGTCATGTCCCTGTATTATTACTATAGATATAAGTGATGTCAAAGTAACACACCCAGACTCCTCACCTCCCCAGTCATGTCCCTGTATTACTATAGATATAATTGATGTCACTGTGACGCTCCCAGATACCCTCACCTCCCCAGTCATGTCCCTGTATTATTTCTATATCTATATATATAAGTGACATCAGAGTGACTATCCCAGAGCCTCTCACCTCCCCAGTCATGTCCCTGTCTTATTACTATAGATATAAGTGATGTCACTGTGACACTCCCAGATCTCATCACCTTCCCAGTCAAGTCCCTGTATTATTAATATAGATATAAGTGATGTCACTGTAACACTCCCAGATCCTCTCACCTCCCCAGTCATGTCCCTGTATTATTACTATAGGTATAAGTGCTGTCACTGTGACATTCCCAGGTGTGTGATATACATTTACTTCATACTGCTCCAATTATCATCTGTTACACATGCCAGGGATATTATGGTCTCTGCTTTAATATATCCTAGAATTTGAGAGAAGAAGAAGAAGAAGAAGAAAGAAGAAGAAAGAAGAAGAAAGAAGAAGAAAGAAGAAGAATAACAACGACACTAAAGACTGCAACCTAGTATAAAAATAATAACATGTCTTTATTAACAGGACACCACAGATTGCTCCTCCTGTACAATAATAATAACAGGACACCACAAGCTGCTTCTCCTGTATAATAATAACAATAATAATTACAGGACACCAAATGCTGCTGCTCCCTCTGTATAATAATAATAATAATAATAATAATAATAATAATAATAATAATAACTGGATTCCAGAGGCTGCTCCTCCTGTATAATAATAATGACTGGATTCCACAGGCTGCTCCTCTTGGATTATAATAATAACAGGACACCACAGGCTTCTACTCATGTATTATAATAATAACAGGACAAAACAGGCTGCTCCCCCTGAATAATAATAATAACAACAACAGAACACCAGAGACTGTTCCTCTGTATAATAATAATAATAACAACAACAACAACAACAACAAGAAGACACCACAGGCTGTTCCCCCTGTAAAATAACAATAATAAGATTATACTCACCGGTAAATCTATTTCTCGTAGTCCGTAGTGGATGCTGGGAACTCCGTAAGGACCATGGGGAATAGCGGCTCCACAGGAGACTGGGCACAACTAAAAGAAAGCTTTTACACTACCTGGTGTGCACTGGCTCCTCCCACTATGACCCTCCTCCAAGCCTCAGTTAGGATACTGTGCCCGGCAGAGCTGACACAATAAGGAAGGATTTTAAATCCCGGGTAAGACTCATACCAGCCACACCAATCACACCGTATAACTCGTGATACTATACCCAGTTAACAGTATGAAATAAAACTGAGCCTCTCAACAGATGGCTCAACAATAACCCTTTTAGTTAACAATAACTATATACAAGTAATGCAGACAAACCGCACTTGGGACGGGCGCCCAGCATCCACTACGGACTACAAGAAATAGATTTACCGGTGAGTAAAATCTTATTTTCTCTGACGTCCTAGTGGATGCTGGGAACTACGCAAGGACCATGGGGATTATACCAAAGCTCCCAAACGGGCGGGAGAGTGCGGATGACTGTGCAGCACCGAATGAGAGAACTCAAGGTCATCCTCAGCCAGGGTATCAAACTTGTAGAATTTAGCAAACGTGTTTGCCCCTGACCAAGTAACAACTCGGCAAAGTTGTAAAGCCGAGACCCCTCGGGCAGCCGCCCAAGATGAGCCCACTTTCCTCGTGGAATGGGCTTTTACTGATTTAGGATGCGGCAGTCCAGCCGCAGAATGCGCCAGCTGAATTGTGCTACAAATCCAGCGAGCAATAGTCTGCTTAGAAGCAGGAGCACCCAGTTTGTTAGGTGCATATAGGATAAAAAGCGAGTCAGTTTTCCTGACTCCAGCCGTCCTGGAAACATAAATTTTCAAGGCCCTGACTACGTCCAGTAACTTGGAATCCTCCAAGTCCTTAGTAGCCGCAGGCACCACAATAGGTTGGTTCAAGTGAAAAGCTGATACCACCTTAGGTAGAAACTGGGGACGAGTCCTCAATTCTGCCCTATCCATATGGAAAATCAGATAAGGGCTTTTACATGACAAAGCCGCCAATTCTGACACACGCCTGGCCGAAGCCAAGGCCAATAACATGACCACTTTCCACGTGAGATATTTCAGATCCACGGTTTTAAGTGGCTCAAACCAATGTGATTTTAGGGAACTCAACACCACGTTGAGATCCCAAGGTACCACAGGAGGCACAAAAGGGGGCTGAATATGCAGCACTCCCTTTACAAATGTCTGAACTTCAGGCAGTGAAGCCAGTTCTTTCTGGAAGAAAATCGACAGAGCCGAAATCTGGACCTTAATGGAACCCAATTTTAGGCCCATAGTCACTCCTGACTGTAGGAAGTGCAGAAAACGACCCAGCTGAAATTCCTCTGTTGGGGCCTTCCAGGCCTCACACCACGCAACATATTTTCGCCAAATACGGTGATAATGGTTTGCGGTTACTTCTTTCCTGGCTTTTATCAACGTAGGAATGACTTCCTCCGGAATGCCCATTTCCTTTAGGATCCGGTATTCAACCGCCATGCCGTCAAGCGCAGCCTCTGTAAGTCTTGGAACAGACAGGGCCCCTGCTGTAGCAGATCCTATCTGAGCGGTAGAAGCCATGGGTCCTCTGATATCATTTCTTGAAGTTCTGGGTACCAAGGTCTTCTTGGCCAATCCGGAACCACGAGTATCGTTCTTACTCCTCGTCTTCTTATTATTCTCAGTACCTTTGGTATGAGAGGCAGAGGAGAGAATACATAAACTGACTGGTACACCCACGGTGTCACTAGAGCGTCCACAGCTATTGTCTGAGGGTCCCTTGACCTGGCGCAATATCTCTCTAGTTTTTTGTTTAGGCGGGACGCCATCATGTCCACCTGTGGCCTTTCCCAACGGTTTACCATCAGTTGGAAGACTTCTGGATGAAGTCCCCACTCTCCCGGGTGTAGGTCGTGTCTGCTGAGGAAGTCTGCTTCCCAGTTGTCCACTCCCGGAATGAACACTGCTGACAGTGCTAAGACGTGATTTTCCGCCCATCGGAGAATCCTTGTGGCTTCTGCCATCCTGCTTCTTGTGCCGCCCTGTCGGTTTACATGGGCGACTGCCGTGATGTTGTCTGATTGGATCAGTACCGGCTGGTTTTGAAGCAGGGGCCTTGCCTGACTTAGGGCATTGTAAATGGCCCTCAGTTCCAGAATATTTATGTGTAGGGATGACTTCTGACTTGACCAAAGTCCTTGGAAATTTCTTCCCTGTGTGACAGCCCCCCAGCCTCGAAGGCTGGCATCCGTGGTCACCAGGACCCAGTCCTGTATGCCGAATCTGCGGCCCTCTTGAAGATGAGCACTCTGCAGCCACCACAGTAGAGATACCCTGGTCCTTGGAGACAGGGTTATCAGCCGATGCATCTGAAGATGCGATCCCGACCACTTGTCCATGAGGTCCCACTGAAAAGTTCTTGCATGGAACCTGCCGAATGGAATTGCTTCGTAGGAAGCTACCATTTTTCCCAGGACTCGTGTGCAGTGATGCACCGATACCTGTTTTGGCTTCAGGAGGTCTCTGACTAGAGATGACAGCTCCTTTGCTTTCTCCTGCGGGAGAAACACTTTTTTCTGTTCTGTGTCCAGAACCATCCCCAAGAACAGTAGGCGTGTGGTAGGAACCAGCTGTGACTTTGGAATGTTTAGAATCCATCAGTGCTGTTGTAGCACTTCCCGAGATAGTGCTACCCCGACCAACAACTGCTCCTTGGACCTCGCATTTATAAGGAGATCGTCCAAGTACGGGATAATTAAAACTCCCTTTTTTCGAAGGAGTATCATCATTTCTGCTATTACCTTGGTAAACATCCTCGGTGCCGTGGACAGTCCAAACGGCAGTGTCTGGAATTGGTAATGGCAATCCTGTACCACAAATCTGAGGTACTCCTGGTGAGGATGGTAAATGGGGACATGCAGGTAAGCATCCTTGATGTCCAGGGATACCATGTAATCCCCCTCGTCCAGGCTTGCAATAACCGCCTTGAGTGATTCCATCTTGAACTTGAATTTTTTTATGTATGTGTTCAAGGATTTCAAATTTAAAATGGGTCTCACCGAACCGTCCGGTTTCGGTACCACAAACAGTGTGGAATAGTAACCCCGTCCTTGTTGAAGTAGGGGCACCTTGACTATCACCTGCTGGGAATACAGCTTGTGAATTGCCTCTAGCACAGCCTCCCTGCCTGAGGGAGTTGTCGGCAAGGCAGATTTGAGGAAACGGCGGGGGGAGACGCCGCGAATTCCAGCTTGTACCCCTGAGATACTACTTGAAGGATCCAGGGATCCACCTGTGAGCGAGCCCACTGATCGCTGAAATTTTTGAGGCGGCCCCCCACCGTACCTGGCTCCGCCTGTGGAGCCCCACCGTCATGCGGCGGACTTGGAAGAAGCGGGGGAGAACTTTTGTTCCTGGGAACCTGCTGTTTGTTGCAGCCTTTTTCCCTTACCTCTGCCTCTGGACAGAAAGGACCCGCCTTTTCCCCGCCTGTTTTTCTGGGGTCGAAAGGACTGTACCTGATAATACGGCGCTTTCTTAAGCTGTGAGGGAACATGGGGCAAAAATGCTGACTTCCCAGCTGTTGCTGTGGAAACTAGGTCTGAGAGACCATCCCCGAATAACTCCTCACCCTTATAAGGCAAAACATCCATGTGCCTTTTCGAATCTGTATCCCCTGTCCACTGCCGAGTCCATAAGCCTCTCCTAGCAGAAATGGACATTGCACTTATTTTAGATGCCAGCCGGCAGATCTCCCTGTGTGCATCTCTCATGTATAAGACTGCGTCTTTTATATGCTCTATGGTTAGCAGAATAGTGTCCCTGTCTAGGGTATCAATATTTTCCGACAGGGAATCTGACCACGCAGCTACAGCACTGAACATCCATGCTGAAGCAATAGCTGGTCTCAGTATAATGCCTGAGTGTGTATATACAGACTTCAGGATCGCCTCCTGCTTTCTATCAGCAGGCTCCTTTAGGGCGGCCGTATCCGGAGACGGTAGTGCCACCTTCTTTGACAAACGTGTGAGCGCTTTATCCACCCTAGGGTGTGTTTCCCAACGTGACCTATCGTCTGGCGGGAAAGGGTACGCCATTAGTAACTTTTTAGAAATTACCAATTTTTTTTCGGGGGAAGCCCACGCTTCTTCACACACTTCATTTAATTCTTCAGATGGGGGAAAAACTATTGGTAGTTTTTTTTCCCCAAACATAATACCCTTTTTTGTGGTACCTGGGTTTATATCAGAAATGTGTAATACCTCTTTCATTGCCTCAATGATGCAACGAATGGCCCTAGTGGACATTAAATTAGACTCTTCGTAGTCGACACTGGTATCAGTATCCGTGTCGACATCTGTGTCTGCCATCTGAGGTAGCGGGCGCTTTGTAGGGAGTCGACACTTGCACGTAATTCCTTCCATAAGTCCATCCACTCAGGTGTCTGCCCCGCAGGGGGTGACATCACATTTATAGGCATCTGCTCTGCCTCCACATAAGTCTCCTCATCAAACATGTCGACACAGCCGTACCGACACACCGCACACACACAGGGAATGCTCTGACAGAGAACAGGACCCCACAAAGCCCTTTGGGGAGACAGAGAGAGAGTATGCCAGCACACACCAGAGCGCTATATAATACAGGGACTAACTGAATTATATCCCCTTATAGCTGCTATAATTATTATACCGCGCCTAAATTTACTGCCCCCCCTCTCTTTTTTACCCTTCTGTAGTTGCAGATTGCAGGGGAGAGCCAGGGAGCTTCCTTCCAGCGGAGCTGTGAGGGAGAAATGGCGCCAGTGTGCTGAGGGAGATAGCCCCGCCCCTTTTTCGGCTGACTTTTCTCACGCTTTTTTATGGATTCTGGCAGGGGTATTTATCACATATATAGCCTCTGGGACTATATATTGTGATTATCTTGCCAGCCAAGGTCTTATTGCTGCTCAGGGTGCCGCCGCCCCCTCCCCCCCCAGCGCCCTGCACCCATCAGTGACCAGAGTGTGAGGTGTACATGAGGAGCAATGGCGCACAGCTGCAGTGCTGTGCACTACCTTGGTGAAGACTGAAGTCTTCTGCCGCCGATTTTCCGGACCATATTCGTGCTTCTGCCTCTGTAAGGGGGACGGCGGCGCGGCTCCGGGAACGAACACCAAGGACGGGTCCTGCGGTCGATCCCTCTGGAGCTAATGGTGTCCAGTAGCCTAAGAAGCCCAAGCTAGCTGCAAGCAGGCAGGTTCGCTTCTTCTGCCCTTAGTCCCTCGGTGCAGTGAGCCTGTTGCCAGCAGGTCTCACTGTAAAATAAAAAACCTAAATCTATACTTTCTTTCTAGGAGCTCAGGAGAGCCCCTAGTGTGCATCCAGCTCGGCCGGGCACAAAAATCTAACTGAGGCTTGGAGGAGGGTCATAGTGGGAGGAGCCAGTGCACACCAGGTAGTCCTAAATCTTTCTTTAGGTTGTGCCCAGTCTCCTGCGGAGCCGCTATTCCCCATGGTCCTTACGGAGTTCCCAGCATCCACTAGGACGTCAGAGAAAATAATATTAATAATAATAATAATAATAACAACAGGACACCAAAAGCTACTCCCGCTGAATAATAATAAAAACAGGACACTACAGGTTGCTCCTCCTGTATAATAATAATAATAATAATAATAACAACAGGACACCACAGGCTGCTCCCCCTGTATAACAATAATAACAGGACACCACAGGCTGCTCCCCCTGTATAATAATAATAACAGGACACCACAGGCTGCTCCCCCTGTATAACAATAATAACAGGGCACCACAGGCTGCTCCCCCTGTATAATAATAATAACAGGACACCACAGGCTGCTCCCCCTGTATAACAATAATAACAGGACACCACAGGCTGCTCCCCCTGTATAATAATAATAACAGGACACCACAGGCTGCTTCCCTGTATAATAATAATAATAACAGGACACCACAGGCTGCTCCCCCTGTATAACAATAATAACAGGACACCACAGGCTGCTCCCCCTGTATAACAATAATAACAGGACACCACAGGCTGCTCCCCCTGTATAATAATAATAACAGGACACCACAGGCTGCTCCCCCTGTATAACAATAATAACAGGACACCACAGGCTGCTCCCCCTGTATAATAATAATAACAGGACACCACAGGCTGCTTCCCTGTATAATAATAATAACAGGACACCACAGGCTGCTCCCCCTGTATAATAATAATAACAAGACACCACAGGCTGCTTCCCTGTATAATAATAATAACAGGACACCACAGGCTGCTCCCCCTGTATAACAATAATAACAGGACACCACAGGCTGCTCCCCCTGTATAATAATAATAACAGGACACCACAGGCTGCTTCCCTGTATAATAATAATAATAACAGGACACCACAGGCTGCTCCCCCTGTATAACAATAATAACAGGACACCACAGGCTGCTCCCCCTGTATAACAATAATAACAGGACACCACAGGCTGCTCCCCCTGTATAATAATAATAACAGGGCACCACAGGCTGCTCCCCCTGTATAACAATAATAACAGGACACCACAGGCTGCTCCCCCTGTATAATAATAATAACAGGACACCACAGGCTGCTTCCCTGTATAATAATAATAACAGGACACCACAGGCTGCTCCCCCTGTATAATAATAATAACAAGACACCACAGGCTGCTTCCCTGTATAATAATAATAACAGGACACCACAGGCTGCTCCCCCTGTATAGTAAGACGCCATTACCTGATCTCCACGGACGGTAGATGCTAGAATCAAGTGGGCTAAGGGACCTTTTCCGTAAGGGGGAGGAGTTACGACGCAAGGGGGAGGAGCTAGGCCAGCGGGATAGTTCCTCTACTATCCACGCCACCAACTATTACCTTTAGTAATTAGGTGGTGAGCGAAGCGGAGCGGAGCGAGCCACCGTGCCCGAAGCGTGGCGAGGGTTTTTTTCGGGTACCCTGTTCGCCCGTAGCTCCTCCCCCTGGTGACGTAGCCCCTCCCCTCAATACGTCACAAGGTCCCTTCAGCCCCTTCGATATAGAACCAACCCTCCACGGACACTGTGAAGCTGCAGAAGGCGATGAAAACTCACTTCCTGTATGTGGAACGCACAGTACGGAAGTATGTTGGAACGCACAGGCCGGAAGTAGGGTATGATTGGCAACGGCTGTTACCTGGTTACTGGCCCCTCCCTCCTCCACCCCGCTCACAGCCCTGCCCTCTGTAATAATTAATACCATACATGTCCTCAGTGCAGGAGGCCGGCGGCCATTTTCTTGTAGACCAGTCCGGCATCAGCAATAGCTTCTCTGACCGTTTAGTGACGTCATGAGCGGCGGCCATTTTCCCCTGGTCTGAGCTCCGCCTTCCTTCTATCATTCCCACAAGGCAGCAGGAGCAGAGAGCAGCCATTGCTGTGTCTGGCAGCAGGTAATGATATTATTATTATTATTATTATTCTATAGGCTAAGCAGCTCTGGTGTCAGGTTCTGTACTACAGGGGGAGCAGCCTCTGGTGCCTTGTTATAGTGCAGCTGGAGCAGCCTCTGGTGCTGCATTATCCCTGTACAGGTGGCTGACACTCTAGTGTCCTATTACTGTAATACAGGTGGCGCAGACCCCGCCGTTACCGTAATACATGTGGCGCAGACCCCGCCGTTACCGTAATACAGGTAGGCAGACCCCGCCGTTACCGTAATACAGGTGGCGCAGACCCCGCCATTACCGCAATACAGGTAGCGCAGACCCCGTCGTTAACATAATACAGGAGGCGCAGAGCCCGCCGTTACCGTAATACAGGTGGCGCAGACCCCGCTGTTACCGTAATACAGGTGGCGCAGACCCCGACGTTACCGTAATACAGGTGGCACAAGACCACACTGTTACCGTAAAACAAGTGGCGCAGACCCCGTAGTTACCGTAATACAAGTGGCGCAGACCCTGTAGTTACCGTAATACAGGTGGCGCAGACCCCGCCGTTACCGTAATACAGGTGGCGCAGACCCCGCTGTTACCGTAATACAGGTGGCGCAGACCCCGCCGTTACCGTAATACAGGTGGCGCAGACCCCGCCATTACCGCAATACAGGTAGCGCAGACCCCGTCGTTAACATAATACAGGAGGCGCAGAGCCCGCCGTTACCGTAATACAGGTGGCGCAGACCCCGCTGTTACCGTAATACAAGTGGCGCAGACCCCGTAGTTACCGTAATACAAGTGGCGCAGACCCTGTAGTTACCGTAATACAGGTGGCGCAGACCCCGCCGTTACCGTAATACAGGTGACGTAGACCCCGCCGTTACCGTAATACAGGTGGCGCAGACCCCGTCGTTACCGTAATACAGGTGGCACAAGACCACACTGTTACCGTAATACAGGTGGTACAGACCCCGCCGTTACCGTAATACAGGTGGTACAGACCCCGCTGTTACCGTAATTTTATACACGGAACATTACAGGTGTTGTGTCCTGTGGCATTGTGCTGTACAGGGGGAGCGGCCTGTGTTGTCATAATATACGGGGGTAGCATCCTGTGCTGTCATAGTATACAGGGGTAGCGGCCTGTGTTGTCATAATATACAGGGGGAGCATCCTGTGTTGTCATAATATACAGGGGTAGCATCCTGTGTTGTCATAATATACAGGGATAACATCTTGTCTTGTCATAGTATACAGGAGGAGCAGCCTGTGTTGCAATAATATACAGGGGTAGCATTCTGTGTTGTCATAATGGACAGGAGGAACAGCCTGTGGCATCCTACTCTGCAGGGGGAGCAGCCTATGGTGTCCTGTTGTTGTTGTTGTTATTATTATTATTATACAGGAGGAGCAGCTTGTGGTATCCTGTTATTATTGTACAGAGGGAGCGGCCTTTGGTGTACAGGTATTATTATTATACAGGGGCAGCAGCCTGTTCTGTCCTATTATTATTATTATTATACAGGGAGAGCAGCATGTGGTGTCCTGTTATTATACAGGAGGAGCAGCCTGTGGTGTGCATTTATTGTTACTATAATTATTATACAGGAGGAGCAGCCTTTGTTGTCATATTATTAATATTATAAAGAAGGAGTAGCTAGTCGTGTCCACTTATTATTATACAGAGGCAGCAGCCTGTGGTGTTTTGTCATTATTATTATTATTATTATTATTATACAGAAGGGAGCGGCCTGTTGTGTCCTATTATTATTATTTTTTTGCAGATGGAGCAGCCTGTGGTGTCATTTTATTATTACTTTAAAGGAAGAGTAGAATGGGGGTTTTCTGTTGTTATTAGTATAATACAGGTTTTTGTGTACTGTTATTATTATACAGGGACAGCAGCTTGTGGTGTCCTGGTATTATTATTATTATTATTATTATTATTATTATAATACATTGGGAGTAGTGGTGATATCACAGTGACATCACTTATATCTCTAGTAATAATACAGGGCATGACTGGGGGGTGAGGGAGATCTGGGAGCGTCACAGGGACATTACTTATATCTCTACTAATAATACAGGGACGTGACTGGAGAGGTGAGGGGATCTGGGAGCGTCACAGTGACATCACTTATATCTATTATAATAATAATAATAATACAGGGACATGACTGGGGGGTCAAGGGATCTGGGAGCATCACAGTGACTTTACTTATATCTATAGTAATAATACAGGGACATGACTGGGGAGGTGAGGGGATCTGGGAGCATCACAGTGAGATCACTTATATCTATAGTACCGTAATAATACAGGAACATGACTGGGAAGGTGAGGGGATCTGGGAGCGTCACAGTGACATCACATATATCTATAGTAATAATACAGGTACATGACTGGGAGGTGAGGGGATCTGGGAGCGTCACAGTGACATCACTTATTTCTATAATAATAATAATAATAGTAATACAGGGACATGACTGCGGGGTCAAGGGATCTGGGAGCATCACAGTGACATTACTTATATCTATAGTAATAATACAGGGACATGACTGGGGAGGTTAGGGGATCTGGGAGCATCACAGTGACGTCACTTATATCTATAGTAATAATACAGGAACATGACTGGGGAGGTGAGGGGATCTGGGAGCGTCACAGTGACATCACATATATCTATAGTAATAATACAGGGACATGACTGGGGAGGTGAGGGTATCTGGGAGTCTCATAGCGACATCACTAATATCTATGGTAATAATACAGGGACATGACTGTGGAGGTGAGGGGATCTGGGAGTGTCACAGTGACGTCACTTATATCTGTAGTAATAATACAGAGACATGACTGGGTAGGTGAGGGGGATCTCGGAGCGTCACAGTAACATCACTTACATCTATAGTAATAATTCAGGGATGTGAGTGGGAGGTGAGAGGATCTGGGAGCGTCACAGTGACATTACTTATATCTATAGAAATACAGGGACATGACTGGGGAGGTTAGGGGATCTGGGAGTGTCACAGTGACATCACTTATTTATTTTTCATTCACTAGGGGGCACTGTAGTACTTTTGGGATATGGACGGTGTGTTAGCAGGGATAGGCACATTTAAACATCGGAGCCTCCCCATTACACTGAGGTAATGAGCGGGCGGTCAGCTTATGCCGCCGCCGCTCCATTGGGCCAGTTTGTTGCTGTGATAGTGGGGTAGTCAGCTCTTGCTGCCGCCCCTCCATGTGTGGGGAACGTGTTTTGCATGAGCTGCTTACTAAGGTATAGCTTTACTGGCTCAAACTCCCCCGCTTCCCGGCTCCCACCAGCGGTCAGACACATACTGCCACTGGGCACCTGTGTCGCTCCACACCTGCCTGCTCCCCGGCACCCGACAGCGCAGCCGCTGCCCTCTACAATCTGCCCCTCTAGACAACTGGGAAGCGGCTCCCAGCAGCGGTCAAATAATGCTGCCGCTGGGCACCTGTCAGGCTACATCTCACTGCTCCAGAGAAGCGGCTCCCGGCAGCACGGCTCCCAGCAGCAGACAGATCACACTGCCGCCGCTGGACGCCCATAACATCACACATCTACCCCACTCTCCGGTTTCCACAAGCGCACAGACCATGGTGGGTAGCTGCTGCAGGGCACCGTCACTCAGAGCCGGTGCTTGGTATACAATGCGAGGGGGTATGGGTGGAAGAAGCTAGGTGCGGCTCACTGCTTTAAGCATTGGGGGAGGTCATGGCGGTCCCTAGTTCAACGGTTCCTCTAAATATAAGGGATGGTGGCCAGGGCTATAAGGGACAGAACAGGCTATTAAGCCTAGGTTATGAGTGCTTTTTGGGGTACATAGGTTATAGTCAGATGCACATGCTGGGACGCCATTTTCACACAAAGGTTACACACCTACTTCCTGCTTCTTCCTGCAGCAATATGTCAGTCCTACAACACACGGCCACTGGAGGGGGCAGGGGTGTTTAGTAGGTGGCACAGGGACCATCATAGATTTCCTCTATAACACAGTGCGGTGCACGTGGTATTATAGACACTACAGTTATTTTCACTGAGTTGTGCGGACGTTGTCTCACTGTATTATTGTCTGTCTGCATGACAAAATGAGAAACAGCAGCTTGTCTGTGATAACTGAGAGAATGCCTGATTTGCAGTCAGAGTTGTCCACTGCACGAAAAGACCATGAGGCGGCTGAGTCTGATTCACGGATAATACCGTGTGAGCTGCCAATGTGGGCTCAGGATGTTTCTAGAACTTTGCTGGGTTACAAAGTCCATGTATAGTTCAATTTCTAAGACTGGTCATCGTTTGTCTCATAATTACATTCTGATGATTCAATGCCACATCTGATATCTCAGCATTGGGTCAGGGGTCAGATAGTGAGGTCACTAATAGCCCGAGCTATGATGATCTCATTAGAGCGGTACGCCAGCTGCTAGGTTGCACTGAAACATATGAGGTTTTATTGCTAGCAGACTATTGGCGACTGTGTGTTTTTCTTATTCATATCTCTTAATAAGCATTTAATAGAAGCATGGCTAAATCCAGTTAAACACTTTTCTGGGACAACGCGATTTCTGTCTAAATATCTTTTCCCACAGGCTATGACAACTAAATCACCATCGGTGGAGTCTTCAGTTTCTAAACTTTCACTAAAATGGACTATTCCAGTCCCAGGAGCAGCTACGCTTAAAGACCCCTCGGAGAGTAAGCTGGAGGTCATGCTAAAGTCCATGCATACAGCAACAGGGGTGATGCTTACACCTGTTTGAGTTGGAGTTTGCGTTAACAAGGCTGTAGTTGAATGGGTGAAACAGCTCAGGTTAGGCCTACAACAGGGTTTTTCCTCAGACCAGCTTATATTTCTTACCGATCACATTTGTGAATTGGTTGAGTATTTAGTTACGGCTTCGTTGGATGTCGGACAAGTTTATTCTTGGCTTGCGGCCCAACAGCCACTGTGGTTTCGTTCTTGACAGGCCGAGGTAGAGTCAAAACGAGGAATAGAGTATTTGTCACAACAAATACTTCATAAACATGTCTTTCTGTTGTACAGTGTACTAGTTCAGTACGGATGGATTGTCAACTTTAAAAAAAATAATAAATCAAGTCGTGTCACGTGTCAAAGAATTAAATTTTATGAATGATTCTGATTGCGGTGGATCAACGCATTTACCTGCCACAACAGAAAGTACATGCTATTCATCATCTAGTACTGCCAGTGCTCAAACCACGGACAGTCTCGGTGCATTTGTGCATTTCGACTGGTAAGACAGATGGGGGCATCTTTCATCACACTCCAGTTCGGAAGATTTCACTCAGGTCCCTTTCAGCTGGATCTTCTCACATAGTGATCCGGCTCTTGTCTACAAATTCATCAGATGGTGCGCTTGTCTCCAGGGCCAGAGTATCACTGCTCTTGTGGCTCCACATACACAATCTCACTGCGGGAAAAAGGTTCGGAGTCTGGAATTGGATAATTCTGATGACGGACGCAAGTCTCAAAGGTTGGGGTGCAGTGGTCCAACATTGTCATTTTCAGGGTCTATGTTCAGACCGAGAAAGATTACTGTCAATCAGTGTCCTGGAACTCAGGGCAAATTACAACGCTCTGCGTCAGGCAGTTCACTTGCTCCTGTTTCAGACTGTTCAGGTTCAGTCGGACAACGCAACAGAAGTCGCATACATCAACAAACCAGGAGGGACTCGAAGTCGCATGGCCATGCGAGAAGTTGCTCAAATCCTCAATTGGGCCGAACATCACCACGTGATATTGTTGGCTGTCTTCATTCCAGGACTGCACAACTGGATAGCAGATTATCTCAGTAGTCAGGATTTTCCTCCAGCTGATTCCGCTATGTCCAGACCTACTACAGCAGGGGTCATTCCTTTACCCCAATTTAGCGTGGCTGCGTTTTACGGGGTGGCTGTTGAGACCACTCTCAAGATGAGAGAGCATTCCACAGTTGGTTATACCAACCATATTACGTGCTAGGAAGCCAGTTTCAGCAGCTCATTATCACAGGATTTGGCTAGCTTATATAGGTTGGTGTGAAGCTAGGATGTTTCCGAATATTTTGCTCTTTTACAGACGTGGTTAGATGGAGAACTGCGTTTAGCGACACTAACGGTGCAGGTCTCTGCCTTGTCAGTTTTCTTTCAAAGGCGTTTGGCACTTTTGCCAACAGTTCACAATTTCCTGCAAGGTGTCCTTAGAGTTCAACCTCCATTCATTCCACCTACAGCTCCATGGGACTTGAATCTAGTTTTGTATGTTTTTTCAGTCAAGTTTTGAACCCTTGCAAAACGTGCATGTTAAGTTTATAACTTGGAAAACCGTGTTTCTCTTAGGTCCTAGAGGATGCTGGTGTCCACATGAGTACCATGGGGTATAGACAGGTCCACTAGGAGCCATTGGCACTTTAAGAATTTAATAGTGTGGGCTGGCTCCTCCCTCTATGCCCCTCCTACCAGACTCAGTTTAGAAAATGTGCCCGGAGGAGCCGGTCACAGCTAGGGGAGATCTGAGAGCTTCTTTAATTTTATTGTTTTCTTGAAGTAATGTAGGCACAGGGAGGCTGCTGGCAACAGCCTCCCTGCTTCGTGGGACTTAGGGGGCAAGTAGTGTCCGCCCTGCGGGGTCTGAGCCACTATCTCCGATGATAGGACACTGAGCTCCTGAGGGTGATGATCGTTAGCTGCCCCAGGCGACCGCACTCTCCCGCAGTATGCCGCCACCCCCTAACAGAGCCAGAATTCCGGTGGTGAGTCAGTCACCGCCTCCCCAGACGCAGCGCTGAACGCAGGAAGATTTGACAGTGGAGAGGCGGTCCGGGGCGGATACTCACGGTTGGATGCCATTTTCTGGGAGTGGTCATCCGAACACAGGTGTTTCCAGGCAAACGGAGGGCGGATGTCTGACGTCAAAGCCGGGAGAAACATCGCTGGATCTGTCGCACAAGCTACTTGAGAGGCTTGCCTACACTCGCCTTACACACTTTCTTAACTCGCACAACTTATTGGACCCACTTCAGTCAGGTTTTCATGCCCAACACTCCAGAGAGACGGCACTGACCAAAGTAGTGAATGATGTAGTCCATTGTTTCCCAACCACGGTCCTCAAGGCACACCAACAGTGCAGGTTTTAGCGATATCCAGGCTTTAGCACAGGTGACTTAATTAGTAGCTCAGTTATTTTGATTTAACCATCTGTGCTGAAGCCTGGATGTCACTAAAACCTACACTGTTGGTGTGCCTTGAGGACCGCGGTTGGGAATGCCTGATCTAGTCACTGCTAGATCTAAAGCCCATTACACACTACTCATTCTTCTAGATCTCTCTGCTGCTTTTGACACTGTTGACCACTCTCTGCTCAAACAAATACTACAATCTCTAGGTCTTCAGGATACAGCCCTCTCCTGGTTCTCATCCTACCTATCAAATCGCTCTTTCAGTGTTCACTTCTCTGATTCTACCTCCTCTTCTCTACCTCTATCAGTTGGAGTACCGCAAGGCTCAGTCTTAGGTCCTCTGCTTTTCTCAATCTTTACCTCTTCTCTTGGTAAACTAATCAGCTCCTTTGGATTTCAGTATCATTTGTACGCTGATGACACTCAAATCTACCTATCCTCCCCAGATTTGTCACCATCTGTATTGGGCCGTGTCACTGGATGCCTGTCTGCCATTTCATCTTGGATGTCATCTCGCCACCTCAAACTCAACATTTCCAATACCGAATTAATTATTTTCACACCAGCTAAGAGTAGTTACCAACCTGATATCTCTATAACTGTTGACAATTTAACTATCCACCCCACCACACAAGCTCGTTGCCTAGGTGTCACCCTTGACTCTGAACTGTCCTTTGTTCCACACATTCAATCTGTCTCTAAATCATGTTACATTCACCTTAAAAACATCCAAAATATGCCCTTATCTTACTCAAGATACTGCAAAAACTCTAATCCATGCACTCATCATCTCCCGCATCGATTATTGTAATAGTCTCCTTACTGGTCTTCCCATACATAGACTATCACCACTTTAATCCATTTTAAATGCAGCTGCGAGGCTAATCTTCCTCGCCAGATGTCTTCATCTGCAGATCCGCTCTGTCAGTCCCTCCATTGGTTACCTGTTTTCTACTGTATCAAATATAAAATACTTTTACTTACATACAAGGCTATTAACCAAACTGCACCATCATACATCTCCTCACTCATCTCAAAATATCTCCCTACCAGACCTCTCCGCTCTGCACAAGATCTACGTCTCTTATCCACATGTATTACCTGTTCCCACTCAAAATTACAGGACTTTACCCCGGCTTCACCCACTCTGTGGAATGCACTCCCACGCTCAATAAGACTCTCCTCTAGTCTCCAAACCTTTAAACGTTCTCTGAAAACTCATCTCTTCAGACAAGCCTACCAAATTTCAGACCCACACACATAACCTTCAATGCTTCCCTATCCAGTTACATCCCCTCTGTACAGTCCACATAAATCCCCTCTGTACAGTCCACATAACCTGACATTTTGTCTTCCAACATTGCTGGGTGATCATATCATATACAACCCATTAAGAACCTAGCAACCTGGGGAACCATTATGTAACAGGTAACATCTATCCTTGTGTATCAATGCCTATTTCCCTATAGGTTGTAAGCTTGCAAGCAGGGCCTTCCTACCTCTGTCTGTCTTTGCCCAGTTTTGTTCTATAATTGATGTTCTAATTATAAAGCGCAATGGAATATGCTGCGCTATATAAGAAACTGCTAATAAATAATAAATAAGTAGATCCAGCCTTACTCCTTGGTTGCTGGAAACTTTTTTTAGCTTAGCAGGGGGGCACAAGTGAATGCAGCCCTGCTAAGCTAAAATACACTCCCCCATAGGCGTGGATTAGTTCATCGCACCAGCAGCAAAAAATTGCTGGCTGCAATCAACTCGGAATAACCCCCATTGTCTCTACCTAGGGAAGCACTGTGTGTGTGCTGGTTCCAAGCTCTGTGCTTCTCTGAAGGATTTTGGGGGAAAACTATGTCTGACATTTTCCTGTGTCAGTGTGGGTTTATGTTTCTCACATAACCATGCTGTGTCTTATGCTACAGAGGACGCTTCTTCTCCAGAAGAGTCCATTTCCTGTACCCAGGAATGTAATGTTTTGTCTCAGATTCCTTTCGGGCCACTAAGACTAAAAAGTCCAAACCTCCTACCACCTTCTTTAGAGGAGGTCGTGCAAAATCCAAAAAACCTACACCTGCAGGTTTCCATGAGCAGAAGCCGGCTTCTGGTACATCAAAATCTTCAGCATGACGGTGGACCGCGCAGCCTGGAGGATGGACGGGTGGGAGCGAGACTCATCTGGGTGTCGTCCAGCCTGGATCCCAGGGTGCAGAATATTGTGTCCCAGGGGTACAAGCTGGAATTTCAAGATCTCCCACCTCACCGATTCTTCAAATCAGGCTTGCCAGCTTTACTGACAGACAGGGCTATTCTACAGGAAGCCGTCTAAAAATTGGAAAAGTCAGAGGTTATTGTTCCAGTTCCACCTCATCAGCAAAACAAGGGTTACTATTCGAACCTTTTCGTGGTACCGAAACCGGATGGTTCGGTCAGGCCAATTTTGAACTTGAACTTCAAAATGGAGTCTCTGAGGGCAGTGACCTCAGGTCTGGAGGAGGGGGAGTTTCTGGTGTCCATAGATATCAAGGATGCGTACCATCACATTCCCATTTGGCCGCCGCATCAGGCTTATCTCAGGTTTGCACTGTTAGACAATCACTATCAGTTCCAGGCACTGCCATTCGGTCTCTCCACTGCATGAGGGTCTTCACCAAGGTGATGGCAGAGATGATGGTTCTCCGAGAGACAGGGAGTGAACATAATTCCATATCTGGATGATCTGCTGATAAAGGCATCGTCCAGGGAGAAGTTGTTACAGTCCATTGCTCTCATGAGTCATCTGGTCAGGGAGCACGGTTGGATCCTGAACCTTCTAAAGTCCCATTTGGAGCCGACAAGGAGATTGTCTTTCCTGGGGATGATCCTCGACACGGAGGTGCAAAGGGTGTTTCTACCGGTGGAGAAGGCGTTGGTGATACAGTCCATGGTCTGGGATGTCTTGAAGCCTGCCCGGATATCGGTCCATCAGTGCATTCGCCTTCTGGGGAAAATGGTTGCCTCTTACGAGGCTCTACAGTACGGAAAATGTCATGCTCGGTCATTCCAACTGGATCTCCTAGACCAGTGATTGGGATCTCACCTACTCATGCACCAGAGGATACTTCTGTCGCCGAAAGCAAGGATTTCACTCCTCTGGTGGCTGCAACTGCCTCACCTTCTGGAGGGCCGCAAGTTTGGGGTTCAGAACTGGATCTTCTAACCACTGATGCAAGTCTCAGAGGTTGCAGAGCAGTCACCCAAGGGGAAACTGTCCAAGGAAGGTGGTCAAGTCAGGAATCCCATTGTCACAACTGAGGGCCTGAGCTGACGGGAGGCAGCCTCAGTTGTAGGGGCTGAGATGTACCGGAACCTGGGAGGTTGTATCAGACCCCTGGACATGTAAGTAACATGAATAATAACTGCCCGAAGGCGTGACCACGACAACTTAGATAAAAGTCAATGATGTTTATTATGACAACTCCGCATCACAGCAGCAATAAAAGAAAACGTAAAAGTCAGCAAAGAATAAATACAGTTCCTGAGTACTACAGCATGGCAGGAGCCACAGGGCACTGGTAGTGTGAGATAGTTCTTATGATCTTCTAGATGGAAAGTCCTTACCAGGCCCGGCTGTAGCAATGGAGATAACCCAGGATTGTACCAGCTGGTGTTCCAGGGAGAGCTGGGTTGCTGAAGGTAAAACAGCTGCTGTGGATACTGGCTGGAACCAGACTGTTGTTAGCACGGAGTGGATACTGGCTGGAACCAGTTAAATAATAAATGAACTTTGGGAGCGATGAAATGTGAACTGAAATGTAGAACTTGAGAGCGGAGAAATAATAATTCCGGTGGAGAGTGGTAAAGTGTAGAAAGGACACCGGCCCTTTAAGGGAAGCTGTACTCTGCTGGAAGCTGAGGCTGGAAGCAGGTAGTGTTGTAGCTGGAAACAGATGAATCCACAATGGATTGGAGAGTCAGGCTACACCGCAGGTGGAATGCTGGTGCGGGTCTCTATGGTGGAAGTCTTGAGACAGGAGCTGGAACCTGGAAGACAATCATAGAAGAGAGACAAACAGGAACTAGGTTTGACAACCAAAGCACTGACGTCTTCCTTGCTCAGGTACAGCTTACTTATACCTGCAGCAAGGAAGGGGTTGGCTAGGCAATTATGCAAATCAACAACACAGCAGATTGGTGGAAATGATCAGATGACAGAATCCAAGATGGCTGCGCCCATGCAGACACTTGGAGGGAAGTTTGGTTTGTAATCCATGTGGTCTGGGAAACAGTAATGGCGGCGCCGGCCACCGGAGACAGGAGACGCCAGGCTGATAGATGCACATTTAACCACGCGGGCACAGCGGAGGCCGCGGCTGATGAAAAGACCACTCTGCATGTGGAAACTCAGGAACAGCGGAATCCGGTCCTGGAACGCTGAGCCCGCCTTAGGAGGCATCTGAAGGGTAAGTAATGGCGTCCAGATACCCGGATCGTGACAGCACCCCCCCCTTTAGGAGTGGCCCCAGGACACTTCTTAGGCTTTAAAGGAAACTTTGCGTGGAAATTTCGGACCAAGGCAGGAGCATGGACGTCAGAGGCATTGGTCCAAGAGCGTTCTTCAGGACCATAGCCCTTCCAGTCAATGAGATACTGAAGTTGACCGTAACGGTGACGTGAGTCCAGGATCTTGGCCACTTCATACTCAACGCCTCGTTGAGTTTGGACTTTCGGAGTTGGTGGAAGTGAGGAATGAAACCGATTCAAGATTAGCGGTTTCAACAGGGAAACATGGAATGTCCTGGGTATTTTTAAGAAGGGAGGTAACTGGAGTCTGTAAGCAACAGGATTGATGACTTGATCAATTTTAAAAGGACCGATGTAGCGAGGTGCAAACTTCATACTGGGAACTCTTAACCTCAAATTCTTCGTGGATAACCATACCCGATCACCCACCTTGAGAGCAGGAACTGCTCGACGCTTCTTATCCGCAAACTTCTTGTACCTGAACGATGCCTTGAGCAGAGCTGATCGTACGCTCTTCCAGATATTGGCAAACTGATGCAAGGTGATATCCACTGCGGGAACAGAAGTTGCTGGAAGCGGTTGGAACTCAGGGACTTTAGGGTGGAATCCAAAGTTGGTGAAGAATGGTGTTGAAGAAGATGAAGAATGATACTGGTTGTTATGACAGAACTCGGCCCAGGGAAGTAATTGAACCCAGTCATCTTGAGAGGAGGACACATAGATGCGGAGGAAGGCCTCCAAGTCCTGATTCACCCTCTCAGTTTGACCATTGGTCTGAGGATGGTAAGCCGTGGAAAACTTTAACTTGACTTGGAGGACTTGACATAAACTTCGCCAGAATTTGGCTGTGAATTGAACTCCTCGATCTGAGATAATTTCTTCTGGAAGACCGTGGAGTCGGAAGATCTCTTGTATGAATACTTGAGCCAACTTGGAAGCTGACGGAAGACCGGTGAGAGGAATGAAGTGTGCCATCTTGGTGAACCGGTCAACTACCACCCAGATGGTATTGAACTTGTTGCACATGGGCAAATCTGTAATAAAATCCATCGACAAATGGGTCCATGGTCGACGGGGAACAGATAGTGGAACCAGTTGCCCCGCAGGCGACTGGCGGGATACTTTATGTTGAGCACACTTTGGGCAAGATGCAATAAACTCCAAAACGTCCTTTTTCAGAGTTGGCCACCAATAGGACCTAGAGATAAACTCCAGGGTTTTTTGGATACCTGTATGTCCGGCAAAACGGGAAGCATGGGCCCAATGCATGAGCTTCTTCCTTAGTGTCGGCTTCACAAAACTTTTCCCTGATGGGGGCGTAGAGTCCATCCCTACCGTGGAGAATGCCAACGGATTTATAATAGGATGCTTGTCTGAAGACTCTGACTCATTTTCTTGCTCCCATGAGCGGGAAAGGGCATCGGCCTTGCGATTCTGAGAGCCCGGACAGAACTGGAGTTTAAAGTCGAACCTGGAAAAGAAAAGTGCCCATCTGGCCTGACGAGGGTTGAGACATTGTGCGCCTTTTAGATATAGAAGGTTCTTGTGGTCTGTAAGGATGGTGATTGAATGAGAAGCTCCCTCCAACAGATATCTCCACTCCTCTAGAGCGAGCTTGATGGCTAGCAACTCCTGGTCGCCAATGGCATAGTTGCGCTCCGCTGGGGAGAACTTCCGTGAGAAGAAACTGCAAGGATGTAAATTACCATCTTTAGCCCTCTGAGATAACACCGCTCCTACTCCAACGGAGGAGGCATCCACCTCTAAGATGAAAGGAGAGTCGATGTCAGGCTGTTTCAGGACAGGTGCAGAGATGAACCTCTGTTTTAAAAGATGAAAAGCTTGCATGGCTTCTTCAGACCACTTGGACGGGTTAGCACCCTTCTTGGTGAAAGCAGTAATAGGCGCCACAATGGTGGAAAAGTCTCGTATAAACTTTCGGTAATAATTGGCGAACCCTAAGAACCTCTGGACCCCTTTAAGGGTTAAGGGTACCGGCCAATTCTGGATTGCTTGTAGTTTCTCAGGATCCATCTCTAGTCCGGAACCGGACACAATGTACCCTAGAAACGGAATGGACTTGACTTCAAAGACGCATTTCTCTAATTTGCAGTAGAGATGATTGACACGGAGACGGGACAGAACCTCCTTTACCCAGAAACGATGTTCCTCTAAATCGTTGGCAAAAATGAGGATATCATCTAGATAGACCACGACATGACGGTATAGAATGTCTCTGAAGATTTCATTGACGAAATGCTGGAAGACAGCTGGAGCATTGCTCAATCCGAAGGGCATGATGAGGTACTCATAATGTCCGTCACGGGTGTTAAATGCGGTCTTCCACTCGTCACCCTCACGGATCCGGATGAGATTGTATGCACCTCTCAGGTCCAGCTTTGTAAAGATGGTAGCTCCGCTAACTCTGTCAAAGAGCTCAGTAATCAGGGGTAAAGGATAGCGGTTCTTGATGGTAATGTCGTTCAAACCTCTGTAGTCGATGCACGGCCGCAGACCACCATCTTTCTTCTTTACAAAAAAGAAGCCTGCGCCGGCTGGAGAAGAAGAAGGTCGAATGAACCCCTTTGCTAGGTTCTCTTTAATGTATTCCTCCATAGAATGTGTCTCGGGGAGAGACAACGGATAAGTTCGGCCTCGAGGTGGAACCTTCCCTGGAACGAGATCAATCGGGCAGTCCCATTCTCTATGAGGAGGAAGGATATCAGCAGAAGCTTTACTGAACACATCCGTGAAATCTTGATATGGAGGAGGTGGAACATCAGACGACCTGGGGGAGGAAGAACAGACAGGCAACACTTTAAACAAACATGTCTTAGTACAGGAGGAACCCCATGCCAGGATTTGCGTAGTCGTCCAATCAATTGTAGGATTGTGAAGACGGAGCCATGGAAGGCCCAGGACCACAGGATGTGTGGCTCTTGGAATCACTAAAAATGAAATAAGTTCGGAATGAAGAACTCCCACTCTCAGACGAACTGGTAGAGTCCTTAGAGAAATAACTGTATCAAAAATTTTACTGCCATCCACAGCAGTTAAGGAAAAGGACGAAGGAAGTCTCTCGGTGGGTAGGGACCACCGTTTAACATAGGCTTCAGTAATAAAGTTCCCAGCTGCTCCGGAATCCAGGAGGGCAATGACGTTCTGATAACGTTGAGCAACTTGAAGCGAGACTGGGAGGTTACAATCTTGAGGAGATGGAGAGGAGATCATTACTCCTAGCCGGCCCTCTCCTTGGCGAGCTAGGATTTGGAGTTTCCCGGACGTTTGGGACAGGCATTAATGGTGTGAGACGGAGCTGCACAATACAGACAGAGAAACTCGGAGAGACGTCTTCGGCGCTCAGCAGGAGTTAAACGGGAACGGCCAATTTGCATGGGTTCATCTGTAGTTGGTGACAGTTGGCGAGGAGGAGGAGTAGAAGATTTTGGAGCAGATGATCTTCCACGCTCAGTTGCTCTCTCTCTGAAACGTAAGTCAACTTTCGTACAAAGTGAGATTAGCTCATCTAACTTGGAGGGTAAGTCTCTGGTAGCTAACTCATCTTTAATACGCTCGGATAAACCATGCCAGAATGCAGCATACAGGGCCTCGTCGTTCCATGCCAGTTCGGATGCCAGGATCTGGAACTGTATAAGATATTGTCCTACAGTACGTGATTCCTGGCGTAAACGGAGAATCTCAGACGAAGCTGAAGTTACCCGGCCTGGCTCGTCGAAGATGCGCCTGAATGTTGACACAAATGCAGTGTAAGAAGATAGCAGGGTGTCGGACCTCTCCCATAACGGTGATGCCCAATCAAGGGCTGAGCCACTGAGAAGAGAAATAATGTAGGCAATTTTTGTACGGTCACTGGGAAAATTGCCAGGTTGTAGCTCAAACTGAATCTCACACTGGTTGAGAAATCCCCTGCAGAATCTTGGAGATCCGTCAAATTTTGCTGGTGTTGGAAGATGAAGACGTGGAGCAGAAATGGGTAAGGTGGGTGGGGTTATAGCTGGAGTCACTGTGGTTGACGCACCAGACGCGCCTGATCCACGGAGAGTTGTCTGAATCCCATCCAGCCGAGTAGAGAGATCCTGGAGACAGCGGATGATGTGGCCCTGTGCAGCCTCCTGATGTTCTAGTCGGGCTGCCAGTTCTTGCATCGGCCTGGCCGCTTGATCCTGGTCTCCGGCTGGATTCATTAGGTCAGTGCTTACTGTCACAACTGAGGGCCTGAGCTGACGGGAGGCAGCCTCAGTTGTAGGGGCTGAGATGTACCGGAACCTGGGAGGTTGTATCAGACCCCTGGACATGTAAGTAACATGAATAATAACTGCCCGAAGGCGTGACCACGACAACTTAGATAAAAGTCAATGATGTTTATTATGACAACTCCGCATCACAGCAGCAATAAAAGAAAACGTAAAAGTCAGCAAAGAATAAATACAGTTCCTGAGTACTACAGCATGGCAGGAGCCACAGGGCACTGGTAGTGTGAGATAGTTCTTATGATCTTCTAGATGGAAAGTCCTTACCAGGCCCGGCTGTAGCAATGGAGATAACCCAGGATTGTACCAGCTGGTGTTCCAGGGAGAGCTGGGTTGCTGAAGGTAAAACAGCTGCTGTGGATACTGGCTGGAACCAGACTGTTGTTAGCACGGAGTGGATACTGGCTGGAACCAGTTAAATAATAAATGAACTTTGGGAGCGATGAAATGTGAACTGAAATGTAGAACTTGAGAGCGGAGAAATAATAATTCCGGTGGAGAGTGGTAAAGTGTAGAAAGGACACCGGCCCTTTAAGGGAAGCTGTACTCTGCTGGAAGCTGAGGCTGGAAGCAGGTAGTGTTGTAGCTGGAAACAGATGAATCCACAATGGATTGGAGAGTCAGGCTACACCGCAGGTGGAATGCTGGTGCGGGTCTCTATGGTGGAAGTCTTGAGACAGGAGCTGGAACCTGGAAGACAATCATAGAAGAGAGACAAACAGGAACTAGGTTTGACAACCAAAGCACTGACGTCTTCCTTGCTCAGGTACAGCTTACTTATACCTGCAGCAAGGAAGGGGTTGGCTAGGCAATTATGCAAATCAACAACACAGACAGCAGATTGGTGGAAATGATCAGATGACAGAATCCAAGATGGCTGCGCCCATGCAGACACTTGGAGGGAAGTTTGGTTTGTAATCCATGTGGTCTGGGAAACAGTAATGGCGGCGCCGGCCACCGGAGACAGGAGACGCCAGGCTGATAGATGCACATTTAACCACGCGGGCACAGCGGAGGCCGCGGCTGATGAAAAGACCACTCTGCATGTGGAAACTCAGGAACAGCGGAATCCGGTCCTGGAACGCTGAGCCCGCCTTAGGAGGCATCTGAAGGGTAAGTAATGGCGTCCAGATACCCGGATCGTGACACCCATCTTCCAATAAACATCCTGGAGCTAAGAGGCGTGTTCTACAAGCAGCACAGCTTCTGCAAGATCAGACCTTTCAAATGCAGTCGGACAATGTAACGACGATGTTCTACTTAAACCGGCAGGGCGGAACGAAGAGCAGAGCTGCAATGTCAGAAGTGACAAAAATCCTCCTCTGGGCAGAAAGGCATGCAGTAGCGCTGTCAGCAATCTTCATTCCGGGAGTGGACAACTGGGAAGCGGATTAACTCAGCAGACACGATCTCCATCCAGGAAAGTGGCGCCTCCACCCGTAGGTGTTCGAGGAGGTAAGAATTCGTTGGGGTGTACCTCAAATAGACATGATGGCCTCCTGCCTCAACAAGAAGCTTCAGAGGTACTGTTCCAGGTACAGTACTTGTACAGTACAGAGAGACCGACAAGCAGTGGCAGTGGATGCCCTGGTAACGCCGTGGGTGTTCAAGTCAGTGTATGTGTTCCCTCCACTTCCACTCATTCCAAGAATTCTAAAGCTTGTAAAAAGAACAAGGGTTCAGGCGATCCTCATTGCTCCAGACTGGCCAAGGATGGATTGGCACGCGGATCTGCTGGAAGATCCAAGGCCTCTTCCTCTTCGGGAGGATCTTCTGCAACATGTGCCGTTTGCTTATCAAGACTTACCCTGGCTACATTTGACGGCATGGAGGTTGAATGCCAGCTCTTAGCTCGGAAGGGTATTCCGAGCGTGGTTATTCCTATCCTGATAAAGGCTAGGAAGGGAGTAACGTCTAAACATTACCATCGAATTTGGAAAAAGTATGTGTCTTGGTGTAAATCCAATAAATTTCCTGTGGTGGAGTTTCAACATGGACGGTTTCTCCTTTTCCTGCAAGCAGGTGTGGATATGGTCCTGAGGTTGGGATCCCTAAAGGTTCAGAGTTCGATTTTATCCATTTTCTTCCAGAAACAATTGGCTGTCCTCCCTGAGCTTCAGACCTTTTTTTAAAGGGGTTCTGCACATCCAGCCTCCCTTTGTGGCGCTGACGGCACACTGGAATCTTGACGTGGTGTTGCATTTCCTGCAGTCGGATTGATTTGAGCCTTTACAGGAGGTTGAGGTCAAGTTTCTCACGTGGAAGGCTGTCACGTTGTTGGCCTTGGCTCCTGCACAACGTGTGTCGGAATTGGGGGCTTTGTCCTGTAAAAGCCCCTATTTGGTCTTCCATGAAGATAGGGCGGAACTCAGGACGCGTCAACAGTTCCTTCCCAAGGTTGTGTCGGCTTTTCATATCAACCAACCTATTGTGGTGCCAGTGGCTACTAACTCCTAAATTGCTTCAAAGTCCTTGTATGTTGTGAGGGCTTTGAAGATCTATGTGACGAGGACTGCTCATCACAGAAAATCGGAACTATGTGTTTGTCCTGCATGATCCCAAGAAAATTGGGTGTCCTGCTTCTAAGTAGACAATTTCTCGCTGTATCAGGTTCACTATCCAGCATGCTTATTCTATGGCAGGCTTGCCGTGCCCAAAATCTGTTAAAGCCCACTCTACTCGTAGGGTGGGTACTTTCTGACCGGCTGCCCGGGGTGTCTCGGCTTTGCAGCTTTGCTGAGCAGTTACTTGGTCTGGGTCGAACACGTTTGCCAAGTTCTACAAGTTCGATACTTTGGCCTCTGAGGACCTCAAGTTTGGTCAAGCAGTTCTGCAGGAGCCTGCACGTTCTCCCTCCCATTCTGGGAGCTTTGGTACATCCCCATGGTTCTAATGTAGACCCCAGCATCCTCTAGGATGTAAGAGAAAATAGGATTTTAATTACCTACCAGTAAATTATTTTCTCGTAGTCCGTAGAGGATGCTGGGCACCCGCCCAGCGCTTTGTTATCCTGCAGTGGTTCTTTGGTTCAGTACTGCTTTGTTCTTAGGTAAGTACTTTGTTTCTTTACTGATTTCAGTAATGTTTTAGCTGTTACTGAGTTTTCAGGCTTGTTTGCCTTGTATGTGTGAGCTGGTGTGAATCTCGCCACTATCTGTGTAACATCCTTCTCTCGAAGTTGTCTGTCTCCTCGGGCACAGTTTCTAGACTGAGTCTGGTAGAAGGGGCATAGAGGGAGGAGCCAGCCCACACTGTTAAACTCTTAAAGTGCCAATGGCTCCTAGTGGACCCGTCTATACCCCATGGTACTAATGTGGACCCCAGCATCCTCTATGGACTATGAGAAAAGGATTTACCGCTAGGTAATTAAATTCCTATTTTCTCCTAGCCTTAGCTTCGGCAAGGCGTGTTGCACAATTAGGTTCCTTGTCATGCAAGACACCATATCTGGTACTTCATACTGACAGAGCGGAACTTTGGACAAATCCCGCTTTTCTACCACAGGTAGTATCTTCTTTCACATCAAGCAACCAATCGTAGTCTCTGTTTTTCAGAAGATTCAGGTACTCCAGCTACTTTGGATGTGGTACGCGCACTCCGCGTTTATGTAGCCCGAACATCAACAGTACATAAAACGGATACTTTGTTTGTTCTCTATGATACAGTCAAGATAGGTTGTCCAGCTTCCAATCAGTTCTTGGCCAGATAGATTAATTTGACCATTCGTCAGGTGCACTTTCATGCTAGTCTAACACCACCTGCATCTGTTTCAGCACATTCCATGTGTTCTGTGGGAATGTCATGGGCAGCAGGTCGTGGAGCTTCTATGACGCAACCTTGCTGTACGGCTACATGGTCATCAGTGCACACATTTGTGCGTTTTTACAAGTTTGAGAATTCTGCGGCATCAGCTTCTAGCTTTGGCCGTCTACTGTTACAGGTACTAAACAGTTCTCCCGCCCAAGGGGGAAACTTTGGTACGTCCCAAGAGTACTCCAGTGACCCCTAGTGGATGAAAAAGAAAACAGGATTTTGGTACTTGCCAGATAAATTATTTTCTTTGCATCCACAGGGGGCACTGCACACCCACCCAGAGCAGTTTCACCTGTCTGGTAGTAAGTTCAATAGTTCACATTTTCACCGACTTGAAATGTTAAAGTGATTGTTATCTATTGTCGTATCAACTTCTAGTTGTCCGTTATGTTATAATGTTATATGTAATTCTCCGTTGTTCATCCTCTCTGTCGCTCCTATTTGGCTAGGCAAAAAACACTAAGGCATTTTGGGAATATGGAGGGGGAAGGAGGGTTAAACATTAAAAATTTTAAATGTGCCTATCCCTGCTATCGCACCGTCCATATCCCAAGAGTACTCCAGTGCCCCCTAGTGGATTCAAAGAAAGGTATTTATCTGGTAAGTACCAAAATCCTATTATCTATAGTAATAATACAGGGACTTCACTGGAGGTGAGGGGATGTGGGCGTATTTACAGTGATATTTATGTCGTCTCCATTTCAAAGAGGTGTGAAGAAGACATCTGGTGAGCGTGAGACAACCAGCAGCCATCCTTGTGTATCAGGAGGATTGAGCAGGTCCCAGAGAACCATCACGGTGCCTCCACCTCACTCACTGGTACATGAGAGACACAGTGACCAGAAGATCCTGGAACTCAGCAACAAGACCATTCAGCTGCTGACTGGATAGTTGACTTCTGGGAATGGGACATTATATAGTAACACCAGGGGACGTGTCTGGGTGATGACTGGAGAGGTGACTGCTGGGAATGGAACATTATACAGTAACACCAGGGGACGTGTCTGGGTGATGACTGGAGAGGTGACTGCTGGGAATGGGACATTATACAGTAACACCAGGGGACGTGTCTGGGTGATGACTGGAGAGGTGACTGCTGGTAATTGGACATTATACAGTAACACCAGGGGATGTGTCTGGGTGATGACTGAAGATGTGACTGCTGGGAATGGGGAATTATACAGTAACACCAGGGGATGTGTATGGGTGATGGCTGGAGAGGTGACTGCTGGGAATGGGACATTATACAGTAACACCAGGGGGTGTGTATGGGTGATGACTGGAGAGGTGACTGCCGGGAATGGGACATTATACAGTAACACCAGGGGATGTGTCTGGGTGATGACTGTATCACTGTGTGTGTCAGGTTCCTATAAGGTGTCAGGATGTCACTGTCTATGTCTCCATGCAGGAGGGGGAGTATATAGAGGAACACAGGGGTCTGTACAAGGACGTGATGATGGAGAATCACCGGCCCCTCACATCACTGGGTAAGAGGAGACTGTCATGTATTGTACAGGGGAGAGCAGGTATGGGGACCCCCTATATACACACATCATCTGATAATCACATATATACACTGTACTCAGTCACTGTGTGTCTCCTACAGATGGACCCAGTAACAGAGATACCCCAGAGAGATGTCTCCGTCCTCTGTATTCCCAGGATTGTACAGAGGAGAATCACAGGATCCCACAGGAGGATCAGGTAGGTGGGATTTAGGGTCTCGCCCATATACCAAAGTGACTGTCACTATATAATGTGTAGAGCAGCTGTGTGTGTCTTATACACTATTATACTATTAATATACTATTATTAATGTATATTGTTTTGTGGGCTATTTAGGATGAATGTCTCACTGACATTAAGATAGAAGATACAGAGGAAGAAAAAGAGACGTATGTGACGGATATAAAGGCAGAAGATTTAGAGGGAGAAGAAGAGACGTATGTGACTGATATAAAGGCAGAAGATATAGAGGGAGAAGAAGAGACGTATGTGACTGATATAAAGGCAGAAAATATAGAGGGAGAAGAAGAGACGTATGTGACTGATATAAAGGCAGAAGATATAGAGGGAGAAGGAGAGACGTATGTGACTGATATAAAGGCAGAAGATATAGAGGGAGAAGAAGAGACGTATGTGACTGATATAAAGGCAGAAGATATAGAGGGAGAAGAAGAGACGTATGTGACTGATATAAAGGCAGAAGATATAGAGGGAGAAGAAGAGACGTATGTGAGGGGTGATCAGCAGTCTAAGAAGGAGGACATCCCTACAGATATCAGCACAGGTGAGTAATAAACACTAATTACAGAAAAGAGTCACAGTTTCTCCTTGCTCAGTCACTACAGCAATCTCTTATCCTACACCCTCCTCTGTCGGTACAAACTAATGAGGAATATATATTTTCCCAGTGAGGGAGTCAAGAGCCATCACCCCTATTATACTCCTGCTCTCCCCTCACATCATGTCACTGTGTGTTACCAGCCCAGATATCTGACCAGTCTCCTACCCACACTCTCTGGTGTATCTCATACATCAGGAGCCATCACCCCTATTATACTCCTGCTCTCCCCTCACATCATGTCACTGTGTGTTACCAGCCCAGATATCTGACCAGTCTCCTCCCAACACTCTCTGGTGTATCTCATACATCAGGAGCCTTCAGCCCATATTATACTCCTACTCCTCCTCACATCATGTCACTGTGTGTCACCAGCCCAGAGCTCTGACCAGTCTCCCCACACTCTCTGGTATATCTCATACATCAGGAGCCATCAGCCCCTATTATACTCCTGGTCTCCTCACATCATGTCCCTGTGTGTTACCAGCCCAGAGATCTGACCAGTCTCCTCCCCACACTCTATGGTGTATCTCATACATCAGGAGCCATCAGCCCCTATCATACACCTGCTCTCCTCCTCACATCATGTCACTGTGTGTTACCAGCCCAGAGATCTGACCAGTCTCCTCCCCAGACTCTCTGGTGTATCTTATACATCAGGAGCCATCAACCCCTATTATACTCCTGCTCTCCCCCCTCATTCAGAATCCTGCACATTCCCTGCTGATTACCTGTCCCCTGGCACTTGGATGACGGCCTTCTCTCTCTAAGTAATCGGGGCTGTCTGGCATTAGGGGCATAGAGAGAAGTGAGGGTGACATATTTATAATTAATTTTCCCAACTAGAATCTAAAATCTACCATTGCAATCCACCCACTTGCTGCCCAGGTGAAAGGGGCAGGATCTATGGGAAAGGATGTCTACACCACAGGAGATAGAGCATGTTGGGTAGTTATTGGTAAACTGAGGGGGAAAGTGCAATGGAATATGTGATTCCTGAGTGGCTACCACCGCCGCCTTTTGGCCAGCGTCACAGGAGAAATATCTGGAAATATCTGCAGATTATCCAGGCACTCAGCTGTGGATGAGGAATACAAAGCAGCCTGTAGAATGTGTTCTTTAATATGAAAAAAAGTGGACCCTGGGCAGAGTGTCCCTCAGAGCTTGGATTGGGGCCTGTTTGGACTTTGGGAGTCTATGGAACCGATCAATAAGAAGGTCCACGGCAGAAGCCTTCGGTGGAAGTTTCTAAAAAGAGAACCGTGGCATAATCCTAAAGCTCAGCATTTATAAGAGATTCTGGAACGCCATTATTCTGATATTATTTCTCCGAGACCTGTCTTCTAAATCAGTGATTTTATCACGAATAGAGACCATGGGATAAATTTACTAAGATGGGAGTTCTATTTAAGATGGGATGTTGCCCATAGCAACCAATCAGAATCTAGTTCTCATTTATCTAGCACCTTCTAGAACATAATACTTGGAATCTGATTGGTTGCTATGGCAACATCACATCTTAAATAGAACTCCCATCTTAGTAGATTTACCCCCATGTCTTCCTGAAGGGTGTCATGTGCTGAAATCAGATCTTTGTGAGACGCAACAATCTCTTTCATCTTAGTCTGTACGAGTGCCAATCTCACTGATATCGGACCTCAAAGCTTGAATATTAGAGTTAAGTTCTGAGGTTATTTCAGTCCTTAAATGTAGATACCATAGAATGTATAGAGCGTAGAGTAACAGAACTATCTAGAGTGTCTTAAGACGTCTTCAGCCATTACAGCTGGGCTGTGCATCTGACAAGTAGAAGCAGATGATGTTGTAGCGGTCTCTGAAGGACCA
This sequence comes from Pseudophryne corroboree, assembly GCF_028390025.1. NCBI lineage: Eukaryota > Metazoa > Chordata > Amphibia > Anura > Myobatrachidae > Pseudophryne > Pseudophryne corroboree. Next base: position 2,556,816 of record NW_026967501.1, read on the forward strand.
CCTGAATTTGAGGTACCAAAGAGATAGACAGGTGGGGCTGATGTACCTTTTAACCTTTTTTGGAGGCATGGTAAGCTGACTACAAAGAGACTGACCTCTCAGAGATAGGAAAATACAAACAATCTATAAATAAAAGGAGCAGTAGTACGCTGTCAGGAGGTTACATCAAGATGACTCGGTTCAAAATGAAGTCGGGGTGACGGGGGTATCCGAGCCAAAATTTCAAGTAAACATGATGTAATGCAACTCAAATAACACAGTAATGACCAATAAATTCCACTAGATGTCAGCGTGATCACAGATGTAAAGTACTCAGCACAGAGAGACACAAATGGCAAAATATATTCAGTGGATAAATCCACAAAATAATATACTGTGAGGTCGTAATCAGAGTGTAATGAGCTGTGCTCAGACGATACTTGATACTGGGATCTGCATGTAGACTGAGAGGAAGTAGATTATAGTGGTACCATATAAATAGAAGGTAGTTTCACCTCCAGGCAAATGCTTCAGTTTAGTGTAGTAACCCCGGTCTAGCCGTCAGGACAATTATTTAGCAGCTTATAACAATTTTACACCTTATTGAAGGCAAAGCATGCGATGGCCGGGCACCAGGATCCAAAATAGCAGCCATGTCACTTCCCAATATCACTCCCAGGCTCCGGTGACTGTGGGCAGCCCGTTCTGGCCCCAGCAGTAGTGAGCGGGAGAGCAAGCGCTCCCACCTGAGTCAAAAGCGACTCCAAGTCAGGTGGCCAGAGCATGTGGGAAAGACTGGGCGCACTTAGCTCCAAAATTTAGCATGTGGCTTCAGCGGCGGCGCTAGGCTGCAGCAGTGAACAGTGCCCGGAGTGAGCAGAGTGTGCGGCTTTAGGGCAGGAGGAGTGAAGGACTTAATAGATTGGGTCTTGGTCCCAGCAGCGGCTGAGAGCTATCAGGTAGATAAGAAGCCACTTAGTGAGGAGAACTCCAGAAAGTACGCCTGGATGGACTCAGGCCACGCCCCTTTTATTTATTTTATATACTAACAGGGGTGACAGGTGTGGTACATTCCTACAAAGGCAGATCCAATCTCTTTCTCATCAGACTCTGCTGTCTTCCCTGCACTCTCACTCAGATGTTCACTGCTGCCAGTAGCACATGTATGAGAAGCAGAAGTATGGCAGCAGCTGTATAGATCCTGATATGTAATTCTCTATATCATACTTACCGTACACACATCATCCTTATTACTATTGAGAGAATAGAGGTAAGACACTGATGATGGGTGTGTAAGAGTGGATTATAACCTAGCAGATGATGATTGCAGTGTATTATCTGGTGTATTGCATGTAAAGTACCTTGTGCCACACCTACTCTGCTGTAGCAATATACCTTATATAAGGGTGAGTAACACATGTACAGGCTTACCAGCGTATGAGCACACACATAAAGGAATACTGCCTTACCAATGCTTCCAGGAGTAACGTTAGGAGACATTTCTCTGATCCATCAGCTCATATGACTGATATTATTGTTCATCTAGAATCTCCAATTCATACGATATGTTCCCCATCCATTGTTTTACATTGGTGCTGACATAGGACTTGGCGAGTGACTACATTTCCATTTATACTTCATGGTTAGTTACCAGTACAAGATAGAGATATATCTAAGTCTTATTATAATATTACATTTGTTATTGTTAGTGTTCTCAGGAGGGTGGACACAATGATAGTCTGAGACACAATATTATAAAGCCTTCAGTAAAAGTTATGTTTTATTATACACACACATTTACAATTAAGTGCCCCAGAGAGTCGTCTTCTCCTATTGTTTACAAGATTAATATTGTTACAGAAAATGTCACATTTCCATAATGTGTTTTATTTCCAGCAGATGGACACACAAGCAGGAATATCTCAGAAGGACATCTAATGTTATCCCCGGATTGTGACATAAAAGATAATGACAGTAGACAGGATTCTCCAGGAGATAACCCCATTACCCCAATTATACATCCAGCTCTATCAGCTGGTCCCTCTGATCCTGGGAAATGTTCTCCTGATCACTCTGATATTGGTGCATCTGTTCCAGCTCTGACAGTAGATACAGTGTTTCCCTGTTCTATAGATGCCAAATGTTTTACACAGAACACAAAGCTTATTACCCATCAGACAGGTAAGGCAGGTGAGAGGCCATTTCCATGCTCTGAGTGTGGGAAATATTTTACCTGGAAATCACAACTTGTTACACATCAGCGAAGTCACACAGGTGAGAAGTCATTTCCATGTTCTGAGTGTGGTAAATGTTTTGCACACAAATCTGATCTTATTAGACATAACAGAAGTCACACAGGTGAGAAGCCATTTTCTTGCTCTGAGTGCGGGAAATGTTTTATCCGGAAATCACAACTTGTTGCACATCAGCGAAGTCACACAGGTGAGAGGCCATTTCCATGTTCTGAGTGTGGAAAATATTTTACCTGGAAATCACAACTAGTTACACATCAGCGAAGTCACACAGGTGAGAAGTCATTTCCATGTTCTAAGTGTGGGAAATGTTTTGCACACAAATCAGATCTTATTAGACATAACATAAGTCACACAGGTGAGAAGCCATTTTCTTGCTCTGAGTGCAGGAAATGTTTTATCCGGAAATCCCAACTTGTTACACATCAGAGAAGGCATACAGGTGAGAGGCCATTTCCATGTTCTGAGTGTGGGAAATGTTTTGCATGCAAATCAGACCTTGTTATACATCACAGAAGTCACACAGGTGAGAAGCCATTTTCTTGCTCTGAGTGCGGGAAATGTTTTATCCGGAAATCAAAACTTGTTACACATCAGAGAAGGCATACAGGTGAGAGGCCATTTCCATGTTCTGAGTGTGGGAAATGTTTTATATGCAAATCAGATCTTGTTATACATCAGAGAAGTCACACAGGTGAGAAGCCATTTTCTTGCACTGAATGTGGGAAATGTTTTACACAGAAATCACAACTTGTTACACATCAGCGAAGTCATACAGGTCAGAGGCCATTTCCATGTTCTGAGTGTGAGAAATGTTTTGCACACAAATCAGTTCTTGTTAAACATCAGAGAAGTCACACAGGTGAGAAAGCATTTCCATGTTCTGAGTGTGAGAAATGTTTTGCACACAATTCAGCTCTTGTTTTACACCACAGAAGTCACACAGGTGAGAAACCATTTTCTTGCTCTGAGTGTGGAAAATGTTTTACACAAAAATCACAACTTGTTACACATCAGCGAAGTCACACAGGTGAGAAGCCATTTCCATGTTCTGAGAAATAAATCCGCTCTTGTTACACGCAATAAACATCACTGAGGTGAGGAACCATTTTAGTCTTCTGCAGTATACTACTTATTGCTATGCATTGTTCTTAAAGGTTCTTATCCTATCTCCTATGCTTTTTGCAATGTACATGCTATCACTGGGTATAATAATCAGATGTCATGTCCTCATCTGCCACTGCTATACAGATGACCTGTCTTTTGCTCCGGGTACTGAGAACCCAGTACCAATCCTAAATGGTTGTCTAGCTGAGCTCCAGGTATGGGTGATGCCAGTTGGCTGTGACTCAGTCCTGGCGAAACAGATTCATATGATAGAAGCTCACCAACAAGGGACAGGACTACAGCTCAGCTTTGTTACCAACCAGACATACGCTTGTGGGTTCAGAGTTACAAAATGCTGATCATGTGCGGAATCTTGGTGTCCTGGATGGTGGAGTGACACGGAGACATCAGGTATCAGCCACAATCAGATCCTCATTTGAGGAACATAGCCAGACTCCAGCACTTATTTCCCTCAGAAGATCTACCTACAGTCTTACATGCACTTGTATCATCACGCAAAGACTACTGCAATGTCCTCTACCTGGGTCTCCCAGCAAAAGAATTGCACCGCTTGTAGCTTGTACAAAATGCAGCAGCCAGGCTGTTACCTAACCAGCCCGTTCCTGCCACATAACACCCATTCTCTGCTCCCTTCACCGGCTGCCTGTAAGATGGTGATCTGTTACATAATCTTACTGACTCTCCCAGCCCTACATGACCAGGGTCCATGTACCAGAAGCAGCTTCTGCCTCCTTACCGCCCTGGTTACTTCCACCTGTTGATGAAGGACTGTTAGTAGTACCATAAATCCCCAACTAGTGATTGGATGTCGGATGACAGGTGGGTGTCAGTGGGGAGAGTCAGGGCGGTGGCAGTAGTAGGGGAGAGATGGTGGGTTGCAGTGGAGGGGAGGCAGGGCGGGTGGCAATAATGGAGGGAGATAGAGCAAGTGGCAATAGTGGGGGGGAGACAGGGCAGTGGCAGTAATGGAGGGTGCCGGGGCGGGTGGCAGTAATGGAGGCAGATGGGGTGGATGGCAGTAGGGTGGAGACAAGGTGGGTGGCAGTAGTGGGGGAGAGACAGGGTGGGTGGCAGTAGTGAGGGGAGACAGGGCAGATGGCAGTAGTGGGGGAAGACAGGGTGAGTGGCAGTAGTGGGGGGAGACGGTGGTGGCAGTAGTGGAAGGAGACGGGGCGGGTGGCAGTAGTGGAAGGAGACGGGGCGGTGGCAGTAGTGGAAGGAGACGGGCGGTGGCAGTAGTGGGGGGAGACGGGGTGGGTGGCAGTAGAGGGAGACGGGCGGATGGCAGTAGTGGGGGGAGACGGGGCGGTGGCAGTAGAGGGAGACGGGCGGATGGCAGTAGTAGGGGGACAGGGCGGTGGCAGTAGAGGGGGAAGACAGGGTGGATGACCACAGTGCAGTATCAGGGGCTGCCTTTATGTGTGTTCTGTGTAATAATCCTGAAAGTAGTGCTGCTACCGATCTCATATCATTTGTAGTAACTTGGAAAAGATGAGATATGAGGTGCACTCTGGAAGCTTATAGGGGGTTAATCAGAGATGAACGCAGATGTGACATCACACAGCCCACCGGAGAATGGTCCCGGCCCACTCGCTTTCGCCCCTCAGGCATGTGACCGCAATGTGTGTCCACGCGGCCGCTGCGCATGTGCATTTTGCCACCACCAGCAACTGCTGAGTGAAGTATTTTTAAGTTTAAAATATAGATAGACAAAAATAAGTGAATTAAAGATATGAATTAAAGTAGTTTGAAATCAAAAGATTTCCGGTGTGATTTTGGCTGTGTTCGATTTTGACAAATAATTTGAATAGTGGGATGATATTACGGGGGGGGGGGTCTCTCTGTGTAAAGAAATAGTTTTATTTGTTGGTTTTAAATAATTTATGTCTGTTCAAATGTTTTTTACTTGTAAGTAAATTAGGGTTGTTGTATTTGAAAAAAAACAACTTACCTGACCCTTGCCTGGAAATGTCCATGTATGAAGGTATGGGAGATATCTGCTGCAGTCTCTTCTACTTACATTTGGGAGGTCCGGTTGTTTTGGGGGAATTAGTAGCAAATATCAAATGATACATTGGCTCCATAACGTCTCTCTGACCCTCTGATTCTTATAAACATTTGTCACACAAAATGACATTTGCATTAACAACTATTAATTAAACAAGAAATTTTTATTTTTCAAAAAAAACTTTATATATATAAAAAAATAGAAGAAAATCACCAATTCTGGTCTGGATTCAGTGACTCTATCATGAGAACAAGAGACTTTTTAGCAAGGACTATGCCAACAGTAACCAGTAGAGGAATCAGGCGTATCCCACAGAATATCAGTGCTGCCACCATACATTGGGGGGAGAAGATAAAGTGCAGATTTCTGAACAGTGCTTTTAGAAGGAACATAAGTGCATAGATCACAATGATCAGAAGTCCGGGACAATGAGGTCAAGAAACGAACACTGTAGTACTAATGACATATTTACATATTCATCACAGATAACGAAATACATACTAACACGTTCAACAAACCAGTGGACGTCCATAGCTTCATGCTAACCTCCAGCTGCCACCACCCAAACTGGTTGAACAGTATCCCAGTAGGACAATTCAAAATACTCAGGAGGAACTGCTCCCGAGTCAGCGATTATGAGACACAAGGACAAGAACGAAGTTTAAAATTTAGAGAGAAACAGTACGATACAGAAAAGGTACAGACAGCATATACCATGGGTAAGGGAAATGATAGACCTCCCCTCCTACAATACAAAAAGAGACCAGAACAGAAAATAGAAGAAGAGATCCTTTTCATAACACAATACATAAAACAAGCAAATCATATTAAAAAGATAAACACTTGCCGATACTTCAAGATGACACTAGCAGATATCATACCTCCAAAAGTAGTGTTCCTGAAAGCACCAGACATTAAGAAGAAGCCGGTACACAGCCGCGTACCACCAAAAACAAAACACAAACTACTATAGACGGAACACATAAAAAGGGGTCTTCTACCACTATGGGAACTGCATGGGAGCAAGACAACAAAAGCTAGAAGCACCACACCTACCCAAACAGTAATGTCTGTTTCTCTTTCATCCACTAGGGGACACTGGAACAGCATTATACAGTAGCGTGTGAAGCTTGCAACCGGAGGTGTGGCACAATCTAAAAATTAGCATTGTCTGCACATCTGGCTCCTCCCCCTTCACGCCCCACATCCCGCAGAAAAATTGTGCTAGGAGGAAAGAAGCACAGAAGGGAGCTGCTGCTCCATAAAGATTTTTATTTTTTTAAGATTGCCCCAATCCCACCTACATAAAAGGAGGGTGCAGGTTTTTCTGAGGGAAGACAGGACCAATCCCTCCTAAATCATAGGCTGGTGCAGTCTATACTGAGGGAAGACAGGACCAATCCCTCCTAAATCATAGGCTGGTGCAGGCTTTACTGAGGGAAGACAGGACCAATCCCTCCTAAATCATAGGCTGGTGCAGGCTATACTGAGGGAAGACAGGACCAATCCCTCCTAAATCATAGGCTGGTGCAGGCTTTACCGAGGGAAGACGGGACCAATCCCTCCTAAATCATAGGCTGGTGCAGGCTATACTGAGGGAAGACGGGACCAATCCCTCCTAAATCAGAGGCTGGTGCAGGCTTTACCGAGGGAAGACAGGACCAATCCCTCCTAAATCATAGGCTGGTGCAGTCTATACTGAGGGAAGACAGGACCAATCCCTCCTAAATCAGAGGCTGGTGCAGGCTTTACCGAGGGAAGACGGGACCAATCCCTCCTAAATCAGAGGCGGGTGCAGGCTTTACTGAGGGAAGACAGGACCAATCCCTCCTAAATCATAGGCTGGTGCAGGCTATACTGAGGGAAGACAGGACCAATCCCTCCTAAATCATAGGCTGGTGCAGTCTATACTGAGGGAAGACAGGACCAATCCCTCCTAAATCAGAGGCGGGTGCAGGTTTTTCTGAGGGAAGACAGGACCAATCCCTCCTAAATCATAGGCTGGTGCAGGCTTTACCGAGGGAAGACGGGACCAATCCCTCCTAAATCAGAGGCTGGTGCAGGCTATACTGAGGGAAGACAGGACCAATCCCTCCTAAATCATAGGCTGGTGCAGGCTATACTGAGGGAAGACAGGACCAATCCCTCCTAAATCATAGGCTGGTGCAGTCTATACTGAGGGAAGACAGGACCAATCCCTCCTAAATCATAGGCTGGTGCAGGCTATACTGAGGGAAGACAGGACCAATCCCTCCTAAATCATAGGCTGGTGCAGGCTATACTGAGGGAAGACAGGACCAATCCCTCCTAAATCAGAGGCGGGTGCAGGTTTTTCTGAGGGAAGACAGGACCAATCCCTCCTAAATCATAGGCTGGTGCAGGCTTTACCGAGGGAAGACGGGACCAATCCCTCCTAAATCAGAGGCTGGTGCAGGCTTTACCGAGGGAAGACAGGACCAATCCCTCCTAAATCAGAGGCTGGTGCAGGCTATACTGAGGGAAGACAGGACCAATCCCTCCTAAATCATAGGCTGGTGCAGGCTATACTGAGGGAAGACAGGACCAATCCCTCCTAAATCATAGGCTGGTGTAGTCTATACTGAGGGAAGACAGGACCAATCCCTCCTAAATCATAGGCTGGTGCAGGCTATACTGAGGGAAGACAGGACCAATCCATCCTAAATCAGAGGCTGGTGCAGGCTTTACCGAGGGAAGACAGGACCAATCCCTCCTAAATCATAGGCTGGTGCAGTCTATACTGAGGGAAGACAGGACCAATCCCTCCTAAATCAGAGGCTGGTGCAGGCTTTACTGAGGAGGGAAGACAGGACCAATCCCTCCTAAATCAGAGGCGGGTGCAGTCTATACCGAGGGAAGACGGGACCAATCCCTCCTAAATCAGAGGAGGGTGCAGGCTTTACTGAGGGAAGACAGGACCAATCCCTCCTAAATCATAGGCTGGTGCAGGCTATACTGAGGGAAGACAGGACCAATCCCTCCTAAATCATAGGCTGGTGCAGGCTATACTGAGGGAAGACAGGACCAATCCCTCCTAAATCATAGGCTGGTGCAGGCTTTACCGAGGGAAGACGGGACCAATCCCTCCTAAATCAGAGGCTGGTGCAGGCTTTACCGAGGGAAGACAGGACCAATCCCTCCTAAATCAGAGGCTGGTGCAGGCTATACTGAGGGAAGACAGGACCAATCCCTCCTAAATCATAGGCTGGTGCAGTCTATACTGAGTGAAGACAGGACCAATCCCTCCTAAATCAGAGGCGGGTGCAGGTTTTTCTGAGGGAAGACAGGACCAATCCCTCCTAAATCATAGGCTGGTGCAGGCTATACTGAGGGAAGACAGGACCAATCCCTCCTAAATCAGAGGCGGGTGCAGGTTTTACTGAGGGAAGACAGGACCAATCCCTCCTAAATCATAGGCTGGTGCAGTCTATACTGAGGGAAGACAGGACCAATCCCTCCTAAATCAGAGGCGGGTGCAGGTTTTACTGAGGGAAGACAGGACCAATCCCTCCTAAATCAGAGGCGGGTGCAGGTTTTACTGAGGGAAGACAGGACCAATCCCTCCTAAATCAGAGGCGGATGCAAGTTTTTCTGAGGGAAGACAGGACCAATCCCTCCTAAATCAGAGGCTGGTGCAGGCTATACTGAGGGAAGACAGGACCAATCCCTCCTAAATCATAGGCTGGTGCAGGCTATACTGAGGGAAGACAGGACCAATCCCTCCTAAATCATAGGCTGGTGCAGGCTATACTGAGGGAAGACAGGACCAATCCCTCCTAAATCATAGGCTGGCGCAGTCTATACTGAGGGAAGACAGGACCAATCCCTCCTAAATCAGAGGCGGGTGCAGGTTTTTCTGAGGGAAGACAGGACCAATCCCTCCTAAATCAGAGGCGGGTGCAGTCTATACTGAGGGAAGACAGGACCAATCCCTCCTAAATCATAGGCTGGTGCAGGCTATACTGAGGGAAGACAGGACCAATCCCTCCTAAATCATAGGCTGGCGCAGTCTATACTGAGGGAAGACAGGACCAATCCCTCCTAAATCAGAGGCGGGTGCAGGTTTTTCTGAGGGAAGACAGGACCAATCCCTCCTAAATCATAGGCTGGTGCAGGCTTTACTGAGGGAAGACAGGACCAATCCCTCCTAAATCATAGGCTGGTGCAGGCTATACTGAGGGAAGACAGGACCAATCCCTCCTAAATCATAGGCTGGTGCAGGCTATACTGAGGGAAGACAGGACCAATCCCTCCTAAATCAGAGGCTGGTGCAGTCTATACTGAGGGAAGACCGGACCAATCCCTCCTAAATCATAGGCTGGTGCAGGCTATACTGAGGGAAGACAGGACCAATCCCTCCTAAATCATAGGCTGGTGCAGGCTATACTGAGGGAAGACAGGACCAATCCCTCCTAAATCATAGGCTGGTGCAGGCTATACTGAGGGAAGACAGGACCAATCCCTCCTAAATCAGAGGCTGGTGCAGTCTATACTGAGGGAAGACCGGACCAATCCCTCCTAAATCATAGGCTGGTGCAGGCTTTACTGAGGGAAGACAGGACCAATCCCTCCTAAATCAGAGGCGGGTGCAGTCTATACTGAGGGAAGACAGGACCAATCCCTCATAAATCATAGGCTGGTGCAGGCTATACTGAGGGAAGACAGGACCAATCCCTCCTAAATCATAGGCTGGTGCAGTCTATACTGAGGGAAGACAGGACCAATCCCTCCTAAATCAGAGGCTGGTGCAGGCTATACTGAGGGAAGACAGGACCAATCCCTCCTAAATCATAGGCTGGTGCAGGCTATACTGAGGGAAGACCGGACCAATCCCTCCTAAATCATAGGCTGGTGCAGGCTTTACCGAGGGAAGACAGGACCAATCCCTCATAAATCATAGGCTGGTGCAGTCTATACTGAGGGAAGACAGGACCAATCCCTCCTAAATCAGAGGCGGGTGCAGTCTATACTGAGGGAAGACAGGACCAATCCCTCCTAAATCAGAGGCGGGTGCAGTCTATACTGAGGGAAGACAGGACCAATCCCTCCTAAATCATAGGCTGGTGCAGGCTATACTGAGGGAAGACAGGACCAATCTCTCCTAAATCAGAGGCTGGTGCAGTCTATACTGAGGGAAGACAGGACCAATCTCTCCTAAATCAGAGGCTGGTGCAGTCTATACTGAGGGAAGACAGGACCAATCTCTCCTAAATCATAGGCTGGTGCAGGCTATACTGAGGGAAGACAGGACCAATCTCTCCTAAATCATAGGCTGGTGCAGGCTTTACTGAGGGAAGACAGGACCAATCCCTCCTAAATCAGAGGCTGGTGCAGGCTATACTGAGGGAAGACAGGACCAATCTCTCCTAAATCATAGGCGGGTGCAGGCTATACTGAGGGAAGACCGGACCAATCCCTCCTAAATCAGAGGCGGGTGCAGGCTATACTGAGGGAAGACAGGACCAATCCCTCCTAAATCATAGGCTGGTGCAGGCTATACTGAGGGAAGACAGGACCAATCTCTCCTAAATCATAGGCGGGTGCAGGCTATACTGAGGGAAGACAGGACCAATCCCTCCTAAATCATAGGCTGGTGCAGGCTATACTGAGGGAAGACAGGACCAATCTCTCCTAAATCATAGGCGGGTGCAGGCTATACTGAGGGAAGACCGGACCAATCCCTCCTAAATCATAGGCTGGTGCAGGCTTTACTGAGGGAAGACAGGACCAATCCCTCCTAAATCAGAGGCGGGTGCAGTCTATACTGAGGGAAGACAGGACCAATCTCTCCTAAATCAGAGGCTGGTGCAGTCTATACTGAGGGAAGACCGGACCAATCCCTCCTAAATCAGAGGCTGGTGCAGGCTATACTGAGGGAAGACAGGACCAATCCCTCCTAAATCATAGGCTGGTGCAGGCTATACTGAGGGAAGACAGGACCAATCCCTCCTAAATCATAGGCTGGTGCAGGCTATACTGAGGGAAGACAGGACCAATCCCTCCTAAATCAGAGGCGGGTGCAGTCTATACTGAGGGAAGACCGGACCAATCCCTCCTAAATCATAGGCTGGTGCAGGCTTTACTGAGGGAAGACAGGACCAATCCCTCCTAAATCAGAGGCGGGTGCAGTCTATACTGAGGGAAGACAGGACCAATCCCTCATAAATCATAGGCTGGTGCAGGCTATACTGAGGGAAGACAGGACCAATCCCTCCTAAATCATAGGCTGGTGCAGTCTATACTGAGGGAAGACAGGACCAATCCCTCCTAAATCAGAGGCTGGTGCAGGCTATACTGAGGGAAGACAGGACCAATCCCTCCTAAATCATAGGCTGGTGCAGGCTATACTGAGGGAAGACCGGACCAATCCCTCCTAAATCATAGGCTGGTGCAGGCTTTACCGAGGGAAGACAGGACCAATCCCTCATAAATCATAGGCTGGTGCAGTCTATACTGAGGGAAGACAGGACCAATCCCTCCTAAATCAGAGGCGGGTGCAGTCTATACTGGGGGAAGACAGGACCAATCCCTCCTAAATCATAGGCTGGTGCAGGCTATACTGAGGGAAGACAGGACCAATCTCTCCTAAATCAGAGGCTGGTGCAGTCTATACTGAGGGAAGACAGGACCAATCTCTCCTAAATCAGAGGCTGGTGCAGTCTATACTGAGGGAAGACAGGACCAATCTCTCCTAAATCATAGGCTGGTGCAGGCTATACTGAGGGAAGACAGGACCAATCTCTCCTAAATCATAGGCTGGTGCAGGCTTTACTGAGGGAAGACAGGACCAATCCCTCCTAAATCAGAGGCTGGTGCAGGCTATACTGAGGGAAGACAGGACCAATCTCTCCTAAATCATAGGCGGGTGCAGGCTATACTGAGGGAAGACCGGACCAATCCCTCCTAAATCAGAGGCGGGTGCAGGCTATACTGAGGGAAGACAGGACCAATCCCTCCTAAATCATAGGCTGGTGCAGGCTATACTGAGGGAAGACAGGACCAATCTCTCCTAAATCATAGGCGGGTGCAGGCTATACTGAGGGAAGACAGGACCAATCCCTCCTAAATCATAGGCTGGTGCAGGCTATACTGAGGGAAGACAGGACCAATCTCTCCTAAATCATAGGCGGGTGCAGGCTATACTGAGGGAAGACCGGACCAATCCCTCCTAAATCAGAGGCGGGTGCAGGCTATACTGAGGGAAGACAGGACCAATCCCTCCTAAATCATAGGCTGGTGCAGGCTATACTGAGGGAAGACAGGACCAATCCCTCCTAAATCATAGGCTGGTGCAGGCTTTACTGAGGGAAGACCGGACCAATCCCTCCTAAATCATAGGCTGGTGCAGGCTATACTGAGGGAAGACAGGACCAATCCCTCCTAAATCATAGGCTGGTGCAGGCTATACTGAGGGAAGACAGGACCAATCCCTCCTAAATCATAGGCTGGTGCAGGCTATACTGAGGGAAGACAGGACCAATCCCTCCTAAATCATAGGCTGGTGCAGGCTATACTGAGGGAAGACCGGACCAATCCCTCCTAAATCAGAGGCGGGTGCAGTCTATACTGAGGGAAGACAGGACCAATCCCTCCTAAATCATAGGCTGGTGCAGGCTATACTGAGGGAAGACAGGACCAATCCCTCCTAAATCATAGGCTGGTGCAGGCTTTACCGAGGGAAGACAGGACCAATCTCTCCTAAATCATAGGCGGGTGCAGGCTATACTGAGGGAAGACAGGACCAATCCCTCCTAAATCATAGGCTGGTGCAGGCTATACTGAGGGAAGACAGGACCAATCCCTCCTAAATCAGAGGCTGGTGCAGGCTATACTGAGGGAAGACCGGACCAATCCCTCCTAAATCATAGGCTGGTGCAGGCTATACTGAGGGAAGACAGGACCAATCCCTCCTAAATCATAGGCTGGTGCAGGCTTTACTGAGGGAAGACAGGACCAATCCCTCCTAAATCATAGGCTGGTGCAGGCTATACTGAGGGAAGACAGGACCAATCCCTCCTAAATCATAGGCTGGTGCAGGCTATACTGAGGGAAGACAGGACCAATCCCTCCTAAATCAGAGGCTGGTGCAGGCTATACTGAGGGAAGACCGGACCAATCCCTCCTAAATCATAGGCTGGTGCAGGCTATACTGAGGGAAGACAGGACCAATCCCTCCTAAATCAGAGGCGGGTGCAGTCTATACTGAGGGAAGACAGGACCAATCCCTCCTAATTCATAGGCTGGTGCAGGCTTTACTGAGGGAAGACAGGACCAATCCCTCCTAAATCATAGGCTGGTGCAGGCTATACTGAGGGAAGACAGGACCAATCCCTCCTAAATCATAGGCTGGTGCAGGCTATACTGAGGGAAGACAGGACCAATCCCTCCTAAATCAGAGGCTGGTGCAGGCTATACTGAGGGAAGACAGGACCAATCCCTCCTAAATCATAGGCTGGTGCAGGCTTTACTGAGGGAAGACAGGACCAATCCCTCCTAAATCAGAGGCTGGTGCAGGCTTTACCGAGGGAACACGGGACCAATCCCTCCTAAATCATAGGCTGGTGCAGGCTATACTGAGGGAAGACAGGACCAATCCCTCCTAAATCATAGGCTGGTGCAGGCTATACTGAGGGAAGACAGGACCAATCCCTCCTAAATCAGAGGCTGGTGCAGGCTATACTGAGGGAAGACAGGACCAATCCCTCCTAAATCATAGGCTGGTGCAGGCTATACTGAGGGAAGACAGGACCAATCTCTCCTAAATCAGAGGCTGGTGCAGTCTATACTGAGGGAAGACAGGACCAATCTCTCCTAAATCAGAGGCTGGTGCAGTCTATACTGAGGGAAGACAGGACCAATCTCTCCTAAATCATAGGCTGGTGCAGGCTATACTGAGGGAAGACAGGACCAATCTCTCCTAAATCATAGGCTGGTGCAGGCTTTACTGAGGGAAGACAGGACCAATCCCTCCTAAATCAGAGGCTGGTGCAGGCTATACTGAGGGAAGACAGGACCAATCTCTCCTAAATCATAGGCGGGTGCAGGCTATACTGAGGGAAGACCGGACCAATCCCTCCTAAATCAGAGGCGGGTGCAGGCTATACTGAGGGAAGACAGGACCAATCCCTCCTAAATCATAGGCTGGTGCAGGCTATACTGAGGGAAGACAGGACCAATCTCTCCTAAATCATAGGCGGGTGCAGGCTATACTGAGGGAAGACAGGACCAATCCCTCCTAAATCATAGGCTGGTGCAGGCTATACTGAGGGAAGACAGGACCAATCTCTCCTAAATCATAGGCGGGTGCAGGCTATACTGAGGGAAGACCGGACCAATCCCTCCTAAATCAGAGGCGGGTGCAGGCTATACTGAGGGAAGACAGGACCAATCCCTCCTAAATCATAGGCTGGTGCAGGCTATACTGAGGGAAGACAGGACCAATCCCTCCTAAATCATAGGCTGGTGCAGGCTTTACTGAGGGAAGACCGGACCAATCCCTCCTAAATCATAGGCTGGTGCAGGCTATACTGAGGGAAGACAGGACCAATCCCTCCTAAATCATAGGCTGGTGCAGGCTATACTGAGGGAAGACAGGACCAATCCCTCCTAAATCATAGGCTGGTGCAGGCTATACTGAGGGAAGACAGGACCAATCCCTCCTAAATCATAGGCTGGTGCAGGCTATACTGAGGGAAGACCGGACCAATCCCTCCTAAATCAGAGGCGGGTGCAGTCTATACTGAGGGAAGACAGGACCAATCCCTCCTAAATCATAGGCTGGTGCAGGCTATACTGAGGGAAGACAGGACCAATCCCTCCTAAATCATAGGCTGGTGCAGGCTTTACCGAGGGAAGACAGGACCAATCTCTCCTAAATCATAGGCGGGTGCAGGCTATACTGAGGGAAGACAGGACCAATCCCTCCTAAATCATAGGCTGGTGCAGGCTATACTGAGGGAAGACAGGACCAATCCCTCCTAAATCAGAGGCTGGTGCAGGCTATACTGAGGGAAGACCGGACCAATCCCTCCTAAATCATAGGCTGGTGCAGGCTATACTGAGGGAAGACAGGACCAATCCCTCCTAAATCATAGGCTGGTGCAGGCTTTACTGAGGGAAGACAGGACCAATCCCTCCTAAATCATAGGCTGGTGCAGGCTATACTGAGGGAAGACAGGACCAATCCCTCCTAAATCATAGGCTGGTGCAGGCTATACTGAGGGTAGACAGGACCAATCCCTCCTAAATCAGAGGCTGGTGCAGGCTATACTGAGGGAAGACCGGACCAATCCCTCCTAAATCATAGGCTGGTGCAGGCTATACTGAGGGAAGACAGGACCAATCCCTCCTAAATCAGAGGCGGGTGCAGTCTATACTGAGGGAAGACAGGACCAATCCCTCCTAATTCATAGGCTGGTGCAGGCTTTACTGAGGGAAGACAGGACCAATCCCTCCTAAATCATAGGCTGGTGCAGGCTATACTGAGGGAAGACAGGACCAATCCCTCCTAAATCATAGGCTGGTGCAGGCTATACTGAGGGAAGACAGGACCAATCCCTCCTAAATCATAGGCTGGTGCAGGCTTTACTGAGGGAAGACAGGACCAATCCCTCCTAAATCATAGGCTGGTGCAGGCTATACTGAGGGAAGACAGGACCAATCCCTCCTAAATCATAGGCTGGTGCAGGCTATACTGAGGGAAGACAGGACCAATCCCTCCTAAATCAGAGGCTGGTGCAGGCTATACTGAGGGAAGACCGGACCAATCCCTCCTAAATCATAGGCTGGTGCAGGCTATACTGAGGGAAGACAGGACCAATCCCTCCTAAATCAGAGGCGGGTGCAGGTTTTTCTGAGGGAAGACAGGACCAATCCCTCCTAAATCATAGGCTGGTGCAGGCTTTACCGAGGGAAGACGGGACCAATCCCTCCTAAATCAGAGGCTGGTGCAGGCTATACTGAGGGAAGACAGGACCAATCCCTCCTAAATCATAGGCTGGTGCAGGCTATACTGAGGGAAGACAGGACCAATCCCTCCTAAATCATAGGCTGGTGCAGTCTATACTGAGGGAAGACAGGACCAATCCCTCCTAAATCATAGGCTGGTGCAGGCTATACTGAGGGAAGACAGGACCAATCCCTCCTAAATCATAGGCTGGTGCAGGCTATACTGAGGGAAGACAGGACCAATCCCTCCTAAATCAGAGGCGGGTGCAGGTTTTTCTGAGGGAAGACAGGACCAATCCCTCCTAAATCATAGGCTGGTGCAGGCTTTACCGAGGGAAGACGGGACCAATCCCTCCTAAATCAGAGGCTGGTGCAGGCTTTACCGAGGGAAGACAGGACCAATCCCTCCTAAATCAGAGGCTGGTGCAGGCTATACTGAGGGAAGACAGGACCAATCCCTCCTAAATCATAGGCTGGTGCAGGCTATACTGAGGGAAGACAGGACCAATCCCTCCTAAATCATAGGCTGGTGTAGTCTATACTGAGGGAAGACAGGACCAATCCCTCCTAAATCATAGGCTGGTGCAGGCTATACTGAGGGAAGACAGGACCAATCCATCCTAAATCAGAGGCTGGTGCAGGCTTTACCGAGGGAAGACAGGACCAATCCCTCCTAAATCATAGGCTGGTGCAGTCTATACTGAGGGAAGACAGGACCAATCCCTCCTAAATCAGAGGCTGGTGCAGGCTTTACTGAGGAGGGAAGACAGGACCAATCCCTCCTAAATCAGAGGCGGGTGCAGTCTATACCGAGGGAAGACGGGACCAATCCCTCCTAAATCAGAGGAGGGTGCAGGCTTTACTGAGGGAAGACAGGACCAATCCCTCCTAAATCATAGGCTGGTGCAGGCTATACTGAGGGAAGACAGGACCAATCCCTCCTAAATCATAGGCTGGTGCAGGCTATACTGAGGGAAGACAGGACCAATCCCTCCTAAATCATAGGCTGGTGCAGGCTTTACCGAGGGAAGACGGGACCAATCCCTCCTAAATCAGAGGCTGGTGCAGGCTTTACCGAGGGAAGACAGGACCAATCCCTCCTAAATCAGAGGCTGGTGCAGGCTATACTGAGGGAAGACAGGACCAATCCCTCCTAAATCATAGGCTGGTGCAGTCTATACTGAGTGAAGACAGGACCAATCCCTCCTAAATCAGAGGCGGGTGCAGGTTTTTCTGAGGGAAGACAGGACCAATCCCTCCTAAATCATAGGCTGGTGCAGGCTATACTGAGGGAAGACAGGACCAATCCCTCCTAAATCAGAGGCGGGTGCAGGTTTTACTGAGGGAAGACAGGACCAATCCCTCCTAAATCATAGGCTGGTGCAGTCTATACTGAGGGAAGACAGGACCAATCCCTCCTAAATCAGAGGCGGGTGCAGGTTTTACTGAGGGAAGACAGGACCAATCCCTCCTAAATCAGAGGCGGGTGCAGGTTTTACTGAGGGAAGACAGGACCAATCCCTCCTAAATCAGAGGCGGATGCAAGTTTTTCTGAGGGAAGACAGGACCAATCCCTCCTAAATCAGAGGCTGGTGCAGGCTATACTGAGGGAAGACAGGACCAATCCCTCCTAAATCATAGGCTGGTGCAGGCTATACTGAGGGAAGACAGGACCAATCCCTCCTAAATCATAGGCTGGTGCAGGCTATACTGAGGGAAGACAGGACCAATCCCTCCTAAATCATAGGCTGGCGCAGTCTATACTGAGGGAAGACAGGACCAATCCCTCCTAAATCAGAGGCGGGTGCAGGTTTTTCTGAGGGAAGACAGGACCAATCCCTCCTAAATCAGAGGCGGGTGCAGTCTATACTGAGGGAAGACAGGACCAATCCCTCCTAAATCATAGGCTGGTGCAGGCTATACTGAGGGAAGACAGGACCAATCCCTCCTAAATCATAGGCTGGCGCAGTCTATACTGAGGGAAGACAGGACCAATCCCTCCTAAATCAGAGGCGGGTGCAGGTTTTTCTGAGGGAAGACAGGACCAATCCCTCCTAAATCAGAGGCTGGTGCAGGCTATACTGAGGGAAGACAGGACCAATCCCTCCTAAATCATAGGCTGGTGCAGGCTATACTGAGGGAAGACAGGACCAATCCCTCCTAAATCATAGGCTGGTGCAGTCTATACTGAGGGAAGACAGGACCAATCCCTCCTAAATCATAGGCTGGTGCAGGCTATACTGAGGGAAGACAGGACCAATCCCTCCTAAATCAGAGGCTGGTGCAGGCTATACTGAGGGAAGACAGGACCAATCCCTCCTAAATCATAGGCTGGTGCAGGCTTTACTGAGGGAAGACAGGACCAATCCCTCCTAAATCATAGGCTGGTGCAGGCTATACTGAGGGAAGACAGGACCAATCCCTCCTAAATCATAGGCTGGTGCAGGCTATACTGAGGGAAGACAGGACCAATCCCTCCTAAATCAGAGGCTGGTGCAGTCTATACTGAGGGAAGACCGGACCAATCCCTCCTAAATCATAGGCTGGTGCAGGCTATACTGAGGGAAGACAGGACCAATCCCTCCTAAATCATAGGCTGGTGCAGGCTATACTGAGGGAAGACAGGACCAATCCCTCCTAAATCATAGGCTGGTGCAGGCTATACTGAGGGAAGACAGGACCAATCCCTCCTAAATCAGAGGCTGGTGCAGTCTATACTGAGGGAAGACCGGACCAATCCCTCCTAAATCATAGGCTGGTGCAGGCTTTACTGAGGGAAGACAGGACCAATCCCTCCTAAATCAGAGGCGGGTGCAGTCTATACTGAGGGAAGACAGGACCAATCCCTCATAAATCATAGGCTGGTGCAGGCTATACTGAGGGAAGACAGGACCAATCCCTCCTAAATCATAGGCTGGTGCAGTCTATACTGAGGGAAGACAGGACCAATCCCTCCTAAATCAGAGGCTGGTGCAGGCTATACTGAGGGAAGACAGGACCAATCCCTCCTAAATCATAGGCTGGTGCAGGCTATACTGAGGGAAGACCGGACCAATCCCTCCTAAATCATAGGCTGGTGCAGGCTTTACCGAGGGAAGACAGGACCAATCCCTCATAAATCATAGGCTGGTGCAGTCTATACTGAGGGAAGACAGGACCAATCCCTCCTAAATCAGAGGCGGGTGCAGTCTATACTGAGGGAAGACAGGACCAATCCCTCCTAAATCAGAGGCGGGTGCAGTCTATACTGAGGGAAGACAGGACCAATCCCTCCTAAATCATAGGCTGGTGCAGGCTATACTGAGGGAAGACAGGACCAATCTCTCCTAAATCAGAGGCTGGTGCAGTCTATACTGAGGGAAGACAGGACCAATCTCTCCTAAATCAGAGGCTGGTGCAGTCTATACTGAGGGAAGACAGGACCAATCTCTCCTAAATCATAGGCTGGTGCAGGCTATACTGAGGGAAGACAGGACCAATCTCTCCTAAATCATAGGCTGGTGCAGGCTTTACTGAGGGAAGACAGGACCAATCCCTCCTAAATCAGAGGCTGGTGCAGGCTATACTGAGGGAAGACAGGACCAATCTCTCCTAAATCATAGGCGGGTGCAGGCTATACTGAGGGAAGACCGGACCAATCCCTCCTAAATCAGAGGCAGGTGCAGGCTATACTGAGGGAAGACAGGACCAATCCCTCCTAAATCATAGGCTGGTGCAGGCTATACTGAGGGAAGACAGGACCAATCTCTCCTAAATCATAGGCGGGTGCAGGCTATACTGAGGGAAGACAGGACCAATCCCTCCTAAATCATAGGCTGGTGCAGGCTATACTGAGGGAAGACAGGACCAATCTCTCCTAAATCATAGGCGGGTGCAGGCTATACTGAGGGAAGACCGGACCAATCCCTCCTAAATCATAGGCTGGTGCAGGCTTTACTGAGGGAAGACAGGACCAATCCCTCCTAAATCAGAGGCGGGTGCAGTCTATACTGAGGGAAGACAGGACCAATCTCTCCTAAATCAGAGGCTGGTGCAGTCTATACTGAGGGAAGACCGGACCAATCCCTCCTAAATCAGAGGCTGGTGCAGGCTATACTGAGGGAAGACAGGACCAATCCCTCCTAAATCATAGGCTGGTGCAGGCTATACTGAGGGAAGACAGGACCAATCCCTCCTAAATCATAGGCTGGTGCAGGCTATACTGAGGGAAGACAGGACCAATCCCTCCTAAATCAGAGGCGGGTGCAGTCTATACTGAGGGAAGACCGGACCAATCCCTCCTAAATCATAGGCTGGTGCAGGCTTTACTGAGGGAAGACAGGACCAATCCCTCCTAAATCAGAGGCGGGTGCAGTCTATACTGAGGGAAGACAGGACCAATCCCTCATAAATCATAGGCTGGTGCAGGCTATACTGAGGGAAGACAGGACCAATCCCTCCTAAATCATAGGCTGGTGCAGTCTATACTGAGGGAAGACAGGACCAATCCCTCCTAAATCAGAGGCTGGTGCAGGCTATACTGAGGGAAGACAGGACCAATCCCTCCTAAATCATAGGCTGGTGCAGGCTATACTGAGGGAAGACCGGACCAATCCCTCCTAAATCATAGGCTGGTGCAGGCTTTACCGAGGGAAGACAGGACCAATCCCTCATAAATCATAGGCTGGTGCAGTCTATACTGAGGGAAGACAGGACCAATCCCTCCTAAATCAGAGGCGGGTGCAGTCTAAACTGAGGGAAGACAGGACCAATCCCTCCTAAATCAGAGGCGGGTGCAGTCTATACTGGGGGAAGACAGGACCAATCCCTCCTAAATCATAGGCTGGTGCAGGCTATACTGAGGGAAGACAGGACCAATCTCTCCTAAATCAGAGGCTGGTGCAGTCTATACTGAGGGAAGACAGGACCAATCTCTCCTAAATCAGAGGCTGGTGCAGTCTATACTGAGGGAAGACAGGACCAATCTCTCCTAAATCATAGGCTGGTGCAGGCTATACTGAGGGAAGACAGGACCAATCTCTCCTAAATCATAGGCTGGTGCAGGCTTTACTGAGGGAAGACAGGACCAATCCCTCCTAAATCAGAGGCTGGTGCAGGCTATACTGAGGGAAGACAGGACCAATCTCTCCTAAATCATAGGCGGGTGCAGGCTATACTGAGGGAAGACCGGACCAATCCCTCCTAAATCAGAGGCGGGTGCAGGCTATACTGAGGGAAGACAGGACCAATCCCTCCTAAATCATAGGCTGGTGCAGGCTATACTGAGGGAAGACAGGACCAATCTCTCCTAAATCATAGGCGGGTGCAGGCTATACTGAGGGAAGACAGGACCAATCCCTCCTAAATCATAGGCTGGTGCAGGCTATACTGAGGGAAGACAGGACCAATCTCTCCTAAATCATAGGCGGGTGCAGGCTATACTGAGGGAAGACCGGACCAATCCCTCCTAAATCAGAGGCGGGTGCAGGCTATACTGAGGGAAGACAGGACCAATCCCTCCTAAATCATAGGCTGGTGCAGGCTATACTGAGGGAAGACAGGACCAATCCCTCCTAAATCATAGGCTGGTGCAGGCTTTACTGAGGGAAGACCGGACCAATCCCTCCTAAATCATAGGCTGGTGCAGGCTATACTGAGGGAAGACAGGACCAATCCCTCCTAAATCATAGGCTGGTGCAGGCTATACTGAGGGAAGACAGGACCAATCCCTCCTAAATCATAGGCTGGTGCAGGCTATACTGAGGGAAGACAGGACCAATCCCTCCTAAATCATAGGCTGGTGCAGGCTATACTGAGGGAAGACCGGACCAATCCCTCCTAAATCAGAGGCGGGTGCAGTCTATACTGAGGGAAGACAGGACCAATCCCTCCTAAATCATAGGCTGGTGCAGGCTATACTGAGGGAAGACAGGACCAATCCCTCCTAAATCATAGGCTGGTGCAGGCTTTACCGAGGGAAGACAGGACCAATCTCTCCTAAATCATAGGCGGGTGCAGGCTATACTGAGGGAAGACAGGACCAATCCCTCCTAAATCATAGGCTGGTGCAGGCTATACTGAGGGAAGACAGGACCAATCCCTCCTAAATCAGAGGCTGGTGCAGGCTATACTGAGGGAAGACCGGACCAATCCCTCCTAAATCATAGGCTGGTGCAGGCTATACTGAGGGAAGACAGGACCAATCCCTCCTAAATCATAGGCTGGTGCAGGCTTTACTGAGGGAAGACAGGACCAATCCCTCCTAAATCATAGGCTGGTGCAGGCTATACTGAGGGAAGACAGGACCAATCCCTCCTAAATCATAGGCTGGTGCAGGCTATACTGAGGGAAGACAGGACCAATCCCTCCTAAATCAGAGGCTGGTGCAGGCTATACTGAGGGAAGACCGGACCAATCCCTCCTAAATCATAGGCTGGTGCAGGCTATACTGAGGGAAGACAGGACCAATCCCTCCTAAATCAGAGGCGGGTGCAGTCTATACTGAGGGAAGACAGGACCAATCCCTCCTAATTCATAGGCTGGTGCAGGCTTTACTGAGGGAAGACAGGACCAATCCCTCCTAAATCATAGGCTGGTGCAGGCTATACTGAGGGAAGACAGGACCAATCCCTCCTAAATCATAGGCTGGTGCAGGCTATACTGAGGGAAGACAGGACCAATCCCTCCTAAATCAGAGGCTGGTGCAGGCTATACTGAGGGAAGACAGGACCAATCCCTCCTAAATCATAGGCTGGTGCAGGCTTTACTGAGGGAAGACAGGACCAATCCCTCCTAAATCAGAGGCTGGTGCAGGCTTTACCGAGGGAACACGGGACCAATCCCTCCTAAATCATAGGCTGGTGCAGGCTATACTGAGGGAAGACAGGACCAATCCCTCCTAAATCATAGGCTGGTGCAGGCTATACTGAGGGAAGACAGGACCAATCCCTCCTAAATCAGAGGCTGGTGCAGGCTATACTGAGGGAAGACAGGACCAATCCCTCCTAAATCATAGGCTGGTGCAGGCTATACTGAGGGAAGACAGGACCAATCTCTCCTAAATCAGAGGCTGGTGCAGTCTATACTGAGGGAAGACAGGACCAATCTCTCCTAAATCAGAGGCTGGTGCAGTCTATACTGAGGGAAGACAGGACCAATCTCTCCTAAATCATAGGCTGGTGCAGGCTATACTGAGGGAAGACAGGACCAATCTCTCCTAAATCATAGGCTGGTGCAGGCTTTACTGAGGGAAGACAGGACCAATCCCTCCTAAATCAGAGGCTGGTGCAGGCTATACTGAGGGAAGACAGGACCAATCTCTCCTAAATCATAGGCGGGTGCAGGCTATACTGAGGGAAGACCGGACCAATCCCTCCTAAATCAGAGGCGGGTGCAGGCTATACTGAGGGAAGACAGGACCAATCCCTCCTAAATCATAGGCTGGTGCAGGCTATACTGAGGGAAGACAGGACCAATCTCTCCTAAATCATAGGCGGGTGCAGGCTATACTGAGGGAAGACAGGACCAATCCCTCCTAAATCATAGGCTGGTGCAGGCTATACTGAGGGAAGACAGGACCAATCTCTCCTAAATCATAGGCGGGTGCAGGCTATACTGAGGGAAGACCGGACCAATCCCTCCTAAATCAGAGGCGGGTGCAGGCTATACTGAGGGAAGACAGGACCAATCCCTCCTAAATCATAGGCTGGTGCAGGCTATACTGAGGGAAGACAGGACCAATCCCTCCTAAATCATAGGCTGGTGCAGGCTTTACTGAGGGAAGACCGGACCAATCCCTCCTAAATCATAGGCTGGTGCAGGCTATACTGAGGGAAGACAGGACCAATCCCTCCTAAATCATAGGCTGGTGCAGGCTATACTGAGGGAAGACAGGACCAATCCCTCCTAAATCATAGGCTGGTGCAGGCTATACTGAGGGAAGACAGGACCAATCCCTCCTAAATCATAGGCTGGTGCAGGCTATACTGAGGGAAGACCGGACCAATCCCTCCTAAATCAGAGGCGGGTGCAGTCTATACTGAGGGAAGACAGGACCAATCCCTCCTAAATCATAGGCTGGTGCAGGCTATACTGAGGGAAGACAGGACCAATCCCTCCTAAATCATAGGCTGGTGCAGGCTTTACCGAGGGAAGACAGGACCAATCTCTCCTAAATCATAGGCGGGTGCAGGCTATACTGAGGGAAGACAGGACCAATCCCTCCTAAATCATAGGCTGGTGCAGGCTATACTGAGGGAAGACAGGACCAATCCCTCCTAAATCAGAGGCTGGTGCAGGCTATACTGAGGGAAGACCGGACCAATCCCTCCTAAATCATAGGCTGGTGCAGGCTATACTGAGGGAAGACAGGACCAATCCCTCCTAAATCATAGGCTGGTGCAGGCTTTACTGAGGGAAGACAGGACCAATCCCTCCTAAATCATAGGCTGGTGCAGGCTATACTGAGGGAAGACAGGACCAATCCCTCCTAAATCATAGGCTGGTGCAGGCTATACTGAGGGAAGACAGGACCAATCCCTCCTAAATCAGAGGCTGGTGCAGGCTATACTGAGGGAAGACCGGACCAATCCCTCCTAAATCATAGGCTGGTGCAGGCTATACTGAGGGAAGACAGGACCAATCCCTCCTAAATCAGAGGCGGGTGCAGTCTATACTGAGGGAAGACAGGACCAATCCCTCCTAATTCATAGGCTGGTGCAGGCTTTACTGAGGGAAGACAGGACCAATCCCTCCTAAATCATAGGCTGGTGCAGGCTATACTGAGGGAAGACAGGACCAATCCCTCCTAAATCATAGGCTGGTGCAGGCTATACTGAGGGAAGACAGGACCAATCCCTCCTAAATCATAGGCTGGTGCAGGCTTTACTGAGGGAAGACAGGACCAATCCCTCCTAAATCATAGGCTGGTGCAGGCTATACTGAGGGAAGACAGGACCAATCCCTCCTAAATCATAGGCTGGTGCAGGCTATACTGAGGGAAGACAGGACCAATCCCTCCTAAATCAGAGGCTGGTGCAGGCTATACTGAGGGAAGACCGGACCAATCCCTCCTAAATCATAGGCTGGTGCAGGCTATACTGAGGGAAGACAGGACCAATCCCTCCTAAATCAGAGGCGGGTGCAGTCTATACTGAGGGAAGACGGGACCAATCCCTCCTAATTCATAGGCTGGTGCAGGCTATACTGAGGGAAGACAGGACCAATCCCTCCTAATTCATAGGCTGGTGCAGGCTATACTGAGGGAAGACAGGACCAATCCCTCCTAAATCAGAGGCTGGTGCAGGCTATACTGAGGGAAGACAGGACCAATCCCTCCTAAATCAGAGGCGGGTGCAGGCTTTACTGAGGGAAGACAGGACCAATCCCTCCTAAATCATAGGCTGGTGCAGGCTATACTGAGGGAAGACAGGACCAATCCCTCCTAAATCAGAGGCTGGTGCAGGCTATACTGAGGGAAGACAGGACCAATCCCTCCTAAATCATAGGCTGGTGCAGGCTTTACTGAGGGAAGACAGGACCAATCCCTCCTAAATCAGAGGCTGGTGCAGGATATACTGAGGGAAGACAGGACCAATCCCTCCTAAATCATAGGCTGGTGCAGGATATACTGAGGGAAGACAGGACCAATCCCTCCTAAATCAGAGGCGGGTGCAGGCTATACTGAGGGAAGACAGGACCAATCCCTCCTAAATCATAGGCTGGTGCAGGATATACTGAGGGAAGACAGGACCAATCCCTCCTAAATCAGAGGCGGGTGCAGGCTATACTGAGGGAAGACAGGACCAATCCCTCCTAAATCATAGGCTGGTGCAGGATATACTGAGGGAAGACAGGACCAATCCCTCCTAAATCAGAGGCTGGTGCAGGCTATACTGAGGGAAGACAGGACCAATCCCTCCTAAATCATAGGCTGGTGCAGGCTATACTGAGGGAAGACAGGACCAATCCCTCATAAATCATAGGCTGGTGCAGGCTATACTGAGGGAAGACAGGACCAATCCCTCCTAAATCAGAGGCTGGTGCAGGCTATACTGAGGGAAGACAGGACCAATCCCTCCTAAATCAGAGGCGGGTGCAGGCTTTACTGAGGGAAGACAGGACCAATCCCTCCTAAATCATAGGCTGGTGCAGGCTATACTGAGGGAAGACAGGACCAATCCCTCCTAAATCAGAGGCTGGTGCAGGCTATACTGAGGGAAGACAGGACCAATCCCTCCTAAATCATAGGCTGGTGCAGGCTTTACTGAGGGAAGACAGGACCAATCCCTCCTAAATCAGAGGCTGGTGCAGGCTTTACCGAGGGAACACGGGACCAATCCCTCCTAAATCATAGGCTGGTGCAGGCTATACTGAGGGAAGACAGGACCAATCCCTCCTAAATCATAGGCTGGTGCAGGCTATACTGAGGGAAGACAGGACCAATCCCTCCTAAATCAGAGGCTGGTGCAGGCTATACTGAGGGAAGACAGGACCAATCCCTCCTAAATCATAGGCTGGTGCAGGCTTTACTGAGGGAAGACAGGACCAATCCCTCCTAAATCATAGGCTGGTGCAGGCTATACTGAGGGAAGACAGGACCAATCCCTCCTAAATCAGAGGCTGGTGCAGTCTATACTGAGGGAAGACAGGACCAATCCCTCCTAAATCAGAGGCGGGTGCAGTCTATACTGAGGGAAGACAGGACCAATCCCTCCTAAATCAGAGGCTGGTGCAGGCTATACTGAGGGAAGACAGGACCAATCCCTCCTAAATCATAGGCTGGTGCAGGCTATACTGAGGGAAGACAGGACCAATCCCTCCTAAATCATAGGCTGGTGCAGGCTATACTGAGGGAAGACAGGACCAATCCCTCCTAAATCATAGGCTGGTGCAGGCTATACTGAGGGAAGACAGGACCAATCCCTCCTAAATCATAGGCTGGTGCAGGATATACTGAGGGAAGACAGGACCAATCCCTCCTAAATCATAGGCTGGTGCAGGCTATACTGAGGGAAGACAGGACCAATCCCTCATAAATCATAGGCTGGTGCAGTCTATACTGAGGGAAGACAGGACCAATCTCTCCTAAATCATAGGCTGGTGCAGGCTATACTGAGGGAAGACAGGACCAATCTCTCCTAAATCAGAGGCTGGTGCAGTCTATACTGAGGGAAGACAGGACCAATCCCTCCTAAATCATAGGCTGGTGCAGTCTATACTGAGGGAAGACAGGACCAATCTCTCCTAAATCAGAGGCTGGTGCAGGCTATACTGAGGGAAGACAGGACCAATCTCTCCTAAATCAGAGGCTGGTGCAGGCTATACTGAGGGAAGACAGGACCAATCTCTCCTAAATCATAGGCTGGTGCAGGCTATACTGAGGGAAGACAGGACCAATCCCTCCTAAATCATAGGCTGGTGCAGTCTATACCGAGGGAAGACAGGACCAATCCCTCCTAAATCATAGGCTGGTGCAGTCTATACTGAGGGAAGACAGGACCAATCCCTCCTAAATCATAGGCTGGTGCAGGCTATACTGAGGGAAGACAGGACCAATCCCTCCTAAATCAGAGGCGGGTGCAGGCTTCCCCAGAAGAAGAAAGACCGGCTGCGTCCACCTAACAAAAGAGGGACAAGAGTCTTAAGTATAGAGAGACAAGGATCCCTGCTAAAGGGATCTATCTCCACAGGAAGAATCCGACGCATTATTACTATGAGTAGATAGTTTGTATATCTGAAGGAAACGTTATATGACTCTTAACTTTTTATAGCCAGGCAGACTAGCAGCGCAGCATCCACCACTACCCCTCCCTCCTCCGGATCCGGACAGGCTAGCATGGCGGCATCCCCCACTCCTACTCTCCACCCTCCGGCTCTGTGTCAGACTGGTATAGGTATGCTGCGGCTGCCAGCTGCAGCACCTACAGTTTCTTGCTAAGCCGCTTGAACAGTGCATGGCTGGATCTCTTCACAGCGCTGCTTACTTCCACCGGCAGTCACGTGGAGGGTCCGGGAAGACGTGGTGGGGAACCCGGCTTGAGGGGCAATACGCGGTTGGGAGCGGAGAGCCTGAGTGCTGACAGGTATGCTCAGTGGCTCAAGTGTAGTTTGACTGCATATAGGGACAAGGGTGTGTGTCTCCAGTGCTCCAATTTTATTTAAGGAGTCTGGGGCCAGGACAGGAGGCGCTGGGGGTTAAATGTAATGATCTGTATGTAATATTTCAGTGGTCGCAATCTTTTAAAAAAGCTAAGAGGCGCCAAGATGCAAAACAGGGGAAGCTATGCGCCCCCCATAGTGGAGCCATATTTCTTGACCAGTTAGAGCAGGGGGAGGGGTCAGTATAGAAATACACTCCCTCTAATGGTTGCTTGTAGATAGGCGTCTGATGCAGAGGATTCCATGTCATTTTAAATCAAGCATGTTTCTGCTTTATATATTTTCAAAGGACTTCTAACACAAAGATCCTGGGAAAATACAGGGAACGGCTGGATATCAGCCCCGACCTCAGACCTGAATCACATCTGGGCGTGCGGGGGTTTCAATGAGGTTGTTGTTTAACATAACTGTTTTTGGTTTTCTCTCTTTCTTGCTATCTCTCAGGGAATCCAACCAGATGAATCCACTGGACGTTTGTTCCCGTCATCTACTACGGTATTCCGTTGCCTATTATAAAGATGACAGGCAAGGTATTTGGTGGAAGATGCATTTTCAGCATCCAATGCACAAACCAAGAACGCTAAGACTTACTACCAGCAGGGTAACTCCAGTTACCTTTGTGTCCATCTAATTATATGTTCGTGTATGTGTACATATATATATGTATTTATGTGTGTGTGGGTGTATATGTATAATACCTCCAATGGACACTGATGACAGGTCTGGAGGAGAAGGGAGCGTTTGATATTGTCACCCAGTACAACTCTATCTGTACAACAGTTGGCGGTCTTGTGGGTGACAGTTGAATGAGTATTTATATTAATGATTTATTTTATACCAGAAATAAAAGAAGATTTCTCGCTGTTTGAAAATATTGTTCAAAGCTCCAAATATTTCTACAGTCTTTCTTCGCCTTTTCTAATAGGTGAAAGTTCGGCTGAGCGATTTGTATATGTTTATTTAAGGTAAATAAGACCGCAAGGATTGCTTTGGTTGCTTAAATAAATTAGCACTAAACTTAACAGCCATGGGGTGCGTGACAGTTCACTATGGACGCACAACCGGGGGCAGTGACACGTCAGGGTTAGGAAAACAAGACCTGACATGTATTTCAACAAAGCAAGGAGGAATTCATAGTAAAAATGACTCCATCACTCGGGTATAGCAAAATGGCAGAAACCTATAATAACACCCCTTCCTACCCTAGAGTAGGAGTGGAAGAAGGGGCTGGCTCTCATACCGAAGAGGGTACCGATACTAGCGTACATAAATACAGTCAGTAAATGCTTCCAAAATACAGATTTTGCCTAGCACAGCATATCAGAGTTATCTAACAGAATTTTGGATTCCACAGAAGGGGAAAGGATCCCATAATGAGGGTGGCCTCACCCCTGCCTAGTCTGTTCACGGGACTTTCTTAAATTATTGCAGTCCCACTGAAAAAGAAGGGTCGTATGTAGGTTGGAATTGACATGAGAATCCAACTTCTGTTTGCAAGGCCTTCTCACATGGACCTAGGTAGTTTGTGTTTCGGTACAGAGGCTATAGTTACCGGGTTGGAAGGCGATTTCCCTGGGAGGAGAAGCTTTCCTTGGTCAAATGAAATTCAGAAGAATCAGATCTTCTGCCAACCAAGTATCATAGAACTATACCAACAGTGGAAGTTACTCTGGTCCATGATTCTACTAGTCTGACGCTCAGTCTTATGCTGGAGGAGTCTCGGATAACAACGACTGTTCCCAACAGCCAGTAATCTGGTCTCTACACATTTCACCTTGGACCTCCTATGGGGGGTAAGGGTTGGAACGATTTAGGGAGACCGGGTCCGAGACTTGAAAAGAGAATTTTGTATCAACAGGGTTTGTTTCCCTAGATTCAAAGTAGATCTTGACAACGCACAAGCGGTCATTCCATTCACACGAAAAGGCATTGCTGACAGTAAATTCAGTCATTGTTACACACATCCCTACTCTCAAGGGAGTAACAGACTAATACTCAATTTTACATTTTTATTTTTTAACCAGTTTCTAACAGCCTACAGATCCAAGGTGGAATCAATCCAATCGGTCATTGTAGGCCTAGACCCGGAGGAGTTCAGAGTGTCTATGGACATAAGGGATGCATTCACTTTTATCCTGATTTGGACTCCTCACCAAGCTAACTTACCATTCATACTGGTGAAAGGTCATTACCAGTTGGGGCCTCACCATTCCATGCATCATAAGTCCCGATAATTTTTTACAAAGATCAGAGTGATAACGGTTGCAAGTTTAAGACTGTTAGGAGTCACGATCATACCTTATCTAGACGATATGCTGATCTAGGCCACCTCTCAAACATCACTCCCGACCATTCCAGATGACTCTCATTGCTCAAGGAGCAGGTTTGCACTGGTTTCTATATCGCAGTTGACAAAGGATGCTGACACGACTCATACATTTTTCACTCAGCATAGGTGGATTGTAAATTTCAATAAATCCGACCTAATGCGAACTCAAAGGATTAAATTTCTAGGCCTCATCTTGAACACAGTAGCAAGATCCAGTACATACACAGATTGGTGTCTGGGTTACTACAGACACAGAAGGTTTCCTACACTGCTGTGTACAACTTCTCCGGAGAATGGTGCTGTCTTTGGAGGCTCTACAGTGCAGCAGACCCTAATAGTGGTGGTCATTGTAGATGAATTTCGCAGCGGGTAACGGATTTGGCAATTGGGAATGGAAGATCCTCACAATGGATGCCAGTCTCAGAGATGGGGGTGCTGTCCTAGAGGAACATCAGTTTCAGGACAAGATGAAAGTCACAAGAGCAATCTACCCATAGACTTTCTCAAGCTGAGTGCAGTTACAATACAAGTTCTCTTAGCCGAAGACCTAGTGATGGGCTGTCACTTGAAGATGCATTCAGACAATTTCACAATGACAGCGTACATAAGTCGTCAAGATGGAACAATGAGCAAGATGGCATTAGAAGTAACCACAACAATCTCATTATAGGTAGAAAGGCACATCATTGTTGTAAAAGTCGAAAAACATTGCGGTACACACATCACGTACAAACTACACACAGATGGCCTCCGTGCGTGTATTTGTTCTGCCGCGCATGCGCATATTCGCAATTTGCATATGGTCGCTCCCACGGTCCTGTGCATTAGCGCGTGGTATAAGTATTTATGGTAGGGTTTGTGGACGCATGGAAAAGCCATCAAAACACATTACATATTTAATCCAAATAGTGCACAATGTACACATAGTCTCCCTGCATCACACCAGCAAGTTACAACAGTTTAAATTAGCGATGAGCGGATTCGGTTTTACTCGGTTCTCAAAACGGCATCTTATTGGCTATCCAAAACACGTGACATCCGTGAGCCAATAAGATGCCGTTTTGAGAACCGAGTAAAACCAAATCCGCTCATCACTAGTTTAAATGGTATCAGAACAAAGGGATTCACCTTTACAGGATAGGAGGGGACAGAACAAGGTTATAAGGTGGTGTTTGGTATCCAGCTGTAGGGTATTTTAAGGGTAATATTCCGGTGTTGGTTTGCAGAAGATCGCACGTTCCTGGGAATAGTTATGTGCAGGAGCAGAATATAGTTATAAACTGTATTTACTGTACATTAGGTATGCGGCAGGAACCCAGAGGAGACCACCCACAAGTGCATCGTGAACAGACATCGCCCACCTATTCAAACCAACCTATGACCACTCCTGTACTGTAAATGTCAATCCCTGTGTCCAATGGACAAATATTACAGTATCCATTGTGTTAAGTTTTGGAAGATTGTATAAAAGGAGCCAGCTGCAGGCCTGGTCTCTCTCTCAAGACTCACAAATGTATCTATCTAGATGACCGAGGACCAGACTGGGTAGC
This sequence comes from Pseudophryne corroboree, assembly GCF_028390025.1. Classification (NCBI taxonomy): domain Eukaryota; kingdom Metazoa; phylum Chordata; class Amphibia; order Anura; family Myobatrachidae; genus Pseudophryne; species Pseudophryne corroboree. The sequence continues at coordinate 2,589,165 of NW_026967501.1, forward strand.
GCTGCGAAATTAAAACAAGTATGTACCATTGACTGTAGCCATTATTCTTTTATATTGTATTGCTTTGTGATTGTAACCCCCTTTCAGTAATAATATGCTGTGGTGTCGGAACCCAGCTGTTTAAATACAAATCTGGTGTCGTGTTTTCCTTTCCCTGCTAAGGTTTAAAGTGTATTACTATCGCATGCATAGCTGTTAAGGGTTCACTGTGTAACTTTGGGTGTGTATACTTTGTACAGCCAGCGCGGCGTGTGTACGCAAAGTCCGTACACGGTACGGGGCTCTGTACGCTAATGGTGTAATAAGTACGTAGGTTGTGGCTTAAGTATAGCGGCCGCAGCGGCTTCATTTAAAGTGTATGAAATGTCTTTTTAAAGTGTTGCTTTTAGTCCTGTATGTAAATCAGTGTTTACATCGTCCTTTCAATCTAGTTCCTTTCAGGAATGGAGGACTGGGAAGCAGTTTATCTCAGTCGCCAGGACATGCATCCAGAAATCAAGAAGGCGGTAGGGAGATAGGGCCTGACTCAGGTAGACCTACTGGCCTCTCAAAATAATCCATCAGCTGCACAGGTATGTGGCCAGCACGAGAGATCCAGCAGCAGAAGGAGTGGATGCTTTGAGACTTCCTTGGTGTTGCAGAAGGGTTTACATTTTTCCAACTTCCCCGCTCATACCCAGAGTTCTAGTAAGGGTGAAATGGGAAAGAGAGTTGGGAAATTCTAATAGCACCAGATTGGCCCCGCAGGAGTTTGTACTCGGACTTGCGGGGGCTATGAGCGAAAGACTCCAGGAGGTTACCTCAGAGAGAAGGCTGCGTTTAACGACAGGACTCTTAAGGGGTGGCATTCTGTATGCCGGCGGTCGGGCTCCCGGCGCTCAGTATACCGGCGCCGGGAGCCCGACCGCCGGCATACCGACACTTATTTTCCCTCGTGGGGGTCCACGCCCCCCATAGAGGGAGAATAAAATAGTGTGGCGCGCGTAGCGCGCCACTGTGCCCGTAGCGTGGCGAGCGCAGCGAGCCCGCAAGGGGCTCATTTGCGCTCGCCACACTGTCGGTCAGCCAGCGGTCGGGCTCCCGGCGCCGGTATGCTGGGCGCCGGGAGCCCGACCGCCGGCCAGCCGTAGTGAACCCCTCTTAAGACCCGGATCTTAAACACAGGGATATAAAGAGCAGCCATTCCTACGATTATAGCCACTCGGTAGATAGTCACGGCCATGCACTACTGCAGAATATGGAGGAGATACATGGACTGGTGATAGGATCGTGGTGGGATTCGAAAGAATTCCACTTATCCAGACTTCTAAGTTTCCTCCAAACCGGTTTTAGATGGAGGGCTAAAATTAGGTTCTTTACAGAAGCAGTTTTCGTCTCTCTCCATCCTCTTTCAACAGCGTTTAGCATCCTTACAGGACGTTCAAACTTTCTTGCAAGGGGTTCTGAGGATACAGCCTCTTTTCCGTCCTCCCACTACACGTGGGACCTAAACTTAGTGTTGGGATATTTAAAATCAACAACCTTTGAGGCTTTGGAGAGAGCAGAGATGAAATATCTCTCTTGGAGGGTCACGTTATTACTTGCCCTAGCTTCGGCCAGTAGGGTCCCTGAGTTGGGAGCCTTATCATGTAAGAGGCCTTTTTCTCATTTTCCATGAAGATATGGGGCGGAAATCCGAACAAAGGGTTGAGTTCCTTCTTAAGGTCGTTTTGGGATTTTCATGTGAACCAGCCAATTGCGGTCCCATCTTTTCAAGGAGTTGCAGATAGGGACATGTCTTTGGCCTTTATAAGAGCTCTACGAAAGTCGGACCATTTGTTTGCTTAAAAAAGTGGGATGGTGACAGAGAATCTGGTGCGCTTAGGTTCTATCAGAAATGAGTGCGTGCATGCAACACCTTTGATGTGGGGTTGATACTTATCTTGGAAACTGGATTTATGATGAGGATAGATATTCCAAGTGGGTATACTTCTTATACGTCAAATATCATGTAAATAGATAATAACAATATATATAGTGTAATGTTGTTTCCAATATATCCCATATGAAAATAATAGAAGACTCAATATTCTATATCTGTCTCCAACATTGAATAAATTAGAGGCTTTCCAGTCATTAATTAGTGTGTAGGTCTTCACTTATTATTCCCAGCGGTATGTTCTCAATTGAATATGTGGGAACAAGAAATTAAACAAACTCCACATAGCGTGATACCGTTTTTACAATTTATTTGAACAAACATACAATACTGTTAAAAAGATAAGGATTGGAGGCATTTACCAGATTGAGAATCGAATTTGAGCGTGTAGATCTTAATTGGAAGTACCAGATTCCGGATACAGGACTCCCTCACTCAAATTAGATTCCGGCTGTAACACTCTGTCCAAACCTGAAGATGATCCTTCTGTCACAGGCCAACGCGTATCGAGCAGATGCTCTTTGTCAGGGCAATGTGACAGTAGGATAATGAAACTGCAACTAAATAGTATGGAGGTAAATTACTTCCGGGTGAATGGCACTTCCGGGTCATGAGATGTTGTAATTCCATATAAACAACAATTAAACACTATATACTTAAAATCTTCAATATAATTATAATCTGTAAAAAAGTGACAATAAAACAATGTGGTATTAAAACGATCTCTGGATTCATAATATGAACCGTGGAACGCATCCTGGAACGTATAACCGGAAGTACGCCTGCTTCTGGTCGCCGTGGCCAGAAATATTCCCTGTGTTGAGAAAACATTGTATTTTAAGCTACACCCCGAGGAGGACAGACCAGGACGGCCATCCACACCTTGAGGGTCTCAGGGTGGCCTCCAAAAACAACCAAGTCTGACCGTCTATGGTGCCGACCATTTGTTTGGTCTTTATGATGGTCCAAAGAAGGGTTGGCCAGCATTTAAGCAGACCCTGGCCAAATGGATTAGTCTTACCATTAGGCAGGCTTATGTATCCTTTGGTGAAAGAGTTCTGGTTTAGGTTGGTGCCCATACCACCAAATCTGTGGGTGTCTCATGGGCGGCTGCCAGAGGCGCCTCTACTACTAAGCTTTGCATAAAGGTAACGTGGTTATCAGCACACACATTTACATGATTCTACAAGTTCAAGATGTTTGCGTCCAGAGATTCTAAGTTGGACGCTTAGTTTTGCAGGCCACTGACAGCAATCCCACCCATGGGAGTAACTTAGGACGTCCCCTACTGTATAATGCTGTTCCAGTGTCCCCTAGTGGATGAAAGAGAAAAGAGGATTTTGGTACTTACCAATAAATCCATTTCTCTGAATCCACTCGGGGACACTGGAACAGCATTATACAGTAGGTCCTGTCAACCTGCTGTGTTCAAGGTTCTTGTTAAACAGTTTGTGCAAACAGCGTTGGTTTCTGTTAAGAGTTCTTGGATGCTGTTTTATTTGTTGTACAGTAGGCTCCTCGCCATTGGTTTGTAGTCTCATGTCCTATTCTGTCCGTCATATTTTCCAAACTGAGGGATGTGGAGCTTGAAGGGGGAGGAACCGGCTGTGCTGATTTTTAGATTGTGCCAAACCTCCGCTTGCAAGCTTCACACCCCTACTGTATAAGCTGTTCCAGTGTCCCCGAGTGGTTTCAGAGAAATGGATTTATCGGTAAGTACCAAAATCCTCTTTTCACATTCCACAACATGTAACACACAGGACAACTTACCATGCCACAGCAAGGGCATCATATATATGTTAGAATGTCCCTGCCCGCAACAATACATAGGAAGGACTATACGAGCACTCAAAATGAGAATAAATGAACACATACGGAATATAAAAAAAGGTTCGGAAGAACATCCACTTTCCTTACATTACAAAGAACATCATGAATCAGATCCCACACTACTCAAGGTCACAGGGCTGAAGGAGGTTAAGAAAACCTGGAGAGAGGGTGACTACATACACACCATCAACAGGGAGGAACTGCGTATGATAATCCACATGGTGACCCGAACACCCAAAGGCCTCAACCAGGACAATGAAGTACGATCCATAATTTGTTTTCTGAAGATAATATCTTTATATCCTGGGATCAAACACTCTCTCTAAGCCCACTAGTATCCAGGTAACTATATATATAACACCCAGGTAACACCTTTCTGATAGGAATAATACATTTATACAGAATACAAGCACAAGATGAGACTATTTTATTCAATTCACACTTATTGGAGGAACATAATATAGTCTTCTGTTACATAGTCACATGCAATGTTCAACCCAGACTGCAAGAACACCGGGGATTTATGTATAACATGTGACATCTAGTAGCAAACAGTTTAAATCACTTACTTGTATCAAGAAATCTACAACACTAAACAGTAACTGTACTGTGTGGGGTTTTTTGGAGTCTGCACTGGACCAGATTGTACATTACTTGATACAACATTATAATACCAATGAAATAACAAATAAGAATTTTGACCAACATAAAGCTGCCAATTTTGCCTATAAAAGCTTTTGAAGCAGAACAAGGTTTGCGGTGCTCTCGGACATGATTTCAGAAGAAACTGTTGAAGGTTGTTTTGCAAAGAAGCAAAAGAAAGGCTGTTTGGTATGTCTCTCTGGGGCACACTTTATTTACATTAACTGAATAATGAAGTTATGAAAAATGTATATGAAGCATTAAAACTTAACTTTTAATATGTTCTACAGACGGAAAAAAATCATAAAAGGAAAAAATTAGGAAAAAATTAATTAATTAGCCATATGAGAAAAAACATCGCTGCATAAATCCGCACAATAAAACAAGTATTAAATAGCATGTGTAGATGACGATGTATTGATATGTCACTCGCTTATTTAAAAGTGGGTGACAGAAAGTTTGTCTATGCATCCACTGGATTTTAAGCGAGTATTACTGTTAGACGTTTGTCCAATGCGAAAATAGAAATTCTTGTTATCTATATCACTCTATGATTGGATATACACATGTATATTTCATATGAGAGATACAAGAAAAGACCGGCTTTTATATTACCGGACTCCTATTAGAGTGGTCAGCTAGAATGCGGATTCTGCAACGTTAGCTTGCAAATGAATTTTGCTAATCAATGAAAGGCATGTACCTTAATGGGACTACAGTACCCAGTATTCCCAGAAGGTCACCCTTTCTGGTACTGACCGGGCCCAGCGCTGCTTGGCTTCCAAGATCAGACGAGATCGGGCAGATCCAGCATGGTATGACTGTAGAAGATATGGTAAATACCTCTCAGCATAGAAAAAGGCTGCTACTTTTAGCGAATTATGGTTCTGTAAACAGAAATGTTGAATAAACAATAGCCAATTAATGGTCTTCAGGAGAGACCCCCGTGGTTTTCAGGGGGGCCAAAATATGGAGAGATTATTCACTGATGAAATCCTCCACGGTAGAATTATGGTAAGGAACAATGCAAGAATCACCTCAAATAAATTAAGGTGAGACAAGTATAGTAATGGTATGTCAAAAATGTATTAATATGATACAATTAAAATAGACAATCTTGCGGAATACCATATGCTGAATAAAGATTGACATAAATTGTTGTATAAAGCTGTCTAAGCAGCACCCTATCTCATTGTAACGAGATGCAGCGATTGTAAGTAGTTTCCACAAAGAACGGTTGCTAAATATAATGTGAAGGGAAAAAAACTGTGTTCCCTAATGCACACCGAGTGAATAATATTACTACATAATAATAGTCAGATGATACGGAGATCTTAGTTGCGTATATCTGCAGATATAGGGTTAAGCCCCCAGGCCGATCGACAAGGCTTCTCCGTCACTGGGGGTCCATAATACTAGGTATGGGCCGGGGGTGCAGGACCCCACGATGTCGGCATAGGTCGGCCACCCCAGGTCAGCACACAGGTGAGAATTAATAGGGGTTAATAAGAAGCATAGAAGTGCTATGTAAGTGGTGTGATTAAAATAATATATACAAAGTGATAGGAAAAATAATAAGTGTTAATAAAGTGTTAGGGTGTGCCGACCTGAAACAGCCCACCCATACCGACACAGGGGCCACCGCACCCCACACCCACCCCATAAAAAATTACAAATATATCTGGGTTGAACTCCCAGTGTAAGGCCACATGGTAATGGCACCTACAGCATCTGAGAGCCAGCTTACCTGGGGATACCCCTGGCTTCCCCTATGGCACTTCTGGAGTCAGCAATCCCTCCTAATGCTGACCCATTTATGCCTCTCTATATACAATACACAAAGTGGAAAGCTGCTCAATCAGATTGTAATGTCACTCAGGTGCTAAAAGGGGAGGGGTAATTCTGTGTAGGAAAAAAAACTGTGTTCCCTAATGCACACCGAGTGAATAATATTTCTACATAATAATAGTCAGATAATACGGAGATCTTAGTTGCGTATATCTGCAGATATAGGGTTAAGCCCCCAGGCCGATCAACTTTCTTCCCTGCGGTTGACCTAAAGTGACGTCACCGCTGAGCAGAAAGTTCCCACCATTGGTTACAATGTAGCGCATAGGCGCTACATTGTAACACTGCCGTGTGCCGCCTGTCAGTCAGTACAGGAGCACACAGCCGATCAGGAGAGTGCTACAACGTGGCGCTCCCTGATTGGCTGAAGAAACCCACTTAGAAGTCAGTGGGTTTCTGGCATTCGGGGAAAGGAGTCCTATGTGAAAACATGGGGCCCCTTTCAGTTCGTGGCTCGTGTGTCCGTTTTTTTATTTTAATCAAGTACCTGGATTACAAAAGGATTCCCCGAGGAGCCTGGATCTGGTGAGTAGAATTTATTCAACAGGTACCCCTTGGATTCTACTGGAGAAGAGGACCGACCTGCGTGTGAACATAAGGTAAGTATGTATGTATATTTGTGTGCATGTTTGTAATAAATCTTTACTTTCAAGGTGTGTGTGTCTTGTCTTTTTTGGGGTATTTTTTTAGTAGTAGTACTACAGGTACCAGCGGGCCCGTTTTTCCGCCGCATGCTGGTACTTGTGGTTCTCCAAGTACCAGCATGCGGGGGAGGCTTGCTGGGCCTTGTAGTACTGCTACTAAAAACAATATCTTTTCATTATCACAAAAGGCTATCAGCCCCCCCATCCGCAGCCCATTGGATGGGGGGGGGACAGCCTCGGGCTTCACCCCTGGCCCTTGGGTGGCTGGGGGGGGACCCCTTTATTGAAGGGGTCCCCACTCCCCCAGGGTACCCCGTTCAGGGGTGACTAGTTGGATTTTTGATGCCACGGCCGCAGGGCACTATATAAAAGTGACCCCCGGCTGTGGCATTATCTGTCCAGCTAGTGGAGCCCGGTGCTGGTTTTAAAAATACGGGGGACCCCTACTCTTTTTGTCCCCCGTATTTTTGGAACCAGGACCAGGCGCAGAGCCCGATTCTGGTTGCTTAAATATGGGGGAACCCCTGTCATTTTTTTACCCATATTTTTGCAACCAGGATCGGCTCAAAGAGCCCGAGGCTGGTTATGCTTATGAGGGGGGACCCCACACATTTTTTTTTTATTTTACATTACATAGATCCGGCCGAGATTCATTTTTAAAAAGTCGGCAGTGTTTTGCTAATCACTGCCGTGAAAAAAAGAAAAAAAACACGAATGACATCGACATCGGAACAAAAGAAAAATCCGAATACGACAGCTTAGTAAATTAGTCGTAATCAATTCAAAAAGTTGCAGTTTTACACTTTCGATGTCATTCGTGATTGAACTTTGACCTTTTTCCGAAAAATACGAATCTTAGTAAATGTACCCCTTTGTGTAAATGATGCACTATATAAATAGAATATTGAATATGTCTTTGTGGCTTTTCTGTGCGAATGCGTATGCTACCGTATATACTCATGTCAATACGTGAACCAGTGTACGTAGCGTGCGTGGATGCGTACGCATGGTGACTACGCACACGCAGAGGCCACTCGGTTTGGTGTTTGCATGTTGTGTGTATGTAATATTTTTGACTTCGACAATACAACAACCCTAATTCACCTACAAGTAAAAAAACAAAAACTGAACCTTTGAACAGACATCATTTATTTTTTTTAAAAGATATCTATATACACCCCACTATTCACATGAGCTGTCACACTAAGACATAGCCACAATCACAAGTACATACAGTCACTATTGGTGGTTCTGGGCTCCGGCCAGTTCAAGGGAAATCGCACAGTCACAACGGCAGCGTGTGTACCCACCTTTATATACCAGACGGGGTATTTATACACAGCAACACTGATATTATGTGGACACAAAAGTAACAATACAAGTGACACATTAACAGGAAATTGTTTCTGTCACCATAGCGACAATTATCTGGAAATAAGATAATACACAGACACATAAAAAGACCCAACGGAAATCTTTTGTTTTTAAACAACTTTATTTCATATCTTTAATACACAGATTTTTCTCTATATTTTAAACTTTACTCTGCACAACAGCCTATGGGGGTCATTCAGACACAGCCGCAATAGCGGCCCACAGCAGTTTGCTGGTGGTGGCAATATATACATGTGCAGCGGCCGTGCGGACACACACATTGCGGTCGCATCCCTGAGTGTTGAATGCGGGTGGGCCAGGACCATTTTCCGGGGGGCTGCGTGATGTCACCTCTGCGTTCATCTCTGATTAACCCCCTATAAGCTTCCAGGGTGCACCTCATATCTCATCTTTTCCAAGTTACTACAAATGATATGAGATCGGTAGCAGCACTACTTTCAGGATTATTACACAGAACACACATAAAGGCTGACACAGCAAATAACAGTAACACATACAAGGGATTCATTAGAAATAAGGAAGCATAATCATCATTAAGTCTAATTATCAACTGGTTCTGTGCGGGACCCATACACCTCTTTACTGCCTCCAGCAGCCCCTGGTACTGCACTGTGACCATCTGCCCTGTCTCCCACTACTTTCATCCGCCACGTCTCCCCCCACTACTGCCACCCACCCTGTCTCCTTCCACTACTGCCACCCACCCTGTCTCCTCCAAGTACTGACACCACCCTGTCTCCACCGACTACTGCCACTGCCGTCTCCCCCACTACTGCCACCTGCCCTGTCTCCCCCCACTATGGCCACCCGCCCTGTCTCCCTCCCACTACTGCCACCCACCATGTCTCCCCCCACTACTGCCACCGCCATGTCTCCCCCCACTACTGCCATCCGCCAAATGTCTCCCCCCACTACTGCCACCTGCCCTGTCTCCTCCCAGTACTGACACCACCTTGTCTCCCCCCACTACTGCCACCCACCCTGGCTCCCCCCACTACTGCCATTCACCATCGACCCCCACTACTGCCACCTGCTCTGTCTCCCTCCACTACTGCCACCCACCCTGTCTCCACCCACTACTGCCACTGCCCAGTCTCCCCCCACTACTGCCACCACCGTCTCCCCCCACTGCCCCCAGCCATCTCCTTCCACTACTGCCACACACCCTGTATCCATGCACTACTGCCACACGCTGTCTCTTTACACTACTGCCACCCACCATCTCTCCCCCACTACTGCCACTGCCCTGACTCTCCCCACTGCCACCCACCTCTCTCCCCTTGACATCTATGCACTAGTTGGGGATTTATGGTACTACTAACAGCCCTTTATCAACAGATGGAAGTAACCAGGGCAGTAAGGAGGCAGAAGCTGCTTCTGGTACATGGACCCTGGTCATGTAGGGCTGGGAGAGTCAGTAAGATTCTGTAATAGAGGCCTACAGTAAGTCAGTAAGGAGGCAGAAGCTGCTTCTGGTTCATGGACCCTGGTCATGTAGGGCTGGCAGTCAGTAAGATTATGTAATAGGTGACTACAGTAAGTCAGTAAGGAGGCAGAAGCTGCTTCTGGTACATGGACCCTGGTCATGTAGGGCTGGGAGAGTCAGTAAGATTATGTAATAGGGTGCCTACAGTAAGTCAGTAAGGAGGCAGAAGCTGCTTCTGGTACATGGACCCTGGTCATGTAGGGCTGGGAGAGTCAGTAAGATTATGTAATAGGGGCCTACAGTAAGTCAGTAAGGAGGCAGAAGCTGCTTCTGGTACATGGACCCTGGTCATGTAGGGCTGGGAGAGTCAGTAAGATTATGTAATAGGGGCCTACAGTAAGTCAGTAAGGAGGCAGAAGCTGCTTCTGGTACATGGACCCTGGTCATGTAGGGCTGGGAGAGTCAGTAAGATTGTGTAATAGGGTGCATACAGTAAGTCAGTAAGGAGGCAGAAGCTTCTTCTGGTACATGGACCCTGGTCATGTAGGGCTGGGAGAGTCAGTAAGATTGTGTAATAGGGAACTACAGTAAGTCAGTAAGGAGGCAGAAGCTGCTTCTGGTACATGGACCCTGGTCATGTAGGGCTGGGAGAGTCAGTAAGATTATGTAATAGGGGCCTACAGTAAGTCAGTAAGGATAGCAGAAGCTGCTTCTGGTACATGGACCCTGGTCATGTAGGGCTGGGAGAGACAGTAAGATTGTGTAATAGGGGACTACAGTAAGTCAGTAAGGAGGCAGAAGCTGCTTCTGGTACATGGGCCCTGGTCATGTAGGGCTGGGAGAGTCAGTAAGATTATGTAATAGGGGCCTACAGTAAGTCAGTAAGGAGGCAGAAGCTGCTTCTGGTACATGGACCCTGGTCATGTAGGGCTGGGAGAGTCAGTAAGATGTAATAGTCACCATCTTACAGGCAGCCGGTGAAGGGAGTAGAGAATGGGTGTTATGTGGAAGGAACGGGCTGGTTAGGTAACAGACTGGCTGCTGCATTCTGTGCAAGCTACAAGCGGTGCAATTCTTTTGCTGGGAGACCCAGGTAGAGGACATTGCAGTAGTCTATGTGTGATGATACAAGTGCATGTATGACTGTAGGTAGATCTTCGGAGGGAAATAAGTGCTGGAGTCTGGCTATGTTCCTCAGATGAGGATCTGATTGTGGCTGATACCTGATGTCTAAGTGTCACTCCACCATCCAAGACACCAAGATTCCGCACATGATCAGGATTTTGTAACTCTGAACCCCCAAGCGTAAGTCTCGTTGGTAACAAAGCTGAGTTGTAGCCCTGCCCTTTGTTGGTGAGCTTCTACCATAAGGATCTGTTTCACCAGGACTGAGTCACAGCCAACTGGCATCACCCACACCTGGACCTCAGCTAGACATTTAGGATTGGTACTGGGATCTCAGTACCTGGAGCAAGACAGGTCATCGACATAGCAGTGGTAGCATGTATATTGCAAAAAGCATAGGAGATAGGATAAGAACCTTGAAGAACAATGCATGACACTAAGTAGTATACTCCAGAATACTGAAATGGTTCCTCACCTGAGTGGTCTATTGCATGCAACAAGAGATGATTTATTTCTCAGAACATGGAAATGGCTTCTCACCTGTGTGACTTTGCTGATGTGTAACAAGTTGTGATTTTCGGATAAAACATTTACGGCACTCAGAGCAAGAAAATGGCCTCTCACCTGTGTGACTTCGCTGATGTGTAACAAGTTGTGATTTGTGTGCAAAACATTTCTCACATTCAGTGCAAGAAAATGGTTTCTCACCCGTGTGACTTCTGTGATGTATAACAAGATCTGATTTGCATGCAAAACATTTCCCACACTCAGAACACGGAAATGGCCTTTCACCTGTGTGACTTCTCTGATGTATAACAAGATATGATTTCCGGATAAAACATTTCCTACATTCAGAGCAAGAATATGGCTTTTCACCTGTGTGAATTCTGTTATGTCTAACGAGATCTGATTTGAGTGCAAAACATTTCCCACACTCAGAACATGGAAATGGCCTCTCACCTGTGTGACTTCGCTGATGTGTAACAAGATCTGATTTGAGTGCAAAACATTTCCCACACTCAAAACATGGAAATGGCCTCTCACCTGTGTGACTTCGCTGATGTGTAACAAGTTGTGATTTCCAGGTAAAACATTTTCCACACTCAGAACATGGAAATGGCCTCTCACCTGTGTGACTTTGCTGATGTGTAATAAGTTGTGATTTCCGGATAAAACATTTCCCGCACTCAGGGCAAGAAAATGGCTTCTCACCTGTGTGACGTCTGTTATGTCTAACAAGACCTGATTTGAGTGCAAAACATTTCCCACACTCAAAACATGGAAATGGCCTCTCACCTGTGTGACTTCGCTGATGTGTAACAAGGTGTGATTTCCATGCAAAACATTTTCCACACTCAGAACATGGAAATGGCCTCTCACCTGTGTGACTTCGCTGATGTGTAATAAGATCTGATTTCTGTGAAAAACATTTCCCACACTCAGAACATGGAAATGGCCTCTCACCTGCCTTAGCTGGCTGATTGGTAATACACTTTGTGTTCTGTGTAAAACATTTGGCATATATAGAACAGGGAAACACTGTATCTACTCTCAGAGCTGTAACAGATGCACCAATATCAGAGTGATCAGGAGAACATTCCCCAGGATCAGAGGGAGCAGCTGATAGAGCTGGATGTATAATTGGGGTAATGGGGTTATCTCCTGGAGAATCCTGTCTACTGTCATTATCTTTTATGTCACAATCCGGGGATGACATTAGATGTCCTTCTGAGATATTCCTGCTTGTGTGTCCATCTGCTGGAAATAAAATACATTACGGAAATGTGACATTTTCTGTAACAATATTAATCTTGTAAACAATAGGAGAAGACGACTCTCTGGGACACTTAATTGTAAATGTGTGTGTATAATAAAATATAACATTTCATGAAGGCTTTATAATATTGTGTCAGACTATCATTGTGTCCACCCTCCTGAGAACACTCACAATAACAAATGTAATATTATAATAAGACTTAGATATATCTCTCTCTTGTACTGGTAACTAACCATGAAGTATAAATGGAGATGTAGTCACTCGCCAAGTCCTATGTCAGCACCAATGTAAAACAATGGATGGGGAACATATCGTATGAATTGGAGATTCTAGATGAACAATAATTTCTCTTATGTCCTAGAGGATGCTGGGGTCCACAGTACCATGGGGTATAGACGGGTCCACTAGGAGCCATTTTCACTTTAAGAGCTTTACAGTGTGGGCTGGCTCCTCCCTCTATACCCCTCCTACCAGACTCAGGTTAGAAAATGTGCCCGGAGGAGCCGGTCATGGCTAGGGGAGCTCCAAGAGCTTCTTTAGTTTTATTGTTTTTTAAGAGTAAGTTAGGCACAGGGAGTCTACTGGCAACAGCTTCCCTGCTTCGTGGGACTTAGGGGGCGAGTAGTGTCCGCCCTGCGGGGTCTGAGCCACTATCTCCGATGATAGGACACTGAGCTCCTGAGGGTGATGATTGTTAGCCACCCTAGGCGGCCGCTCACTCCAGCAGCATGCCGCCACCCCCTAACAGAGCCAGAAGAATTCCGGTGGCGAGTGAGTCACCGGCACCCCTGACAAGCGCAGAGCTGATGTGAAGATGGTGGAAGCAGGGTGGTAGCTCCGGAGGCTCAGCGGTACATTGTGCGGCGCTGTGAGGGGCGCCCTGAGCCAGCACCTATGCCCTACACTGGTCACTCTTGCTGTCAGGGACCTCGGTAACGCTGCCAGCACCATTCCGCAGGCCAGTATAAAGAAGGAAAGTGCGGGAAGCAGCGCCATGATCTAGGGGCGGAGCTTCTCCTCAGAGCGGACCCAGCAGCTCACCAGCGCCATTTTCCTGCCTGCAGATCCACTACAGTGACGCTGACAGGGAGAGCTGTCCCTCCACGCAACTCCAGCTATCCTGTGCGGTACCAGGGGGTTGTAGGGGGGGGGGTGAGGCAGTGAAATTACTGTGGAAATAAATAAACCAGGCGTACGCTTGACCATACACAATAAAAATATTACAAGTTTAATAAACATATAACACTACGCAGACATAAATTAAAACATACTGCACACATTAAAAATAAATCGTATTCAGCCTGAAACACCTAGTATTGTATTGGCGTGGCTGATATATTCACTATATAAATAAGAAGGCCTCTAGAGTGCATAAAAATTTCAATGACTGGGTATAATTACCGATATAACATACACCAAGCGGAGACTCTCAGTATAGTTCAGTCAGTCTCAATGCTTGGATCCGTTTGTAAGTGATAAAAAATATTAAGTCAGTCAAATTGTCACAGTTCCACAGACCGGAGCCACACTCCGCTGCTTATATCAGTGGGAATCTTACCCAATGGTGAAAGGCGCTGTAAGAGCCGCTGGCCAGCAGATGGTGAGTGCGATCTCACTACTTAATGCTGCATGTAGCTGCTGGATCCAGTCCCCTGGTCAGTCAGATGGGTGAATCTACCCGCAGATGGTAAGCGGCGGGTGACCGTGCAAGCTGCCGCTATTTCGGCTGCTGATGTCCTGGGACTGATCCGATGTTAGTGCAATTACTCGGTGCAGGATATCTGTGTTTTATGCTGCAGAGGATGCTTCTTCTCCAGAAGAGTCCATTTCCTGTACCCAGGAATGTAATGTTTTGTCTCAGATTCCTGTTACTGAGCCAGAATGGCTAGCTTCTATTAAGGTACTGCTCTCTGAGATCTCTACCAGGGTAGACCATACTGAGACTGAAACTCAGGTTTTAAAGCAGATGGCAGGGTGGTCCGGTTCCATTCCTATCCCTTAGAAAACCCCTAGCGTGTACCCTCAGAAACGTGTACTTGCCCAGATTACACAGGATAACACGGATACCAACTCTGACACGGCGGACGGTGATGGGGATGTGCTGAGGGGGGCGGCATCCCTTGCAAAGGGTGTGCAGCTGATGATTGAAGCCATTAGTGATGTGTTACACATTACTGAGACACCACCTGTGCAGGTTGAGGAGGCTTACTTCACAGACAATAAGAAAGCCTCGCTAACCTTCCCGGCGTCCAAAGAATTAAACGCTATATTTGTTAAATCCTGGGAAGACCCGGAGAAAAAATTCCAGATTCCCAAAAGTATTCTAGTTGCTTTTCCCTTCCCTGAAGAGGATAAGTTAAGTTAGGAGACCCCGCCCACAGTTGACTCGTCTGTCTCCAGGCTGTCAAAAAAGGTGATTTTACCGGTCCCGGGTTCTACTGCATTAAAAGAACCAGCTGATCATAAGATTGACACTACGCTCAAATCCATATACACTGCTTCTGTGGTGGCATTGAGGCCTACTATTGCCTGTGCATGGATATCTAAAGCTATAGTAAAGTGGTCAAACGTGGTACTAGAGGGCTTAGATACACTGGATAGAAGTGATATTTAACTGTTTTTACGCAACATACAAGATTCTGCGGGGTTCATGGATTCCATGAAGGATCTGGGTACGCTGAATGCAAGAATATCTTCCATGTCTGTCTCAGCTCGCAGGGGACTCTGGCTATGCCAATGGTCTGCCGACGCGGAATCCAGGAGGAGTGTGGAGAACCTACCCTACACAGGTCAGGCTCTGTTTGAGGAAGTGTACAAAGAGGAAAAGTAGCAGGTGCACAATCTCACACTAGCTCTACCTGTAGTAACCAGAGGCATTTAGCATATTCCTGGCCAGGGCTATGAGCTTACCCACCGCATCAAGGTAGCCTCTCATTGGGTAAGTCCCTAACACTAACTATGGGGGTTCAGGTCCGGGGAGCAGGACACCCCAGAGCCACCCAGCCAGATAACCCCAGGGCATCGCAGGAGTGATAAAATTATAGGGTTAAAGTGATAGGAGCAGCTGTTGCTGCATGTGTGAATAATGTGAGCAGTAAAAGAAAATTATGTGAAGGTGTTACATATATATAAAACAAACTAAGTGCCATGGAGTAATGAAATAATGTTAAATTGCGATGCCCCAGGGACACCCAGCTACGGCAGGCACAGGGAGCCCCGCACCCCAGAGAATCCCCCCCATTATAATCCCCCCCATTATTATGGTTAGTGTTAGGGACTTACCCAATGAGAGGCTACCTTGATGCGATGGGTAAGCTCATAGCCCTGGCCAGGAATATGCTAAATGCCTCTGGTTACTACAGGTAGAGCTAGTGTGAGATTGTGCACCTGCTACTTTTCCTCTTTGTACACTTTACTAAGTCTCAAGCAGAGTAGCACCTCACTACCTAATTAAGGTGTGCAAATTAGGGCCCTTTTCCCTCTGTTTGAGGAAGCTCTAGATGCATGGATTTCCACAGCAACCATGGGTAAGTCACATTTTATTCCCTCAGCTCAACCTTCTACGAAGAATACCCTTTTCTTCATCTGCTTCAAAGTCCTTACGGGCTGCTAAGACAAAGAAGTCCAAGCCTTCTACCACCCTCTTCAGGGGACGTCGTGCACAATCCAAAAAACCTGCACCTGCAGGTTCCCAGGACCAGAAGCCTGCTTCTGGTACCTCAAAATCCTCAGCATGACGGTGGACCGCACAGACTTGAGGACGGTCAGGTGGGAGCAAAACTCAGATGTTTCAGCCACGTCTGGGTGTTGTCCAGCCTAGATCCCTGGGTACAGGATATTGTGTCCCAGGGGTACAGACTGGAGTTTCATAATCTCCCGCCTCACCGAGTCTTCAAATCAGGCTTGCCAGCTTTACTGACAGACAAGAGCTATCCTACAGGAAGCCATCCAAAAATTGGAAACGTCAGAGGTCATTGTTCCAGTTCCACCTTTTCAACAAAACAAGGGTTACTAGTCGAACCTTTTTGTGGTACCGAAGCCGGATGGTTCGGTCAGGCCAATTTTGAACTTGAAATCGTTAAACCCTTATCTAAGGGAGTTCAAATTCAAAATGGAGTCTCTGAGGGCGGTGATCTCAGGTCTGGAGGAGAGGGAGTTTCTGGTGTCCCTGGATATCAAGGATGCGTACCTCCACATTCTTATTTGGTCGCCACATCAGGCTTATCTCTGGTTTGCACTGTTAGATAATCACTATCAGTTTCAAGCACTGCCATTCGTTCTCTCCACGGCACCGAGGGTCTTCACCAAGGTGATGGCAGACATGATGGTTCTCGTCCGCAGACAGGGGGTGAACATAATTCCATATCTGGACGATCTGCTGATAAAGGCATCATCCAGGGAGTTGTAACAGTCGATTGCTCTCACGACTCATCCGCTCAGGGAGCACGGTTGGATCCTGAACCTTCCAAAGTCACATTTGGAGCCGACAAGGAGACTGTCTTTCTTGGAGATGATCCTCGACACGGAGGTGCAGAGGGTGTTTCTGCCAGTGGAGAAAGCATTGGTGATACAGACAATTGTCTGGGATGTCTTGAAGCCTGCCCTGGTATCGGTTCATCAGTGCATTCACCTTCTGGGGAAGATGGTTGCCTCACGAGGCTCTGCAGTATGGAAGATTTCATGCTCAGTCTTTTCAGCTGGATCTACTAGACCAGTGGTCAGGATCTCACCTACACATGCACCAGAGGATACATCTGTCGCGGAAAGCAAGGATTTCACTCCTCTGGTGGCTGCAACTGCCTCACCTTATGGAGGGCTTTGGGATTCAGAACTGGATCCTTGTAACCACGGATGCAAGTCTCAGAGGTTGAAGAGCAGTCACCAAGGGGAAACTTTCCAAGGAAGGTAGTCAAGTCAGGAATCCCTTCTTCTAATAAACATCCTGGAGCTAAGAGCCATGTACAACGGTCTTCTTCAAGCAGCACACCTTCTGCAAGATCAGGCCATTTAGGTGCAGTTGGAAAATGTAACGACAGTGGCCTTACATCAACCGAGAGGGCAGAACGAAGAGCGGAGTGGCAATGTCAGAGGTGACAAAAATCCTCCTCTGGGCAGAAAGGCACGCAGTGGCAATGTCAGCAATCTTCATTCCGGGTGTGGACAACTGGGAAGCGGGCTTCCTCAACAGGCACGATCTTCATCCAGGAGAATGGGCGCTGTTAGGCGCCGGGGTCCGGCGCCTAGCAACCAGGGACGCCGTGCGCGTACAGCCGCCGGCTCCCTGGCAACGCTAGACGCCGGGCGCACGGAGCCGCACGGACCCTAGCAACGGGGACGCCACTGACGGACCGCGTTCCCCGTTGCTGGGTCCATTTAAATTAATAGGGCACCTGTTTCCTGGCCATGCAGCTTGACAGCTGTATGGCATCTAGTCCAATCAGTCTCTAATCAGCTGATTGGAGGACTCCCTGTTAAATACACTTCCTGGGCTTCTCACAGACGCCGGTAATAGCTTCCTGTTTGCTGTATCTGTTTGCAGAGAGTGTTCCAGTCCTGCTGTATCCGGTCGTTCCTGTCCTCAGTTGTCCTGTACTCGGAAGTTGTCATCTGTTCCTGGAGTCCTGACCGAGCACCTTTTAACATCCTGTGGTGTTCGTGAGTCGCGGCGTAGCCGTGTGTTGCGGCTTGACCGCTTACTATTTATTATTTGTTATTTGTGTTTCGGAGCTTTTGTGGAGGATTCCGCTCCCACAGATCCACTCTGGTATCCAGCGGTGCTGGGTAGGAGTAACGGACTAGTGGATTTTGGTTGTTCTTTTCCCTGGCGGTTTGTCCGCACATACTTCTGGTTTTGTTAGTTAGCTTGTAGCCCCTGGCCTGGTTGTTTAGTCATAGGGCCCCTTGTTATCACCCTGTCTCGGATTTCCCTTTGTCTCCCATTAAGACCTGAGGGGGCATCGGAGTTGGGCAGACATAATCCGCCCTTCAAACGCGGCTGCCATGGGCTCAAGCAACCATAGTCTCGCAGGGGATTTCTGACAACACGGGCGAGACAACGGAGTTAGGGCGCCAGGGGCTACTAGGCTTTCCTGCTCCCGTAACCAGCATTCCCCTCCAGTACTCTGACCATTGTCATGAGATCTCCTCCAGTCAGGAGTACTGGAATCATAACATTATTACCGGCCACACCAAAACCTAAAATTAAACTGGGTTTAATTTTTTCCTTATTCAGTTTTGTAAGAGTTATCGGCCTCATGAATCCCGCAGGTTTAGAGCCAAATCCTGGTCAGCTCCTAGTCAGCCAGCTTCAAGAATTTACTCAGATGTTTCAGGATCTTTCCCTTCGGGTGAAGTCGCAGGAAGATCTTTTACGAACTTCCCCGAAGGTAGTCCCTGAACCAAAAATGCACTTGCCTGACCGTTTTTCTGGTGATAGGAAGGAGTTTTTTAATTTTAAAGAATCCTGTAAACTTTATTTTCAGTTAAGACCGATCTCCTCAGGTACTGAATCTCAGCGGGTCGGAATTATTATTTCTTTGCTCCAGCGAGATCCTCAGACCTGGGCATTCGGTTTAAAAGTAGAGGATCCGGCGTTGTCATCAGTAGACGCCTTTTTTGGGTCTTTAGGGCTTTTGTATGATGACCCTGATAGAGAGGCATCCGCTGAGAGTCAGTTACGCACTCTCAGACAGGGTAGTAATCCTGCAGAAATTTTTTATACTGAGTTTCGCCGTTGGTCGAACGACTGTGGCTGGAATGACCCAGCCCTGCGCAGTCAGTTTCGCCTCGGCTTATCAGAGTCTATAAAAGACAGTCTCCTTCAGTATCCCGCTCCTGAGACGCTCAATAAACTCATGGAGCTTTCTATTAAGATTGATCGTCGTCTCAGAGAGCGGAGGGCTGAGAAAGGAGCACCTGTCAGGTCTACTCCATGTGTATTTTCCATTCCTGAGGACGTATAGAAGCCCATGCAGATGGGTCTCTCCCGGCTGTCTCCAGAAGAAAGAGCCAGAAGGCAAAACTCTGGTCTTTGTTTGTACTGAGGGGGTAAGGGACATTTTGCCCGTAATTGTCCGATCAAGTTAGGAAAACGCCTCGACCAAGTATCTCCTCGAAGAACTCCCTTTTAGTCCCAGCTAAAGTTTCCTTTGGCAGCCTCTGTTCCTAGGTGTCGGCTTTTGTTGACAGTGGAGCTGCAGGGAACTTTATGGACTTAACGTGGGCCAAGGCCTTAGGTATTCCTCAGTTAGCCTTGGGTAGGTGTATCACCATGCATGGTTTAGATGGAAGTCCCTTGTCCAATGGGGTTATTTCCCTCTGTACACCCCCTGTACTACTAACGGTAGGAGCTCTTCATTCCGAAAAGATTGAGTTTTTCCTTACCCATTGCCCAGCAGTTCCAGTGGTTCTGGGTCACCCTTGGCTGGCCTTTCATAATCCCATCATTGATTGGCAGTCGGGGGAGATCTCACAATGGGCTACCATATGTAATAAGGAATGTATTACGTTTCCCGTCAGAATAGCTGCTGCCATTCCCGAACCCATTCCCGTGGAATACCAGGACTTTGTTGATGTGTTTTCCAAGGGCAATGCAGACATTCTGCCTCCCCATCGGCCTTATGATTGTGCTATTGAGCTAATTCCTGGTGCCACATTACCAAAGGGAAGGTTATATGCATTATCCGGGCCAGAAACTGCGGCCATGAATGAGTATGTTAAGGAGAGCCTAGGGAAAGGATTTATCAGGCCATCTAAATCCCCTTTAAGTGCAGGCTTCTTCTTTGTGGAGAAAAAAGACGGATCACTCAGACCTTGCATTGACTTTAGAGCCCTGAATAAGATCTCAGTTAAAAATACTTACCCTCTGCCGCTGATTTCTGTCCTCTTTGATCAGCTGCGTTCGGCTGTGATTTTTTCTAAGATTGACCTGAGAGGAGCGTATAACCTCATCCGAATCAAGTCGGGAGATGAGTGGAAGACGGCTTTCAGTACTCAGTCGGGTCACTACGAGTATCTGGTGATGCCGTTCGGCTTGTCCAACGCTCCGGCAGTATTCCAGGATCTCATTAACGATGTGCTCCGTGATTTTCTAGGAAGATTCGTGGTCGTTTACTTAGATGACATCCTGATTTATTCTGAATCAATTGAGCAACATGTTACCCAGGTGCGTCAGGTTCTTCAAAAATTACGTGAAAATCATCTGTATGCCAAGCTGGAGAAGTGTGAGTTTCATGTCACGGAGGTATCCTTTTTAGGGTACATTATTTCCCCTCGGGGATTCTGCATGGAACCTAAGAAGCTCCAAGCCATCCTTAGTTGGGCGCAACCCACCAACTTAAAAGCAATTCAGCGCTTTTTAGGGTTTGCAAATTATTATAGAAGATTTACTCATTCTTTTTCCGACCTGGCTGCTCCCATTGTTGCACTAACTAAGAAGGGAGCGGATCCTACCAACTGGTCACATGAAGCCGAGTTATCCTTTCAGGCTTTGAAACAAGCTTTTGTCTCAGCTCCAGTCCTCAGACATCCCAACCCAGAATTGCCCTTCATTGTTGAGGTTGATGCCTCGGAGGTTGGAGTGGGGGCTATCCTATCTCAGAAGGATCCGGACTCTCTAGAACTACATCCTTGTGCCTTTATGTCCAGGAAATTCTCATCCGCTGAATCCAACTACGATGTTGGTAACCGGGAGCTGCTGGCTATTAAATGGGCTTTCGAGGAGTGGAGGCATTGGCTTGAGGGAGCAGCACATACCATTTCAGTATTGACTGACCACAAAAATCTTCAGTACATCGAATCAGCTAAGCGGCTGAATGCCCGGCAGGCTCGTTGGGCTTTATTTTTTACTCGTTTCAAGTTTATTATCACCTTTAGGCCAGGTTCCAAGAATACCAAGGCGGATGCCCTGTCACGCAGTTTTCTTCCAGTTCATAATAACAGTCCTGTTACTCCCATACTTCCGTCTTCAGTCATTTGGGCAGGCCTCACACAAGATTTATTTACCCAGTTAAAGCAGCTTCAACATCAAGCTCCTGGAAATACTCCTGCTGGTCGTCTTTACGTCCCTGAGTTTTTGAGAGCTACTGTTTTGACTGAGTTTCATGATAGCAAAGTTGCCGGGCATCCGGGGATCGCTAAGACTTTTGAATTAGTCTCCCGCTCAGTATGGTGGCCTGGTCTTTCTAAAGACATTAAAGAGTTTGTTTTTTCTTGTCAGGTCTGTGCACAGCATAAGATTCCCCGTTCCTTGCCTATCGGGCAACTTATGCCCTTAAATGTTCCTCTCAGGCCATGGTCTCATATTTCCATGGATTTTGTGGTAGACCTCCCTCTGTCAGCCGGATTCCGAGTCATATGGGTGGTAGTGGACCGTTTTAGCAAGATGGCCCATTTCATTGCCCTTCCCCGACTGCCATCTGCCCAGGGATTGGCAGTTTTGTTTCTCCGCCATGTTTTCAGACTTCATGGGTTGCCCACTGATATTGTTTCTGATCGGGGTCCACAATTCATTGCACAATTTTGGAAGTCTTTTTGTGCCTCATTAAAGATGAAGTTGTCTTTAACATCCGGCTACCATCCCCAATCCAACGGGCAGACCGAGCGAGTTAATCAATCATTAAAACAGTATTTGCATTTGTACTCAGCCAAACTCCAGAATGATTGGTCCGAGTTTCTTCCTTTGGCGGAGTTTGCTTACAACAATTCTTGTCATTCCTCCACTAATGTGTCTCCATTCTTTTCAGTTTTTGGTTTTCACCCCAGAGCTAATTCTTTTTTTCAACACGCCTCTGTTTCCTCGCTAACCTTAACCTCTCATCTCAGAGTCATTTGGAGAAAAGTGCACCTTGCTCTCAGAAAAGCGGCATTTCGAGAGAAAAAAAATTCTGACAGGCTCCGGCGTCCTTGCACTTTTAAGGTGGGAGATAGGGTATGGTTGTCGACACGTAACATTAAAACTTCGACAAACCTCGGCTAGATTGGGCCCCAAATTTATTGGACCATTTCATATTATTAAAAAAATCAATCCAGTTGCCTTCCGGTTACGTTTACCAAGAGCTCTCCGGATCGGAAATACGTTCCCTTGCTCCCTGTTGAAACCATACGTTTCTTCCAGTAGATTTCCTCGGAAGATCTCTCAAGGGAAATCACCAGTAGATGTACAGGGTCATCAGGAGTTCTTGGTGGAGAAGGTTCTCGATTCCAAATTGTCCCGGGGTCGGCTTTATTTTCTGGTGCACTGGAGAGGCTATGGTCCAGAGGAAAGGTCTTGGGTCCTGGATAAGGATCTCTATGCCCCGAGGCTCAAGAGGGCATTTTTTCGGGAATTTCCTCGAAAACCTGGCTTTAGGGGTTCCTTGACCCCTCCTCAAGGGGGGGGTACTGTTAGGCGCCGGGGTCCGGCGCCTAGCAACCAGGAACGCCGTGCGCGTACAGCCGCCGGCTCCCTGGCAACGCTAGACGCCGGGCGCACGGAGCCGCACGGACCCTAGCAACGGGGACGCCACTGACGGACCGCGTTCCCCGTTGCTGGGTCCATTTAAATTAATAGGGCACCTGTTTCCTGGCCATGCAGCTTGACAGCTGTATGGCATCTAGTCCAATCAGTCTCTAATCAGCTGATTGGAGGACTCCCTGTTAAATACACTTCCTGGGCTTCTCACAGACGCCGGTAATAGCTTCCTGTTTGCTGTATCTGTTTGCAGAGAGTGTTCCAGTCCTGCTGTATCCGGTCGTTCCTGTCCTCAGTTGTCCTGTACTTGGAAGTTGTCATCTGTTCCTGGAGTCCTGACCGAGCACCTTTTAACATCCTGTGGTGTTCGTGAGTCGCGGCGTAGCCGTGTGTTGCGGCTTGACCGCTTACTATTTATTATTTGTTATTTGTGTTTCGGAGCTTTTGCGGAGGATTCCGCTCCCACAGATCCACTCTGGTATCCAGCGGTGCTGGGTAGGAGTAACGGACTAGTGGATTTTGGTTGTTCTTTTCCCTGGCGGTTTGTCCGCACATACTTCTGGTTTTGTTAGTTAGCTTGTAGCCCCTGGCCTGGTTGTTTAGTCAGAGGGCCCCTTGTTATCACCCTGTCTCGGATTTCCCTTTGTCTCCCATTAAGACCTGAGGGGGCATCGGAGTTGGGCAGACATAATCCGCCCTTCAAACGCGGCTGCCATGGGCTCAAGCAACCATAGTCTCGCAGGGGATTTCTGACAACACGGGCGAGACAACGGAGTTAGGGCGCCAGGGGCTACTAGGCTTTCCTGCTCCCGTAACCAGCATTCCCCTCCAGTACTCTGACCATTGTCATGAGATCTCCTCCAGTCAGGAGTACTGGAATCATAACAGGCGCAACACCCAGAGGTGTTCGCAGAAGTGACAAGTCTTTGGGGTGTACCTCAAATAGACATGATGGCCTCCTGCCTCAACAAGAAGCTTCGGAGGTACTGTTCCAGGTCGAGAGACCCACAAGCAGTGGCGGTGGATGCCTTGGTAACAATGTGGGTGTTCAAGTCAGTGTATGTGTTCCCTCCACTTCCACTTATTCCAAGAATTCTAAAACTTGTAAAAAGAACCAGACTGGCCACAGAGGGCTTGGTATGCAGATCTGCTGTATCTACTACTGGAAGATCCAAGGCCTCTTCTGTTACGTTCTCTGTACTAGGAACCCAGGAGATAGGGTGGCAGCAGAAGAGTTCCAAGTACAGATGCGTGAAGCTGCAACAGAACTGGGGTACGCAGAAATACCTAACAGGAAACCCTGACTCCATTGTTCCTCCCTAGTGGTCGGTTAACGCCTGCGAGACTATGGTTTCTTGGGCCCACGGCAGCCCAAACTCCGATGCCCCCGGTCTTAGTTGGTGACAAGGCGTTAACCAAGACACAGAGAGAACAAGGGGAAAACTAACTAAGACAGACACAAAAGCGAAAGGGGAAACCACAGAAAATAATAAACTAATTTACGTGCGGCTGCCAAGAAAAAACTGTAACCAAAGTAACGATGCCCAAATGCCAAATACGAATCTGTCGTAGTTCGGCAAGGACAACAGTGGCAGAACCTCCGCAGAAAACACAATGGCAAGATGATTAGAATAATACGGTTTCAACCTTAAGGTGTGGCAGAGCCGCTACTCACGACACCACGGAAGGTGCGCGCAGAAAATGACCAGAACCCCAGAGCTTCGGAAACCAGACCCCTGCCGTGGCTCATAACAGTACCCCTCCCTTGAGGAGGGGTCAAAGGACCCGAAAATTCAGGTTTTCCAAAAAAAGGGATACATAAAAAAAAAACCTGACACACTGGTATAAACAGTCAATGGCAAGAAAACAGAAACAAGCTGTGGCAACAGCTTGTAACAGTGCCCCCCCCCCCCTTCCCGACAGTGGCCACTGGACACAAGACAATAAGTCAAGAGTCAGCAATTATTTATTTTTCTTCTTTTTTCTACATGGTTCTTGAGGTCTGACCAAGGTAACTCCCCAAACATTGTCTGACTGATGGTACCTTCCAGCAAAGCTGGGTTCAGTCCCGAGATTGGTTTTCTAACCTTGGGGGCTGAACTTTCAGAAGAAGTACTGCTAGAAGCAGAAAGAAAAGCACATTCCGCAGTCAAAACAATAGGCTGAGATTTTTGTGCCGCGTTTATAGTATTCGGTGGACTCTCAGCAGATAAGACCGGTGAGTTAGAGGAACCTGAACCAATTTCTTTGGAACCATATTTCTTAATAACTGCATCACTAAATGCCCGGGCATCCTGAATAATGGGATCTTCAGTTTTAATTAAGTTGGACGCCCATTCAAAAGGCTCCCCTCTAAAGGAATATATCAGAGCACAAAGTTCTCTGCAGTGATGCCCAAAAATGGTCTAGACAGCATAATGGTGAAGTAGTGTTTGGTGAGTGCAAGAAATTGGACTAAGTCCCCATCAAAGACTATAGATGTTGAGATATCAAAAGAGTCAGGATCCGCTTCATTTCCATCTGACTGACTGGAGTACATTGCTGGGACCAGGTTACTACCGACCTTACTCAAGGCTGTTGCCTTCGGGACCCTCTTTGGGGCAGTGGCCTTCAGGACCCCCTCTGGGGCAGTGGCCTTCGGGACCCCCCCTGGGGTCAGCACCTCGGTCTTTCTTGCTGAGACCGGACCATCGGACTCCCTCTCTGGGACCGGACCATCGGACTCCCTCTCTGGGACCGGACCATCGGACTCCCTCTCTGTGTCAATAATTATCGAGACTTCTCCGGGACTTTTGCTGAAGCAATGACCTTCAGAACCTCCACTAAAGCTATGCCTCTTGAGTCCTTTCCTGGGGAAGCGACCTCTAGAGCCCCTCCTGAAGCTGTGCCTCTGGAGACTCCACCTGGGGACATTGCTTTAAAGATCCCTTCTGGGGTTGTGCTTCTCGAGTTCCTGTTAGGCGCCGGGGTCCGCTCGTCAGAAGTAGTCATCTTGTTCCTGGAGTCCTGACTGATCACCGTTTAACATCCAGTGGTGTTCGTGAGTCGCGGCCTTGCCGTGTGTTGCGGCTTGACCACTTTACCATTTATTATTTTGTGTTTTGGAGCATTTTGCGGAGGGTTCCGCTTCCACAGGTCCACTCTGGTATCCGGCGGTGCTGGGTAGGAGTATTGGACAAGTGGATTTTGGTTGTCCTTTTCACTGGCAGTTTTTCCGCACATACTTCTGTTTTTTTAGTTAGCTTGTTGCCCCTGGCCTGTTGTCAGTCAGAGGTCCTCTTGTTATCATCCTGCCTCGGATTTCCCTTTGTCTCTCATTAAGACCGGGGGGCACCGGAGTTGGGCAGACATAATCCGCCTTTCAAACGTGGCTGCCAGGGGCTCAAGAAACCATAGTCTCGCAAGGGATTTCCGATAGCACGGGTGAGACAATAGAGTTAGGGCGCCAGGGGCAACTAGTCTTTCCTGCTCCCGTTACCTGCATTCCATTCCAGCGCTCTGATCATTGTCATAAGATCTCCCCTGGTCAGGAGTGCTAACATTATTACCGGCCCTACCAAAACTTAAAATTAAACGGAGTTTAATTTTTTCATTTAGTTTTGTAAGAATTTGTCGGCCTCATGAATCCAACAGGTTTAGGACCAAATCCTGGTCAGCTCTTAGTCAGCCAGATTCAAGAACTTACTCAGATGGTTCAGGATCTTTCCCTTCGGGTGAAGTCGCAGGAAGATCCTTTACGAACTTCCCCGAGGGTAGTCCCTGAACCAAAAATGCATTTGCCTGACCGTTTTTCTGGTGATAGGAAAGAGTTTTTTAATTTTAAAGAATCCTGTAAACTTTATTTTCGTTTAAGACCGATCTCCTCGGGTACTGAATCTCAGCTGGTCGGGATTATTATTTCTTTGCTCCAGGGGGATCCCCAGACCTGGGCATTTGGTTTAAAAGCAGAGGATCCGGTGTTATTGTCAGTAGACGCTTTTTTTTTATCTTTAGGGCTATTGTATGATGACCCTGATAGAGAGGCATCCACTGAAGGTCAATTGCGCGCTCTCAGACAGGGTAGGAATCCTGCAGAGGTCTATTGTACGGAGTTTCGCCGTTGGTCGAACGACTGTGGCTGGAATGACCCAGCCCTGCGCAGACAGTTTCGCCTCGGCTTATCTGAGTCTATTAAAGACAGTCTCCTTCAGTATCCCGCTCCTGAGACTCTCGATAAACTCATGGAGCTTTCTATTAAGATTGATCGTCGTCTCAGAGAGCAGAGGGCTGAAAAAGGAGCATGTGTCAGGTCATCTCCATGTGTATATTCCATCCCTGAGGACATAGAGGAGCCCATGCAGATGGGTCTCTCCCGGTTGTCTCCTGAAGAAAGAGCCAGAAGGCAAAACTCTGGTCTTTGTTTGTACTGTGGGGGTAAGGGACATTTTGCTCGTAATTGTCCGAATAAGTCGGGAAACGCCTCGACCAGGTGAATTGTGAGGGGGTTCACATAGGTCTGCAGCTTATCTCCTCGAATAACTCCCTTTTAGTCCCAGCTAAGGTTTCCTTTGGCAGCCTCAGTTCTTCGGTGTCGGCTTTTGTCGACAGTGGAGCTACAGGAAACTTTATGGATTTAACTTGGGCTAAGGCCTTATGCATGGCTTAGATGGGAGTCCACTGTCCAATGGGGTTATTTCCCTCTGTACACCCCCTGTACTACTTACGGTAGGAGCTCTTCATTCTGAAAAAATCGAGTTCTTCCTTACCCATTGCCCAGCAGTTCCAGTGGTTCTGGGTCACCCTTGGCTGGCCTTTCACAATCCCACCATTGATTGGCGGTCGGGGGAGATTTCACAATGGGGTACCTTCTGTGATAAGGAATGTATTACGTTTCCAGTCAGAATAGCAGCTGTCATTCCTGAACTCATTCCCGTGGAATACCAGGAGAATGCAGACATTCTGCCTCCCCATCGGCCTTATGATTGCGCCATTGAGCTAATTCCTGGTGCCGCATTGCCAAAGGGAAGGTTATATGCTTTATCCGCGCCAGAAACTGCGGCCATGAATGATTATGTTAAGGAGAGCCTAGGGAAAGGATTTATTAGGCCATCAAAATCTCCTTTAAGTGCAGGCTTCTTCTTTGTGCAGAAAAAGGATGGCTCGCTTAGACCTTGCATTGACTGTAGAGCCCTGAATAAAATCTCAGTTAAAAATACTTATCCTCTGCCGCTGATTTCTGTCCTCTTTGACCAGCTGCGTTCGGCTGTGATTTTTTCCAAAATTGACCTAAGAGGAGCGTATAATCTCATCCGAATCAGGTCTGGAGATGAGTGGAAGACGGCCTTCAGTACTCAGTCGGGTCACTACGAGTACCTAGTGATGCCGTTCGGCTTGTCTAACGCTCCAGCAGTTTTCCAGGACCTCATTAACGATGTGCTCCGTGACTTCCTAGGGAAATTCGTTGTCGTTTACTTAGACGACATCCTGATTTATTCTGACTCAATTGAACAACATGTTACCCAGGTGCGTCAGGTTCTTCAAAAGTTACGTGAGAATCAGCTATATGCCAAACTGGAGAAGTGTGAGTTTCATGTCACGGAGGTATCTTTTTTAGGGTACATTATTTCCCCTCGGGGATTTTTTATGGAACCTAAGAAGCTCCAGGCCATCCTTAGTTGGGCGCAACCCACCAATTTAAAAGCAATTCAGCGCTTTTTAGGGTTTGCGAATTATTATAGGAGGTTCATTCATTCTTTTTCCGACCTGGTTGCTCCCATTGTGGCTCTGACAAAGAAAGGAGTGGATCCTACCAACTGGTCGCGTGAAGCGAAGTTGTCCTTTCGGGCCTTGAAACAAGCTTTTGTCTCGGCTCCAGTCCTCAGACATCCCAATCCAGGATTGCCCTTCGTTGTGGAGGTTGATGCCTCGGAGGTTGGAGTGGGGGCTATACTATCTCAAAAGGATCCGGAGTCTCTGGAACTACATCCTTGTGCCTTTATGTCCAGGAAATTCTCCTCC
This sequence comes from Pseudophryne corroboree, assembly GCF_028390025.1. Classification (NCBI taxonomy): domain Eukaryota; kingdom Metazoa; phylum Chordata; class Amphibia; order Anura; family Myobatrachidae; genus Pseudophryne; species Pseudophryne corroboree. The sequence continues at coordinate 2,618,217 of NW_026967501.1, forward strand.
GCTGAATCCAACTATGACGTTGGTAACCGGGAGTTACTGGCAATAAAATGGGCTTTCGAGGAGTGGAGGCATTGGCTGGAGGGAGCAACACATACTATTTCAGTATTGACTGACCATAAAAACCTGCAATACATCGAATCAGCTAAGCGGCTGAATGCCCGGCAGGCTCGTTGGGCTTTTTTCTTTACTCGCTTCAAATTTATTAGAACTTTCAGGCCAGGTTCCAAGAATACCAAGGCAGATGCTCTGTCACGCAGTTTTCTTCCGGTTCACAATAACAGTCCTGTTACTTCCATACTTCCATCTTCAGTCATTTGGGCAGGCCTCACACAAGATTTATTTACCCAGTTAAAACAGCTTCAACACTAAGCTCCTGGAAATACTCCTGCTGGTCATCTTTACGTCCCTGAGTTCTTGAGAGCTACTGTTTTGACTGAGTTCCCTGATAACAAAGTTTCCGGGCATCCGGGGATCTCTAAGACGTTGGAGTTAGTCTCCCGCTCAGTATGGTGGCCTGGTCTTTCTAAAGACGTTAAGGAGTTTGTTTTTTCATGTCAGGTTTGTGCACAGCATAAGGTTCCCCGTTCCTTGCCTATCGGGCAACTTATGCCCTTAAATGTTCCTCTCAGGCCATGGTCTCATATTTCCATGGATTTTGTGGTAGACCTTCCCCTTTCAGCCGGATGCAGAGTTATTTGGGTGGTAGTGGACCGTTTTAGCAAGATGGCTCATTTCATTGCTCTTCCCCGCTTGCCATCTGCCCAAGGATTGGCAGTTTTGTTTCTCCGCCATGTTTTCAGACTTCATGGGTTGCCCACTGATATTGTTTCTGATCGGGGTCCACAATTCATTGCACAATTCTGGAAGTGTTTTTGTGCTTCATTAAAGATGAGATTATCATTAACATCCGGTTACCACCCACAATCCAACGGGCAAACCGAGCGAGTTAACCAATCATTGAAACAGTATTTGCGTTTGTACTCAGCCAAACTCCAGAATGATTGGTCCGAGTTTCTTCCATTGGCGGAGTTTGCTTACAATAATTCTTGTCATTCCTCCACCAACGTGTCTCCATTCTTTTCAGTTTTTGGTTTTCACCCCAGAGCTAATTCTTTTTTTCAACATTCCTCAGTTTCCCCGCTAACCTTAACCTCCCATCTCAGAGCCATTTGGAAAAAAGTGCACCTTGCTCTCAGAAAAGCGGCCTTTCGAGAGAAAAAATTTTCTGACCGGCTCCGACGTCCTTGCAATTTTAAGGTGGGAGATAGGGTATAGTTGTCGACTCGTAACATTAGACTTCGACAATCCTCGGCTAGGTTGGGACCCAAATTTATTGAACCATTTCATATTATTAAAAAAGTCAACCCAGTTGCTTTCCGGTTACGTTTACCAAGATCTCTCCGGATTGGAAATACTTTTCATTGCTCCCTGTTGAAACCATACATTTCTTCCAGTAAATTTCCTCGGAAGATCTCTCAGGGAAGATCTCCAATGGACGTACAGGGACAACAGGAGTTCCTGGTGGAGAAGGTTCTCGATTCCAAATTGTCCCGGGGCCGGCTTTATTTTCTGGTTCACTGGAGAGGCTATGGTCCAGAGGAAAGGTCTTGGGTCCTGGATAAGGATCTTCATGCCCCAAGGCTCAAGAGGGCACTTTTTCGGGAATTTCCTTGGAAGCCTGGCTTTAGGGGTTCCTTGATCCCTCCTCAAGGGGGGGGTACTGTTAGGCGCCAGGGTCCGCTCGTCGGTGCGGCCCGGCGCCTAGCAACCAGGGACGCCGTACACGGACAGCCGCCGGCTCCCTGGCAACGCTGGACGCCGTGCGCACTGAGCCGCACGGACCCTAGCAACGGGGACGCCACTGGCGGACCGCGTTTCCTGTTGCTGGGTCCAGGTTTTAATGAAGGTGCACCTGTTTCCTGGCCGTGCAGCAAGGCAGCTGCACGGCATTTAGGTAATTAGCCCCGTCAGCACCTGACTGGAGGACTCCTGTTCATATGCACTCTCAGGGCTTCTCACAGACGCCGGTAATAGCTTCCTGCATGCTGTCTCTGTTTGCTGAGAGTCTATTTCCAGTCTTGCTGTATCCGGTCGTTCCAGTCTTCAGAAGTCCTGTACTCGGAAGTAGTCATCTTGTTCCTGGAGTCCTGACTGATCACCGTTTAACATCCAGTGGTGTTCGTGAGTCGCGGCCTTGCCGTGTGTTGCGGCTTGACCGCTTTACCATTTATTATTTTGTGTTTTGGAGCATTTTGCGGAGGGTTCCGCTTCCACAGGTCCACTCTGGCATCCGGCTGTGCTGGGTAGGAGTATTGGACAAGTGGATTTTGGTTGTCCTTTTCACTGGCAGTTTTTCCGCACATACTTCTGGTTTTTTAGTTAGCTTGTTGCCCCTGGCCTGTTGTCAGTCAGAGGTCCTCTTGTTATCATCCTGCCTCGGATTTCCCTTTGTCTCTCATTAAGACCGGGGGGCACCGGAGTTGGGCAGACATAATCCGCCGTTCAAACGTGGCTGCCAGGGGCTCAAGAAACCATAGTCTCGCAAGGGATTTCCGATAGCACGGGTGAGACAATAGAGTTAGGGCGCCAGGGGCAACTAGTCTTTCCTGCTCCCGTTACCTACATTCCATTCCAGCGCTCTGATCGTTGTCATAAGATCTCCCCTGGTCAGGAGTGCTGGAATCATAACAGTTCCATTCTGGAGCTATGGCTTTAGATACCCTTTCTGGGGTTGTGCCTTTCAAGTCCCTACCTGGGGTAACAGCTTCTGAGACCCCTTCTAGGATTGACACTAGAACAGTTATATCCGATGCCCCTCTTGGACCCTGAGCATCAGGCACTGCTCCAGGATCCTGAGCATCGGGCACCGCACCAGGATCCTGAGATTCCACTACTGGGGTTTGCAACTCTGATTTAACAGGAAAGTCCAGAGATGAGAGAAACGTTCTCCTTTGATTCCTGAATCTATAATGAGGCTCCCTAGCCCAAGGACCCCAATTATAGGACGGAGTGTTTTTTAGTGTGGGTTTCGTGACAAGTACCTCTGCCACAGTAGATACAGGAGTAGGTCTTGAATTGTGACTCAACTTGGCCAAAGGGCAGGACATATTGCCACATTTTGGCTTGCACAACTCGCAAGGCTGCAGATAGTGGCCTAAACCCTCACAATATAGGCATACATTCAAGTTTGTGTGACAGTGATGCTCCTCCTCCGAGAGCCTGGGCCGCCGGAAACTTTTAAACCTATTCTCTACAACCAAATCTGAGGATTCTCTTGTCACAATATTGTGAGCAAGAGTCTCTTTAGAGATAATAGGATTTTGGTACTTACCAGGTAAATCCTTTTCTTTGAATCCATAGGGGGCACTGGAGTACTCTAGGGATATGGACGATTCCACAGGAACTAGGCACAGAATAAGTTAAAATTTGAGACTACTTCTCCCCTCCATATCCCAGAGTACCTCAGTGTTTTTTTACTGAGCCGAACAGGAGCTATAGAGGTTAATGGAGAATTACATATAACAAACGGACAACAATAAAGTTGACACATAACGTAACTGACAACTATCAGTTGACACCAACCCAATAAACTTGCTAATTTGAACCAGTTGGTGAGAGTGTGTTACCATAAGATCCACTGAACTTACCACAAGCCAGGCAAACTGCTCTGGGTGGGTGTCCAGTGCCCCCTATGGATTCAAAGGAAAGGATTTACCTGGTAAGTACCAAAATCCTATTTTCTTTTTCATCCACTAGGGGTCACTGGAGTACTCTAGGGACGTACCAAAGTTTCCCCCCTGGGCGGGAGAGCTGTTTGGCACCTGTAACACTAGACGGCCAAAGCTAGATGCTGATGCCGCAAAAGTATCAAACTTGTAAAAAGCGCACAAACATGTGCACTGAAGACCATGTAGCCGCACTGCAAAAGCAACTGCAACTCCATGTGCACTGAAGACCATGTAGCCGCACTGCAAAAGCAACTGCAACTCCACGACCAGCTGCCCATGACATTCCCGGAGAACATGTGGAATGAGCTGTTACTGATGTAGGCGGCTGTAACCTAGCATGAAGGTAAGCCTGACGTATGGTCAGTATTATCCATCTGGATAAGGTCTGCTTAGAAGGTGGCCAGCCCATCTTGGCCGCATCATAGAGGATAACAACGTATCCGTCTTAGGAACTGTAGACGTTCGGAATACATAAACGCGTAATGCGCGTACCCCAACCAAAATTCCAGAATCTCCTGTTAACACAGGAACTACTATTGGATGATTGATGTGAAAAGAGGACCCTACTTTTGGTAGGAAAGCGGGATTCGTCCAAAGTTCCGCTCTGTCATTATGAAACACTAAATACAGTGGCTTGCATGACAAGGCACCCAAATCTGAAACACGCCTTGCCGAAGCCAAGGCTAGGAGAAAAATAATTTTCCAAGTGAGAAACTTAATATCCACTTGTTGTAAGGGTTCGAAATAAAAAGACTATAAGCAATCTAAAACCAGATTCAAGTCCCATGGCGCAGTAAGTGGAGTGAAATGGAGGCTCTACTTTGAGGACACCCTGCATAAAGGTGTGTACCGACAGCAATAGAGCCAATCTTCGTTGAAAATAAATTGACAACGCCGATATCTGCACCTTTAGTGTGGATAAACGCCGACCTCCATCTAACCCCATCTGTAGACATAACAAAAAAGACGGGATAACTTGAAAGATGATGTCGGAACCTTCCGAACTTCACACCAACCTATATAGGCATGCCAAATTCTGTAATAATGAGCTACCGTAACTGGCTTACTAGCATGTAACATGGTTGGTATAACCTATTTTGGAATGCCCTCTCTTTTTAAGATGGCGGTCTCAACAGCCACCCCGTCAACACCACCGCACTAAATCGGAGAAAAGAACGGACCCTGTTGTAACAGGTCCGGACGCAGTGGGAGCGGCCAAGGAACGTCCGCGAAGATCCGAAACCAAGCTCCCCGAGGCCAATGTGGCGCCACTAGTATGACTGTGGCGGACTCTCTTTTGATCCATTTTAGCAACAGAGGGAGCAGCGGAAAACGATGGAACAGATACACGAGACTGTACGGCTACGTGATTGTGAGAGCATCCACCGCCCCTGCCTTTGGATCTCTCGTTCTGGACGCGTACTGGGGCGTTTGATAATTGTGGCGAGATGCCATCCGGTCCACTTGCGGGTAACCCCACCTCTGGACCAACATGTGAAACACTTCTGGATTTAATGCACATCCTGGATAAAAAATCCCGACAGCTGAGATAATCCGCCTCCCAGTTGTCCACTCCCGGAATGAACACTGCCGACAAAATCACCTCGGCCCAATTGAGGATTCGAGCTACTTCCTGCATGGCCATGCAGCTTTTCATTCCTCCTTGTTTGTTGATGTATGCGACCGCCGTTGCGTTGTCTGACTGCACCTGAATAGCCTGAGCTTGTCGTAGTGCATTGTAAATTGCCCGGAGTTCCAGGACATTTATAGACAGCAATCTTTCGTGATCCGCCCAGAGACCCTGGAGCTGAAAATTTTGAACTACAGCTCCCCAACCTCTGAGACTCGCGTCCGCCGTAAGAATTATCCAATTCCAGGCGCCGAACCGTTTCCCTGCGGTTAGATTCTGTACTTTGGGCCACCAGAGTAGAGACACTCTTGCCTTTGGAGACAACCTCACCCTGCGGTGAATCTTCAGAAGCGAGCCCGACCATTGTGCGAGCACATCCAGTTAAAAATTACGTGAGTGAAATCTCCCGAACTGAAGCGCTTCGAAAGCCGCCACCATTGTGTCTAATAAGCGAATGCACAAATGAACCGAGACTGTGCGTGGCTTAAGCACTAATTGGACCAGATGACGAATGACCTGTACTTCTGTTCGGGTAGGTAAATTCCTTGATTTACCGTATCGAGAATCATACCTAGGAATTGAAGTCGATGAGACGGAATCATCAATCAGGAATTCGCATAGACAATGGTAGGAAAACAGATTTCTTCTCGTCTGGAACGTAGCCAAAGTGGACGTTGTGTACCACTAGCGAAGCTGAAACGCAAGAACCAACTGCCAATGTCACAAAAGCTGTAGGCAGTAAGAAGTGTAAGGTGGTCTTTATTTAGGGCAAACCTGAACTGGAGTGCCCTGCCACTACAGCCTTGTTACCTCAAACCCTTACCAAAGCAGGGCGAAGCAACAGCCGTACTGCTGTGTAGGGTACACTCCGATAGGTAGTTAAACGTCCAATTATTGCAATTGTCTCTCATTGGAAATTGTTCAGCCTTCGCTGAGAACCTAACATACTGGCCTGGTGCTATGAGGGCTGGCGGCGAATCGACCGCAACAATCTAGCTGAAACAGTAATTTTTTTTTTCCCTCAGGCAGTACATGCGCCCGCATTTCCCCTCAAAGAGGGCCAGTAAGGGTCTGTCTGTGCAGTCGTATTTGTCCGACACACTGTGTGACCGACTCTGCAGCAAAGCTGCTTGTTTGATTATGCATTAGACTTAGTGATCATTTACCCCTACCAGTAAGTACACCACGGAAGTAACGTGTGTATAAACCTGCATTACCATGCATGTGGTTACCAGCAATAGTGAATCTTCCTGTAGAGACATGGGAGTATATTTACTAAGGTCCCGATTTTGACCGAGATGCCGTTTTTTCTTCAAAGTGTCATCTCGGTAATTTACTAAGCAAACATCACGGCAGTGATGAGGGCATTCGTAATATTTTGGAAGTCCTAGGAAAAAATCACGAATCAATACACCATCGGTCAAATACGCCTGCAATTTGGTAGAAATAGGGAATTACTAAAAAGTGCAAAACACAAACACTGCCGACAATAGCCAAACACTGCCGTGATGAAATACAAATCGTGAAAAAGTGCAAAAAAAAACAGACCTGCTTTTTTATCCCGTGTTTGTATAGGCATGCACGGATCCATGAGATCCGTGCATGTTTTTCAGTGGGAAGGGGTGGGAAATGTTTGAAAGTTTAAAAAAAAAATTGCGTGGGGTCCCCCCTCCTAAGGCAAACCAGCCTCGGGCTCTTTGAGCCGATCCTGGTGGCAGAAATATGGGTAAAAAATGGACAGGGGTTCCCCCATATTTAAACAACCAGCATCGGGCTCTGCGCCTGGTCCTGGTTCCAAAAATACGGGGGACAAAAAGCGTAGGGGTCCCCCGTATTTTTGAAACCAGCACCGGGCTCCACTAGCTGGACAGATAATGCCACAGCCGGGGTCACTTTTATACAGTGCCTTGCGGCCGTGGCATCAAATATCCAACTAGTCACCCCTGGCCGGGGTACCCTGGGGGAGTGGGGACCCCTTCAATCAAGGGGTCCCCCCCCCAGCCACCCAAGGGCCAGGGGTGAAGCCCGAGGCTGTCCCCCCCATCCAATGGGCTGCGGATGGGGGGGCTGATAGCCTTTGTTCAAAGTGAATGATATTGTTTTTAGTAGCAGTACTACAAGGCCCAGCAAGCCACCCCCGCAAGCTGGTACTTGGAGAACCACAAGTACCAGCATGCGGCGGAAAAAAGGGCCCGCTGGTACCTGTAGTACTACTACTAAAAAAATACCCCAATAAAGACAACACATACACACCTTGAAAGTATAACTTTAATACATTCATCCACACCTCCATACACACATACTTACCTTATGTTCCCACGCAGGTCGGTCCTCTTCTCCAGTAGAATCCATGGTGTACCTGTAGAAAAAATTATACTCACATAATCCAGTGTTTTAGGCTCCTCGGCTTGTAATCCTTTTGTAATCCACGTACTTGTAAAAATAAAAAAACGGATACCCGACCTCGCACTGAAAGGGGCCCCATGTTTTCACATGGGACCCCTTTCCCCGAATGCCTGGAACCCCCTCTGACTTAAATCCAAGAAGGTTCCATCAGCCAATCAGGGAGCGCCACGTTGTGGCACCCTCCTGATCAGCTGTGTGCTCCTGTACTGACTGACAGGCGGCACGCGGCAGTGTTACAATGTAGCGCCTATGCGCTCCATTGTAACCAATGGTGGGAACTTTCTGGTCAGCGGTTGACCGAAAGTGACCTCACCGAATAACAGAATAATAGTCTTTGCTGGTGTCTTACTCATTATACCGATAGACAATACAAAATACAACTTGTGCGACTCAGTAAATAGCACTAAGGTGTCTTTACAAATATATATCTGGCCAAGTGCAGTACACGTCAGCAATATGCCTGGTTCCAAATTCCCCTTAACACCCCTGCGCCTTCAATGGAGGAGAGATGTAATACAGGAAATTCTGGAAAAACAGGAAAAATGGTTAAATATGCAGACTTATAATTATGTAAGCAGATTTAATAAACATACTATGTTGCATTCAAACCTGCACATATATGAGCAGCATGTATCCTGTTTAACAAAGACTTTATAGCCTATTGTAATACATATGCAGCGCTGCTGTATCCTAGTAAACATACTTTCTTTTATCAACAAGAGTTGAATCATGAGATTTTATCCAGTGACCCTGACATTTCTGTGTTCCCTCATCACTGTGGCATCAAAGTTACTCACTAGGCTATGGAGCCTGCCTTTTACAAAAACTCTCCTTTGTGTGCCCCCCCCCCCCCCCCCCGATGCTCCGTGTACCGTTCCCTATACACGGAGCCGGGCTATGGTGGAGAGGGAGCCGGAAGCGGCATTGAGGGCCGGGGATCGTGCTGCATAGAGCCGTGGAGCGGCCTATGCATAAATCAACCTGGCCGGCGGGGGACACAGCATAAACAGCGGCGCTGGAAGCGGCCGGCTGAAGGCAGCGGCCGGCGGCCACACACACACACACACACAGTATCCCACACAGTGGTGCGGCAGCGTGAGCTGACCGCCCCATTCAACATACCTGGACCCTGTGGTGAGGGCTATGACGGGGCCTCTCTGTAAGTTCCGTCCAGCCTTTACTGTAGGTTTTAGTGAGGGAGCTCTTTTTAGAGAGGTCCGACACCCACAGCTGCTTCAGCAGCTTCCACTATCCCGAACCCTCGCCTTTCTGGAAGGAAGGAAGGGATGTGGAACATTGAAAAATCAAAAATGAATCCAATAACTCTGGAGAAACTCCACAGGCCTAGTTGCTCGGTGAGCACCGAAAAAACACTGAGGTACTCTGGGATATGGAGGGGAGAAGTAGTCTCAAGTTTTAACTTATTCAGTGCCTAGTTCCTGTGGAACCGTCCATATCCCTAGAGTACTACAGTGACCCCTAGTGGATGAAAAAGAAAATATATTAATACAATACACCCATACCAGTACGGGCTAAATTACACGTCCAATCACATTGTGGCAAGTTTTCCTCCAGCTGTAATCACGATGTAACATCATACTATAAACTCTTTATGGGGGGGGGGGATTTAGCAGATCACAAAAACTCCCTATCCAATTATCTGCGAAAAGTTATTGGTGAGAACTCTCCATAAATTTGACAGCAAATTTTCGATGCAAATGTTTGCGCAGTTGTGCGGTGTTAGAAGGAACTAATTTGAAAGGGCTTTTATATTGTTTCCTCCTGTTTTACTGACCTATAGTTTCTTACTGTATTGTCTTACTGACCTATAGTTTTACTGTATTGTCTTACTGACCTATAGCTACTTCTGTATTGTCTTACTGACCTATAGTTTCCTACTGTATTGTCTTACTGACCTATAGTTTTACTGTATTGTCTTACTGACCTATAGCTACTTCTGTATTGTCTTACTGACCTATAGTTTCCTACTGTATTGTCTTACTGACCTATAGTTTCCTTCTGTATTGTCTTACTGTCCTATAGTTTCCGACTGTATTGTCTTACTGACCTATAGTTACCTACTGTATTGTCTTACTGACCTATAGTTTCCTTCTGTATCGTCTTACTGACCTATAGTTTCTTACTGTATTGTCTTACTGACCTATAGTTATCGACTGTATTGTCTTACTGACCTATAGTTTCCGACTGTATTGTCTTAATGACCTATATTTTCTTACTTACTTACTGACCTATAGTTTACGATTGTATTGTCTTACTGACCTGTAGTTTCTTACTGTATTGTCTTACTGACCTATAGTTTTACTGTATTGTCTTACTGACCTATAGTTTCTTACTGTATTGTCTTACTGACCTATAGATTCTTACTGTATTGTCTTACTGACCTATAGTTTCCGACTGTATTGTCTTACTGACCTATAGTTTCCAACTGTATTGTCTTACTGACCTATATTTTCTTACTGTATTGTCTTACTGACCTATAATTTCCGACTGTATTGTCTTACTGACCTATAGGTATTTAAGTGCACTTTGCGGTTGTATGCATTTGTATCCTGACGATGAGATTAAAATCTCTAAACCTTGATCATTCCTTTGCTGTTTTAGATTGATTTATTTGAGTGACGCCATCCTCATGCTATATATATATATATATATATAGAAAGTCCCAATGGAGGGGAAGGCACTCTCCAAACAATGAGGTAAGTCCAATTTTGGTACAATACTGTTTTAATGTTCAATATGATAGCTCCACATGTCGACGTTTCGATTCTGACACAGAATCTTTTTCAAGACGAGCAATATACAGCAGCATCCAAAGTTACATATAAACACTATGTGAAAGAAAGAAAAAGACAAAAGACAAAAAACATCTGATATTAAAAACAATGAACAATGCCTCACGGGCCCACATGTGGACCAAGATGAATCACCCCCGGGTGTACCGTGTATATGTATATCTAGATCATATATCCGTGCAACAAAAGCCACACCCCAACAGGGAATACCAAAATAAGCACACACCAGAAGAGATATTACCAAACAACCATGTGCATAAGTACATCCGACCATATAAGTGTCACCACTGTGTATACAGATGAGGCAAATAACTCACTCAATGATTAATTCATAGTCCATGTTAGGGAGATAGATCAAAGAGATACCTGAGTATAAAATCAATGTCAATTAGATATGATCTACAGTGGTAATCAAACTGTCCAGTATCACTAATAAGTCTTTCAGTAAACTCACAATGTATAAAAAGAGGAATAGACATCCATCATGAAACTGTTCATTCAAAGACAAAGCAGCATATCTGCAGCAAAGATATCCATCATAGGAGGTATAGAACTCTCCACACTAGCTGTAATGGAATAAATGTATCTGGATTACTACACCCAACAATCATAATTAAATATACCAAACCAATACAGTTAAAAGGTACTTACAGCAATCCAAACGACAGCAGAGACATACACGAGCATCAGGACATGGCTGCGTGTAGCTCCACTGCCCCATGCTCCAATTATACAGGGGAAACCGGAAGTGATGTCATCTCATGCATAAATCGAATTATCCGTAAATTAGTGCTAAAACCATACTTCTATAATACTAAATTCGAGCCACAGGCAGTGTACCAATAAGTTAAACCGCTCCCAAGTACATAGATATATAAATAACAACCGAAACGATATAATCCAATGTAAAGCCGCGGCCGGAAGTGGATTGCGTTCCACCCGCCGTGGGCGGAAGTACATGCGTTCCACATGTACATATCGGCTCACTATAATAACACGATCACCGTTGCTTAGAAACAGCTGGGGGCGGAAGCATATGTGCGTTCCAGCCTTACCAAGGCGGAAGCGCCTGCGTTCCACACACGAATACCTTCAATGTAAGCCACCGAGTAGAATGCAAGGGAGGAAAAAAGAGGATATTCAATATATGTATTCGTCCACAAGGGGCCCATGAGACTAAGCAAGATACACAATTGCTTAATGGTCATTATTCAAAAAATATATATAAAAAAAATATATATAAAAAATATTATTATATATGCATACAGAAATATATATTTACATAAAAAAGAAAAACATAAACGAAAAACATAAAAGAGAGGCAAGCATGCTCATGCAAATATTCAAAAAAGAGATAAATAGAGCTGAAATGTACTAGCAGCTCTAAATTCGTGCTACTAGAAATTAACCACTAAATAACATACATTATAGAATTTGTACACAAGGTATTGGGGATCATTTAGATACAAGTTCTTTTTAGAAAGAAATGTATATACACACATTCTTCTTAGAGAGTTTCATATCAATTGCCAAATACCGTCAAAGTCCAGGATCTTGTACATCATTAGAGAAAAATATTGAGGCTGTTATGTTCATTCAGACCTCGAGGGGCTACAGTGTCCAAAGTTGAAATCCAGTAGCTTTCACGCTGTTTCAGTAATAGAAGACGATCACCCCCTAGATCTAATGGGGGAATCCAGTCAATTAACATGCATTTTAAGTTTGCAACTTGATGCCCATTAAGCATATAGTGTCTTGCTACAGGTTTATCTGTTTTCAATGTCTGAAGCGCAGCTCGGATGGTGGTTCTGTGGTTTGCCATTCTATCTCGGAAACAACGTGAAGTTAACCCTACATAATAAAGTCCACATGGACATGTGAGCAAATATATGACATAATCCATTTTACAATGGAGATGATATTTGATCTTAATATGCTTGCCAGAATGTGGGTGGGGAAAAGATTTTCCAACCAACATTGATCTACAAGTGGTGCAGCTTCCACAAGAGTAGCTGCCCGGTTTGCTGCTCATAATCCGTGTCAGATTAGGACGTCCTTCTGGTACCATGGTGGGGCGCATCAATAGCTGCTTAAGGTTTGCCCCCCTACTATAAGCCATCATCGGTGATGGCATATATGTGAAGGGCAATGATGAATCAGAAGAGAGAATCGGCCAATGTTTCTTTAGAGCATACTGAGTAAAATGTGAATACTGATCAAATTTTGTAGAGAATATCATTCTTTGTTCACTGGGAATTTTGGTACGACTCCTCCCTTGATGAATATTACGGGCCTTTTGTAAACATTTAGACAAAATCTTAGGTTGATACCCTCGGTCACGGAATCTAGATGTCAATTCCGCAAGTTGTTGTTCTCTAACAAATAAATCTGTATTAATACGCAAGACTCTCAAGTATTGCGAGACTGGTAAGTTGTCCTTGAGGCTTGGCGGATGAAAGCTACTGGCCAGGAGCGTGGTGTTACGGTCAGTCGGTTTTCTGTATAGGGATGTAACGACCTGACCGTTAGTAATACATACTGTTACATCAAGGAAATTCACACTTTCTGATGACACCTCATACGTAAATTTAATTGGAGTATTAAGTGAGTTAATTTTCTGAACCATGTTGACGAAAGCTTCCTTGGTACCATTCCATACCAAAAAGACATCGTCAATAAAACGCTTGTAGAAGATAATTTGATCACCAAATTCCGGTAGAATATGTGAGTTTTCAAAACGAGTCATGTATAGGTTGGCATATGCCGGTGCTAAGTTGGACCCCATGGCAGTCCCGGACTGTTGTATATAATATGCCTCTTTGTATTTAAAATGATTTTGACTCAATACCAAATGCACAAGTTCTAGAGTATATTCAGTAGGCATCACTGGACTGGGATCTGCTGATAATAATTCTCTAAGGGTGGCAATGCCATCAATATGTGGAATAACCGTGTACAATGAATGTACATCCATTGTTGCTAATAACGGAAAATTCTGTAGACCTGTGCATTGGTTTAATTGATGTAAAAAATCATCTGTATCACGGATGTAGCTGGAGCTTTTCGTGACGTATGGTTGAAGAATGTAATCTACTAATTTAGCAAGAGGCTGTAACAGTGATCCTTCTGCCGCAATGATTGGTCTACCTGGAGGTTTGACCAGGGATTTGTGTACTTTCGGGAGTGTATAAATAATAGGACATTTTGGATTGTCCACCGTAAGAAATTCATAAAGTGCCTGATCTATCCACGTATGATCAAGACCCATCTTAAGGCTTGCATCAACTTTTCTTTTTATAGCTGGAATAGGGTTCATGCCTACACATTTATATGTGTCATGGTCAGCAAGTTGACGACAGATCTCAATGTCGTAGTCCGTCCAGTCTTGTATTACAACTGCCCCGCCTTTATCTGCCGGGCGTATTACCAGTGTGGTATCTCCCTTAAGTCTATTCAGAGCTGCCCGTTCGTCACTGGTCAAGTTATCAAAAAAAGGCGGTGGGGTGTACGTTCGCAGGTCCTTCTGTACCATTCGTAGGAATGTTTTGATACTAGCGTTGTGAGATGGTGGATCAAATTTAGATGATTTCTTAAATGGGACTATGCGATCAGATTGGTCCAATTTACCAGAAAAAAATTCTTTTAAACGAAGTTTACGTCCAAATTTATATTGGTCTATGTTGGATTTAAATGACTGGTGACGAAAAGTTGGAACAAAGGATAAACCCCTTTCAAGGAGTTTTAACTCCGCCTGAGGCGGAGTTAAAACTCCTTGAAAGGGGTTTATCCTTTGTTCCAACTTTTCGTCACCAGTCATTTAAATCCAACATAGACCAATATAAATTTGGACGTAAACTTCGTTTAAAAGAATTTTTTTCTGGTAAATTGGACCAATCTGATCGCATAGTCCCATTTAAGAAATCATCTAAATTTGATCCACCATCTCACAACGCTAGTATCAAAACATTCCTACGAATGGTACAGAAGGACCTGCGAACGTACACCCCACCGCCTTTTTTTGATAACTTGACCAGTGACGAACGGGCAGCTCTGAATAGACTTAAGGGAGATACCACACTGGTAATACGCCCGGCAGATAAAGGCGGGGCAGTTGTAATACAAGACTGGACGGACTACGACATTGAGATCTGTCGTCAACTTGCTGACCATGACACATATAAATGTGTAGGCATGAACCCTATTCCAGCTATAAAAAGAAAAGTTGATGCAAGCCTTAAGATGGGTCTTGATCATACGTGGATAGATCAGGCACTTTATGAATTTCTTACGGTGGACAATCCAAAATGTCCTATTATTTATACACTCCCGAAAGTACACAAATCCCTGGTCAAACCTCCAGGTAGACCAATCATTGCGGCAGAAGGATCACTGTTACAGCCTCTTGCTAAATTAGTAGATTACATTCTTCAACCATACGTCACGAAAAGCTCCAGCTACATCCGTGATACAGATGATTTTTTACATCAATTAAACCAATGCACAGGTCTACAGAATTTTCCGTTATTAGCAACAATGGATGTACATTCATTGTACACGGTTATTCCACATATTGATGGCATTGCCACCCTTAGAGAATTATTATCAGCAGATCCCAGTCCAGTGATGCCTACTGAATATACTCTAGAACTTGTGCATTTGGTATTGAGTCAAAATCATTTTAAATACAAAGAGGCATATTATATACAACAGTCCGGGACTGCCATGGGGTCCAACTTAGCACCGGCATATGCCAACCTATACATGACTCGTTTTGAAAACTCACATATTCTACCGGAATTTGGTGATCAAATTATCTTCTACAAGCGTTTTATTGACGATGTCTTTTTGGTATGGAATGGTACCAAGGAAGCTTTCGTCAACATGGTTCAGAAAATTAACTCACTTAATACTCCAATTAAATTTACGTATGAGGTGTCATCAGAAAGTGTGAATTTCCTTGATGTAACAGTATGTATTACTAACGGTCAGGTCGTTACATCCCTATACAGAAAACCGACTGACCGTAACACCACGCTCCTGGCCAGTAGCTTTCATCCGCCAAGCCTCAAGGACAACTTACCAGTCTCGCAATACTTGAGAGTCTTGCGTATTAATACAGATTTATTTGTTAGAGAACAACAACTTGCGGAATT
The DNA here is from genome assembly GCF_028390025.1 of Pseudophryne corroboree. Classification (NCBI taxonomy): domain Eukaryota; kingdom Metazoa; phylum Chordata; class Amphibia; order Anura; family Myobatrachidae; genus Pseudophryne; species Pseudophryne corroboree. Next base: position 2,633,947 of record NW_026967501.1, read on the forward strand.
GACATCTAGATTCCGTGACCGAGGGTATCAACCTAAGATTTTGTCTAAATGTTTACAAAAGGCCCGTAATATTCATCAAGGGAGGAGTCGTACCAAAATTCCCAGTGAACAAAGAATGATATTCTCTACAAAATTTGATCAGTATTCACATTTTACTCAGTATGCTCTAAAGAAACATTGGCCGATTCTCTCTTCTGATTCATCATTGCCCTTCACATATATGCCATCACCGATGATGGCTTATAGTAGGGGGGCAAACCTTAAGCAGCTATTGATGCGCCCCACCATGGTACCAGAAGGACGTCCTAATCTGACACGGATTATGAGCAGCAAACCGGGCAGCTACTCTTGTGGAAGCTGCACCACTTGTAGATCAATGTTGGTTGGAAAATCTTTTCCCCACCCACATTCTGGCAAGCATATTAAGATCAAATATCATCTCCATTGTAAAATGGATTATGTCATATATTTGCTCACATGTCCATGTGGACTTTATTATGTAGGGTTAACTTCACGTTGTTTCCGAGATAGAATGGCAAACCACAGAACCACCATCCGAGCTGCGCTTCAGACATTGAAAACAGATAAACCTGTAGCAAGACACTATATGCTTAATGGGCATCAAGTTGCAAACTTAAAATGCATGTTAATTGACTGGATTCCCCCATTAGATCTAGGGGGTGATCGTCTTCTATTACTGAAACAGCGTGAAAGCTACTGGATTTCAACTTTGGACACTGTAGCCCCTCGAGGTCTGAATGAACATAACAGCCTCAATATTTTTCTCTAATGATGTACAAGATCCTGGACTTTGACGGTATTTGGCAATTGATATGAAACTCTCTAAGAAGAATGTGTGTATATACATTTCTTTCTAAAAAGAACTTGTATCTAAATGATCCCCAATACCTTGTGTACAAATTCTATAATGTATGTTATTTAGTGGTTAATTTCTAGTAGCACGAATTTAGAGCTGCTAGTACATTTCAGCTCTATTTATCTCTTTTTTGAATATTTGCATGAGCATGCTTGCCTCTCTTTTATGTTTTTCGTTTATGTTTTTCTTTTTTATGTAAATATATATTTCTGTATGCATATATAATAATATTTTTTATATATATTTTTTTTATATATATTTTTTGAATAATGACCATTAAGCAATTGTGTATCTTGCTTAGTCTCATGGGCCCCTTGTGGACGAATACATATATTGAATATCCTCTTTTTTCCTCCCTTGCATTCTACTCGGTGGCTTACATTGAAGGTATTCGTGTGTGGAACGCAGGCGCTTCCGCCTTGGTAAGGCTGGAACGCACATATGCTTCCGCCCCCAGCTGTTTCTAAGCAACGGTGATCGTGTTATTATAGTGAGCCGATATGTACATGTGGAACGCATGTACTTCCGCCCACGGCGGGTGGAACGCAATCCACTTCCGGCCGCGGCTTTACATTGGATTATATCGTTTCGGTTGTTATTTATATATCTATGTACTTGGGAGCGGTTTAACTTATTGGTACACTGCCTGTGGCTCGAATTTAGTATTATAGAAGTATGGTTTTAGCACTAATTTACGGATAATTCGATTTATGCATGAGATGACATCACTTCCGGTTTCCCCTGTATAATTGGAGCATGGGGCAGTGGAGCTACACGCAGCCATGTCCTGATGCTCGTGTATGTCTCTGCTGTCGTTTGGATTGCTGTAAGTACCTTTTAACTGTATTGGTTTGGTATATTTAATTATGATTGTTGGGTGTAGTAATCCAGATACATTTATTCCATTACAGCTAGTGTGGAGAGTTCTATACCTCCTATGATGGATATCTTTGCTGCAGATATGCTGCTTTGTCTTTGAATGAACAGTTTCATGATGGATGTCTATTCCTCTTTTTATACATTGTGAGTTTACTGAAAGACTTATTAGTGATACTGGACAGTTTGATTACCACTGTAGATCATATCTAATTGACATTGATTTTATACTCAGGTATCTCTTTGATCTATCTCCCTAACATGGACTATGAATTAATCATTGAGTGAGTTATTTGCCTCATCTGTATACACAGTGGTGACACTTATATGGTCGGATGTACTTATGCACATGGTTGTTTGGTAATATCTCTTCTGGTGTGTGCTTATTTTGGTATTCCCTGTTGGGGTGTGGCTTTTGTTGCACGGATATATGATCTAGATATACATATACACGGTACACCCGGGGGTGATTCATCTTGGTCCACATGTGGGCCCGTGAGGCATTGTTCATTGTTTTTAATATCAGATGTTTTTTGTCTTTTGTCTTTTTCTTTCTTTCACATAGTGTTTATATGTAACTTTGGATGCTGCTGTATATTGCTCGTCTTGAAAAAGATTCTGTGTCAGAATCGAAACGTCGACATGTGGAGCTATCATATTGAACATTAAAACAGTATTGTACCAAAATTGGACTTACCTCATTGTTTGGAGAGTGCCTTCCCCTCCATTGGGACTTTCTATATATTTGTGGTCTCACTGTTGCAGTGTAGCCACTGAGTGCACCCCATTGATGTTATTGATGTTGATGAGAGTGCAGGCTTAAGTACATATATATATATATATATATATATATATATATATATATACAGACGAAGAAAATGGGAGCACTCACCAGTCTTCATTAAAGCAGAAGTTTTATTGTGAATTCATACCAGACAGAGCATCGACGTTTCGGTCCTCACTTGGACCTTTGTCAGGATTAATATACAATGGAACGGACAGACATATATACCCAGTGTATGCCCACCCACCAATTAATAAAAGCCAATCACAGTGAAATTCATTTTAACCATTTAAAAGTCACATTAGTGGGTGATCGATATTTAGCAGTTAGCATATAACAAACAAACATGTAAACCCACCTCTAGCTGTGGCTGTCCTCCCTGTGTCCATCTGATCCCATGCTGGGCGGCGTGCGTTCCACCGCCGCCATCAGCTCACAGTAGAGACCTGGACGACTGGAAATTCAGCCCACGGCTGCGTCTCCCCCCGCCGTCATCACTTCCTGCCCGTGGAACGCATATCCGCTCCCGGTCCCGGAAGTGTATGCGGGGGTGATTCAGAGTTGTTAGCTCGTTAGTTGTTTTAGCTACGGAGCGATTAGTCGCAAACTGCGCATGCGCAATGTTCGCAGTGCGCCTGCGCCAAGTAAATTAGCACAAAAGTTTGGTATTTTACTCACGGCGTAACAAAGATTTTTCATCCTTCTGGTGATTGTGGTGTGATTGACAGGAAGTGTGTGTTTCTGGGCGGAAACTGCCCGTTTTATGGGTGTGTGCGAAAAAACGCTGGCGTTTCTGGGAAAAACGCGGGAGTGTCTGAAGAAACGGGGGAGTGTCTGGGTGAACGCTGGGTGTGTTTGTGACGTCAAACCAGGAACGAAACTAACTGAACTGATCGCAGTGTAGGAGTAAGTCTCGAGCTACTCAGAAACTGCTAAGAAATTTCTATTCGCAATTCTGCTAATCTTTCGTTCGTAATTCTGCTATGCTAAGATACACTCCCAGAGGGCGGCGGCTTAGCATGTGCAATGCTGCTAAAAGCAGCTAACGAGCGAACAACTCGGAATGAGGGCCTTGATCCGAGGCACCAACAGGCTAAAGCTTTGACTGTTCCCAGGATGCATTGCACCGCCTCCTCTATAGCCCCGCCTACAGGCACTGGAGCTTAGGTTTGTTAACCAGTCCAATGCAGTAACAGGTTTTAGAGATGACAACAGTTAGTAGCCACAGACAACCACATTCTCACAACAGGAGAAGGTACCAGGGCTAATGCCACACAAACCCAAAGAAGCTAAGTGCGTCAGGGTGGGCGCCCTGTGGAATCCAGTGTATCTCGCAGAAAGAGATTTAACAATGGTAAGTTCTTACCATAAATCTACTTTTCTGCAGCGGTGTACACAGGTATTCCACAGGAAATAACATGAGGGATGTCCTAAAGCAGTTCCTCATGGGAGGGGATGCACTGTAGCGGGTACAAGAACCCGACGTCCAAAGGAAGCATCCTGGGAGAGGGAAGTATCTAAAGCATAGAACCTAATCCAACAGACCGAGTACAATGGGCCTTAATAGCAGTAGGAGCTGGAAGTCCAGCCTGTGTATAAACTTGTGCAGTCACCATTCTAATCTATCTGGCCAAAGTCTGCTTATTTGCAGGCCAGCCACATTTGTGAAAACCGAAAAGTACAAACAAGGTATCTGACCTCCTTATAGAGGCAGTTCTGTCTACATAGATACAGAGAGCCCGTACCACATCCAAAGACTTTTCATTGGAGGACAAACCAGAAGAGTTGAAGGCCGGAACCACAATCTCTTGGTTAAGGTGGAAAGATGGGTGGTCTTCAGTATGCCGAATGTCGGGATCCCGGCACACAGTATACCGGCGCCGGAATCCCGACACCCGGCATACCGGCAGGCATTCTCCCTCGTGGGGGTCCACGACCCCCCTGGTGGGAGAATAAATAGTGTGGCGCGCGTAGCGTGCCCATAGCGTGGCGGGTGAAGCGAGCCCGCAAGGGGCTTGTTTGCGCTCGCCACGCTGTCGGTGTGCCGGCGGTTGGGATCCCGGTGCCGGTATGCTGGTCGCCGGGAGCCCGGCCGCCGGCATACCATACTACATCCGGAAAGATGACACCTCCTTGGGTAGGTAACCCGGTCATGATGAAATATCAGAAAAGGTGAATGACAGGACAATGCTCCTAAGTTCGAAACCCTTCTAGCAGAGGCAATAGCTAATTAGAACAGGACCTTGGCTGTGAGCCATTTAAGGTCCACTGTCTCAATAGGTTCAAATGGAGACTCTTGTAGGGCATTCAGACAAATCCCATGGAGCCACAGAGGGAACATACGTAGACTGAATCCGTAACACACCCTTAGTGAATGTATGAACGTCAGGTAGAGATGCAATTTTTCTCTGAAACCACACCGACAACGCAGATATGTGAACCTTAAGGGAGGCCAGACGTAGTCCTAACTCCAGACCTTGCTGCAAAAATGCTAAAAGTCTGGGAGTACTAAACTTGCATGCATCATAATTCTTAGCAGCACACCAGGTGAAGTAAGAATTCCAGACCCTATAATAAATCAGTGCAGAAGATGGTTTGTGGGCCTTTAGCATAGCTTGGATAACCGCCTCAGAGAAACCTTTGGCCCTCAGGAGTGAAGCTTCAAGAGCCATGCCTTCAAAGCCAATCTGGCCAGGTCCAGATCGACACAAGGGCCCTGAATGAGGAGGTCTGGGCACTGAGGAAGTAGAAGACGGTGCTCTATCGATAGACCCTGCTGGTCCGAGAACCAATGCCGTCTGGGCCACACAGGAGCGACTAGGAGTATTATTTGTCTTTCTTGCTTGTATTCAGTAGTACTCTGGGCAGGAGTGACACTGGAGGGAACACGTATGGCAGCCGAAAGTTCCATGGAATTGCAAGTGCGTCCACGAACGCTGCTTGAAGATCCCTTGTCCTTGATCCGAAGACCGGAACCTTGTGATTGAGGTCCACATCTGGTAGGCCCCACTTGTGTACTAGGAGTTGAAAGACCTCCGGATGAAGACTCCACTCTCCGGCATGAACGTTCTGACTGAGGAAATCCGCTTCCCAGTTGAGGACTCCGGGAATGAACACTACCAATATTGCTGGCAGGTGGCGTTACGCCCAGTGGAGGATTTTTGATACTTCCAGCATGGCCATGTGGCTTCGAGTGCCACCTTGAGGATTTATGTACGCCACCGTGGTGGCGTTGTCCGACTGTAACTGAACAGGCCTGTTCTATATCAGAGGCAGGGCAAGTGTTAACGGATTGAACACTGCCATTATTTCCAGAATGTTTATCGGGAGGAGAGAGTGTTGCTCCAACACAGCACCCCAACCTCTCAGACTGTCAGTAGGACCCAGTTGGATATCCAGAAGGGGCGACTCCGACTCAGTTGTCGGTCCTGGAGCCACTAGCTCAGTGACAGATGGACCTCCGGAGTCAAGGAGATCATTTGAGACCTGATCCGCAGAGGCCGGCCCACCTGGAGAAGATTAACCTCTGAGGGGACGTGAGTGAAATTGAGCGTACTCCACCATGTTGAAAGCCGACACCATGAGGCCTAGTACTTGCATCGTCGAGTGTATCGACACTCTAAGGCAAAATAGGAAGTATCTGATTTTGTCCTGTAGTTTTAGGACCTTCTCCGGAGACAGGAACAATCTCTGATTGTGTGTGTCCAGGAGAGCTCCCAGGTGCACGATGCTCCGAGCAGGGACCAGGGAGGACTTTATCTAGTTGATAAGCCACCCGTGGGCTTGTAGGAATTGGACCGTCAGGTCCAGATGACTGAGTAGAACATCTTGGGAGTTCACCAGGATCAGCAGATCTTCCAGATACGGTAGAATCCTGATTCCATGACGGCGGAGATGAGCCGTCATCTCGGCCATTACCTTGGTGAAGATCCAAGGAGCTGTGGTCAGTCCAAATGGTGGAGCCTGGAATTGGTAATGTAGGTTGCCAATAGTAAACCACAGATATTGCTGATACGATATGGCAATAGGTATGTGCAGATAAGCATCGTGTATGCCCAAGGATACCATATAGTCTTCAGGTTCAATGGCCAGAACAATAGAGCGCAACGTTTCCATCCGGAATTTGGATACTCTCACAAAGTTGTTCAATGGTTTGAGGTTGAGTATAGGCCGGAAGGACCCATTTGGCTTCGGAACTAGAAACAGGGTCGGATAGTATCCCTTGCATCTCTGAGGCAGAGGTACCGGTACTACCACTCCTGTATCAAGGAGGGATTGCACAACAAAGTGTAGAGCTTGCTCTTTCAGCGGATCCGAAGGGATAACCAATGCGTACCCGTGAGAGACAACTTCCCGCACCTAGGTGTCCAAAGTGGTCTTTAACCAGACCTGGCTGAACTGCAGAAGTCGGCCTCCCACTCTGGGGTCCCCATCATGCAGCAGGCTTGTCTTGATTGGAAGCAGGCTGATGGGTGGCCCAGGATTGTTTAGGTTTGGGCTTAGTGCTCTTGGAAGCACGAGTCTGTCTCATATACGTATGACCCTTAGCTTTCCCTGTAATTCGAACTGAACGACAAATGGTTCTCTTAGCCTTCAGAGCAGAAGGATTAGTACTGGGGAGACACGCAGTCTTAGCAGATGCCAATTCAGTGACAATCTTGTTTTAGATCCTCCCCAAATAGGATGTCCCCTTTAAAATAGGATTTTAATTACCTACCAGTAATTATTTCCTCGTAGTCCGTAGAGGATTCGGGGGTTCCATTTAGTACCATGGGGTATAGGCGGGTCCCTTGGGAGCAATGGGCACTTTAAGAGTTTAATAGTGTGGGCTGGCTCCTCCCTCTATGCCCCTCCTACCAGACTCAGTCTAGAAACTGTGCCCAAAGAGACGGACTTACTTCGAGAGAAGGAAATACACAGATAGTGGTGAGATTCACACCAGCTCACACAGAACAAAAGGAAAGCCAAACTAACCAACTTGAAACAATTCAGCAACGGCTGAACCAAAGTACTTAACCAAGTAACAATGCAGTAATACGAAGCAAAGGGCGGGCGCCCAGCATCTTCTAAGTACTACGAGAAAAGGATTTACCGGTAGGTAATTAAAATCCTATTTTCTCTTACGTCCTAGAAGATGCTGGGGTCCATTTAGTACCAAGGGGATGTACCAAAGCTCCCAGTACAGGTGGGAGAGCGCAGAGGCTCCTGCAGAACAGACTGACCAAACTTGAGGTCCTCAGAGGCTAAAGTATCGAACTTGTAGAACTTAGCAAAGTGTTCGACCCTGACCAAGTAGCTGCCCGGCAAAGCTGCAAAGCCAAGACACCCCGGGCAGCTGCCCAGGAAGAACCCACTTTACGTGTAGAGTGGGCCTTAACCGAATTTGCACATGGCAGGCCTGCCGTAGAATAAGCATGCTGCATAGTAAACCTGATCCAGTGAGAAATCGTCTGCTTAGAAGCAGGACACCCAACCATGTTGGGAGCATAAAGGACAAACAGAATATGATTTCCTGTGACAAGCAGTTCTCTTCACGTAAATCTTCAAAGCCCTGACAACATCCAAGGACTTTGAGGTAATTGAGGAGTCAGTAGCCACTGGCACCACAATAGGTTGGTTGATATGAAAAGCTGACACAACCTTTGGAAGAAATTGCTGACATTTTCTGAACTCAGCTCTATCTTCATGAAAAATCAAGTAGGTGCTCTTGTAGGACAATGCACCCAATTCTGACACATACCTTGCAGATGCCAATGCCAACAGTGTGACAGCCTAAGAAACTTGAGTTCTACCTTCTGTAAAGGCTCAAACCAATCCGATTGCAGGAACTGCAGCACGACATTAAGATCCCATGGTGTCGTAGGCGGCACAAACGGTGGCTGGACGTGCAAAACCCCTTTCAAGAAAGTCCGAATCTCAGGGAGAGCAGCCAATTGTTTCTGGAAGAAAATGGACAAGGCCGAAATCTGGACTTTTATGGAGATCAAGTGTGGGCCCACATCCATACCTGCTTGCAGAAAGGGGAGAAACCGTCCAGTTGAAACTCCACCATAGGAAACTTCTTGGATTCACACAAAGACACATACTTTTTCCGAATCAGATGGTAATGTTTAGACATTACTCCCTTCCTAGCCTGTATCAGGGTAAAAAATAAGAATTTACTCACCGGTAATTCTATTTCTCGTAGTCCGTAGTGGATGCTGGGTACTCCGTAAGGACCATGGGGTATAGACGGGCTCCGCAGGAGACTGGGCACTCTTAAAAGAAAGATTAGGTACTATATCTGGTGTGCACTGGCTCCTCCCTCTATGCCCCTCCTCCAGACCTCAGTTAGGGAAACTGTGCCCGGAAGAGCTGACATTACTAGGAAAGGATTTGGAATCCAGGGTAAGACTCATACCAGCCACACCAATCACACCATTCAACTCGTGATAACTATACCCAGTTAACAGTATGAACAATAACTGAGCCTCTCTCAACAGATGGCTCATACAATAACCCTTTAGTTAAGCAATAACTATATACTATATGTATTGCAGAGAGTCCGCACTTGGGATGGGCTCCCAGCATCCACTACGGACTACGAGAAATAGAATTACCGGTGAGTAAATTCTTATTTTCTGTGACGTCCTAGTGGATGCTGGGTACTCCGTAAGGACCATGGGGATTATACCAAAGCTCCCAAACGGGCGGGAGAGTGCGGATGACTCTGCAGCACCGAATGAGCAAACTCAAGGTCCTCCTCAGCCAGGGTTTCAAACTTGTAGAATTTTGCAAAAGTGTTTGAACCCGACCAAGTAGCAGCTCTGCAAAGTTGTAAAGCCGAGACCCCTCGGGCAGACGCCCAAGAAGAGCCCACCTTCCTTGTGGAATGGGATTTTACTGATTTAGGATGCGGCAGTCCAGCCGCAGAATGTGCAAGCTGAATTGTGCTATAGATTCAGCGAGCAATAGTCTGCTTTGAAGCAGGAGCACCCAGCTTGTTGGGTACATGCAGGATAAATAGCGAGTCAGTTTTTCTGACTCTAGCCGTCCTGGAAATATAAAGTTTCAGGGCCCGGACTACGTCCAGCAACTTGGAATCCTCCAAGTCCCTAGTAGCCGCAGGCACCACCATAGGTTGGTTCAAATGAAACGATGATCCCACCTTAGGGAGAAATTGGGGACGAGTCCTCCATTCTGCCCTTTCCATATGGAAGATCAGATATGGGCTTTTACATGACAAAGCCGCCAATTCTGACACACGCCTAGTCCAAGCTAAGGCCAAAAGCATGACCACTTTCCACGCGAGATATTTTAGCTCCACGGTCTTAAGTGGCTCAAACCAGTGGGATTTTAGGAATCCAACACACGTTAAGATTCCAAGGTGCCACTGGAGGCACAAAAGGGGCTGAATATGCAGCACCCCTGTAACAACGTCCGAACTTCAGGCAGTGAAGCCAGTTCTTTTTTGAGAGAAAAAGTGATAGGGCCGAAATCTTGACCTTTATGGATCCTAATTTTAGGCCCATAGTCACTCCTGACTGTAGGAAGTGCAGGAATCGACCCCGCTGGAATTCCTCTGTAGGGCCTTCCCGGCCACACACCAAGCAACCTATTTTTGCCATATACAGTGAAAAAGTCTTGCTGTCCCGTCTTTCCTTGCCTTTATCAGCGTAGGAATAACTGCATCCGGAATGCCCTTTTCCGCTAGGTTCCGGCGTTCAACCGCCATGCCGTCCAACGCAGCCGCGGTAAGTCTTGGATCAGACAGGGTCCCTGTTGCAACATGTCCTGACTGAGAGGCAGAGGCCATGGGTCCTCTGAGAGCATTTCCTGCAGTTCCGGGTACCAAGTCCTTCTTGGCCAATCCGGAGCAAAGAATATTGTTCACACTCCTCCGTTTATTACAATTCTCAGCCCTTGGGTCTGAGAGGAAGAGGAGGGAATATATAGACCGACTGGAACACCCACGGTGTTACTAGTGCGACCATAGCTATCGCCTGAGAGTCCCTTGACCCAGCGTAAAACCTTTTTTTTATCTTTCCCAGGACTCGAGTGCAGTGATGCACTGACACCTGTTTTGGTTTTCAATAGATTTCCTGACCAGTGTCATGAGCTCCTGAGCTCTCTCTATCAGGAGATAAACCCTTTTCTGGTCTGTGTCTAGGATCATGCCTAGGCGAGGCAGATGAGCTGTAGGAACCAACTGCGACTTCGGAATATATAGAATCCAGTCGTGTTGCCGTTTCACTTCCAGAGAAGGTGATACGCTGTCCAGCAACTGCTCTCTTGATCTCGCTTTTATGAGGAGATCATCCAAGTATGTGATAATAGTGACACCTTGCTTCCGCAGGAGCACCAGCATATCCGCCATTACCTTGGTGAAATTGGTAATGACAATCCCGTACCGCAATTCTAAGATACGCCTGATAAGGTGGATAAATGGGGACACGAAGGTATGCATCCCTTATGCCCCGATTCATTTCAGGCTTGCAATGACCGCTCTTAGCGATTCCATCTTGAACCTGAACCTTTTCAGGTATATGTTCAGGGATTTTAATTCAATAGGGGTCTAACCGAACCGTCTGGTTTCGGGATTATAACATGGTCGAATAATAACACCCTCTTATTGAAGGAGGGGACCCTTGACCACCACCTGTTGAAGATACAATTTACGAATTGCAGTTAACACTGGCTCCCTCTCTTGGGGGGAAGCCCGCCGGGTCCTCGGTGAGGGGGCATCTTCTCACAGTCCAGCCTGTATCCCTGCGATACAATTTTTATTGCCCAGGGATCTAACAGGGAGTGAACCCACTTGTGGCTGAAGTTACGAAGGCGTGTCCCCACCGGGCCTAGCTCCGCCTGTGGAGCCCCAGCGACATGCGGTGGATTTTTGTAGAGGCCGGGGAGGACTTCTGTTCCTGGGGACTAGCTGTGTTGTACAGCTTCTTTCCTCTGCCCCCGGCTCTGACAAGAAAGGACGCACCTCAGACTTTCTTGTTTCTTTATTCGAAAAGCTGCATTTAATGTCGTGCTTTCCTAGGCTGTGCAGGAATATAAGGCAAAATATCAGAATTACCAGCAATAGCTGTGGAGACCAGGCCCGAGAACCTTTCTCCACACAATCCTCAGCCTTCCATATGCCTCTTAAGTCGGCATCATCTGTCCAATGTATATTCTACAGGACACGTCAAGCAGAAATCGACATAGCTTTTGTCTCTAGGACCCAGTATACTCATGTCCCTTGGGGCATGCTTTATAATTATATATCTATCACTTAAGACAGCATTTTTAAATATTTATATGCATACTAGGGTCTCAATCTCTGCTGATAAGGTACCTGTCCACGCTGCCACAGCGCTATAAACCCATGCCGACACAATCGCCGGTCTGGGTAGTATAATAGAATGTGCACACTATCTGCAGGATCCCTGAGAATAGCTAGTGCAAACAGGACACCCAAGGGGAAGATTCTCAACACATCCTGGCCCTAGTGGGGAAAGGATACACCCTGAGAATTCTCTTGTGGGAAGCTGCCGTCTCTTGTCTGGAGATTCCCACTCTTTTTCCTCATGAGAGGAGGGAAATTTACCTCAGCATTCTTCCCCTTAACATGTGTACTCTTGTGTCAGGGACAGATGAGTCATCAGTGATATGCAAATCATCTTTTATTCCAATAATCATATATTGAATATCTTTTAGCCCTCTTGGCTGTAATTTTGCATTATCGTAGTTGACAGTGGAGTTAAACTCCGTGTCGATACTTTGTTATTTTGGATAGTGAACATAGAGAGACTCTGAAGGACTCTGTGACATAGGGACAGACCAGGGTAGATTTCCTTTCTGTTCCCTAACCTTTTGTGCAATCATTTTACCTCAGCACTTACACATATCCAAACAGATGTCGGCGTTGTTGACGGAGACACCCTCCCACACACTTATCCGCTCTATCACCTCCTTAGAGGAGCCTTTTACCTCAGACATGTCGACACACGCATACCGACACACCACACACACAGGGGATGCTCTATTTGAAGACAGTTCCTCCACCAGGCCCTTTGGAGAGACAGAGAGAGAGTATGCCAGCACACACCACAGCGCTATATAATACAGAGATGTACACTATACTGAGTGATTTTTCCCCTATAGCAGCTTATATACACAGTTTTGCGCCTATAGCAGCTTATATACACAGTTTTGCGCCTAAATTTATGTGTCCCCCCTCTCTTTTTTACCCTTTGTGTACCAGGATACTGCAGGGGAGAGCCTAGGAAGCTTCCTTCCAGCTGAGCTGTGAAGAGAAAATGGCGCCGGTGTGCTGAGGAAGAAGGCCTGGCCCCCTCAGCGGAGGGCTTCTGTCCTTTTATGTACTTTAATGGTGGGGGTTAATGCACATATACAGTTTATCAGACTGTATTATGTGCTTTTCGCCAAGTAAGGTAATCTAATTGCTGCCCAGGGCGCCCCCCCCCCCCCCCAGCGCCCTGCACCCATCAGTGACCGGAGTGTGTGGTGTGCTAAGGGAGCAATGGCGCACAGCTGCAGTGCTGTGCGCTACCTTAATGAAGACCGGAGTCTTCAGCCGCCGATTTTTAACTTCTCTTCGTTCTTCTGGCTCTGCAAGGGGGACGGTGGCGCGGCTCCGGGACCGGACGACTGAGGACTGGGCCTGTGTTCGATCCCTCTGGAGCTAATGGTGTCCAGTAGCCTTAGAAGCCCAAGCTAGCTGCAAGCAGGTAGGTTCGCTTCTCTCTCCTCAGTCCCACGTAGCAGTGAGTCTGTTGCCAGCAGATCTCACTGAAAATAAAAAACCTAACAAATACTTTCTTTTCTAGGAAGCTCAGGAGAGCCCCTAGGGTGCATCCAGCTCTGGCCGGGCACAGATACTAACTGAGGTCTGGAGGAGGGGCATAGAGGGAGGAGCCAGTGCACACCAGATATAGTAACTAATCTTTCTTTTAAGAGTGCCCAGTCTCCTGCGGAGCCCGTCTATACCCCATGGTCCTTACGGAGTACCCAGCATCCACTAGGACGTCAGAGAAATTACCTTTTTCGGAATACCCTTCCGAGCTAAAATCAGGCGTTCAACCTCCATGCCATCAAACATATCCACGGCAAGTCTTGATAAGCAAACGGCCCCTGTTGCAGAAGGTCCTCGCGAAGAGGAAGAGGCCGTGGATCCCCCAGCAGAAATTCCAGAAGATCTGCGGACCAAGCCAATCTTGGCCAGTACAGAGCAATTTACCCCAAAATAGCCCCTCGGTGAATCTGGTTATTACACTATTTTTAATTCATTTTTAATTTTTTGCAATATATGTGTGTATTTTATTTTATTTACATTATTAAATAATTTTGGTACCTTCCTATTTTCAGTCCATTCATCTCCATATGTTCAAACTAATTGTTTTGATTTGTTCACATCCAAATTGTTGATTGTTTAGTGCTACTATTTTGTTCGATACATGTTGTTCCAGGTATACAGGATTGACTAGACCTGTTTGTTTTAGCAGCTGCTTAAAATTAGCACAGCAGCCCTTCATGCGCCTGATTTAACCTTGGTTAAACCCCCCTTTTTGCTGGAACACATACACTGACTGGAACACCCACGGATTTACCAGGGCATCCACCGCCACTGCCTGTGGATCTCTCGACCTGGAACAGTACCTCCGAAGCTTCTTGTTGAGGTGGGAGGCCATCATGTCTATTTGAGGTACAAAGACTTGTGACCTCCTTGAACACCTCCGGATGGAGGCTTCATTCTCCTGGATGAAGATTGTGTCTGCTGAGAAAGTCCGCTTCCCAGTTGTCCACTCCCGGAATGAAGATTGCTGACAGTGACATTGCGTGCTCTTCTGCCCAGAGGAGGATTCTTATAACCTCTGACATTGCGGCTCTGCTCTTCGTTCCGCCCTGTCGGTTTATGTACGACACCATCGTTACATTGTCCGACTGAACCTGAATGGCCTGATCTTGTAGAAGATGTGCTGCTTGTAGAAGGCCGTTGTACACGGCTCTTAGTTCCAGAATGTTTATCGGAAGGATGGATTCCAGACTTGACCACTTTCCTTGGAAAATTTTCCCTTGGGTGACTGCTCACCAACCTCTGAGACTTGCATCCGTGGTTAGAAGAATCCAATTCTGAATCCTGAACCTTCTGCCCTCGAGAAGGTGAGAAGTTTGCAGCCACCAGAGGAGTGAAATTCTGGCTTTCGGTGACAGGCGTATCCGCTGCTGCATGTGAAAATGAGATCCCAACCATTTGTCCGGGAGATCCAGTTGGAAGGACCGTGCATGAAATCTTCCATACTGTAGGAGGCAACCATCTTCTCCAGAAGGCGAATGCATTGATGAACCGATACCCGTGCAGGCTTCAGGACATCGCGGACCATCGATTGGATCACCAACACTTTTTCCACCGGTAGAAACACCCTCTGTACTTCCTTATCAAGAATCATCCCCAGGAAGGACAGTCTCCTTGTCAGTTCCAAATGTGACTTTGGAAGGTTCAGGATCCACGTGATCCTGGAGTAGTTGAGTTGAGAGAGTAATGCTCTGTAACAGCTTCTCCCTTGCAGACGCCTTTATCAGCAGATCGTCCAGATATGGAATAATGGCCCTCATTCCGAGTAGATCACTCGCTATGGATTTTCACAGCGCACCGATTATGGCTGAACGGGGCTAATCTGCGCATGCATGTGCACCGCAACGTGCAGGCGCGTTGTACGAGTACAAAGAGCTTTGTAGTTTTGCACAGGTTTTAGCGACGCTTGCATTCGCACAGCCGAACGCAAGGAGATTGACAGGAAGTGGGAGTTTCTGGCTGGCAACTGATCGTTTTCTAGGAGTGTTTGGAAAAACGCAGGCATGGCCGGGCGTTTGCAGGGTGGGTTTCTGATGTAATTACCGGAATCTTTGTCGCAGCAATCATCATACAAATAATTAACTACAGGGCTGGTATTGTTCTGCACAAAATGTGTTCGCTGCCTCGCGGCTGCACAGGCGTTCGCACTCCTGCAAAGTAACAAATACATTCCCCCGTGGGCGGCGACTATGCATTTGCACGGCTGCTAGTAGCTAGCGAGTGATCAACTCGGAATGAGGGCCAATGTTCAGGAGTAGTATCATCTCTGCCATGACCTTGATGAACACCCTCAGTGCTTTGGAGAGGCCAGAAGGCAGCACCTGGAACTGATAGTGACAGTCTAGCAGTGTAAATCTCAGATAGGCATGGTGAGGCGGCCAGATTCGAACGTGAAGGTACACATCCTTGATATCCAGGAATACCAGGAATTCCCCCTCCTCCAGACCGGAGATCACCGCTCTCAGAAACTCCATCTTGAATTTGAATTCCCTCAAGTAGGGGTTCAATGACTTTAGGTTTAATATCGGCCTTACCGAACCATCCAGTTTCGGTACCACAAACAGGTTTGAGTAATAACTCTTTTGGTGTAGGTGAGGTGGAACTGGAACAATTACATTTGTTTGTACCAATTTTTGAATGGCTTCCTGTAGGATAGCACTTTCTGTCAGAGAGAATCTATCTTTCTGATGGCACTGGTACGATCCACGTAGATCCTTAATGCCCGTACTACGTCCAGCGACGCCTCTCCTGCAAAAAGTCCCGATAACTGAAAAGCCGGGACTACAATTTCTTCATTAATGTGGAATTTAGACACCACCTCGGAAGATACCCAGACCTAGTTCTGAGAACTGCTTTATCTGGATAAAAAGTCAGAAAAGGAGAACGACTAGACAGCGCTCCTAAATCTGACACTCTTCTAGCTGATGCCATAGTCAGTAGAAAGAGAAGTTTAGCTGTCAACCATTTAAGATCCGCTTTATTAAGTGGTTCAAATGGAGCAACTTGAAGGGCTTTCAGGACTAAATTTAATTCCCAAGGCACTGTAGGAGGAACAAAGGGAGGTTGAATGTGCAGCATTCCCTTGAAGAAAGTACGCACGTCCTGTAAATTGGCAACTTTTCTTTTGGAACCCTACAGTCAACGCTGATACTTGTACTCTCAAGGAAGCCACCTTCAAACCCTTATCCATTCCCGCCTGAAGTAATGCTAAGACCCTGGAAACTTGGAAAGATTACGGGTCCATATTTCTTTTACTGCACCAATGAATATAGGCCTGCCATATTCGGTAATAAATGCGAGGTGAGGAGGATTTCCTTGCCCTGAGCAATATTTGAATTTACCTGTAGCGAGAATCCTTTTGACTTCAGGATAGAGGTTTCAAGAGCCACGCTGTCAACGATAGTCAATCCAGATGCCTGTGGTAACAAGGATCCTGCATTAGTAGATATGGACGTTGTGAGAGTAGTCGTGGAGCATCCATCAACATTCTCTGTAGATCTGTGTACCAATGTCTTCTGGGCCAAGCCGGAGCTATTAGAATCCCAGCACCCTTTGCTTCTTTTATCTTCCTCACCACCCTGGTAGCAGGATGATCGGAGGAAACAGATACGCCAGATGAAACTCCCATTTCACTGACAGGGCGTCCACAAAGATCGCTCCGGGATCCTTTGTTCTTGACCCGTACACGGGCACTTTGTTGTTCAGACGGGACGCTATGAGCTCTATCTCTGGCAAACCCCACTTGTCTGCCAGAGTCTGAAAGAGTTCCGGGTGTAGAGCCCATTCGCTTGCTTGAATGGGGTGTCGACTGAGAAAGTCTGCTTCCCAGTTTAGGACTTCCGGAACTAATACTGCGGACAATGCTGGAAGATGGAGTTCTGCCCACTTTAGTATGTGACTTACCTCCTTCATTAAAATATAAAAAGTACTAAATTGCGCTATAAACTGGATTTTTTAGCAGCTTAATTCAAGGTTCTCATATAGTGTGAAAGTAAAAAAGCGCTTGATATGTGTAAATATGTGTATGCGCAAAACCTGTGGAAAAAGAAAGATTAGTAAAAGTGTTTACAGCCCTTTTTGGACTATTTGGGATTGGATTGCAGTTCAGCTAAAAAAGATCAGGATAACTATCTACCCATATCTAAATAATTATCAGTCCGTAAGTTGTTAATAACTGATATTTGTATAAGGAGTATCTTACCCCTGTTCGTTCTTGCTTTTTAGCAGCGGTCCCGGCACCCGTAGCACACGGTGCTGTTGTCAGGTAGGAGGCTGATGTCTGGCCGCTCTTTGATCAGCGGCTGAGTGGCTGGCGGCCGGCTGGCGGCTTTGATTGGCAGCTAGCTGGCTGCTAGTTCTCCGTCCAAGTGGCTGGCGGCCGGCTGACGGCTTTAATTAGTGGCTGGCTGGCTGCTAGTTCCCCGTCCGTGTTGCACAGTCTGATTTTGCAAATTCAGTGCACAGTAGGGGTTCCTTAGTGTTAAACCCAACGTGTTTCAGGCGTAAGCCCTTCATCTAGGATGAAGGGCTTACGCCTGAAACGCGTTGGAATACACAGCCACTCAGCCGCTGATCAAAGAGCGGCCAGACATCAGCCTCCTACCTAACAACAGCACCATGTGCTACGGGTGCCGGGACCGCTGCTAAAAAGCAAGAACAAACAGGGGTAAGATACTCCTTATACAAATATCAGTTATTAACAACTTACGGACTGATAATTATTTAGATAGGGGTAGATAAATATCCTGATCTTTTTTGGCTGAACTGCAATCCAATCCCAAATAGTCCAAAAAGGGCTGTAAACACTTTTACTAATCTTTCTTTTTCCACAGGTTTTGAACATACACATATTTACACATATCAAGCGCTTTTTTACTTTCACATTACCTCCTTCATTGCTGTTTGACTGCGTGTTCTTCCCTGATGGTTGAGGTATGCTACCGCCATTACATTGTCCGAGCGGATCTGGACTGGTCTTCCTTGAAGAATGTCCTTTGCCTGAATCAGTGCCATGTATATGGCCCGAAGTTCTATCAGATTTATTGGCAGGCAACTTTCTTCTGCGGTCCATTGGTCCTGGAACCATAATCTTCCAGACACTGCTCCCCAGCTCTGAAGACTGGCATCTGTTGTCAGCATCTCCCAATCTGATATCCAAAAGGGTCTTTCCTTGTCCAGATGGGATGTCTGTAGCCACCAGGCTAAAGACCTTTTTACCTTTACTGGAAGTACCATCATTTGTTTCTTTATTGTCTGATGTATTCCATTCCATCTGGCCAGAATCAGCTGCTGCCGAGGTCTTGAGTGGAATTGTGAATACTCCACCATGTTGAATGTTGACACCATCAAACCCATCAGTTGCATCACTGTGTGGATTGATATTGTTTTACTGTGTAACAACTCCTGACTCATTAACTGCATCTTGGATATCTTGTCCCGAGGTAAAAATATTTTCTGCAGACATGAATCCAATACAGCCCCCAAGTAATTCATCCTTTGTGACGGAACTAGAGACAATTTTGCCCAATTTCTGAGCCATCCGTGCCTCTGCAGACATGTTATTGTCTGTTGGAGATGGTCCAGGAGCATTTCCTGTGATTGTGCTAGAATTAACAGGTCGTCGAGGTATGGAAAAATCCTTATCCCCTGCTTGCGAAAATAAGTTGCCATAACCACCATGCTCTTGGTAAACACTCTGGGTGCCGTGGCTAACCCAAAAGGTAAAGCTTGGAACTGAAAATGCCGCTGGAGGATAGCGAACCTGAGACAGCACTGATGAGACAGTGCTATAGGATCATGTAGGTAAGCATCCTGAATATCCAGGGATACCATATAATCCCCTGGTTCCATGGCTAAAGCTATGGAGCGTAGCGTCTCCATGTGAAACCGTGGGACCCAAATATACTTGTTCAGCATTTTGAGATTGAGAACAGGCCGGTATGACCCATTTGGCTTCTGAACCAAAAACAGGTTGGAGGAAAACCCCTGTCCCCGTTGTGCAGGGGGTACTGGAATGATTACTCCTGACTGAAGCAATTTCTGAACAGCTTCTTGCAAAGCCCTGGCCTTCGTCTCTACCCGAGATGGGCTGGTGCAGAAGAACCTTCGAGGAGGATGCTTCTTGAAGGAAAAATATAACCCAGTGATACCACTTCTTGCACACAGGCATCTGTTGTAAACTGCTGCCATATCTGTGCAAACTGAAGAACTCTGCCCCCTACCATAGGGTTCCCCAGGAGGAGGCCCGCATCATCAAACTGATGGTTAATTCTCTGGTTTTGAGGCTGGCATTCTGAGAGCCCATTGCTTTTACGCCTTACCAAATTTATTGTATTGGGACTGCTTGCGATCACTTTTTTCTCTTTCTTTTCCTTGTAACCCAAAGGGCCAAAAAGTAGGACCCCTACGTTTGGGGTTATATGTGGAAGGAAATTTTACCTTTTTGGAGTCTGCTTCTGACTCCAGAATATCTGTCAATTCTTTTACCAAACAGAATGCTTCCAGTAAAAGGCAAAGATTCCAGAACCTTCTTCTGAATCAGCTTTCCATGTACATAACCAAAGTGCTCTGCGAGCAGCTATTGTTGAAGCTGATGCCCTGGAGGTGATAGAACCCATATCTAATGCTGCTTCTTCCAGGAACATTGCAGCCTGTTTTATGTGAGCTATATAGGATTCTTGCTCCCTTGAAGGCACTGAAAGACCGTCTTCCAGCACCTCTATCCAGGCAGCAACTGCTTTTGCCATCCAAGCTGAAGCCATGGCTGGCTTTAGGACTGCCCCTGAAACCCATCCACTCTTCAATCCGTGACATCATCAAATGAAGTTGATGGCAAAGGCAATATAGAATTTCGCTGGTGAGGGAAATGATATACCGTAAGTAGGGAGCTGCATGTATGGGTTATTAGTGTACCCCATTCCTGGTAGTGAAGCTGTAGGAATTACCCATTCAGCTATACTGGACAAGGTCTGTGCAAACATCGCCCAAGGTGGATCTATCTGTACCTGACCTTGAACAGGGATTTGCCTTGTAATTTGCTGAAACGCAAAACAATTTACACATAAACCATCCTGTACCAGATCCTGAGAGGATAATACAAATTTGCAAGACAAACATGATATGAGTGTTGGTGTTGCTATGAGTTTACCCTCGTGACTTTCGCCGCTCATAGACATGATAAATAATCAGCACTTTCACAGTGTCCTACATAATTTGTGACTGTAACCAATTTAACCTTCTAAAGTGATATCAATCTGACCCTACCCATGCACCAGCATTGAGGATCAGAAGACACAACTGACAAACATATATAAAGTCAGCAATCCCACTGTCAGTCACATGTTATATATTAGTCATATGAGCACATAATCAACTACAAACACATTTTAAAGTATGTAGGAGTACATATTACTGAATTCTGTTTTATACAGATCTTAAAGTATTCAGATGCATTGCGAAGAAAACCACAGTATTGTACACAGACTCATATGCAATAGGCCAGTGGTTTCCAAACTTTTTTGAATCACGGCGCCCTAGAATATCAGAATTTTTTTCACGGCACCCCTTGGCCAAACATTTCTTATTGAGAAATTTAGAAACAAATATTATATTAAGTAGATTGCGTTTATATGTCATCCTTAGGGTCAGTTGTGTGGTGAGGGACAAGATTTGCTTCTGTTTGACCACATATTTTTTGACTGGCAGCCACCAGCACTGGTTTTGCCTATTATATTGAACATGAATAATTTGAATTAGTCCCAGACCACCAACCCAGGGCACCCCTGCAAGTGTCCCGAGGCACCCCAGGGAGCTACGGCACACAGTTTGGGAACCTCTGCAATAGGCACTTAAATGTAACTATTCATACTGACAAAAGTAATGAATTGGCCAATGCACGGAAGCCTGCAAACCGTTCGTCAAGGTACCCCACCTTCTTGCAGGTCCTACACTATCACAGAGTCTTAAAAATTAAAACCTGGCAACTGTATCACACATAATATAACTGCAAATATGCCCACTAGGTTTAATGTGTACCTGCCATATACCGTACGGCTGATAAATTACTAAAGAACAGCTGACACAGGTTTAGAACAATTGAGCTTACATAGGGGAGCATGAAATAGCTTGTGGCCACAGTTAATAAGAGTTAACCAAAGATTAACCCTGCAATATAGAAACAAATATAAAACCACAGCACTCGCCACCCCAGAAGCGGGGTGCAGTGTCTGCACTCACCACTCATAGGGTGGGGTGCATGTAGCCGAAAGCCACCAACCCAAATACATACAAACAGGAAATTCAGCACTCACCATAGCCAGCTCAGTTTTTATTGCAGGGTTAATCTTTGGTTAACTCTTATTAACTGAGGCCACAAGCTATTTCATGCTCCCCTATGTAAGCTCAATTGTTCTAAACCTGTGTCAGCTGTTCTTTAGTAATTTATCAGCCAGTGTCAGGTGACTAGTGTACCTTTAAAAGCCATAAGGTGTGTGGCAGGTGCACATTAAACCTAGTGGGCATGTTTGCAGTTATATTATGTGTGATACAGTTGCCAGGTTTTAGTTTTTTAGACTTTGTGATAGTGTAGGACCTGCAAGAAGGTGGGGTACCTTGGCGAGCGGTTGGCAGGATTCCGTGCATTGGCCAATTCACTAACTAAACCCCCATCATTTATTTATTGATGTTGTGAGGATAAGTGAGCTTGCTATGGTGAGTGCTGAATTTTCTGTTTGTAAATATATATTGTATATATTATGCAGAAAGAAATCGGCGGCACTCCAGAATTTAGTCAAACAAAACTTGTGTATTAAAGCATCACAAGATACAATATGTAACCGACGTTTCGGGGCCCGTAGCCCCTTCTTCAAGGTGTATGTGATGTGTGTCTAAAGCTTACCTTATAGCCCGTGGATTACCCGCCAAACGAACGTGAAGACGGACGCCTCCGGCCACTCTGTCCCCGCCGCGCTCCCTGGACTTCCGGGGTCCGCTACAGATGACGTCACGCGTCCATGCGTCGGGTTGCTATGGTAGCAGCCGGCGCATAGGATCGCGCTGGCCGGGGCTGTCAAAACACAAATAAGTGATAAAAAAATTTAAATGTGGAGCCCCCATGCATAACATGCCTGTATGCAGTACAAATTAAGGGATATTCCCTGGAGCATAGACATAGAGATGGAAAAATTAATGGGGTGGTGATATATGTAAAGTGGAAAACCTCCTATAATCAGGAGCCGTAGTGGCCTGAAAGGAAATGGTGCTGATGGCCGTGAAGCTAAATTGTGGTCACACTCCCCAGATATCAGCTGGTTGGAACCCCATTGTGAAGTCACCATGTGTGCAGGGTGTCTATTAGCCTTAGTTGTGACCCCAACATCTGTGACAAGTAAACGAACAATGACATTCTTTAGATTCCCCCTATTTGGTTCTGTGTGAAGAACACTCTAAAGTCCATTATGCTACATCCATCATGTATTCAGTACCACTTAGTGCAGGGAATTCCATGCTATGTTCTCATTTAAGCCCATAGGACTTATAGTGTTGAGTTTGAAAATCCATCTTGCTTCCAACATGAGGAGTTTTCCCCCTCTATCTCCTCCTCGGATGGTATCTGGTACTTGATCTATAAGTATATGCTTGAGTGAGTTCAGTGGGTGTTTCATCTCAGCAAAGTGCCTGGCTATAGGTTGATCGATTTTCTTCCCAGACAGTGCTTGGCTGATGGCAGATCTGTGTAAAGCCATACGTTCTCTTGCTGTCCTGATGGTCTTCCCCACATAGCCTTTGCCACATGGGCATGTTATAAGATAGACTATATATTTGGAAGTGCAAGTTAGGACTTGCCTTATTTGTCCCACCTTCTCAGACAGGGGAAACTTGAAGGAAGATCCTGTCAGCATATGTGTACACGTGGTACAACCTAGGCACCTATAGCATCCAGGTTTTTTGGTTAGAAAGTTGGAAGGGGAAATATCACTAAACCCTGTTATGTCTGGGTGGACTATACTGTCCTTGATATTTTTTCCCCTCAGGAAACAAGCCATGGGTCTCTTAGATCTAAAACATTTGAGATTTTCATCTGTCGCCACTATGGGCCAGAGAGCTCTCACTACTCTCTGGACCACTGGGCTGGTGGTAGTATATGTTGTTTTCCATGGAATTACCTGTTGGATTGATTCTGTGGGCTCGGCAGATGGTGTAAATTGGCTTTCCATTGATAGAATCTCCTCCTTCTGCTGTATTAATAAGGACCTGTTGTATCCTCTTTGAACAAATTTATGAATTAAGGAGTCAAGTTGAGTTGTCAACGTCGTTCTGTCACTGTTGATCCTAGCTAATCTCAACATTTGAGATTTAGGTAGACCTTTGATTAAAGGTCTCGGGTGGTGGCTGTTGGCCCTCAAGAGATTATTCTTGTCTGTTGGTTTAGTGTAAACTGACGTAGACACGACTTGATTTAGACACGTGACATGGACATCCAGATAATCTGCCTCTGTGGTACTGAATTTAAAGGTGAACTTGATGGCTGCTAAGGTTTAAAGTATAAGCATATCCTTACATGGTTTCATTAATAAGGTTTACAGTATTTCACTCTGGGTGCGTCCACGCCGCATGTACGTTGTACCCACGGCACAGCGTCTGATATGCTAAGTGCGTATCAATACGGTACTCAGTACGCAAATAGCGTACTTAGTAAGTAGCGTGAATCCATGTGCATACGTGCCGCGTGTGTTGTGCCCACGGCACAGCGTCTGATACGCTAAGTGCGTATCAATGCGGTACTCAGTACGCAAATAGCGTACTTAGTACATGGTGTGTGTAATTAGTCTAGTGGCCATAGCCGCTCCACGGTAATAGCAAACCTAGTGATATAGCTTTGTGTTTTAAGATAATAATTGACATTATCAATAGGGACCCCCATACCTGCTCTCCCCTGTACAATACATGACAGTCTACTCTTACCCAGTGATGTGAGGGGCCGGTGATTCTCCATCATCACGTCCTTGTACAGACCCCTGTGTTCCTCTATATACTCCCCCTCCTGCATGGAGACATAGACCGTGACATCCTGACACCTTATAGGAACCTGACACACACAGTGATACAGTCATCACTGAGACACATCCCCTGGTGTTACTGTATAATGTCCCATTCCCAGCAGTCACCTCTCCAGTCATCACCCAGACACATCCCCTGGTGTTACTGTATAATGTCCCATTCCCAGCAGTCACCTCTCCAGTCATCACCCAGACACATCCCCTGGTGTTACTGTATAATGTACCATTCCCAGCAGTCACCTCTCCAGTCATCACCCAGACACATCCCCTGGTGTTACTGTATAATGTCCCATTCTCCAGCAGTCACCTCTCCAGTCATCACCCAGACACATCCCCTGGTGTTACTGTATAATGTCCCATTCTCCAGCAGTCACCTCTCCAGTCATCACCCAGACACATCCCCTGGTGTTACTGTATAATGCCCCATTCCCAGCAGTCACCTCTCCAGTCATCACCCAGACACATCCCCTGGTGTTACTGTATAATGTCCCATTCTCCAGCAGTCACCTCTCCAGTCATCACCCAGACACATCCCCTGGTGTTACTGTATAATGCCCCATTCCCAGCAGTCACCTCTCCAGTCATCACCCAGACACATCCCCTGGTGTTACTGTATAATGTCCCATTCCCAGCAGTCACCTCTCCAGTCATCACCCAGACACATCCCCCGGTGTTACTGTATAATGCACCATTCCCAGCAGTCACCTTTCCAGTCATCACCCAGACACGTCCCCTGGTGTTACTGTATAATGCACCATTCCCAGCAGTCACCTCTCCAGTCATCACCCAAACACATTCCCCGGTGTTACTGTATAATGCACCATTCCCAGCAGTCACCTCTCCAGTCATCACCCAGACACGTCCCCCGGTGTTACTGTATAATCTCCCATTCCCAGTAATCACCTCTCCAGTCAGCAGCTGAATGATCTTGTTGGTGAGTTCCAGGATCTTCTGGTCACTGTGTCTCTCCTTTGTCAGTGAGTGAGGTGTAGGCACCGCGATGGGGCTTTGGATCCTGTACAGTCCTCCTAACACACGGGTACGGCTGCTGGGTGTCTCACACTCATTGGATGTCTTCTTCACTACAGTGTAATCCTGTGTATTGTGGGAGGCATCAAATATCAACGTATACACTCTCACATCCCCTCACCTCCCCAGTCATGCCCCCATATTATTACTATAGATATAAATGATGTCACTGTGACGCTCCCAGATCCCCTCACCTCCCCAGTCAGTATTATTACTATAGATATAAGTGATGTCACTGTGATACTCCCACATCCTCACCTCCCCAGTCCTGTCCCTGTATTATTATTATAGATAAAAGTGATGTCACTGTGACACTCCCAGATCCTCTTACCTCCCCTGTCATGTTCCAGTATTATTACTATAGATATAAGGTCACAGTGATGCTCTCAGATCCCCTCACCTCCCCAGTCATGTCCCTGTATTTTTATTACTATAGATATAAGGTTACAGTGATGCTCCCAGATCCCCTCACCTCCCCAGTCATGTCCCTGTATTAGTATTATTATTATAGATATAAGTGATGTCACTGTGACACTCCCAAGTCCCCCTCACCTCCCCAGTCATGTTCCTGTATTATTACTATAGATATAAGGTCACTGTGACTCTCCCAGATACTCTAACCTCCCCAGTCATGTCCCTATATTATTAATATAAATATAAGTAATTTCACTGTGACACTCCCAGACCCCCTCACCTCCCCAGTCATGTCTCTGTATTATTACTATAGATATAAGTGATGTCACTGTGATGCTCCCAGATAACCTCACCTCTCCAGTCATGTCTCTGTATTATTACTATAGATATAAGTGATATCAAAGTGACACTTCCAGACCCCCTCACCTCCCCAGTCATGTCCCTGTATTACTATAGATATAAGTGATGTCACTGTGACGCTCCCAGATCCCCTCACCTGCCCAGTCATGTCCCTGTATTATTTCTATATATATAAGTGACATCAGAGTGACTATCCCAGACCCCCTCACCTCCCCAGTCATGTCCCTGTATTATTACTATAGATATAAGTGATTTCACAGTGACAGGTGTGTGATATACAATTGCTTCATACTGAGCAATATTTTCAATCCCCACAATTACATATAATAAAATTAATAATAATAATAATAATAGCAAGATCCTCTCACCTCCCCAGTCATGTTCCTGTATTATTACTATAGATATAAGTGATGTCCCTGTAGTGCTCCCAGAATCCCTCACCTCCCCAGTCATGTCCCTGAGTTATTACTATAGATATAATGTCACAGTGATGTTCCCATATCCTATCACCTCCCCATTCATGTCCCGGTATTAATACTATAGATATTAGTGAGGTCACTGTGACACTCCCAGATCCCCTCAGCTCCCCAGTCATGTCCCTGTATTATTACTATAGTTATAAGTGATGTCACTGTGACTCGCCCAGAACCTCTCACCTCCCCAGCAGTCATGTCCCTGTATTATTACTATAGATATAAGGTCACTGTGATGCTCCCAGATCCCCTCACCTCCCCAGTCTTGTCCCTGTATTATTACTATAGATATTAGTTATGTCACTGTGACACTCCCAGGTCACCCTCACCTCCCCAGTAATGTCCCTGTATTATTACTATAGATATTAGTGATGTCACTGTGACTCTCCCAGATCCTCTCACCTCCCCAGTCATGTCCCTGTATTATTACTATAGATATATGGTCACTGTGACTCTCCCAGATCCTCTCACCTCCTCAGTCATGTCCCTGTATTATTACTATAGATATAAGGTCACTGTGACGCTCCCAGATCCCCTCACCTCCCCAGTCATGTCCCTGTATTATTAATATAGATATAAGGTCACTGTGACACTCAAAGATCCACTCACCTCCCCAGTCAGCAGGTAGATGATCTCCAGGGTGATATTTATTATCCTCTCAGTCCTGTGACTCCTGTCCTTGTCCATCCTCGGTGAATCAAAGAGAATACAGAATGTGTGATATGTAATAAAGACTCCGTTCCTCACAGCTGGAGTTCCTTGGAATAAATATAACACATAAAACATATTGCACATGTAACATAGTAAAAGTGGAATAGAGTGGTCATTAAGTCTCCTATTTCCCCACAGCCATAGAGTCCTGGTCAGTGTCTCCAAGGTTCCTGTGACCCAGCCCCATAAGGCTGTACTGCATAGTGGGCCTGATCTAGAGTGTAGCACTATTGTGGGTGGAGTCACAATGAGCTGATGTTCGGTACACCGCTCATGTGCACGACCCGTACGGAACATGTGACACTCCTAGATCCCCCTCACCTCCCCGGTCATGTCCCTGTATTATTACTATAGATATATGTGATGTCACTGTGACACTCCCAGGTCCCCCTCACCTCCCCAGTCATGTCCCTGTTTTATTACTATAGATATTAGTGATGTCACTGTGACACTCCCAGATTCCATCACCTCTCCAGTCATGTCCTTGTATTATTACTATAGATATGTGATTTCACTGTGACACTCCCAGATACCCTCACCTCCCCAGTCATGTTCCTGTATTATGTATTATTACTAGAGATATAAGTGATGTCACTGTGACATTCCCAGATACCCTCACCTCCCCAGTCATGTCCCTGTATTATTTCTATATATATGTGACATCAGAGTGACTATCCCAGACCCCCTCACCTCCCCAGTCATGCCCCTGTATTATTACTATAGATATAAGTGATGTCACAGTGACAGTCCCAGAAGTGTGATATACATTTGCTTTATACTGCTCCAATTATCATCTGTTACACATACCACTGCACCTGTGTATAATGCCCACGTGTGTATACCTCTGCACCTGTGTATAATGCCCACGTGTGTATGCCTCTGCACCTGTGTATAATGCCCACGTGTGTATACTACTGCACCTGTGTCTAATGCCCACGTGTGTATACCTCTGCACCTGTGTATAATGCCCACGTGTATATACCTCTGCACCTGTGTCTAATGCCCACGTGTGTATACCTCTGCACCTGTGTATAATGCCCACGTGTATATACCTCTGCACCTGTGTCTAATGCCCACGTGTGTATACCTCTCCACCTGTGTATAATGCCCACGTGTATATACCTCTGCACCTGTGTCTAATGCCCACGTGTGTATACCTCTGCACCTGTGTATAATGCCCACGTGTGTATACCACTGCACCTGTGTCTAATGCCCACGTGTGTATACCTCTGCACCTGCGTATAATGCCCACGTGTGTATACCTCTGCACCTGTGTATAATGCCCACGTGTATATACCACTGCACCTGTGTCTAATGCCCAAATGTGTATATACCTCTGCACCTGTGTATAGTGTCCACATGTATATACCACTGCACCTGTGTCTAATGCCCACGTGTATATACCTCTGCACCTGTGTCTAATGCCCACGTGTGTATACCACTGCACCTGTGTATCATGCCCACGTGTGTATACCTCTGCACCTGCGTATAATGCCCACGTGTGTATACCTCTGCACCTGTGTATAATGCCCACGTGTATATACCACTGCACCTGTGTCTAATGCCCACGTGTATATACCTCTGCACCTGTGTCTAATGCCCACGTGTATATACTACTGCACCTGTGTATAATGCCCACGTGTATATACTACTGCACCTGTGTATAATGCCCACGTGTATATACTACTGCACCTGTGTATAATGACCACGTGTATATACCTCTGCACCTGTGTATAATGCCCACGTGTGTATACCTCTGCACCTGTGTATAATGCCCACGTGTGTATACCTCTGCACCTGCGTATAATGCCCACGTGTATATACCTCTGCACCTGTGTATAATGCCCACGTGTATATACCTCTGCACCTGTGTATAATGCCCACGTGTATATACTACTGCACCTGTGTCTAATGCCCACGTGTATATACTACAGCACCTGTGTATAATGCCCACGTGTATATACCACTGCACCTGTGTATAATGCCCACGTGTATATACCACTGCACCTGTGTATAATGCCCACGTGTATATACTACTGCACCTGTGTATAATGCCCACGTGTATATACCTCTGCACCTGTGTATCATGCCCACGTGTGTATACTGCTGCACCTGTGTCTAATGCCCACGTGTATATACCTCTGCACCTGTGTATATAGCCCACGTGTATATACCACTGCACCTGTGTATAATGCTCACGTGTGTATACCTCTGCACCTGTGTATAATGCCCACGTGTGTATACCTCTGCACCTGTGTCTAATGCCCACGTGTGTATACCTCTGCACCTGTGTATAATGCCCACGTGTGTATACCTCTGCACCTGTGTCTAATGCCCACGTGTGTATACCTCTGCACCTGTGTATAATGCCCACGTGTATATACCTCTGCACCTGTGTCTAATGCCCACGTGTGTATACCTCTGCACCTGTGTATAATGCCCACGTGTATATACCTCTGCACCTGTGTATAATGCCCACGTGTGTATACCTCTGCACCTGTGTATAATGGCCACGTGTGTATACCTCTGCACCTGTGTATAATGCCCACGTGTGTATACCTCTGCACCTGTGTACAATGCCCACGTGTATATACCACTGCACCTGTGTATCATGCCCACGTGTGTATACCTCTGCACCTGCGTATAATGCCCACGTGTGTATACCTCTGCACCTGTGTCTAATGCCCACGTGTGTATACCTCTGCACCTGTGTCTAATGCCCACGTGTATATACTACTGCACCTGTGTCTAATGCCCACGTGTGTATACCTCTGCACCTGTGTATAGTGCCCACGTGTATATACCTCTGCACCTGTGTATAATGCCCACGTGTGTATACCTCTGCACCTGTGTATAATGCCCACGTGTGTATACCTCTGCACCTGTGTATAATGCCCACGTGTGTATACCTCTGCACCTGTGTCTAATGCCCACGTGTGTATACCTCTGCACCTGTGTATAATGCCCACGTGTGTATACCTCTGCACCTGTGTATAATGCCCACGTGTATATACCTCTGCACCTGTGTATAATGCCCACGTGTGTATACCTCTGCACCTGTGTCTAATGCCCACGTGTATATACTACTGCACCTGTGTCTAATGCCCACGTGTGTATACCTCTGCACCTGTGTATAGTGCCCACGTGTATATACCTCTGCACCTGTGTATAATGCCCACGTGTGTATACCTCTGCACCTGTGTATAATGCCCACGTGTGTATACCTCTGCACCTGTGTCTAATGCCCACGTGTGTATACCTCTGCACCTGCGTATAATGCCCACGTGTATATACTACTGCACCTGTGTCTAATGCCCACGTGTATATACCTCTGCACCTGTGTCTAATGCCCACGTGTATATACCACTGCACCTGTGTCTAATGCCCACGTGTATATACCTCTGCACCTGTGTATAATGCCCACGTGTGTATACCTCTGCACCTGTGTCTAATGCCCACGTGTGTATACCTCTGCACCTGTGTATCATGCCCACGTGTGTATACCTCTGCACCTGTGTATCATGCCCACGTGTATATACCTCTGCACCTGTGTATAATGCCCACGTGTGTATACCTCTGCACCAGTGTATAATGCCCACGTGTATATACCTCTGCACCTGTGTATAGTGCCCACGTGTGTATACCTCTGCACCTGTGTATAATGCCCATGTGTGTATACCTCTGCACCTGTGTATAATGCCCACGTGTATATACCTCTGCACCTGTGTATAATGCCCACGTGTGTATACCTCTGCACCTGTGTATAATGCCCACGTGTATATACCACTGCACCTGTGTATAATGCCCACGTGTGTATACCTCTGCACCTGTGTATAATGCCCACGTGTGTATACCTCTGCACCTGTGTATAATGCCCACGTGTGTATACCTCTGCACCTGTGTATAATGCCCACGTGTGTATACCTCTGCACCTGTGTCTAATGCCCACGTGTGTATACCTCTGCACCTGTGTATAATGCCCACGTGTGTATACCTCTGCACCTGTGTATAATGCCCACGTGTATATACCTCTGCACCTGTGTATAATGCCCACGTGTGTATACCTCTGCACCTGTGTCTAATGCCCACGTGTATATACTACTGCACCTGTGTCTAATGCCCACGTGTGTATACCTCTGCAACTGTGTATAGTGCCCACGTGTATATACCTCTGCACCTGTGTATAATGCCCACGTGTGTATACCTCTGCACCTGTGTATAATGCCCACGTGTGTATACCTCTGCACCTGTGTCTAATGCCCACGTGTGTATACCTCTGCACCTGCGTATAATGCCCACGTGTATATACTACTGCACCTGTGTCTAATGCCCACGTGTATATACCTTTGCACCTGTGTCTAATGCCCACGTGTATATACCACTGCACCTGTGTCTAATGCCCACGTGTATATACCTCTGCACCTGTGTATAATGCCCACGTGTGTATACCTCTGCACCTGTGTCTAATGCCCACGTGTGTATACCTCTGCACCTGTGTATCATGCCCACGTGTGTATACCTCTGCACCTGTGTATCATGCCCACGTGTATATACCTCTGCACCTGTGTATAATGCCCACGTGTGTATACCTCTGCACCAGTGTATAATGCCCACGTGTATATACCTCTGCACCTGTGTATAGTGCCCACGTGTGTATACCTCTGCACCTGTGTATAATGCCCATGTGTGTATACCTCTGCACCTGTGTATAATGCCCACGTGTATATACCTCTGCACCTGTGTATAATGCCCACGTGTGTATACCTCTGCACCTGTGTATAATGCCCACGTGTATATACCACTGCACCTGTGTATAATGCCCACGTGTGTATACCTCTGCACCTGTGTATAATGCCCACGTGTATATACCTCTGCACCTGCGTATAATGCTCACGTGTGTATACCTCTGCACCTGTGTATCATGCCCACGTGTGTATACCTCTGCACCAGTGTATAATGCCCACGTGTATATACCTCTGCACCTGTGTATAGTGCCCACGTGTGTATACCTCTGCACCTGTGTATAATGTCCACATGTATATACCACTGCACCTGTGTCTAATGCCCACGTGTGTATACCTCTGCACCTGTGTATAATGCCCACGTGTGTATACCTCTGCACCTGTGTCTAATGCCCACGTGTATATACCTCTGCACCTGTGTCTAATGCCCACGTGTGTATACCTCTGCACCTGTGTCTAATGCCCACGTGTGTATACCTCTGCACCTGTGTATAATGCCCACGTGTATATACCTCTGCACCTGTGTATAGTGCCCACGTGTGTATACCTCTGCACCTGTGTATAATGTCCACATGTATATACCACTGCACCTGTGTCTAATGCCCACGTGTATATACCTCTGCACCTGTGTCTAATGCCCACGTGTATATACCTCTGCACCTGTGTCTAATGCCCACGTGTGTATACCTCTGCACCTGTGTCTAATGCCCACGTGTGTATACCTCTGCACCTGTGTCTAATGCCCACGTGTATATACCTCTGAACCTGTGTCTAATGCCCACGTGTGTATACCTCTGCACCTGTGTCTAATGCCCACGTGTGTATACCTCTGCACCTGTGTATCATGCCCACGTGTGCATACCTCTGCACCTGCGTATAATGCCCACGTGTATATACTACTGCACCTGTGTCTAATGCCCACGTGTATATACTACTGCACCTGTGTATAATGCCCACGTGTATATACCTCTGCACCTGTGTATAATGCCCACGTGTATATACCACTGCACCTGTGTCTAATGCCCACGTGTATATACTACTGCACCTGTGTATAATGCCCACGTGTATATACCTCTGCACCTGTGTATAATGCCCACGTGTATATACCACTGCACCTGTGTATAATGCCCACGTGTATATACCTCTGCACCTGTGTATAATGCCCACGTGTGTATACCTCTGCACCTGTGTATAATGCCCACATGTGTATACCTCTGCACCTGTGTCTAATGCCCACGTGTGTATACCTCTGCACCTGTGTATAATGCCCACGTGTGTATACCTCTGCACCTGTGTATAATGCCCACGTGTGTATACCTCTGCACCTGTGTCTAATGCTCACGTGTGTATACCACTGCACCTGTGTATAATGCCCACGTGTGTATACCACTGCACCTGTGTATCATGCCCACGTGTGTATACCTCTGCACCTGTGTCTAATGCCCACGTGTGTATACCTCTGCACCTGTGTCTAATGCCCACGTGTATATACCTCTGCACCTGTGTCTAATGCCCACGTGTGTATACCTCTGCACCTGTGTATAATGCCCACGTGTGTATACCTCTGCACCTGTGTCTAATGCCCACGTGTGTATACCTCTGCACCTGTGTATAATGCCCACGTGTATATACCTCTGCACCTGTGTATAATGCCCACGTGTGTATACCTCTGCACCTGTGTATAATGCCCACGTGTGTATACCTCTGCACCTGTGTATAAAATGCCCACGTGTATATACCTCTGCACCTGTGTATAATGCCCACGTGTATATACCTCTGCACCTGTGTATATAGCCCACGTGTATATACCTCTGCACCTGTGTCTAATGCCCACGTGTATATACCTCTGCACCTGTGTATAATGCCCACGTGTATATACCTCTGCACCTGTGTATAATGCCCACGTGTGTATACCTCTGCACCTGTGTATCATGCCCACGTGTGTATACCTCTGCACCTGTGTATAATGCCCACGTGTATATACTACTGCACCTGTGTCTAATGCCCACGTGTATATACTACTGCACCTGTGTCTAATGCCCACGTGTATTTACTACTGCACATGTGTCTAATGCCCACGTGTATATACCTCTGCACCTGTGTATAATGCCCACGTGTATATACCTCTGCACCTGTGTATAATGCCCACGTGTGTATACCTCTGCACCTGTGTATCATGCCCACGTGTGTATACCTCTGCACCTGTGTATAATGCCCACGTGTATATACTACTGCACATGTGTCTAATGCCCACGTGTATATACTACTGCACCTGTGTCTAATGCCCACGTGTATATACTACTGCACCTGTGTATAATGCTCACGTGTATATACTACTGCACCTGTGTCTAATGCCCACGTGTATATACTACTGCACCTGTGTATAATGCTCACGTGTATATACTACTGCACCTGTGTCTAATGCCCACGTGTATATACTACTGCACCTGTGTATAATGCCCACGTGTATATACCTCTGCACCTGTGTATAATGCTCACGTGTATATACTACTGCACCTGTGTCTAATGCCCACGTGTGTATACCTCTGCACCTGCGTATAATGCCCACGTGTGTATACCTCTGCACCTGTGTATAGTGTCCACATGTATATACCACTGCACCTGTGTCTAATGCCCACGTGTATATACCTCTGCACCTGTGTATAATGCCCACGTGTATATACCTCTGCACCTGTGTATAATGCCCACGTGTATATACCTCTGCACCTGTGTCTAATGCCCACGTGTGTATACCTCTGCACCTGTGTATAATGCCCACGTGTGTATACCTCTGCACCTGCGTATAATGCCCACGTGTGTATACCACTGCACCTGTGTCTAATGACCACGTGTATATACCTCTGCACCTGTGTCTAATGCCCACGTGTGTATACCTCTGCACCTGTGTCTAATGCCCACGTGTATATACCTCTGCACCTGTGTCTAATGCCCACGTGTATATACCTCTGCACCTGTGTATAATGCCCACGTGTATATACTACTGCACCTGTGTATCATGCCCACGTGTGTATACCACTGCACCTGTGTATCATGCCCACGTGTGTATACCACTGCACCTGTGTATCATGCCCACGTGTGTATACCTCTGCACCTGCGTATAATGCCCACGTGTATATACCTCTGCACCTGTGTCTAATGCCCACGTGTATAATGCCCACGTGTGTATACCTCTGCACCTGTGTATAATGCCCACGTGTGTATACCTCTGCACCTGTGTCTAATGCCCACGTGTGTATACCTCTGCACCTGTGTATAATGCCCACGTGTGTATACCTCTGCACCTGTGTATAATGCCCACGTGTATATACCTCTGCACCTGTGTCTAATGCCCACGTGTATATACCTCTGCACCTGTGTATAATGCCCACGTGTGTATACCTCTGCACCTGTGTATAATGCCCACGTGTATATACCTCTGCACCTGTGTCTAATGCCCACGTGTATATACCTCTGCACCTGTGTATAATGCCCACGTGTGTATACCTCTGCACCTGTGTATAATGCCCACGTGTATATACCTCTGCACCTGTGTCTAATGCCCACGTGTATATACCTCTGCACCTGTGTATAATGCCCACGTGTGTATACCTCTGCACCTGTGTATAATGCCCACGTGTGTATACCTCTGCACCTGTGTATAATGCCCACGTGTATATACCTCTGCACCTGTGTCTAATGCCCACGTGTATATACCTCTGCACCTGTGTCTAATGCCCACGTGTATATACCTCTGCACCTGTGTATAATGCCCACGTGTATATACTACTGCACCTGTGTATCATGCCCACGTGTGTATACCTCTGCACCTGTGTATCATGCCCACGTGTATATACCTCTGCACCTGTGTATAATGCCCACGTGTATATACCTCTGCACCTGTGTCTAATGCCCACGTGTATATACCTCTGCACCTGTGTATAATGCCCACGTGTATATACTACTGCACCTGTGTATCATGCCCACGTGTGTATACCTCTGCACCTGTGTCTAATGCCCACGTGTATATACCTCTGCACCTGTGTATCATGCCCACGTGTATTCACCTCTGCACCTGTGTCTAATGCTCACGTGTATATACCACTGCACCTGTGTATCATGCCCACGTGTGTATACCACTGCACCTGTGTATCATGCCCACGTGTGTATACCTCTGCACCTGTGTCTAATGCCCACGTGTATATACCTCTGCACCTGTGTCTAATGCCCACGTGTATATACCTCTGCACCTGCGTATAATGCCCACGTGTGTATACCTCTGCACCTGTGTATAATGCCCACGTGTGTATACCTCTGCACCTGTGTATAATGCCCACGTGTGTATACCTCTGCACCTGTGTATAATGCCCACGTGTATATACCACTGCACCTGTGTATCATGCCCACGTGTGTATACCTCTGCACCTGTGTATAATGCCCACGTGTATATACCACTGCACCTGTGTATCATGCCCACGTGTGTATACCTCTGCACCTGCGTATAATGCCCACGTGTGTATACCTCTGCACCTGTGTCTAATGCCCACGTGTATATACCTCTGCACATGTGTCTAATGCCCACGTGTATATACCTCTGCACCTGCGTATAATGCCCACGTGTGTATACCTCTGCACCTGTGTATAATGCCCACGTGTATATACCTCTGCACCTGTGTATAATGCCCACGTGTATATACCTCTGCACCTGTGTCTAATGCCCACGTGTGTATACCTCTGCACCTGTGTCTAATGCCCACGTGTGTGTACCTCTGCACCTGTGTCTAATGCCCACGTGTGTATACCTCTGCACCTGTGTATAATGCCCACGTGTATATACCTCTGCACCTGTGTCTAATGCCCACGTGTATATACCTCTGCACCTGTGTATAATGCCCACGTGTATATACCACTGCACCTGTGTATCATGCCCACGTGTGTATACCTCTGCACCTGTGTCTAATGCCCACGTGTATATACCTCTGCACATGTGTCTAATGCCCACGTGTATATACCTCTGCACCTGCGTATAATGCCCACGTGTGTATACCTCTGCACCTGTGTATAATGCCCACGTGTATATACCTCTGCACCTGTGTCTAATGCCCACGTGTGTATACCTCTGCACCTGTGTCTAATGCCCACGTGTGTGTACCTCTGCACCTGTGTCTAATGCCCACGTGTGTATACCTCTGCACCTGTGTATAATGCCCACGTGTGTATACCTCTGCACCTGTGTATAATGCCCACGTGTGTATACCACTGCACCTGTGTCTAATGCTCACGTGTATATACCTCTGCACCTGTGTCTAATGCCCACGTGTGTATACCTCTGCACCTGTGTCTAATGCTCACGTGTGTATACCTCTGCACCTGTGTATAGTGCCCACGTGTATATACCTCTGCACCTGTGTATAATGCCCACGTGTGTATACCTCTGCACCTGTGTATAATGCCCACGTGTGTATACCTCTGCACCTGTGTATAATGCCCACGTGTGTATACCACTGCACCTGTGTCTAATGCTCACGTGTATATACCTCTGCACCTGTGTCTAATGCCCACGTGTGTATACCTCTGCACCTGTGTCTAATGCTCACGTGTGTATACCTCTGCACCTGTGTCTAATGTCCACGTGTATATACCTCTGCACCTGTGTATAATGCTCACGTGTGTATACCTCTGCACCTGTGTCTAATGCCCACGTGTATATACTACTGCACCTGTGTCTAATGCCCACGTGTATATACCTCTGCACCTGTGTCTAATGCCCACGTGTGTATACCTCTGCACCTGTGTCTAATGCCCACGTGTGTATACCTCTGCACCTGTGTATAATGCTCACGTGTGTATACCTCTGCACCTGTGTATAATGCCCACGTGTATATACCTCTGCACCAGTGTATAATGCCCACGTGTGTATACCACTGCACCTGTGTATAATGCTCACGTGTGTATACCTCTGCACCTGTGTATAATGCCCACGTGTGTATACCTCTGCACCAGTGTATAATGCCCACGTGTGTATACCACTGCACCTGTGTATAATGCCCACGTGTGTATACCTCTGCACCTGTGTATAATGCCCACGTGTGTATACCTCTGCACCTGTGTATAATGCCCACGTGTATATACCTCTGCACCTGTGTATCATGCCCACGTGTATATACCTCTGCACCTGTGTATAATGCCCACGTGTATATACCTCTGCACCTGTGTCTAATGCCCACGTGTATATACCTCTGCACCTGTGTATAATGCCCACGTGTATATACTACTGCACCTGTGTATCATGCCCACGTGTGTATACCTCTGCACCTGTGTCTAATG
The DNA here is from genome assembly GCF_028390025.1 of Pseudophryne corroboree. NCBI lineage: Eukaryota > Metazoa > Chordata > Amphibia > Anura > Myobatrachidae > Pseudophryne > Pseudophryne corroboree. Next base: position 2,672,437 of record NW_026967501.1, read on the forward strand.
CCCACGTGTATATACCTCTGCACCTGTGTATCATGCCCACGTGTATATACCTCTGCACCTGTGTCTAATGCTCACGTGTATATACCACTGCACCTGTGTATCATGCCCACGTGTGTATACCACTGCACCTGTGTATCATGCCCACGTGTGTATACCTCTGCACCTGTGTCTAATGCCCACGTGTATATACCTCTGCACCTGTGTCTAATGCCCACGTGTATATACCTCTGCACCTGCGTATAATGCCCACGTGTGTATACCTCTGCACCTGTGTATAATGCCCACGTGTGTATACCTCTGCACCTGTGTATAATGCCCACGTGTGTATACCTCTGCACCTGTGTATAATGCCCACGTGTATATACCACTGCACCTGTGTATCATGCCCACGTGTGTATACCTCTGCACCTGTGTATAATGCCCACGTGTATATACCACTGCACCTGTGTATCATGCCCACGTGTGTATACCTCTGCACCTGCGTATAATGCCCACGTGTGTATACCTCTGCACCTGTGTCTAATGCCCACGTGTATATACCTCTGCACATGTGTCTAATGCCCACGTGTATATACCTCTGCACCTGCGTATAATGCCCACGTGTGTATACCTCTGCACCTGTGTATAATGCCCACGTGTATATACCTCTGCACCTGTGTATAATGCCCACGTGTATATACCTCTGCACCTGTGTCTAATGCCCACGTGTGTATACCTCTGCACCTGTGTCTAATGCCCACGTGTGTGTACCTCTGCACCTGTGTCTAATGCCCACGTGTGTATACCTCTGCACCTGTGTATAATGCCCACGTGTATATACCTCTGCACCTGTGTCTAATGCCCACGTGTATATACCTCTGCACCTGTGTATAATGCCCACGTGTATATACCACTGCACCTGTGTATCATGCCCACGTGTGTATACCTCTGCACCTGCGTATAATGCCCACGTGTGTATACCTCTGCACCTGTGTCTAATGCCCACGTGTATATACCTCTGCACATGTGTCTAATGCCCACGTGTATATACCTCTGCACCTGCGTATAATACCCACGTGTGTATACCTCTGCACCTGTGTATAATGCCCACGTGTATATACCTCTGCACCTGTGTCTAATGCCCACGTGTGTATACCTCTGCACCTGTGTCTAATGCCCACGTGTGTGTACCTCTGCACCTGTGTCTAATGCCCACGTGTGTATACCTCTGCACCTGTGTCTAATGCTCACGTGTGTATACCACTGCACCTGTGTATAGTGCCCACGTGTGTATACCGCTGCACCTGTGTATAATGCCCACGTGTGTATACCTCTGCACCTGTGTACAATGCCCACGTGTGTATACCTCTGCACCTGTGTATAATGCCCACGTGTGTATACCACTGCCCCTGTGTATAATGCCCACGTGTGTATACCTCTGCACCTGTGTATAATGCCCACGTGTGTATACCACTGCCCCTGTGTATAATGCCCACGTGTGTATACCTCTGCACCTGTGTATAGTGCCCACGTGTGTATACCTCTGCACCTGTGTCTAATGTCCACGTGTGTATACCTCTGCACCTGTGTCTAATGCCCACGTGTGTATACCTGTGCACCTGTGTCTAATGCCCACGTGTGTATACCTCTGCACCTGTGTATAATGCTCACGTGTGTATACCTCTGCACCTGTGTCTAATGCCCACGTGTGTATACCTCTGCACCTGTGTCTAATGTCCACGTGTGTATACCTCTGCACCTGTGTATAATGCCCACGTGTGTATACCTCTGCACCTGTGTATAATGCCCACGTGTGTATACCTCTGCACCTGTGTATAATGCTCACGTGTGTATACCTCTGCACCTGTGTCTAATGCCCACGTGTATATACTACTGCACCTGTGTCTAATGCCCACGTGTATATACCTCTGCACCTGTGTCTAATGCCCACGTGTATATACCTCTGCACCTGTGTATAATGCTCACGTGTGTATACCTCTGCACCTGTGTATAATGCCCACGTGTATATACCTCTGCACCAGTGTATAATGCCCACGTGTGTATACCACTGCACCTGTGTATAATGCTCACGTGTGTATACCTCTGCACCTGTGTATAATGCCCACGTGTGTATACCTCTGCACCTGTGTATAATGCCCACGTGTATATACCTCTGCACCTGTGTATAATGCCCACGTGTATATACCTCTGCACCTGTGTCTAATGCCCACGTGTATATACCTCTGCACCTGTGTATAATGCCCACGTGTGTATACCACTGCACCTGTGTATAATGCCCACGTGTGTATACCGCTGCACCTGTGTATAATGCCCACGTGTGTATACCTCTGCACCTGTGTATAATGCCCACGTGTGTATACCTCTGCACCTGTGTATAATGCCCACGTGTATATACCTCTGCACCTGTGTCTAATGCCCACGTGTATATACCTCTGCACCTGTGTCTAATGCCCACGTGTATATACCACTGCACCTGTGTATAATGCCCACGTGTGTATACCTCTGCACCTGTGTATATAGCCCACGTGTGTATACCTCTGCACCTGTGTATAATGCCCACGTGTATATACCTCTGCACCTGTGTATAATGCCCATGTGTGTATACCTCTGCACCTGTGTATAATGCCCACGTGTATATACCTCTGCACCTGTGTCTAATGCCCACGTGTATATACCTCTGCACCTGTGTCTAATGCCCACGTGTATATACTACTGCACCTGTGTCTAATGCCCACGTGTATACCTCTGCACCTGTGTATATAGCCCACGTGTGTATACCTCTGCACCTGTGTATATAGCCCACGTCTGTATACCTCTGCACCTGTGTATAATGCCCACGTGTGTATACCTCTGCACCTGTGTATAATGCCCACGTGTGTATACCTCTGCACCTGTGTATACCTCTGCACCTGTGTATAGTGCCCACGTGTGTATACCACTGCACCTGTGTATAATGCCCACGTGTGTATACCACTGCACCTGTGTATCATGCCCACCTGTGTATACCTCTGCACCTGTGTATAGTGCCCACGTGTGTATACCGCTGCACCTGTGTCTAATGCCCACGTGTGTATACCGCTGCACCTGTGTATAATGCCCACGTGTGTATACCTCTGCACCTGTGTATAATGCCCACGTGTGTATACCTCTGCACCTGTGTCTAATGCCCACGTGTGTATACCTCTGCACCTGTGTATAATGCCCACGTGTATATACCTCTGCACCTGTGTCTAATGCCCACGTGTATATACCTCTGCACCTGTGTATAATGCCCACGTGTATATACCTCTGCACCTGTGTCTAATGCCCACGTGTATATACCTCTGCACCTGTGTCTAATGCCCACGTGTATACCTCTGCACCTGTGTATATAGCCCACGTGTGTATACCTCTGCACCTGTGTATATAGCCCACGTGTGTATACCTCTGCACCTGTGTATAATGCCCACGTGTGTATACCTCTGCACCTGTGTATAATGCCCACGTGTGTATACCTCTGCACCTGTGTCTAATGCCCACGTGTGTATACCTCTGCACCTGTGTATAATGCCCACGTGTGTATACCTCTGCACCTGTGTCTAATGCCCACGTGTGTATACCTCTGCACCTGTGTATAATGCCCACGTGTATATACCACTGCACCTGTGTATCATGTCCACGTGTATATACCTCTGCACCTGTGTCTAATGCCCACGTGTATATACCTCTGCACCTGTGTATAATGCCCACGTGTATATACCTCTGCACCTGTGTATAATGCCCACGTGTATATACCTCTGCACCTGTGTATCATGCCCACGTGTATATACCTCTGCACCTGTGTCTAATGCCCACGTGTGTATACCTCTGCACCTGTGTATAATGCCCACGTGTGTATACCTCTGCACCTGTGTCTAATGCCCACGTGTATATACCTCTGCACCTGTGTATCATGCCCACGTGTATATACCTCTGCACCTGTGTCTAATGCTCACGTGTATATACCACTGCACCTGTGTATCATGCCCACGTGTGTATACCACTGCACCTGTGTATCATGCCCAAGTGTGTATACCTCTGCACCTGTGTCTAATGCCCACGTGTATATACCTCTGCACCTGTGTCTAATGCCCACGTGTATATACCTCTGCACCTGCGTATAATGCCCACGTGTGTATACCTCTGCACCTGTGTATAATGCCCACGTGTGTATACCTCTGCACCTGTGTATAATGCCCACGTGTGTATACCTCTGCACCTGTGTATAATGCCCACGTGTATATACCACTGCACCTGTGTATCATGCCCACGTGTGTATACCACTGCACCTGTGTATCATGCCCACGTGTGTATACCTCTGCACCTGTGTCTAATGCCCACGTGTATATACCTCTGCACCTGTGTCTAATGCCCACGTGTATATACCTCTGCACCTGCGTATAATGCCCACGTGTGTATACCTCTGCACCTGTGTATAATGCCCACGTGTGTATACCTCTGCACCTGTGTATAATGCCCACGTGTGTATACCTCTGCACCTGTGTATAATGCCCACGTGTATATACCACTGCACCTGTGTATCATGCCCACGTGTGTATACCTCTGCACCTGTGTATAATGCCCACGTGTATATACCTCTGCACCTGTGTATAATGCCCACATGTATATACCTCTGCACCTGTGTATAATGCCCATGTGTGTATACCTCTGCACCTGTGTATAATGCCCACGTGTATATACCTCTGCACCTGTGTATAATGCCCACGTGTATATACCTCTGCAGCTGTGTATAATGCCCACGTGTATATACCTCTGCACCTGTGTCTAATGCCCACGTGTGTATACCACTGCACCTGTGTCTAATGCTCACGTGTATATACCTCTGCACCTGTGTATAATGCCCACGTGTATATACCTCTGCACCTGTGTCTAATGCCCACGTGTGTATACCTCTGCACCTGTGTATCATGCCCACGTGTGTATACCTCTGCACCTGTGTATCATGCCCACGTGTATATACCACTGCACCTGTGTATCATGCCCACGTGTGTATACCTCTGCACCTGTGTCTAATGCCCACGTGTATATACCTCTGCACCTGTGTCTAATGCCCACGTGTATATACCTCTGCACCTGTGTATAATGCCCACGTGTGTATACCTCTGCACCTGTGTATAATGCCCACGTGTGTATACCACTGCACCTGTGTATCATGCCCACGTGTGTATACCTCTGCACCTGTGTCTAATGCCCACGTGTATATACCTCTGCACCTGTGTATCATGCCCACGTGTATATACCTCTGCACCTGTGTCTAATGCTCACGTGTATATACCACTGCACCTGTGTATCATGCCCACGTGTGTATACCACTGCACCTGTGTATCATGCCCACGTGTGTATACCTCTGCACCTGTGTCTAATGCCCACGTGTATATACCTCTGCACCTGTGTCTAATGCCCACGTGTATATACCTCTGCACCTGCGTATAATGCCCACGTGTGTATACCTCTGCACCTGTGTATAATGCCCACGTGTGTATACCTCTGCACCTGTGTATAATGCCCACGTGTGTATACCTCTGCACCTGTGTATAATGCCCACGTGTATATACCTCTGCACCTGTGTCTAATGCCCACGTGTGTATACCTCTGCACCTGTGTCTAATGCCCACGTGTGTATACCTCTGCACCTGTGTATAAAGCCCACGTGTATATACCACTGCACCTGTGTATCATGCCCACGTGTGTATACCTCTGCACCTGTGTATAATGCCCACGTGTATATACCACTGCACCTGTATATAATGCCCACATGTATATACCTCTGCACCTGTGTATAATGCCCACGTGTGTATACCTCTGCACCTGTGTATAATGCCCACGTGTGTATACCTCTGCACCTGTGTATAATGCCCACGTGTATATACCACTGCACCTGTGTATCATGCCCACGTGTGTATACCTCTGCACCTGTGTATAATGCCCACGTGTATATACCACTGCACCTGTGTATAATGCCCACATGTATATACCTCTGCACCTGTGTATAATGCCCACGTGTGTATACCTCTGCACCTGTGTATCATGCCCACGTGTGTATACCTCTGCACCTGTGTATAATGCCCACGTGTGTATACCTCTGCACCTGTGTATAATGCCCACGTGTATATACCACTGCACCTGTGTCTAATGCTCACGTGTATATACCTCTGCACCTGTGTCTAATGCCCACGTGTGTATACCTCTGCACCTGTGTATCATGCCCACGTGTGTATACCTCTGCACCTGTGTATAATGCCCACGTGTATATACCACTGCACCTGTGTATAATGCCCACGTGTATATACCTCTGCACCTGTGTATAATGCCCACGTGTATATACCTCTGCACCTGTGTCTAATGCCCACGTGTGTATACCACTGCACCTGTGTCTAATGCTCACGTGTATATACCTCTGCACCTGTGTCTAATGCCCACGTGTGTATACCTCTGCACCTGTGTATCATGCCCACGTGTGTATACCTCTGCACCTGTGTATAATGCCCACGTGTATATACCACTGCACCTGTGTATCATGCCCACGTGTGTATACCTCTGCACCTGTGTCTAATGCCCACGTGTATATACCTCTGCACCTGTGTCTAATGCCCACGTGTGTATACCTCTGCACCTGTGTATAATGCCCACGTGTATATACCTCTGCACCTGTGTATAATGCCCATGTGTGTATACCTCTGCACCTGTGTATAATGCCCACGTGTGTATACCTCTGCACCTGTGTCTAATGCCCACGTGTATATACCTCTGCACCTGTGTCTAATGCCCACGTGTGTATACCTCTGCACCTGTGTATCATGCCCACGTGTGTATACCTCTGCACCTGTGTATAATGCCCACGTGTGTATACCACTGCACCTGTGTATCATGCCCACGTGTGTATACCTCTGCACCTGTGTCTAATGCCCACGTGTATATACCACTGCACCTGTGTATCATGCCCACGTGTGTATACCACTGCACCTGTGTCTAATGCTCACGTGTATATACCTCTGCACCTGTGTCTAATGCCCACGTGTGTATACCTCTGCACCTGTGTATCATGCCCACGTGTGTATACCTCTGCACCTGTGTATAATGCCCACGTGTATATACCACTGCACCTGTGTATCATGCCCACGTGTGTATACCTCTGCACCTGTGTCTAATGGCCACGTGTATATACCTCTGCACCTGTGTATCATGCCCACGTGTATATACTACTGCACCTGTGTATAATGCCCACGTTTATATACCTCTGCACCTGTGTCTAATGCCCACGTGTATATACTACTGCACCTGTGTCTAATGCCCACGTGTATATACCACTGCACCTGTGTATAATGCCCACGTGTGTATACCTCTGCACCTGTGTCTAATGCTCACGTGTATATACCACTGCACCTGTGTATAATGCCCACGTGTGTATACCTCTGCACCTGTGTATAATGCCCACGTGTGTATACCTCTGCACCTGTGTCTAATGCCCACGTGTGTATACCTCTGCACCTGTGTCTAATGCCCACGTGTGTATACCTCTGCACCTGTGTCTAATGCCCACGTGTGTATACCACTGCACCTGTGTATCATGCCCACGTGTGTATACCTCTGCACCTGCGTATAATGCCCAAATGTGTATACCTCTGCACCTGTGTATAGTGTCCACATGTATATACCTCTGCACCTGTGTATAATGCCCACGTGTATATACCTCTGCACCTGTGTATAATGCCCACGTGTATATACTACTGCACCTGTGTCTAATGCCCACGTGTATATACCTCTGCACCTGTGTCTAATGCCCACGTGTATATACTACTGCACCTGTGTCTAATGCCCACGTGTATATACTACTGCACCTGTGTATAATGCCCACGTGTATATACCACTGCACCTGTGTATAATGCCCACGTGTATATACTACTGCACCTGTGTATAATGCCCACGTGTATATACCTCTGCACCTGTGTCTAATGCCCACGTGTATATACCACTGCACCTGTGTCTAATGCCCACGTGTATATACCTCTGCACCTGTGTCTAATGCCCACGTGTATATACCACTGCACCTGCGTATAATGCCCACGTGTGTATACCTCTGCACCTGCGTATAATGCCCACGTGTGTATACCTCTGCACCTGTGTCTAATGACCACGTGTATATACCTCTGCACCTGTGTATAATGCCCACGTGTGTATTGACAATTCTAAATTCTTTTGTCGTATAAACAACCCTTAATGAAGTCTAAGACCACTGTACGCTGTTTACTTAAGAAGTACCGTAAGGGTACGCTGGTTGCGTAACGATCGCTCAGCCGTAGGCGAGACGCTCAAGCGTCACGTTCGCTCACGGCCCAGAGGTCACAGGACAGCACGTTATTGGCTATGACTAGAGTAATGATTCGCTATGGCGTAGCGGACGCTCGAGACCACGAGGAGATCACCAGCGGCGCAGACGCTCACAACGCTATACCTTTTATCAATGAAATACACAGAATACCTTAATGTGAATACAGGGTGTAAGTGCAACCTTGTGTAACCTGATTAACTACAAAGCTGCTTGAGCGTCTCCGACGCTCAAGTGAACACTTAAAACTATAGGAAATACACAGATACTGGTTTAGGGTCCAAAGCCTATTAACTGTATTATATCTAATATACTTGTAAAAGAGAATAACAGTACAAATGATACACTACAATATAACAGATACTTCCTAACCAAAATAGAATACTATCTAATACAATATAATACTAGTCTAGTGGAGATGTGAGAGAAAAGAGAAGGGAGAGAGAGAGAGAAATGGAGAGAGATGAGAGAAATTGGCTCACAGTAAGACAATGATTACGGAGAGAAACTTACGCACAAAGGGTATGATCGCATGCGCCTCGATATCCAGCTCCCGATTATCAGCAAGAAAACCGTTGATGAGAGTGAAGTTGGATATGGTCGGCCTGCCTATTTATGCCCCACACACAATGCAATCTCATAGTCCCTACAATCCCATTGTCCATTGGACGAAGGAATTCGGCCCTGCATCATAACAAAAGGTCATAGGTTGATTCATACAGGTGGGCTGTGACGATTTCCAACAGCTCAGGTGGGTGGGAAACTGGGTTTCCCGCCGCATACCTGAGTATGAGTAAATAATAGAAATGGACATAAACTTCTTATGTCCATAACTATCCGCACGAGCGATTAATACGCTCCAAACCAACACCGGAATATTGTTAATTAAATACTCTTCCGATGGGTACCAAACACTGCTGTATGACTCCTGTTAGACCCTTTGTACAATACAAAGAGGGATTCCTCCGTTCAGGGACATTCTATATTAACCAAACTTTCAGAAACTATCAAAGGGATCATGATCTATAAACTACATTAATTATGAAAATGTGTAACGAATGAGTCGCACGCTACGACTACATAAACTCTACCGTAAATACGCATACCGTGCGCCCGCGGGTGCACGCTATTGCGGGTATGCGCCTTCACGGGAGAGCGTACGCATGCGCAGCACGGACCAGTGTGCGGTGCAAATATGGCAACGTGCATAGGGATATTTTTCCGACTTTGACAGTCCACCCTTTGGCAGTCAATAATAACTGCCACCTTCTAAAACATTTCAAAAGGAGAAAAATGTAAGTCAGGGGTTAATTGATTTCCATGGTGGGGTAAGGAAGAAGAGTGGAGTAGGTGTGAAGAGGGTATGACCTAGTGAGAAAGCAGAAGCATGTGTGTATGAGTCCATGTTTGGAGGGTCATGTATCATCGTGCCGTACGTGTGGTAAATCAAGCTTCGAGGTATTGCGAAGTATACATTTGGATTCCTTCTTATCCCGTACTAAGGGTCTGTGGATGGGCTGTCAAACTCTACCGAGCTCATTTCGGCTGTGGTTGTAACAAAACGGGGATGCACATTTTAGTTGATGATACATGAATGGGGGAGGTATGTGGTTGCTGATATCTGTGCCTGTATTCCCTATCGTCTATGTGTGTCATTACCTGAGGGTTGTAGAGATGAAGATAAAGAACACTTATGGAAAATGCAATGATATTCTATGTCAGGGAAATGTACATCTGTTGTTGAAGTTTTGTTCGGTATCTGTTGAGAGTCGTCTTCTTTGCGCTGTATTGCTCCTTGGGCATGAGCAAATAGCTTTGTCAGTGCCATCAGATTTACAAAAATGTTGGGCTAGCGTGAGTTTAAAAATACTAGGGAAACTGGGGATCCATGGCAAAGTTCATCAAGTGTCCATATCATAGGTTGTCAAAACTTCATCTTTGGTGCTTGTCTGTTGTCTGTATAGCATCCCGTCAACTTCCTCGTCCAAGGGGGTCTTTGTATCTTGGAGAAAAGCAGAAAAACAGGTGAAAGAAACGGACCTTATAATCGCATTCTCATCACATCATGGTTTCTATCATTGGGTCATAAATCAAATCCAGGTTAATTACGGTTTCCTCACTCCTCAAGCTCATCACTTTTGTACTTTGTTTGCACCTCATTAAAGCCTGCCCGCATCTAAATATCAATCCAATAGATATAACAACACCTAAGATACATAGGAGAAACTTTCCAACATCCATTATGACTCCTTGAGCCCAGTCTCCCAAACCGGAGAACCAATTTTGCGGGTTCAACCATGACACCCAACCAGTCAGCTCATTACCTACAGCAGCAAGGGTGAGATTGTGTTTTCGACGAAATTCCCATTTTAATTGGAGAATATCGTCCATCTTTTGGTCTATGACCTCTACCGGATCCTCGGTGCTATTTGTGATATACGTGCAACACTTTATGCCGTACTGTGTTGCCAATGTAACACAATATCCGCCTGTTACTGCTGTAAGATAATTAAGAACCATCCTATGCTGAACTAGTTCTGTTTTGTAGGCTTGAAGTTCTCTTCCAGTGTATCTAAACGTGTCATCATACATTTCGGTGATATTATCTAACAAATTGGCGAGTGCGGAAATGTATCTATAATTCATCATTCCTCGAGCGGTACGAGTGAAATCTAACGCTACCAGAACCTGAATCCCGGTAGATTCATGGATAAGATCAGAGGCCGGATGCTCTAACCTTTCTGACAGTTGTCTTTTAACTCGGTGCTCGTAATGAGTGTGAGTATAAGGAGCTTGGGCACCACGGTGTATGTCCTTCATTTTGTCATGTGTAACAGTCATCACTTCAGGCAATACTTTTCCAATATAACACAATCCTTCAGAGTTTGGGGCAAGCCACTTGTACGCCTTTCTCCCGCATATGAAATATGCGTCATCGGGGAGAACATATGGGACGGAGAAGGACATGACCATGTTACAAACCTTCCAGGTGAAATCTCCTGACCCTAATTCTTCCATCTGCTTAATGCACGTATCAGTTTGTACGATATGTGCACAGTATCCTGGTGATACTTCTCCAACTCTAGTAATCTTATTTCCTAAGGTATATCGATACCGGAAAGATTTTCCTCTACTGGCTATGTGGCGTACAAGCTCTGTATCTGTAGGCATTCTATCTGCTCTGTGTGAGAAGGTCATGGTAAGGTTGCTCCATGACACTTCCCAATTTCCCGGCTTACGGGGATTGGAGATATTAAAACATAAGAGGGACCTATCCACATGGTATTGGTGGAGCTTCAAACTAGGAGGGCTGGAGATGTTAAACCTCCGGTCCACCGGTCTCCCACCACTTAGCTCAAGTACCTCCCCTAACGTTAAAGGAAATGGTACTAGCCCTGATTTGCTATGACCCTGAGGTACTTGAGAGCATACCCAACAATCTGTTTGGTTTAATACGTTACCCACTAAGGAGTGATAGTCACTCAATGGATGCCGGTCCATATGGATATTAAAACTGGATTGGCATTTCTTTATGCACCCATCCTCAATCAAATTGTCACAGAGCCTACAGATACAGTTTTCTTCAGCTAACAATCCATCACAATTTCTTCTATCGGATCGTTTTCTGATACTCGCCTTTACTTGTTGGTTTGGTTGATCTTGGAAAACTATGCCTCCATCATCATAATCGGAACCCATTCCAGAACCTCTCTCGACCTCCATGGTACTCTCGCCGGAACAGACTGCTCTGGTCAACATCATAGTTAACATCAAAATCCGGATCACAGTCTCTTGGGGCAAGTCCATCTTTGAGGAGGAAATGGAGAGAAATGAGAAGGGGGAAAAAGAAATTTCAAGGAAGAGGGGATGGGAAGTGGAGAAAAACAATAAAAGGGAGAAGGGAGTCTACAGCTGCTTTCGATCTTCAAGGCTCAGGTGCCGCCTCATTCCTCCTGGAACAGACACTCCAGTGATACAACCTCTACCGTCTGTTCCTTATCACGGGACTTCTCTGGATCAGCAACCTTCTTGCAGTGGGATGAATGGACCCAAGTCTCTCTCTCAGCAACCTTCAATGCTGTGGTGCTAGTCAGTAAGACCTGGTATGGTCCTTTCCATCTATCAATAAGACAACCTGAGCGTAGAAAATTTCGTATCATTACATAATCCCCAGGTTCAATGTCATGACAATTACTATCTGGTAAATCAGGAATCACCAACTTCAGATTATCATTTTGATTCCTCAACTGCTTACTCATGTTAATCAAGTATTTTACAGTTACTTCATTGTTACATTTCAAATCATCCTGAGGGTTAATCATGACATGCGGTTGTCGACCAAACAGAATTTCAAAAGGGGACAGGTTAAGAGGGGACCTGGGAGTGGTTCTGATGCTATACAAAACAATGGGTAAAGCTTCTGGCCATGTCAATCCTGTCTCTGCCATTACTTTACTCAATTTATTTTTAATAGTGCTGTTCACTCTTTCGACCTTCGCACTCGCCTGTGGACGGTACGGAGTGTGCAGCTTGCTATCAATACCCATTAATTTACACATTCCTTGAAAGACATCACCTGTAAAATGGGTACCCCTATCACTTTCGATTATCCTAGGGATACCATATCTACATACAAATTCCTGTACAATTTTCTTAGCTGTAAACATAGCGGTATTTGTAGCTGCTGGAAATGCTTCGACCCAATTCGAGAAAACATCTATACAGACAAGTACATATTTCAAATTTCGACATGGGGGTAATTGAATAAAGTCAATTTGTATTACCTGGAAAGGGCCGCCGGCAGGTGGGATATGGGATGGTTCTGTAGGTATTGCTTTTCCAATATTCTTTCTCAGACAGGTAAGGCATGACATTGCTCTTTTACCCGCATGAGAGGAGAATCCTGGGGCGCACCAGTATGCTCTTACCAATTTGCACATTCCCTCCTTGCCTAGATGAGTCAACCCATGAGCTGCTTCAGCCAGGCATGGAAGATATGCTCTGGGGGCCACTGGTTTACCATGTCCATCCGTCCAGAGCCCTGAGGACTCCTGGCCATATCCCTTTGCCTTCCAGACTGCTCTTTCCTGTGTGGAACACAAATTCTGCATCTCACACAACTTCTGTGTGTTGATGGTATTAAATACCATCAATTGTGTGGTGTCTGTCTGTATGGGGGTAGCAGCTGCAAGCTTTGCGGCTTCGTCTGCTCGGCTGTTACCAAGTGATACTGGGTCTTGGCTATATGTATGTGCTTTACATTTGATAACAGCCACTCTGTCGGGTTCCTGTATCGCTGTTAGAAGCCTTTTTATATAAGCTGCATGCGCTATCGGTGTACCAGCTGCCGTCATGAAATTTCTGAGGCGCCATAGGGCTCCGAAATCATGTACTACCCCGAAGGCGTATCTAGAATCGGTGTAGATATTGGCTGACTTACCCTTAGCCAATTCACATGCTCTGGTTAGGGCGACCAGTTCAGCAACCTGGGCTGAGTGAGGTGGGCCTAGCGGTTCCGCTTCTATGGTGTCTTGGTCATTTACGACTGCGTATCCAGTACACAAGTCTCCCGAGTCTGACTGTCTATGACAACTACCGTCAGTGTAGAACGTGAGTTCTGCATCTTCCAGTGGATTGTCACTAATGTCAGGCCTTGCGGTAAAATTTTGGGTCAAATATTCCATACAATCATGTGTATCTTCCTTTGTATTAAATCCTCCTTCCCCATCACTCTCACCTTCCACCCTTTGTGTCTGACCAGGCACACCTGGGAGAAATGTTGCAGGATTTAATGCACTGCATCTCCTTATGGTGATGTTTACTGGGGCCATTAATGCCAATTCCCATCTTGTAAACCTTGCTGATGAGACGTGTCTGGTTTGGGCAGAATTCAATAAGGCAGATACCGCATGTGGTGTATGGATTGTGAGGTTGTGGCCTAGCACGACATCTTCGCTTTTTGTCACTAGCAATGCTATCGCCGCAACGCTACGCAAGCATGTGGGGAGGGATCGCGCTACCGTGTCTAGCTGAGCGCTGTAGTATGCAACTGGCCTGCTGGCGTCACCGTGCTTTTGGGTTAGTACACCTGCTGCGCACCCAGCACTTTCTGTTCCGTATAGTTCAAAGGGTTTCCCATAGTCTGGCATACCTAGTGCTGGTGCCTGCGTTAGGCATTGCTTAAGTCTCTCAAATGCTGTTTCGGATTCGTCTGTATGCGAAATCCGATCAGGTTTGTTTGAAGAGACCATTTCCTGCAAAGGTAACGCCAATATGGAAAACCCTGGGATCCAATTACGGCAATACCCACACATTCCTAAAAACGTCCTGATCTGTTGCTGGGTTTGTGGCAGTGTCATGTCTCTAATGGCTTGGATTCTATCAGCGGTCAGGTGTCTCAGTCCTTGTGTTAGACAGTGTCCCAAATATTTTACCTTAGTTTGGCATAATTGCAACTTGTCTTTGGAAACCTTATGTCCTGTGTCTGAAAGATGAAACAGGAGCTGTTTCGTATCCTTCAGGGAAGCTTCCAGCGAATCTGAACACAGCAGTAAATCATCCACATACTGTATCAATACTGATCCACTCTCCGGTTGGAAAGACTGTAAACAATCATGCAAAGCCTGAGAAAATATACTTGGACTATCTATGAAACCTTGGGGTAATCGAGTCCACGTGTATTGGACTCCTCTGTATGTAAATGCAAACAAATATTGGCTGTCAGGGTGCAGAGGTACCGAAAAGAATGCGGAGCAGAGGTCAATAACAGTGAAAAATTTGGCAGTGGGAGGAATTTGCATTAGGATGACAGCTGGATTAGGCACTACGGGGAACTGACTCTCAACTATTTTGTTAATCCCCCTTAGATCCTGCACTAGCCTGTAACCCCTCCCCCCACTCTTTTTAACAGGGAAGATGGGACTATTTGCTGTGCTGGACGTTCTTACTAGAATGCCCTGTTGTAGCAAGCGCTCTATTACTGGGAAAACTCCTAACTCCACCTCTGGCTTCAGAGGATACTGTGGGATTTTTGGAGCTATCCTACCATCTTTTACTTGTACAACTACTGGAGCTACGTTTGCCATTAATCCAGTGTCCTGTCCATCTTTTGTCCAAAGTGACTCTGGTATCTGAGATGTCATCTCTTCTATTTGGGATGGATTCCTATTTGTCATAATGGTGTGTGACATTAATTTTGATGGGGAGTCTAACATGTCTCGCACTTCCTGAGCGTGATTCTCGGGTATATCCAAGAATACACCTTCAGAAGTACAATAAATGACGCACCCCATTTTACATAGTAGGTCTCTACCCAGGAGATTGGTTGGTGCAGATGCAGCCAGCAAAAAGGAATGCTTGGTATGCAAAGGCCCTATTGTAATCTCGGCTGGTTTGCTAACAGGGTAGTGCTGGACTACTCCTGTTACTCCCATGGCTGGAACCGTCCTACCAGTGGTTCTCATGCCCACTGTCGAATTTATCACTGACTTGGCCGCCCCTGTGTCTACAAGAAAATTTAAAGTTTTACCAGCTACGTTGATTGCAATCTCTGGTTCACTTCCAAGACTGGCAATCAATTTAACTGGCTGCAGATTACAGGTATGGCCACACCCCTATTGGGTATGCTGACCTCCCTGAATCCCGCTGGCAGCAACTACTTGTGAGGGAGTTAGCTGGGAACTACCAGAGGCATGCCAATCTCTGTTCGGGGGGTATCTTTTTGTTTCTCCTGTATGTGGCTCAAAACTCCGCCTCTGTGGACCCTGCTCCCAATGTCGTGTGTCGTGTCGTTGTCTAGGGGGTTGAAAAGATCTTTGTACACTCTTTGTTCTACAGTCTCGTGCATAGTGTCCCTGTTTGTTACAAGAAAAACATGTTATTACACTTGACTTACCCACAGGATTCGGTGGTACATACGCAGGCTGCCTTGTGGTCAGCGCCTGTATACTTACTGACATCAACTTATCACTTTGCGACTCCCTGTGTCTAGTGATGTTTCTGTCGTGATCAATAGCAGCCTCTCTCAATGTGGACACCGACAGACCTCGCCAACATGGTTGCGTGGTCTGAACCCTAGTCTTTAATGTTTCCTTTAAACCATCCATCAGTACAGATACTGCTACGTCTTGATGGTTTGGGTTGGTCCTAATGTCTTCTATTCCAGTGTACTTTGCCATTTCTAATAGTGCCCGGTGGAAATATTCTGCTGCCGTTTCGGACTCTTTTTGTCTAATGGAGAATATCTTGTTCCATTTAACGACGGCTGGGAAATACTCCTTTAGCTGTAAATTTATCCTTTTTACATTATCCTTGTTGTACACGTCTGTAAGCGGTACATCTTTATCCAATGCACAGTCAACTAAGAATTGAGCTGAGTCGACATTGGAAGGTAAACAAGCTCTTAGCAGTATCTGCCAATCCTTGTTGTTAGGTTCTACAGTGTTACCTAGATCCCTGATGTATTTTTGGCTAGCAACTAAGTCTTTCCTGGGGTCAGGAAATTCGGACACTATTGTTCTTAATTCCATTCGGGAAAATGGAGTGTACATGGCAATGTTCCTTATGGGAGTGGCTCCAGACACATCTGTTTTTCCATTGGGAACTGCTATTACCCTTACAGGAGCAATTCTAACAGCCTCTTCCTGTGTAGATTCTACAGCTTGTTGTGGTACAATTGTTTCAGTGTAGTGCATGGTGCCGTACTTACCCGTTGACACGACCTCACCTATCCCTCCGCTAGGGGCCTTCGCTAATCTCGTGGGTGTTGCTGTGCCTACTGTGGTCTCTGCTATGGTGGCTGCGAGAGAGAGAGCTGAAATTGTTGCTGAATCGTCTTCTTGATCACACTCCTGAGGAAAGTTCAAGACAGGGTACAACTTGTACGGGTTAATACTTGCATGAGTTACTTGGTTAACATCATTAACATTTACAGGGTTACTAAGTGTTTGTGTTTTACAACCCAGTGCGTTTCTCTCCGCAATCAACTTCTCTCCTGCTATGTATGGTGGTGGCGGGGCTGTGGCAATC
Organism: Pseudophryne corroboree; assembly: GCF_028390025.1. Classification (NCBI taxonomy): domain Eukaryota; kingdom Metazoa; phylum Chordata; class Amphibia; order Anura; family Myobatrachidae; genus Pseudophryne; species Pseudophryne corroboree. The sequence goes on from NW_026967501.1 coordinate 2,689,829, forward strand.
AATTTTCTGTTAGGGCCAGCCCCCGCCGCCAGAGCCAAACCTCTCTGTATCTCACCCTCCTGGTGCCATAACTGTAAATAATCATGATGCTGAATTCGTCTCTTTGTTGATTTTATGAGACATAACCTCCTCCTTAAATTTTGTAACACTTCTGGACTGAAGCTACCTATTCTTGGGAATTTCTCCCTGTCTTGTTCAGTCATTCTCTCCCATTCATCACATAAAACCTCTGTGTGACTTCCGTATTTTTCACACATGATGTACCTTGCCGACCCGACTGGTCGGTTCTCTGAATCAACCCGAACCGAGGTTGATCGCCCCCTACCTGAACAATTGGCCCCCATAATCTGCAGGTGTTGCTTACTACTCCTTTGATCTTTATATCACGGTCTTCAGCGAACCCTTACAGCAAACCAAATTATTCAAAATAGGCCGGCGGTGGCGGTTTACCGAGTACCCCACTCACTCGCCCACCTCGACCAATACGACCTGATCACACCGATATGGTGCTGGCGTACTCGATACAGGGCCCTACCAAAAAAAACCTTCTGTTTACTGGAACGTATGAGGGTTACCCGAAGGACACTTACTCTTTCCAGTAAAGGTGGGGTTGTTAGATAGTTCCTGAGTGACCAGCGAACTTCCCTTCAAAAAATAAAAAATTACACAAATCACGTCAGAATGTACAAATAGCGTTTGTGACCACTTTACTCTAATGGTATTAGGTCAAATTACTAACTACTGCACACAATTACGTGCGGTACAATCGCTCAGTACACAAGCACTACCTGTTATGTACTGAGAGATTAATGGAATCGACAATTGCGGCTGCGAATTCCTTCAGCCAGAGCTTCCAATGGCCTATATGGGTTTTAGCACCAACCCCCGGGGTTGTGCTTCTTGTACCTTTATAGCGGACCTTCTTGTCCCTTATGACCTCCTGGTCTTGTTTGTGACCTCCTGGTCTTGTTACCTTGTGGTCCGCTATACTCTAATGCTCAAATATTATTTAACCAAGGATGCCTCCCTAGCCACCGTATATGTCACTTACACGTATGTCCTTTACGAGTACCCGATTTCTTTTTGGTTCAACCTCTAAGTTATATAAACTTATGTGATAAAAACACACTCACTCAACACATGTACACTTTCGTTTCTATATCTATTTCTGCGCAGAAATTTTTCTTTAGCCCAGCTGTGTTACCAATTAGGAGCAGGATCTGTTAAACTAAATTTCAGATTTTCCAAAAATAGATTTGCGTTATTTACCGCGTCGCGTTATCTACCGCTGTGCGTTACTTATCGCCTTATCACAACTTGAGCTACGTGGGCGTAACCGGACGCTACGTTGCGTAATGTACGCTGCGTGCGTCTGCCTTTGGATTGCGTACGCTAGTCTTTGTTAGAGACACGTGTACGCAAAACAAAGATCCACCGTAACACAATTTCTACTTTTATCAATGTAGATGATCCCTGATCATCTACCGCACACCACACTGACTGCCTTATCTCCCAGACAAGCCGTGTGTTGGTCTATACTTTAACTATTACCTCTACTATGAAACAACAGCAAATCTCCTTTAGCACTTTCTATCAACTAAAAAACTGGCAAACAGGATAGTGATATACGAAAAATAAAATACACAGATGGAAAAGAAATGCAGATATATATGTATATGTATGCGTGCGTATATACGCAAGACAGAAGAAAAATAAACAGTTTTAAAAGACCCAAGCGTTTTGTTCTTACTTCCGGTTCCCGGATTCCTTCAGCACTCTTTATCTAAGCGAAGCAGACGCTTATCCCGTCAGCACTGCGAGACAACCTCCCACCCTTTGCTGGGGGATAATGTCTGCTGATCTACCTAGTGCAGATATGAGAAGGACAGGACGAGCCCCCAATTGACAATGCTAAATTCTTTTGTCGTATAAACAACCCTTAATGAAGTCTAAGAACACTGTACGCTGTTTACTTAAGAAGTACCGTAAGGGTACGCTAGTTGCGTAACGATCGCTCAGCTGTGGGCGAGACGCTCAAGCGTCACGTTCGCTCACGGCCCAGTGATCACAGGACAGCACGTTATTGGCTATGACTAGAGTAATGATTCGCTATGGCGTAGCGGACGCTCGAGACCACGAGGAGATCACCAGCGGCGCAGACGCTCACAACGCTATACCTTTTATCAATGAAATACACAGAATACCTTAATGTGAATACAGGGTGTAAGTGCAACCTTGTGTAACCTGATTAACTACAAAGCTGCTTGAGCGTCTCCGACGCTCATGTGAACACTTAAAACTATAGGAAATACACAGATACTGGTTTAGGGTCCAAAGCCTATTAACTGTATTATATCTAATATACTTGTAAAAGAGAATAACAGTACAAATGATACACTACAATATAACAGATACTTCCTAACCAAAATACAATACTATCTAATACAATATAATACTAGTCTAGTGGAGATGTGAGAGAAAAGAGAAGGGAGAGAGAGAGAGAAATGGAGAGAGATGAGAGAAATTGGCTCACAGTAAGACAATGATTACGGAGAGAAACTTACGCACAAAGGGTATGATCGCATGCGCCTCGATATCCAGCTCCCGATTATCAGCAAGAAAACCGTTGATGAGAGTGAAGTTGGATATGGTCGGCCTGCCTATTTATGCCCCACACACAATGCAATCTCATAGTCCCTACAATCCCATTGTCCATTGGACGAAGGAATTCGGCCCTGCATCATAACAAAAGGTCATAGGTTGATTCATACAGGTGGGCTGTGACGATTTCCAACAGCTCAGGTGGGTGGGAAACTGGGTTTCCCGCCGCATACCTGAGTATGAGTAAATAATAGAAATGGACATAAACTTCTTATGTCCATAACTATCCGCACGAGCGATTAATACGCTCCAAACCAACACCGGAATATTGTTAATTGAATACTCTTCCGATGGGTACCAAACACTGCTGTATGACTCCTGTTAGACCCTTCGTACAATACAAAGAGGGATTCCTCCGTTCAGGGACATTCTATATTAACCAAACTTTCAGAAACTATCAAAGGGATCATGATCTATAAACTACATTAATTATGAAAATGTGTAACGAATGAGTCGCACGCTATGACTACATACCCCTTACCGCAAATACGCATACCGAGTGCGAGCGAGTGCACACAGTAGCGGGTATGCGCCTTCACGGGAAAGCGCACGCATGCGCAGCGCGTACCAAGGTGAGGTGCAAATATGGCAATGTGTATAGAAACATTTTTCTGACTTTGACAATATATTTATACATTATTAATTGTTAATTATTTTTAGGCTAGTTCATGCACTGTACTTTTATGTGGTTGATATAACCATATTTTAATAAAAAATACTTATTGGATTCATCCTGCGCTCCCATTTTTTCTTTTTTCACATTCATTTTGATCCATTGTTGGGGCAGCCCGCCCACAACTGGTGAGCAGCCGTCTGAATCCAACTAGATATAGTGTGTGTACTGTAGAGCGCCAATCTTTTGTATTCAATTTTGGGCTCCGCAGGAGACTGGGCACTCTAAAGAAAGATTTAGTACTATCTGGTGTGCACTGGCTCCTTCCTCTATGCCCCTCCTCCAGACCTCAGTTAAGGAAACTGTGCCCGGAAGAGCAAACATTATAAGGAAAGGATTTTGGAATCCCGGGTAAGACTCATACCAGCCACACCAATCACACCGTATAACTTGTGATATCCAGTCAACAGTATGAACAACAACAGGGCATCAAACAATGGATGCCAACATAACATAACCCTTTATTAAGCAATAACTATATACACGTATTGCAGAAAGTTTGCACTAGGGACGGGCGCCCAGCATCCACTACGGACTACGAGAAATAGATTTACCGGTAAGTAAAATCTTATTTTCTCTGACGTCCTAGTGGATGCTGGGGACTCCGTAAGGACCATGGGGATTATACCAAAGCTCCCAAACGGGCGGGAGAGTGCGGATGACTCTGCAGGACCGAATGGGCAAACACAAGGTCCTCCTCAGCAAGGGTATCAAACTTGTAGAATTTTGCAAATGTGTTTGAACCCGACCAAGTAGCAGCTCGGCAAAGCTGTAATGCCAAGACCCCTCGGGCAGCCGCCGGAGAAGAGCCCACCTTCCTTGTGGAATGGGCTTTCACTGATTGTGGATGCGGCAATCCAGCCGCAGAATGAGCCTGCTGAATCGTGTTACAAATCCAGCGGGCAATGGTTTGCTTTGAAGCAGGAGCACCCAGCTTGTTGGGGGCATACAGGATAAACAGCGAGTCAGTTTTTCTGACACCAGCCGTCCTGGCTACATAAATCTTCAAAGCCCTGACTACGTCAAGCAACTTGGAATCCTCCAAGTCACTAGCAGTCGCAGGCACCACTATAGGTTGGTTCAAATGATAAGATGACACCACCTTTGGCAGAAATTGTGGATGAGTCCGTAATTCTGCCCTATCCATATGGAAAACCAGACTGGGGCTTTTACACGACAAAGCCGCCAATTCTGACACACGCCTAGTCGAAGCTAAGGCCAATAGCATGACCACTTTCCACGTGAGATACTTCAGCTCCACGGTCTTAAGTGGCTCAAACCAGTGGGATTTAAGGAAACCCAACACCACGTTGAGATCCCAAGGTGCCACTGGTGGCACAAAAGGGGGCTGAATATGCAGCACTCCCTTAACAAACGTCTGAACTTCAGGAAGAGAAGCCAGTTCCTTTTGAAAGAAAATAGATAGGGCCGAAATCTGGACCTTTATGGATCCCAACTTCAAGCCCATAGTCACTCCAGACTGTAGAAAGTGCAGAAACCTGCCCAGCTGGAATTACTCTGTAGGGGCCTTCCTGGCCTCACACCAAGCAACATATTTTCGCCATATGCGGTGATAATGCTTTGCTGTCACGTCCTTCCTAGCCTTTATCAGCGTAGGAATAACTTCATCCGGAATGCCTTTTTCCGCTAGGATCCGGTGTTCAACCGCCATGCTGTCAAACGCAGCCGCGGTAAGTCTTGGAACAGCCAGGGTCCCTACTGCAACAGGTCCTGTCTGAGAGGCAGAGGCCATGGATCCTCTGTGAGCATTTCTTGCAGTTCCGGGTACCAAGTCCTTCTTGGCCAATCCGGAACAATGAGTATTGTCCTCACTCCTCTTCTTCTTACGATTCTCAGCACCTTGGGTATGAGAGGAAGAGGAGGTAACACATAGACCGACTGGAACACCCATGGTGTTACCAGTGCGTCTACAGCTATCGCCTGAGGGTCTCTTGACCTGGCGCACTATCTTTGTAGTTTTTTGTTGAGGCGGGATGCCATCATGTCTACCTGTGGCAGTTCCCACCGACCTACAATCTGCGCAAAGACTTCTTGATGAAGTCCCCACTCTCCGGGTGGAGGTCGTGCCTGCTGAGGAAGTCTGCCTGCCAGTTGTCCACTCCCGGAATGAACACTGCTGACAGTGCTTGCACGTGATTCTCCGCCCACCGGAGAATCCTTGTAGCTTCCGCCATCGCGACTCTGCTTCTTGTGCCGCCCTGGCAGTTTACATGAGCCACCGCGGTGATGTTGTCTGACTGAATCAGCACCGGTTGGTTGCAAAGCAGGGGCTCCGCTTGACTCAGGGCATTGTATATGGCCCTTAGTTCCAGGATATTTATGTGCAGACAAGCCTCCTGACTTGACCACAACCCTTAGAAGTTTTTTCCTTGAGTGACTGCCCCCCAACTTCGGAGGCTCGCCTCCGTGGTCACCAGGACCCAGTCCTGTATGCCGATCCTGCGGCCCTTGAGAAGGTGAGCACTCTGTAGCCACCACAGAAGAGACACCTTGGCCCTGGGGGACAGGGTGATCAGCCGATGCATCTGAAGATGCGATCCGGACCATTTGTCCAACAGATCCCATTAAAAGATCCTCGCGTGGAACCTGCCGAAGGGAATGGCTTCGTACGATGCCACCATCTTTCCCAGGACTCGCGTGCAGTGATGCACCGACACCTGTTTCGGATTAAAGAGGCCTCTGATTAGAGTTACCAGCTCTTGAGCCTTCTCCACCGGGAGAAACACCTTCTTCTGGGCTGTGTCCAGAATCATGCCCAGAAAGGGCAGACGCGTCGTAGGAATCAGCTGCGACTTTGGGATATTCAGAATCCAGCCGTGCTGTCGCAACACTTCCTGAGTGCGCTCTACGCTGATCAGCAACTGCTCTCTGGACCTCGCCTTTATGAGATGGTCCAAGTATGGGATAACTGTGACTCCTTGCTTTCTCAGGATCACCATCATTTCTGCCATTACCTTGGTAAATATTCTCTGTGCCGTGGAGAGCCCAAGCGGCAACGTCTGGGATTGGTAATGACAGTACTGTACCACAAATCTGAGGTACTCCTGATGAAGCGGATAAATGGGGACATGCAAGTAAGCAATCCCCCTCTTCCAGGCTTGCAATGACTGCTCTGAGCGATTCCATTTTGAACTTGAATCTTTTCAGATAAATGTTCACGGACTTTAAATTTAATATGGGTCTAACCGAACCGTCCGGTTTCGGTACCACAAACATTGTGGAATAGTATCCCTTCCCCTGTTGAAGAAGGGGAACCTTTACCACCACCTGCTGGAGAAACAGCTTGTGAATTGCCGCTACCACTACTTCCCTTTCTATGGGGGAAGTTGGCAGGGCCGATTTGAGGTAACGGTGAGGAGGCAACACTTCTAATTCCAGCTTTTATCCCTGAGACACAATCTGTATAGCCCAGGGATCCACCTGTGAGCGAACTCACTGGTGGCTGAAATGTCGGAGACGCGCCCCCTCCGCTCCTGGCTCCACCTGTGGAGCCCCAGCATCATGCAGTGGATTTAGTGGAAGCCGGGTAGGACTTCTGTTCCTGGGAACTAGCTGTAAGGTGCAGATTTTTTCCTCTACCCCTGCCTCTGGCAAAAAAGGAAGCACCTTCTTGCTTCTTTGCGAGCGAAAGGACTGCATTTGGTAATACGGTGCTTTCTTAGGTTGTGAGGGAATATATGGCAAAAAGTTTGACTTCCCAGCAGTAGTTGTGGAAACCATGTCCGAGAGACCGTCCCCAAACAATTCCTCACCCTTGTAAGGTAACACCTCCATGTGTTTTTTGGAGTCGGCATCACCTGTCCATTGCAGAGTCCACAGGACCCTCCTGGCAGCAATTGACATTGCATTAATTCTAGAGCCCAGTAGGCAAATGTCCCTCTGGGCATCCCTCATATATAGGACAGTGTCTTTTATATGCCCCAGGGTCAGTAAAATGGTATCCTTGTCTAAGGTATCCAGCTCCTCAGACAGATTATCTGTCCATGCTGCAACAGCACTACACATCCAGACTTCAGGATACCTTCCTGCTTTCTATCCACAGGATCCTTTAGGGCAGCCGTATCCTGTGACGGCAGGGCCACCTTCTTAGATAAGCGTGTCAGAGTTTTATCTACCCTAGGGGAGGATTCCCAGCGCACCCTGTCCGCTGGCGGGAAAGGATACGCCATAAGTAACCTTTTGGAAATCAGGACTTTTTTAACAGGGGAATTCCACGCTCTTTCACATAATTCATTCAACTCACGTGAAGGGGGAAAAGTCACTTCTTGCTTTTTCTCCCCATACATATAAACCCTCTTGACAGGGACAGGGTTTTCCTCTGAAATGTGTAAAACATCCTTCATTCCTATAATCATGTAGCGGATGGCTTTAGTAATTTTAGGCTGCAATTTTGCATCATTGTCATCGACACTGGAGTCAGAATCCGTGTCGATATCTGTGTCAACCATTTTGGATAGTGGGCGCTTCTGAGACCCTGAGGGCCTCTGCGCTGTAGGATCAGGCATGGTCTGAGACCCTGACTGTCCCAAAGCATCAGCTTTATCCAACCTTTTATGTAAGGAGTTTACATTATCATTTAACACCTTCCACATATCCATCCAATCAGGTGTCGGCCCCGTCGGGGGCGACACCACATTTGTTTGCACTTGTTCTGCCTCCACGTATCCTTCCTCATCAAATATGTCGACACAGGCGTACCGACACACCGCACACATACAGGGAACGCTCTGACTGAGGACAGGACCCCACAAAGGCTTTTGGGGAGACAGAGAGAGAGTATGCCAGCACACACCCCAGCGCTATATAACCCAGGAACTTAGTGTTTACCCAGTAGCTGCTGTATTATGATTAATGCGCCTAAATTTATGTGGCCCCCCCCCCCCCCCCCCCCTCTCTTTTTTACCCTTCTACCGTGATTCTGCAGGGGAGAGCCTGGGGAGCTTCCTCTCAGCGGAGCTGTGGAAGGAAAATGGCGCTGGTGAGTGCTGAGGAAGAAGCCCCCCCCCCCCCTCAGCGGCGGGTTTCTGTCCCGCGATTTTGTGTAAAAATACTGGCGGGGGCTCATGCATATATACAGTGCCCAGCTGTGTATATGCAGCTTTTGCCAGGAGGTATCAATTGCTGCCCAGGGCGCCCGCCCCTGCGCCCTACAGTGACCGGAGTGTGTGGGTTAGTATGGGCGCAATGGCGCATAGCTGCAGTGCTGTGCGCTACCTCATATGAAGACAGGAGTCTTCTGCCGCCGATTTTGACGTCTTCTTGCTTCACCCGCTGGCTTCCGTCTTCTGGCTCTGCGAGGGGGACGGCGGCGCGGCTCCGGAAACGGACGACAAGGTCAGGTCCTGTGTTCGATCCCTCGGGAGCTAATGGTGTCCAGTAGCCTAAGAAGCGCAACCTAGCCGCAGTTAGTATGTTTGCTTCTCTCCCCTCAGTCCCACGTAGCAGAGAGTCTGTTGCCAGCAGAAGCTCTCTGAAAAGAAAAAATCTAACTAAAATACTTTCTTATTAGCAAGCTCAGGAGAGCTCACTAAAAGCACCCAGCTCTGTCCGGGCACATATTCTAACTGGAGGAGGGGCATAGAGGGAGGAGCCAGTGCACACCAGATAGTACTAAATCTTTCTTTAGAGTGCCCAGTCTCCTGCGGAGCCCGTCTATTCCCCATGGTCCTTACGGAGTCCCCAGCATCCACTAGGACGTCAGAGAAAATTTATATAAACTACTAAATAAGTGTCCTGACGGGGGGGGCGTGGCCTGGCTAGCAAGCCGAGAAGAGGTGAAGTGTGTGTGCTCCTGTAGGTTTGGGCCTTCTATCACCTATAAAATATACTTCACAGGTCACCACACACCTCTAAATGAGTATACCGGCTCCCTGTTCCAGCTAGTACCAGAGGGTGTCGGTTGCGGAGCCGGGGAGCCCTTGTCAGGGCTCCTGCAGGTTGCGGCCTTCCCCTCCATAAGAAGCCGGGGTCTGTGGTGCGGCCTCCCACCCCACCGGAAGTGAGGCTGATCGGGACTGCCGTCCGGGAAGACCGGGAAGACGAGCCCATACGCCGGACCGACGGAAAGCGATATCCTCAGCAGCCATCGGGACCGTGTGACCTGCATGATCCCTGCAGCAGCCATCGGGATCGTGTGCGGAGGCGGCTCAGTACGGTGGGTGAGTCCCCCCCTTACCGGTGCACACCAGCGCAGCATCGGGGCTCTTCCCTCCCTCTCCCCGCAGCCCGTGCCTATACCGCTTCACCTGCTGTAACCTGCTCCGTGCCGCGGACCCGAGAAGCGGTCCCCGGAGCTCCCGCGAGACACGGCCTAGCGGTGGGCCTCAGACCGGGACCTCGATTGCGGGGCCGGATCCGCGGATAGATTTTGCGGCCTCTGACACCGCTCCTGATTGCTCGGCTGGCGGCTACATACCTAGAAGAGGCCCTATTACCTCTACCTCTTCATCGCACCGAACACAAAATAGTGCCACACGGCAAGAGTGCGTGAAGCCCGGCGGCCATCTTGAAAACGCCGCTGGGGGATTGGGTTCCCAGCACCCCTCAGAACCCCCGCCTAGACCCCCGTGCCCAGTACCTCGGCACTGCTGCTCACTACGCCAAATTGTGAGGGGGGAAAACCTGATGTGCAGCGACCACTTCACCCTGCAATTGCCCTCTCTCCTTTAATATACCCTACCAAGGCTAAATTGTGCTCCCACGGGCTGGTGCTACCTCGGAGGGGCTATAATACCCTACAAGACGAGACCTCTCAAAGCCCACCGCGGGAGCCCTCCCTTTCCCCCTCACATATAACAGCTACGGGGCCTTGGGTGACCCTAACGGACATCTCGGCCTCCAGAGGATTCCAACTTTTCCGTGGGCCGGGAGCATACACCCACTGCGTTGGGGCCTGATTAACACCTACACATCATAGTGCACCCGACTGAACCTTCCTGATCACCATCTGTGAAACGTCTATCATGTGATCTCGATACGTTATGCACCCGATCCCGTGTGTGACTCTAATGCTATAGGAGCTACCCCGCCCAGGTGTGGACTACCATATTACCTCACGTCTTTCTGCCACTATGCCTAAAGGGGGTAAAAAATCGAACACCCACAACCTGGTGGGCTACTTCAAGAATTCTGCTCCACCGTCCACCAGGAAAACTTCCTCGACTCCTCCTGCTTCAGCGACGTCTGATCGAGACTCAGATGAAGACTCTTCCTCCACCCCCGCTACAAAAGCGGACGTCGCCCTTCTCCTGTCCGAAATGCGCAATATTAAAAAATCAATACGTGCGGAGGTACAGGAGGCTATCTCAGGTCTGAAAACAGATGTGGACAGTCTGGGCTCCAGGGTCGATGCTATCGAACGGAAACAAGAGGAGCTTATCGCTTTCCAACAAGAATCAGAACAGGAGATAACCCAAATGCGTACAGACGTTATGCTATTAGCGGATAAACAAGAAGATTTGGACAACAGAGGGCGTCGGAACAATCTTAGAATCCGTAACGTCCCCGAGACGGTGGAACAAAACCACCTCACGGACTATCTACTCCGCCTCTTCCGCTCACTTGCTCCCTCCATCCCGGATGACATGCTACTCCTTGACAGGGCTCACAGGGCCCTACGTCCTAGATCCCAAGATGCTAAAATACCGAGAGACGTAATCCTGCGTTTTCACTACTTTGTGGTCAAAGACCAAGTTTACGCGAAAGCCCGGAGGTCCTCGACTATCCATTTTGAAGGCTCTGATCTCGCGATCTTCCAGGACCTGTCGCCAGTCACGTTAAATAGAAGGAGGGAGCTAAAGGACATAACCAAAACCCTGAGAGACAACAACATCAGATATAGGTGGGGCTTCCCTTTTGCCCTCCAAGTCAAGGCAGATGGCAAATTCCTCTCCGCCAGATCCCCCGACGAGGCCCTTCAGCTTCTCCACCGACTGAACATCTCCGGCCCCCAGACCACTCCTCAAAGCTCTCTACCAGTCAACACCTCCCCTTCCCTCACAGCCCCATCCCCAAATTGGACCACCGTCGGATCTACTTCTCATGCCTCTCTAGATACATGATCCAACATTAGTGGTTCTTCCTACAAGGACTTGACGATTGTATTAGCCTTCTAAAGGTCCTTAGGGTATCTCTTTGAGCCATGTTGAGATCCCCGAAGGGCGTGGGGCCCTCGGGCTAGTTACGGTTAACCGTTTATTGCCTTACTAAGTTTACCGTGTGGGGGCCGGGTCGGGCCCTCGGGGCCGGGGCTCTATGCGGGCGGCCGCGTGGGCTCAGGTCCCGGGTGACCCGACTGATTCGGGCCCTCTCTATCTATTTCAATTAACTGGTGTATAGTACAATACAAATAAGGAAGAATTCACTGTGATTGGATATTTATGGCTTTGATACTTTCTTGCCATATAATTGTCATATCCAATCTGCACTTTTTGAGCCTGCCGTCTAAATGTGTGTCTGTCCCCCTTTTTCATTTTTCTTGTTGAAAATATGAACGATTTCATTTCTAATACAAAGTGACACATGTAAGGGCTAGCTTAAGAAATTGCGGACATACCCCACTGGAGATGCCCAATCTCTTCCGATCTTGGAAGTTAAGCAGTGGAGGGCCGGACCAGTACTCTGATGGGAGACCACCTTGGAACATCCTTGTACTGAAAATAAATTTTGCTGCCCAAGTCTAAGTCACAGATGGGTACTCGGATTCATATGACCCATGATTTAATTCCCTGCAACTACTTTTTCCATTTGGGATTTTTGCAGTATGAATGATGGTCATATATTATATTCATATATATTAATCTGACAGACACCATTGAGACTAGTAGGTGTCCCACCCTTTTTTTGTGAATTCTAAAGTTTGTCCGGCTTACATTATATTATAAGCAATTTTCGCTAATTATCCATTAAATTGACATAGATATTTTTGCACATAGTCTTGAATCACACAGAACTAGTTTTGAACTCCGATAATTCTATATTTTAATAGTAATTCAATAAAATCATGATTTTACCAGCCTAAGACATGTACACAACTTAGTTCCTCTGAGTTAGAGTGCTTCCAAACAAGAGTCTACTTCTTTTTCCATTTCTTTTTTGGTATTTTTCTCAATATATTTTTTGACTCATGGGAGCACCACTGAATGGTAACTATATTTAGTGCACCTTAGAAGATATACCATCTTATATGCACAGTTACCTTAATCTGAAGCAATTCTATAACATAAAATTCAGTTTCTCAGAGGACATTACTCAGATTACTTTTCGTACAAAAATTGTTGCTAGACCGGTGCGGCTCCCACAAACCCCCTTTTTTTGACCGTTGGAGATGTCCAAAGGGTCTGACTGCACTCCATTCACGGAAACCCTGGCGGAGGGATTCGTGTACAAGGCCTGAATCCCTGCAAGAAATTCCCCCTGAAAGCCAAAGTGAGCAAGGGTTTCGAACATGAAGGGCCACCCTATCCTGTCAAATGCTTTCTCCGCGTCCAGAGAGACCAAGAGAGCAGGAGTACGTGTTAGGTTGATGTAGTGAGCCAGACTAACAACACGTCTCGTGTTGTCTCGGGCTTGGCGGCCAGGGATAAATCCCACCTGGTCATTATGGACCAGGTGGGGTAAGACATTCAGTCGGAGGGCTAAGATTTTTGCGTAGATCTTGATATCCGTATTAAGTAGCGAGATAGGTCTGTAGTTCGCACAGTTGGATGTGTCTTTGCCATCTTTGGGAATAACTATAATCTTAGCCTCCAGAGCCGATTTGGAAAAAGAGGCTCCCTGTAAGACGGCATTGAAGAGGGTTGAGAGGTGGGGCGCCAGTTGGGGGAGAAAAGATTTGTAATAGGCGGCCGTGAAGCCGTCTGGACCAGGGGCCTTGTTAAGTTTTAGGGATTTGACAACGGTGGCAATTTCTTTGTCGGATATCTTTGAGTTCAGTTAGGCGGAGACCGATGAGCTCAGAGTAGGCAGGTGGCAGTGAGACAGGAAGGTGCGAATGGCCCCAAGAAAGTCCGGGCTTGACTGAGTGGTCCCATGGGCATTATACAACTTCTCGTAGAAGCGGGAAAAAGTGTCAGTGATATGTTTGGGGTCATTTGTTTTCTTACCAGAGGATGACTGGATAGACATTACGTTGTTCCTTGCGAGTTTAGCCCGAAGCCTAGAGGCTAAGAGCCGATCTGCCTTATCCCCTTTTTCATAAAAGAATTGATTGAGCCATTTTAAGCTGGTTTCCACCTTTGCCATCAGTAACATATTCAGTTCACCCCTGGCCGCAGACAGGGAAGAAAGGTCTGCTTCGGACCCTGTTTGTTTGTGTGTCAGTGAGAGGGAAGTTACCAGGTCCGAAAGCTCCCGAATGCGTCCGGATCTGGCCTTCTTATTATAAGATGAGGCATTGATCAGGCAACCCCGTATTACCGCCTTGTGAGCATCCCATAATAACATCGGGTTAACCGACGGAGATATGTTTGTCTCAAAATAATGGGAGATTTCGGTGGCTAAATGGGCTTTCGTTTGGGGGTTAAGAAGGAGTCTATCGTTTAACCTCCACACATGGTAGCGGCCGGGAGGATGCGGACCTGGGACATCCACAGTGACCGGTCCGTGGTCCGACCACGTGTTAGGATGAATGGAGGTGTCAAGGATACATTGAGCGGGCTCTGAGCTCAGAAAAATCATGTCCAATCTTGTGTAAACATCATATATGGGGGAATAGTATGTGTAGTCCTTAGCATTCGGTTCCTTCACTCTCCATGCGTCGAAAAGAAGGTGATGTGATAGTAGAAGGTTCAGAGCAGCTGCGTTACGCGTGTGAGAGGGGCGCATAGATCTGGGCAGGGGTTTCGATCTGTCTAGGGCACTGTCCAGAGTCACATTAAAGTCCCCCCCCAGTACCACGTTACCCCGTCTGTGCAGGGCTAAGAGGTTATTTAGGGAGTGGAAGAAAGGGGCCTGAAGTTGGTTTGGGGCATAAATATTTAAGAATGTGTAGGGGGACCCATTTAACAGCCCCACTAGAAGCAGGTATCTACCTTCAGGGTCCCTCAGTATTTCAGAGGGGATGAAATCCAAGTGTCTAGCAAAGAGTACTGAGACCCCCTTCTTCTTGCGTATGGGGTCGCAAGCATGGAAAGTGTTTGGGAAGGATTTTGACCTAAGTTCTGGATGTGACTTACCGGTAAAGTGGGTCTCCTGTAGAAATACGATGTCGCCTCTCAGTTGTTTAAGGGATTGAAATAAAAGAGAACGCTTACGTGGGCTATTCAAACCTTTCGTGTTCAGAGTAACTATTCTAAGAACCATGGTATAGGAGCGGAGCTCTCTTCACGTGGCAGCGCATCAGCGGAACCCTGAAAGAGACTGAGGAAAGAGAGGGGGAGAAGGACAGAAAAAGATGGGGAGAAAGAGTAGGAGAACAGATGAGGAACAGGCATGAATTAGTACCAATAACTAGAAGACAAATCAAATCCATTCTCGCTGGTCGGACCCAAGGAGGAAATAGACCCGCAGGTCCAGTTCGTCCGACGTCGACCCTGAGGGTCGAGCGGGGGGTGGATGGACCTAGCAGCTCAGAGAGGGGACCGGGTCCCGTGTGTGAACAAACTCGGTTAAAATTTACACATTGCCATTAGTATGCTAAGGGAGCTATAGGGGGGGGGGGGGGGAGGGGAGCAGAGGCGATGGGGTAAGGGTAAAACTTGGCATGGTAATCACATAACAACTGTAGTAACAGTAAAACTCGGTTGAAATAGATAGAGAGGGCCCGAATCAGTCGGGTCACCCGGGACCGGAGCCCACGCGGCCGCCCGCATAGAGCCCCGGCCCCGAGGGCCCGACCCGGCCCCCACACGGTAAACTTAGTAAGGCAATAAACGGTTAACCGTAACTAGCCCGAGGGCCCCACGCCCTTCGGGGATCTCAACATGGCTCAAAGAGATACCCTAAGGACCTTTAGAAGGCTAATACAATCGTCAAGTCCTTGTAGGAAGAACCACTAATGTTGGATCATGTATCTAGAGAGGCATGAGAAGTAGTTCCGACGGTGGTCCAATTTGGGGATGGGGCTGTGAGGGAAGGGGAGGTGTTGACTGGTAGAGAGCTTTGAGGAGTGGTCTGGGGGCCGGAGATGTTCAGTCGGTGGAGAAGCTGAAGGGCCTCGTCGGGGGATCTGGCGGAGAGGAATTTGCCATCTGCCTTGACTTGGAGGGCAAAAGGGAAGCCCCACCTATATCTGATGTTGTTGTCTCTCAGGGTTTTGGTTATGTCCTTTAGCTCCCTCCTTCTATTTAACGTGACTGGCGACAGGTCCTGGAAGATCGCGAGATCAGAGCCTTCAAAATGGATAGTCGAGGACCTCCGGGCTTTCGCGTAAACTTGGTCTTTGACCACAAAGTAGTGAAAACGCAGGATTACGTCTCTCGGTATTTTAGCATCTTGGGATCTAGGACGTAGGGCCCTGTGAGCCCTGTCAAGGAGTAGCATGTCATCCGGGATGGAGGGAGCAAGTGAGCGGAAGAGGCGGAGTAGATAGTCCGTGAGGTGGTTTTGTTCCACCGTCTCGGGGACGTTACGGATTCTAAGATTGTTCCGACGCCCTCTGTTGTCCAAATCTTCTTGTTTATCCGCTAATAGCATAACGTCTGTACGCATTTGGGTTATCTCCTGTTCTGATTCTTGTTGGAAAGCGATAAGCTCCTCTTGTTTCCGTTCGATAGCATCGACCCTGGAGCCCAGACTGTCCACGTCTGTTTTCAGACCTGAGATAGCCTCCTGTACCTCCGCACGTATTGATTTTTTAATATTGCGCATTTCGGACAGGAGAAGGGCGACGTCCGCTTTTGTAGCGGGGGTGGAGGAAGAGTCTTCATCTGAGTCTCGATCAGACGTCGCTGAAGCAGGAGGAGTCAAGGAAGTTTTCCTGGTGGACGGTGGAGCAGAATTCTTGAAGTAGCCCACCAGGTTGTGGGTGTTCGATTTTTTACCCCCTTTAGGCATAGTGGCAGAAAGACGTGAGGTAATATGGTAGTCAACACCTGGGCGGGGTAGCTCCTATAGCATTAGAGTCACACACGGGATCGGGTGCATAACGTATCGAGATCACATGATAGACGTTTCACAGATGGTGATCAGGAAGGTTCAGTCCGGTGCACTATGATGTGTAGGTGTTAATCAGGCCCCAACGCAGTGGGTGTATGCTCCCGGCCCACAGAAAAGTTGGAATCCTCTGGAGGCCGAGATGTCCGTTAGGGTCACCCAAGGCCCCGTAGCTGTTATATGTGAGGGGGAAAGGGAGGGCTCCCGCGGTGGGCTTTGAGAGGTCTCGTCTTGTAGGGTATTATAGCCCCTCCGAGGTAGCACCAGCCCGTGGGAGCACAATTTAGCCTTGGTAGGGTATATTAAAGGAGAGAGGGCAATTGCAGGGTGAAGTGGTCGCTGCACATCAGGTTTTCCCCCCTCACAATTTGGCGTAGTGAGCAGCAGTGCCGAGGTACTGGGCACGGGGGTCTAGGCGGGGGTTCTGAGGGGTGCTGGGAACCCAATCCCCCAGCGGCGTTTTCAAGATGGCCGCCGGGCTTCACGCACTCTTGCCGTGCGGCACTATTTTGTGTTCGGTGCGATGAAGAGGTAGAGGTAATAGGGCCTCTTCTAGGTATGTAGCCGCCAGCCGAGCAATCAGGAGCGGTGTCAGAGGCCGCAAAATCTATCCGCGGGTCCGGCCCCGCAATCGAGGTCCCGGTCTGAGGCCCGCCGCTAGGCCGTGTCTCGCGGGAGCTCCGGGGACCGCTTCTCGGGTCCGCGGCACGGAGCAGGTTACAGCAGGTGAAGCGGTATAGGCACGGGCTGCGGGGAGAGGGAGGGAAGAGCCCCGATGCTGCGCTGGTGTGCACCGGTAAGGGGGGGACTCACCCACCGTACTGAGCCGCCTCCGCACACGATCCCGATGGCTGCTGCAGGGATCATGCAGGTCACACGGTCCCGATGGCTGCTGAGGATATCGCTTTCCGTCGGTCCGGCGTATGGGCTCGTCTTCCCGGTCTTCCCGGACGGCAGTCCCGATCAGCCTCACTTCCGGTGGGGTGGGAGGCCGCACCACAGACCCCGGCTTCTTATGGAGGGGAAGGCCGCAACCTGCAGGAGCCCTGACAAGGGCTCCCCGGCTCCGCAACCGACACCCTCTGGTACTAGCTGGAACAGGGAGCCGGTATACTCGTTTAGAGGTGTGTGGTGACCTGTGAAGTATATTTTATAGGTGATAGAAGGCCCAAACCTACAGAAGCACACACACTTCACCTCTTCTCGGCTTGCTAGCCAGGCCACGCCCCCCCGTCAGGACACTTATTTAGTAGTTTATATAAATTTTCTCTGACGTCCTAGTGGATGCTGGGGACTCCGTAAGGACCATGGGGAATAGACGGGCTCCGCAGGAGACTGGGCACTCTAAAGAAAGATTTAGTACTATCTGGTGTGCACTGGCTCCTCCCTCTATGCCCCTCCTCCAGTTAGAATATGTGCCCGGACAGAGCTGGGTGCTTTTAGTGAGCTCTCCTGAGCTTGCTAATAAGAAAGTATTTTAGTTAGATTTTTTCTTTTCAGAGAGCTTCTGCTGGCAACAGACTCTCTGCTACGTGGGACTGAGGGGAGAGAAGCAAACATACTAACTGCGGCTAGGTTGCGCTTCTTAGGCTACTGGACACCATTAGCTCCCGAGGGATCGAACACAGGACCTGACCTTGTCGTCCGTTTCCGGAGCCGCGCCGCCGTCCCCCTCGCAGAGCCAGAAGACGGAAGCCAGCGGGTGAAGCAAGAAGACGTCAAAATCGGCGGCAGAAGACTCCTGTCTTCATATGAGGTAGCGCACAGCACTGCAGCTGTGCGCCATTGCGCCCACACTAACCCACACACTCCGGTCACTGTAGGGCGCAGGGGCGGGCGCCCTGGGCAGCAATTGATACCTCCTGGCAAAAGCTGCATATACACAGCTGGGCACTGTATATATGCATGAGCCCCCGCCAGTATTTTTACACAAAATCGCGGGACAGAAACCCGCCGCTGAGGGGGCAGGGCCTTCTTCCTCAGCACTCACCAGCGCCATTTTCCTTCCACAGCTCCGCTGAGAGGAAGCTCCCCAGGCTCTCCCCTGCAGAATCACGGTAGAAGGGTAAAAAAGAGAGGGGGGGGGGGCACATAAATTTAGGCGCATTAATCATAATACAGCAGCTACTGGGTAAACACTAAGTTCCTGGGTTATATAGCGCTGGGGTGTGTGCTGGCATACTCTCTCTCTGTCTCCCCAAAAGCCTTTGTGGGGTCCTGTCCTCAGTCAGAGCGTTCCCTGTATGTGTGCGGTGTGTCGGTACACCTATGTCGACATATTTGATGAGGAAGGATACGTGGAGGCAGAACAAGTGCAAACAAATGTGGTGTCGCCCCCGACGGGGCCGACACCTGATTGGATGGATATGTGGAAGGTGTTAAATGATAATGTAAACTCCTTACATAAAAGGTTGGATAAAGCTGATGCTTTGGGACAGTCAGGGTCTCAGACCATGCCTGATCCTACAGCGCAGAGGCCCTCAGGGTCTCAGAAGCGCCCACTATCCAAAATGGTTGACACAGATATCGACACGGATTCTGACTCCAGTGTCGATGACAATGATGCAAAATTGCAGCCTAAAATTACTAAAGCCATCCGCTACATGATTATAGGAATGAAGGATGTTTTACACATTTCAGAGGAAAACCCTGTCCCTGTCAAGAGGGTTTATATGTATGGGGAGAAAAAGCAAGAAGTGACTTTTCCCCCTTCACGTGAGTTGAATGAATTATGTGAAAGAGCGTGGAATTCCCCTGTTAAAAAAGTCCTGATTTCCAAAAGGTTACTTATGGCGTATCCTTTCCCGCCAGCGGACAGGGTGCGCTGGGAATCCTCCCCTAGGGTAGATAAAACTCTGACACGCTTATCTAAGAAGGTGGCCCTGCCGTCACAGGATACGGCTGCCCTAAAGGATCCTGTGGATAGAAAGCAGGAAGGTATCCTGAAGTCTGGATGTGTAGTGCTGTAGCAGCATGGACAGATAATCTGTCTGAGGAGCTGGATACCTTAGACAAGGATACCATTTTACTGACCCTGGGGCATATAAAAGACACTGTCCTATATATGAGGGATGCCCAGAGGGACATTTGCCTACTGGGCTCTAGAATTAATGCAATGTCAATTGCTGCCAGGAGGGTCCTGTGGACTCTGCAATGGACAGGTGATGCCGACTCCAAAAAACACATGGAGGTGTTACCTTACAAGGGTGAGGAATTGTTTGGGGACGGTCTCTCGGACATGGTTTCCACAACTACTGCTGGGAAGTCAAACTTTTTGCCATATATTCCCTCACAACCTAAGAAAGCACCGTATTACCAAATGCAGTCCTTTCGCTCGCAAAGAAGCAAGAAGGTGCTTCCTTTTTTGCCAGAGGCAGGGGTAGAGGAAAAAATCTGCACCTTACAGCTAGTTCCCAGGAACAGAAGTCCTACCCGGCTTCCACTAAATCCACTTCATGATGCTGGGGCTCCACGGGTGGAGCCAGGAGCGGTGGGGGCGTGTCTCCGACATTTCAGCCACCAGTGGGTTCGCTCACGGGTGGATCCCTGGGCTATACAGATTGTGTCTCAGGGATAAAAGCTGGAATTAGAAGTGATGCCTCCTCACCGTTACCTCAAATCGGCCCTGCCAACTTCCCCCATAGAAAGGGAAGTAGTGGTAGCGGCAATTCACAAGCTGTTTCTCCAGCAGGTGGTGGTAAAGGTTCCCCTTCTTCAACAGGGGAAGGGATACTATTCCACAATGTTTGTGGTACCGAAACCGGACGGTTCGGTTAGACCCATATTAAATTTAAAGTCCGTGAACATTTATCTGAAAAGATTCAAGTTCAAAATGGAATCGCTCAGAGCAGTCATTGCAAGCCTGGAAGAGGGGGATTGCTTACTTGCATGTCCCCATTTATCCGCTTCATCAGGAGTACCTCAGATTTGTGGTACAGGACTGTCATTACCAATCCCAGACGTTGCCGCTTGGGCTCTCCACGGCACAGAGAATATTTACCAAGGTAATGGCAGAAATGATGGTGATCCTGAGAAAGCAAGGAGTCACAGTTATCCCATACTTGGACCATCTCATAAAGGCGAGGTCCAGAGAGCAGTTGCTGATCAGCGTAGAGCGCACTCAGGAAGTGTTGCAACAGCATGGCTGGATTCTGAATATCCCAAAGTCGCAGCTGATTCCTACGACGCGTCTGCCCTTTCTGGGCATGATTCTGGACACAGCCCAGAAGAAGGTGTTTCTCCCGGTGGAGAAGGCTCAAGAGCTGGTAACTCTAATCAGAGACCTCTTTAATCCGAAACAGGTGTCGGTGCATCACTGCACGCGAGTCCTGGGAAAGATGGTGGCATCGTACGAAGCCATTCCCTTCGGCAGGTTCCATGCGAGGATCTTTTAATGGGATCTGTTGGACAAATGGTCCGGATCGCATCTTCAGATGCATCGGCTGATCACCCTGTCCCCCAGGGCCAAGGTGTCTCTTCTGTGGTGGCTACAGAGTGCTCACCTTCTCAAGGGCCGCAGGATCGGCATACAGGACTGGGTCCTGGTGACCACGGAGGCGAGCCTCCGAAGTTGGGGGGCAGTCACTCAAGGAAAAAACTTCCAAGGGTTGTGGTCAAGTCAGGAGGCCTGTCTGCACATAAATATCCTGGAACTAAGGGCCATATACAATGCCCTGAGTCAAGCGGAGCCCCTGCTTTGCAACCAACCGGTGCTGATTCAGTCAGACAACATCACCGCGGTGGCTCATGTAAACTGCGATGGCGGAAACTACAAGGATTCTCCGGTGGGCGGAGAATCACGTGCAAGCACTGTCAGCAGTGTTCATTCCGGGAGTGGACAACTGGCAGGCAGACTTCCTCAGCAGGCACGACCTCCACCCGGGAGAGTGGGGACTTCATCAAGAAGTCTTTGCGCAGATTGTAGGTCGGTGGGAACTGCCACAGGTAGACATGATGGCATCCCGCCTCAACAAAAAACTACAAAGATAGTGCGCCAGGTCAAGAGACCCTCAGGCGATAGCTGTAGACGCACTGGTAACACCATGGGTGTTCCAGTCGGTCTATGTGTTACCTCCTCTTCCTCTCATACCCAAGGTGCTGAGAATCGTAAGAAGAAGAGGAGTGAGGACAATACTCATTGTTCCGGATTGGCCAAGAAGGACTTGGTACCCGGAACTGCAAGAAATGCTCACAGAGGATCCATGGCCTCTGCCTCTCAGACAGGACCTGTTGCAGTAGGGACCCTGGCTGTTCCAAGACTTACCGCGGCTGCGTTTGACAGCATGGCGGTTGAACACCGGATCCTAGCGGAAAAAGGCATTCCGGATGAAGTTATTCCTACGCTGATAAAGGCTAGGAAGGACGTGACAGCAAAGCATTATCACCGCATATGGCGAAAATATGTTGCTTGGTGTGAGGCCAGGAAGGCCCCTACAGAGTAATTCCAGCTGGGCAGGTTTCTGCACTTTCTACAGTCTGGAGTGACTATGGGCTTGAAGTTGGGATCCATAAAGGTCCAGATTTCGGCCCTATCTATTTTCTTTCAAAAGGAACTGGCTTCTCTTCCTGAAGTTCAGACGTTTGTTAAGGGAGTGCTGCATATTCAGCCCCCTTTTGTGCCACCAGTGGCACCTTGGGATCTCAACGTGGTGTTGGGTTTCCTTAAATCCCACTGGTTTGAGCCACTTAAGACCGTGGAGCTGAAGTATCTCACGTGGAAAGTGGTCATGCTATTGGCCTTAGCTTCGACTAGGCGTGTGTCAGAATTGGCGGCTTTGTCGTGTAAAAGCCCCAGTCTGGTTTTCCATATGGATAGGGCAGAATTACGGACTCATCCACAATTTCTGCCAAAGGTGGTGTCATCTTATCATTTGAACCAACCTATAGTGGTGCCTGCGACTGCTAGTGACTTGGAGGATTCCAAGTTGCTTGACGTAGTCAGGGCTTTGAAGATTTATGTAGCCAGGACGGCTGGTGTCAGAAAAACTGACTCGCTGTTTATCCTGTATGCCCCCAACAAGCTGGGTGATCCTGCTTCAAAGCAAACCATTGCCCGCTGGATTTGTAACACGATTCAGCAGGCTCATTCTGCGGCTGGATTGCCGCATCCACAATCAGTGAAAGCCCATTCCACAAGGAAGGTGGGCTCTTCTCCGGCGGCTGCCCGAGGGGTCTTGGCATTACAGCTTTGCCGAGCTGCTACTTGGTCGGGTTCAAACACATTTGCAAAATTCTACAAGTTTGATACCCTTGCTGAGGAGGACCTTGTGTTTGCCCATTCGGTCCTGCCGAGTCATCCGCACTCTCCCGCCCGTTTGGGAGCTTTGGTATAATCCCCATGGTCCTTACGGAGTCCCCAGCATCCACTAGGACGTCAGAGAAAATAAGATTTTACTTACCGGTAAATCTATTTCTCGTAGTCCGTAGTGGATGCTGGGCGCCCGTCCCTAGTGCAAACTTTCTGCAATACGTGTATATAGTTATTGCTTAATAAAGGGTTATGTTATGTTGGCATCCATTGTTTGATGCCCTGTTGTTGTTCATACTGTTGACTGGATATCACAAGTTATACGGTGTGATTGGTGTGGCTGGTATGAGTCTTACCCGGGATTCCAAAATCCTTTCCTTATAATGTTTGCTCTTCCGGGCACAGTTTCCTTAACTGAGGTCTGGAGGAGGGGCATAGAGGAAGGAGCCAGTGCACACCAGATAGTACTAAATCTTTCTTTAGAGTGCCCAGTCTCCTGCGGAGCCCAAAATTGAATACAAAAGATTGGCGCTCTACAGTACACACACTATATCTAGTTGGATTCAGACGGCTGCTCACCAGTTGTGGGCGGGCTGCCCCAACAATGGATCAAAATGAATGTGAAAAAAGAAAAAATGGGAGCGCAGGATGAATCCAATAAGTATTTTTTATTAAAATATGGTTATATCAACCACATAAAAGTACAGTGCATGAACTAGCCTAAAAATAATGAACAATTAATAATGTATAAATATATACAAGACTGCCGTATCTCCTGAACCAATATGAATAAGAAAACCTTTAATAAACCCTAATTAAGGGCTGCATTGATGCTTCATGAAAATCAGCCGTGCGTCCACGGGCTGAAGTATTTGTAAGAAGGAGACTGATGAAAAGTGCCTCTGTTATAAATCACTGTTAAAGTGTACACTCTCTTCTCCTTGTACACAAAAGAACCTCATTGGCAAAGTGTATCCCAGTATTGAACTTGCGGACAACCGTGCTGTATTATTAAATGGCAAATCGACAGTGATGATAAAAGCTTTTTATTCATTTCCTTCTGATGAAACGGCCAGCGTTGTAGGCCGAGAAACGCGTTAAGGTACTCCATTGAAGGACTTAATTTGACTGCTGCATTCTCCTGATACTCTGTGAGCCGCATATATCGAGTGGACCGTAGCCGCAATTATAACGGACTTTCCACCAGCGGCTGGGGACTCTGCTGCTTCAATCTTTCTGCACTGCTGCACGTTTAAATTGGTACAGTACCCTTCAGCGGAGAAAAACAACCGTGTTCATCTGGATGGTTCACTGGTGATGTGATCAGCTGTACTTTCACTGCATAGAGCCGCTGCAAACCCGGCTCAGTACAGCGCCTTTGACGGAGAGGCTCTCACATCCAGTGACATACTACAAAGTGAATTTGACCATCACTGTCTATCTGCTACTTAATAATACAGCACGGTTGTCCGCAAGTTCAATACTGGGATACTCTTTGCTAATGAGGTTCTTTTGTGTACAAGGAGAAGAGAGTGTACACTCTAACAGTGACTTATAACAGAGGCACTTTTCATCAGTCTCCTTTTTACAAATACTTCAGCCCGTGGACGCACGGCTGATTTTCATGAAGCATCAATGCAGCCCTTAATTAGGGTTTATTAAAGGTTTTCTTATTCATATTGGTTCAGGAGATACGGCAGTCTTGTATATATTTAAATATTATTAATTGTTCATTATTTTTAGGCTAGTTCATGCACTGTACTTTTATGTGGTTAATATAACAATATTTTAATAAAAAATACTTATTGGATTCATCCTGCGCTCCCATTTTTTCTTTTTTCCTACGGAGCCCGTCTATTCCCCATGGTCCTTACGGAGTCCCCAGCATCCACTACGGACTACGAGAAATAGATTTACCGGTGAGTAAAATCTTATTTTACACCTTATTGAAAGCAGAAGCCAAAGCATGTGATGGCCGGGCGCCATGATCCAAAATGGCAGCCACCTCACTTCCCAATATCACCACCGGGCTCCAGTGACTATGGGCAGCCCGTTCTGTCCCCAGAAGTAGTGGGAGCTGTGCACCTGTGTGATTGGGAGAGCAAGTGCTCCCTCCTGAGCCAAAAGCTCCTCCAAGGTAGGTGTCCGGAGCGTGCAGGAAAGACTGGGCGCACATAGCCCCAGACTACAGCCCGTGACTTCAGCAGCGTCACTAGGCTGCGGCAGTGAACAGTGCCCGGAGTGAGCGGAGCGAGTGGCTTTTGCACAGTAGGAGTGGGGGACTTAATAAATTGGGTCTTGGTCCCAGTGGTGGCTGAGAGCTATCAGGTAGGGTAGATAAGAAGCTACTTAGTGAGGAGAACTCCAGAAAGCACGTCTGGATGGACTCAGGCCCCTCTTATTTATTATTTTATATACTAACGGGTGATAGGTGTGGTACATCCCTACAAAGGCAGATCCAATCTCTTTCTCATCAGACTTTGCAGTCTTTCCTGCAATCTCACTCAGATGTTCACTGCTGCCAGTAGCACACGTATGAAAAGCAGAAGTATGACAGCAGCTGTATAGATTCTGATATGTAATTCTCCTTATCATACTTACCGTACTCACATCATCCTTATTACTATTGAGAGAATAGAGGTAAAACACTGATGATGGGGGTGTAAAAGTGGATTATATCCTAGCAGATGATGATGATTGCAGGGTATTATATGGTGTATTGCATGTAAAATACTTTGTTCCACACCTACTCTGCTGTAGCAATATACCTTATATAAGGGTGAGTAACACATGTACAGGCTTACCAGCGTATGAGCACACACATAAAGGAATGCTACCTTACCAATGCTTCCAGGAGTAACGTTAGGAGACATTTCTCTGATCCATCATCTCATATGACTGATGTTATTGTTCATCTAGAATCTCCAATTCATACGATATGTTCCCCATCCATTGTTTTACATTGGAGCTGACATAGGACTTGGCGAGTGACTACATCTCCATATATATTTCATGGTTAGTTACCAGTACAAGAGAGAGTTATATCTAAGTCTTATTATAATATTACATTTGTTATTGTGAGTGTTCTCAGGAGGGTAGACACAATGATCGTCTGAGACACAATATTATAAAGCCTTCATTAAAAGTTATGTTTTATTATACACACACATTTACAATTAAGTGTCCCAGAGAGTCGTCTTCTCCTATTGTTTACAAGATTAATATTGTTACAGAAAATGTCTCATTTCCATAATGTGTTTTATTTCCAGCAGATGGACACACAAGCAGGAATATCTCAGAAGGACATCTAATGTTATCCCCGGATTGTGACATAAAAGATAATGACAGTAGACAGGAATCTCCCGGAGATAACCCCATTACCCCAATTATACATCCAGCTCTATCAGCTGATCCCTCTGATCCTGGGGAATGTTCTCCTGATCACTCTGATATTGGTGCATCTGTTACAGCTCTGACAGTAGATACAGTGTTTCCCTGTTCTATAGATGCCAAATGTTTTACACAGAACACAAAGCTTATCACCCATCAGGCAGCTAAGGCAGGTGATAAACCATTTCCATGTTCTGAGTGTCGGAAATGTTTTACATACAAATCATATCTTGTTAGACATCAGAAAAGTCACACAGGTGAGAATACATTTCCATGTTCTGAGTGTGGGAAATGTTTTGCACATAAATCATATCTTATTAAACATCAGAGAAGTCACACAGGTGAGAGGCCATTCCCATGTTCTGAGTGTGTAAAATGTTTTGGACACAAAGCAGATCTTATTAAACATCAAAGAAGTCACACAGGTGAGAAGCCATTTTCTTGCTCTGAGTGTGGGAAATGTGTTACACGGAAATCACAACTTGTTGCACATCAGCGAAGACACACAGGTGAGAGGCCATTTCCATGTTCTGAGTGTGGGAAATCTTTTATACAGAAATCACATCTTGTTAAACATCAGCGAAGTCACACAGGTGAGAATACATTTCCATGTTCTGAGTGTGGGAAATGTTTTACACCCAAATCGTATCTTGTTATACATCAGAGAAGTCACACAGGTGAGAGGCCATTTCCATGTTCTGAGTGTGGGAAATGTTTTACACAGAAATCACACCTTTTTAGACATCAGAAAAGTCACACAGGAGAGAATCCATTTTCTTGCTCTGAGTGTGGGAAATGTTTTACACGGAAATCATATCTTGTTATACATCAGAGAAGTCACACAGGTGAGAGGCCATTTCCATGTTCTGAGTGTGGGAAATGTTTTATAAAGAAATCAGCTCTTGTTACACATCAGAGAAGTCACACAGGTGAGAATACATTTCCATGTTCTGAGTGTGGGAAATGTTTTGCACATAAATCATATCTTATTAAACATCAGAGAAGTCACACAGGTGAGAAGCCATTTCTATGTTCTGAGTGTGGGAAATGTTTTACACAGAAATCACATCTTGTTAGACATCAGAAAAGTCACACAGGTGAGAAACCATTTTCTTGCTCGGAGTGTGGGAAATGTTTTACACGGAAATCGCATCTTGTTATACATCAGCGAATTTACACAGGTGAGAATCCATTTCCATGTTCTGAATGTGGAAAATGTTTTGGACACAAATCAGATCTTATTAAACATTATAGAAGTCACACAGGTGAGAAGCCATTTTCTTGCTCTGAGTGTTGGAAATGTTTTGCACATAAATCAGATCTTATTAAACATCAGAGAAG
Organism: Pseudophryne corroboree; assembly: GCF_028390025.1. Classification (NCBI taxonomy): domain Eukaryota; kingdom Metazoa; phylum Chordata; class Amphibia; order Anura; family Myobatrachidae; genus Pseudophryne; species Pseudophryne corroboree. The sequence continues at coordinate 2,717,254 of NW_026967501.1, forward strand.
TCACACAGGTGAGAAGCCTTTTTCTTGCTCTGAGTGTGGGAAATGTTTTACACGGAAATCACAACTTGTTACACATCAGCGAAGTCACACAGGTGAGAAGCCATTTCCATGTTCTGAGTGTGGGAAATTTTTTGGACACAAATCAGATCTTATTAAACATTATAGAAGTCACATAGGTGAGAAGCCATTTTCTTGCTCTTAGTGGGAAATGGTGTTTAAGTAAATCACATCTAGTTATACATCAGAGAAGTCACACAAATGAGAAGCCATTTCCATACTCTGAGAAGTAAATCAGCTCTTGTTGCACACAATAGACATCACTCAGGTGAGGGACCATTTTAATATTCTGGAGTATACTCATCATTGCCATGTGGTTCTTATCCTATCTCCTATGCTATTTGCAATATACATGCTACCGCAGGGTGAAATAATCAGATGTCATGCCCTCATCTACCACTGCTATACAGATGACCTGTCTTTTGCTCCGGGTACTGAGAACCCAGTACCATTCCTAAATGGTTGTCTAGCTGAGCTCCAGGTGTGGGTGATGCCAGTTGACTGTGACTCAGTCCTGGTGAAACAGATACACATGATAGAAGCTCACCGTCATAGGGCAGGGCTACAACTCAGCTTTGCAAACCAACGCTTGGGCGTTCAGAGTTACAAAATACTGATCCTGTGTGGAATCTTGGTTTCCTGGATTGTGGAGTGACACTTAGACATCAGGTATCAGCCACAATCAGATCCTCATCTGAGGAACATAGCCAGACTCCAGCACTTATTTCCCTCAGAAGATCTACCTACAGTCATACATGCACTTGTATCATCACGCATAGACTATTTCAATGTCCTCTACCTGGGTCTCCCAGCAAAATAATTGCACCGTTTGTAGCTTGTACAGAATGCAGTAGCCAGGCTGTTACCTAACCAGCCCGTTCCTGCCACATAACACCCATTCTCTGGTCCCTTCACCGGCTGCCTGTAATATGGGGACTCTATTACATAATCTTACTGACTCTCCCAGCCCTACATGACCAGGGTCCATGGTACCAGAAGCAAATTCTGCCTCCTTACTGCCCTGCTTTCTAACTTCCACCTGCAGTGCTGAAATGTCAGGGGGGAGACAGGGTAGGTGGCAGTAGTGGGGAGGGGAGACAGGGCATGCGACAGTTCGCAGCCACCAGGAGAATTAAATTCTGGATTTCTTGACTGGGTGGGTGGCAGTAGTTGGGGGAGATAGGGTGGGTGGCAGTAGTGAGGAGAGACAGGGTGGTAGCAGTAGTGGGGGGAGACAGGGTGGGTGGCAGTAGTGGGGGAGTCAGGGCGGTGTCAAAAGGGGGAGGCAGGTGGATGGCAGTAGTGGGGAGAGACGGTGAGTGGCAGTAGTGGGGGAGAAAGGTTGGTAGTAGTTGGGGGGGAGTCAGGGCAGGTGGCAGTAGTGGGGGCGAAAGGGTGGTGGCAGTAGTGGGGTGAGACACGACGGATGGAAGTAGTAGGGAAGACAGGGCAGATGGCTGCAGTGCAGTACCAGGGGGTGCTGGAGGCAGTAAAGAGGTATATGGGTCCAGTACAGAATCCGTTGATAATAAGGACTTAATGATTATTATGCTTCCTTATGTCTAATCCCTTGTATGTTACTGTTATTTGCAGTGTCAGCCTTTATGTGTGTTCTGTGTAATAATCCTGAAAGTAGTGCTGCTACCGATCTCGTATCATTTGTGGTAACTTGGAAAAGATGAGATATGAGGTGCACTCTGGAAGCTTATAGGGGGTTAATCAGAGATGACCGCAGATGTGACATCACGCAGCCCCCCCGGGAAAATGGTCCTGGCCCGCCCGCATTTACCCCTAGGGATGCGACCACAATGTGTGTCTGAGCAGCCGCTGCGCACATGCATTTTGCCACCACCAGCAGACTGCTGCGTGGTGTTATTGCGGCTTGGTCTGAATGACCCCCATAGGCTTTTGGCTCCTGATATGTATCTGCTTTACTTATCTGCAAAACTGAAACATAACCTGAATTGTTTCTGCTTTAAAGAATATTTCTCTTATGTCATAGAGGTCCACTAGGAGCCATGGGCACTTTAAATGTTTCACAATGTGGGCTGGCTCCTCTCTCTATGCCTCTCCTACCAGACTCAGTTTAGTTAATGTGCCCGGAGGAGCCGGTCACAGCTAGGGGAGCTCCTAGGAGTTTTCTTAGTTTTATTGTTTTCTAGAGTGTTATTTTACAGGAGGCTGTTTGGCACCAGTCTGCCAGCTTTCTGGGACTTGGGGGGGAGAATGGACCAACTTAATACAGAGTTACTGGCTCCATTACTCCGCTGACAGGACACTGAGCTCCTGAGGGAAATGTCCGCAACCCCCACTATGGTGACCGCACACTCCCGCAGCACGCTGACACCCCTACAGAGCCAGAAGAGTGGTGAGTACAGCGCCGGATTCCCGGTTAGTGGGTCGCCGGTGGGTATGGTGGCACAATGGTGGGAGCGCAGCTCTGGTTTCAGGCTGCGCTCCTGGAAGGCTCAACAACATATTAACTGTATGTCAGTGCTATGAGGGGCGTTCTGAGCCAGCAAGACTACCCTACACTGGTCTGACTGGGGCTGTGTCCCGCTGTCACACATAATACCACAAGGCCAGTATAAACAAAAGGGCGGGAAGCCGCGCGCCATTAGAGGGGGGCGGGGCTCCCACTCAGGGCAGACCCAGCAGCTCACCAGCGCCATTTTCTCCCAGCAGATCTCACTACAGGATGCTGACAGAGAAGCGCTGCCCCTCCAGACAACTCCAGCATACCTCTGCGGTACCAGGGGGTTATAGAGGGGGAAGTGTAATGGTACTAGCTACCCTATTAAGGGTAATTAGTCAGCGCCGGGCTTTTATACTATTAGCCAGATAGGGCGCTGTGTGGCTGGTTCCTCATACTCTGTGACTCTTTGAAGGTACTCTGGGGGAAGCTGACATTTTCCTGTGTGTGTGTGCGCATATTTCTCACATTACCATGTCAGGGGACTGTGGGGGTCATTCTGAGCACAGCTATGATCAATCACACTGACATGCGGGGGGACGCACAGGGCTAGTCCGCCCTGCATGTCAGTGCCGGCCCCCCACAGAAGTGCAAAGGCATCGCTCACGGCCAGCACAGCTTTAGCCGAGAGCTTGTCATCGCTCCACAGCTCGCTGCAGCCCACCACCCGTTTGGTACAGCCACGCCTGCGTTGGCCGGACCGCTCCCACAAAACGGCGACCAAATGCCGCCGTTCCGCCCCCTCCCGCCTAGCGACTGCCTCTGCCTGTCAATCAGGCAGAGGCAATTGTATCCCTGATACGGCCTTCAGCTGCCTGGCCGGCGTATGCGTAGTAGGGACCCGTTCGCTCGGCTGTGACAAAAAGCAGCAAGCGAACTGGTCACAATGACCCCTTGTGTGTCTTGTACTGCAGAGTGTTATCTTCTCCAGGGAAGTCCCTGCTGTGTACTCAAAACAGTATACCTTAGGCTTCTGGGTCTGAACCCGTTTGGGTGGACTCCATAAGGGGTATGATATCAAATATCTCTACCAGATTATCCCATACTGCGAGACGCAGTTTTTGAGAAAGTCTGTGGAGGATCTGATGAATAGGGATTCAGCCCCCACAACTGCGCCTCTTACCCCACCCACGTATCCACAAAAGTGTACACTGGCCCAGATAATGCATGCTGACACTGATACCGACGCCTCAGATACAGGGGATGGTGAGGTGGATCTGGGGGGGTGATGCAGCTCCTGCCCGAGGGGTACAAGCTATGATTGCGGGCATTAGGGATATTTTGCAGATAATCGAGAAGGTTCCTGTTCAGGAAGAGGAATCTTATTTTAATACAAAAAAAGAAATCCTCGGTTACCTTCCCTGCATCAAAAGGAGTTAAACTCCCTATATGAAGGAACCTGGGAAAACCCAGAGGAAAAATTCCAAATCCCTAAAAGGCTGCTCATTTCTTTCCCTTTCCCTCAGGAGTATAGGAAGAATTGGGAAAAACCCATCTATTGTGGACGCGTCTGTGTCTAGATTGTCAAAAAAGGTTGTTTTACCTGTCCCTGGTACAGCCTCCTTATAGGATCCGGCTGACCGCAAGATTGAGACTACGCTCAAATCACTATACACTGCTACAGGAGTGGCTCACAGACCCACTATTGCTTGTGCGTGGATTTCTAGGGCCGTAGTAAAGTGGTCAGGCACCTTACTAGATGATTTAGATTCCATGAATAGGACGGACATTGACATCTTTTTACATCACATACAGGATTCTGCAGGCTTCATGGTGGAGGCCATGAAGGAAATTGGCCTGCTTAATGCAAGGGCCACAACTGTGGCAGTTTCGGCATGCAGGGGACTGTGGCTTCACCAATGGACTTGTTAACACAGAATCCAAGAAAAGTGGAGATCCTGCTCTTCACAGGTGAGTCCCTGTTACATGGATATCCAAGGCAGCTGCAGGTAAGTCGACGTATCTTTCTTTCGCAACTACACCGGCTAGGAAATCATATCCTACACCTACACTGCAATCCTTTTGGGCTGCAAAGCTTAAAAAGAAGTCCAAGGGTTCCTCCACATCCTTTAGAGGAGGTTGAGGAAAATCCAGAAAACCTGCAGTGACAGGTTCCCAGGAACAGACCAGGTTCTGCTTCCTCAAAACCTTCGGCATGACGGTGAACCTCACTGCCTGGAGACCAGGCAGGTGGGAGCAAGGTTAAAAGATTTCAGTCACATCTAGGCGACATCATGCCTAGACCCCTGGGTAAAAGCTATTGCCCAGGGATACAGACGGGAGTTTCAATAACTCCCACCTCACAGATTCATGAAATCAGGTTTACCAGCTTCTCAGGAAGACAGTACAATCCTGCAGGAGGCTATTCAAAAATTGGTGCAAACACAAGTCATTGTTCCAGTTCCACCTCAACTACAAAACAGGGGTTATTACTCCAATCTGTTTGTGGTACCGAAACAGGGCGGTTCGGTGAGACCGATATTGAACCTAAAATCCTTGAACCCTTGAGGGTATTCAAATTCAAGATTCAGTCTCTGAGAGCAGTAATCTCAGGTCTGGAGGAAGGGGAATTCCTGGTATTCCTTAATATCAAGGATGCGTACCTTCACATTCCGATCTGGCCGCCTCACCAGGCTTATCTAAGGTTTGCACTACAGGACTGTCACTATCAGTTCCAGGCAGTGCCATTTGGCCTCTACAGCACCGAGGGTGTTCACCAAGGTCATGGCAGAGATGATGCTCCTCCACAAGCAGGGATTGAACATAATTCCATATCTGGACAATTTACTGATAAAAGCATTTTCCAGGGAGAGGTTGTTGCAGAGTACTACTCTCTCAACTCATCTACTTCACGATCATGGATGGATTCTGAACCTTCCAAAATAACATTTAGAGCTGACAAGGAGACTTCCCTTCTTGGGGATGATACTCGACATGGAAGTTCATAGAGTGTTTCTTCCATTGGAAAAAGTGTTGGAGATCCAGTCAATGGTCCTGGATGTCCTGAAGCCAGCCCGGGTATCGGTTCATCAGTGCATTCGCCTTCTGGGGAAGATGGTAGCCTCCTACGAGGCACTGCAGTACGGAAGATTCCATGCAAGATTCTACCAGCTGGATCTCCTGGACAAGTGGTTCAGATCACATTTTCACATGCACCAGCGGATACGCCTGTCGCCAAAAGCCAGAGTTTCACTTCTCTGGTGGCTGCAGACTTCTCACCTGATCGTAGGCCACAGGTTCGGGATTGAAAATTGGATTCTTCTAACCACAAATGCAAACCTTAGAGGTTGTGGAGCAGTCACCCCATGGGGAAAACTTCCAAGGAAAGTGGTCAAGTCAGGAAGCCATCCTTCCAATAAACATTCTGGAACTAAGGGCCGTATACAATGCCCTTCTACAAGCGGCACAGCTTCTAAGAGATAAAGCCATTCAGGTTCAGTCGGACAATGTAACGGCGGTGTCCTACATAAACTGACAGGGCAGAACGAAGAGCAGAGCTGCACTGTCAGAGGTAACAAGAATTATTCTCTGGGCAGAAAGACATGTATTAGCACTGTTGTCAATCTTCATTCCAGAAGTGGAATACTGGGAAGCAGACTTCCTCAGCAGACACAATCTCCATCTAGGAGAGTGGGGCCTCCACATAGAGGTGTTCGAGGAGGTTACAAGCCAGTGGGGAGTACCTCAGATAGACATGATGGCCTCTCGTCTCAACAAGAAGCTTAGGCGGTACTGTTCCAGGTCGAGATACCTGCAAGCAGTGGCCGTAGATGCGCTGATAACTCTGGGTGTTCCAGTCAGTATATGTGTTCCCTCCACTTCCACTCATCCCAAGGATTCTCAGTAGAATCAAAAGAACAAGGCTTCAGGCAATCCTCATTGCTCTGGACTAGCCAAGAAGGGCTTGGTACGTGGATTTTCTAGAATTACTCATAGAAGGTCCGAGGCCTCATCTCTTTGTGAGGACCTGCTGCAACAGGGGCTATTTGTTTATCAAGACTTACCACAGCTATGTTTGATGGCATGGAAGTTGAGCGCCAGATCTTAGCTCGGAAGGGGATTCTGAACAGGGTGATTCCTACTCTGATCCAAGCTAGGAAGGGAGTAACGTCTAAGCATTACCATCGGATTTGGAAAAAAATATGTATCTTGGTGTGAATCCAAGAAGTTTCTTGCAGTAGAGTTTAAAGTGGGGCGTTTCCTCCTCTTTCTGCAAGCTAGTGTGGATGTGGGCCTACACCTAGGCTCCATAACGGTCTAGATTTCGGCCTTGTCAGACATTCTTGAAAGGGGTTCTGCACATCCAACCGCCCTATGGCACCTTGGGATCTTAATGTGTTGTTACAGTTCTTGCAATCGTATTTTCTTGAGCCTTTACAGGAGCTAGATGTAAAGTGTCTTACATGGAAGGCTGTCATACTGTTGGCCTTGGCATCAGCAAGACGTGTGTCAGAATTCGGGGCATTGTCACACAAGAGCCCCTACTTGGTTTTTCATGAGGATAGAGCTGAGATCAGAATGCGCCATCAGTTTCTTCCTAAGGTTGTGTCTACATTTTATATCGACCAACCTATTGTGGTGCCAGTGGCTACTGACACCTCGGCTTCTTCAAAGTCCTTGGACGTTGTGAGAGCTTTGAAGATATATGTGAAGCGGACAGCTAGTCACAGGAAATCGGATGCGCTGTTTGTCCTTTATGATCCCAATAAGATTGGGTGTCCTGCTTCTAAGCAGACAATTGCTCGCTGGATCAGGCTTACTATCCAGCATGCTTATTCCATGGCAGGATTGCCGGTTCCAAGATCTGTACAGGCCCACTGTACTCGTTCATTGGGTTCTTCCTTGGTGGCTGCCCGGGGTATCTCGGCTCTACAGCTTTGCCGAGCAGCTACTTGGTCAGATTCAAACACATTTGCAAAGTTCTACAAGTTCGATACTTTGGCCTCTGAGGACCTCAAGTTTGGTCACTCAGTTCTGCAGGAACCTCAGCACTCTCCAGTATCCACTAGGACATAAAAGAAAATAGGATTTTAATTACCTACCGGTAAATCCTTTTCTCGTAGTCCGTAGAGGATGCTGGGCGCCCGCCCTGTGCTTCGTATTCCTGCATAGTTAGCTGTTGCTGTTCATGTTTCATGATTTGTTGGCATGGTTTTCCTTTGATTATGTGAGTGCTGGTTCAAATCTCACTACTGTCTGTGTATTTCCTTCTCTTGGAGTATGTCCGTCTCCTTGGGCACAATTTCTAGACTGAGTCTGGTAGGAGGGGCATAGAGGGAGGAGCCAGCCCACACTATTAAACTCTTAAAGTGCCCATGGCTCCTAGTGGACCCGTCTATACACCATGGTACTAAATAGAACCCCAGTATTCTCTACGGACTACGACTATTTTTATCCATGTTGTTCATAGTAAAGTATTTAAATATAGAGAAAAATCTGTGTATTAAAGATATGAAATAAAGTTTAAAAACAAAAGATTTCCGTTGAGTCTTTTTATTTGTGTATTATCTTATTTTCAGATGTTTTTGTACTTTTGCAGTGGGGGGGGTCGGGCCTGACATGCGGGGTGGACTAGCCCTGTGTTGGGCGTCCCCTGCATGTCAGTGTGCCTGATCGTAGTCCTGTGCTGAGCATCCCCCCACATGTCAGTGTGCCTGATCGTAGCCCTGTGCTGAGCATCCCCCCACATGTCAGTGTGCCTGATCGTAGCCCTGTGCTGAGCATCCCCCCCACATGTCAGTGTGCCTGATCGTAGCCCTGTGCTGAGCATCCCCCCACATGTCAGTGTGTCTGATCGTAGCTCAGTGTAGCCCTGTGCTGAGCATCCCCCCCGCATGTCAGTGTGTATCCCCCCCACATGTCAGTGTGCCTGATCATAGCCCTGTGCTGAGCATCCCCCCCGCATGTCAGTGTGCCTGATCGTTGTCCTGTGCTGAGCATCCCCCCCACATGTCAGTGTGCCTGATCATAGCCCTGTGCTGAGCGTCCCCCACATGTCAGTGTGCCTGATCGTAGCCTTGTGCTGAGCATCCCCCCCACATGTCAGTGTGCCTGATCGTAGCCCTGTGCTGAGCATCCCCCCACATGTCAGTGTGCCTGATAGTAGCTCAGTGTAGCCCTGTGCTGAGCATCCCCCCCGCATGTCAGTGTGTATCCCCCCACATGTCAGTGTGCCTGATCATAGCCCTGTGCTGAGCATCCCCCCCCCCGCATGTCAGTGTGCCTGATCGTAGCCCTGTGCTGAGCATCCCCCCACATGTCAGTGTGCCTGATCGTAGCCCTGTGCTGAGCATCCCCCCCCACATGTCAGTGTGCCTGATCGTAGTCCTGTGCTGAGCATCCCCCCCGCATGTCAGTGTGCCTGATCGTAGCCCTGTGCTGAGCATCCCCCCCGCATGTCAGTGTGCCTGATCGTAGCCCTGTGCTGAGCATCCCCCCCACATGTCAGTGTGCCTGATCGTAGCCCTGTGCTGAGCATCCCCCCACATGCCAGTGTGCCTGATCGTAGCCCTGTGCTGAGCATCCCCCCCACATGTCAGTGTGCCTGATCGTAGCCCTGTGCTGAGCATCCCCCCACATGTCAGTGTGCCTGATCATAGCCCTGTGCTGAGCATCCCCCCCACATGTCAGTGTGCCTGATCGTAGCCCTGTGCTGAGCATCCCCCCCGCATGTCAGTGTGCCTGATCGTAGCCCTGTGCTGAGCATCCCCCCCGCATGTCAGTGTGCCTGATCGTAGCCCTGTGCTGAGCATCCCCCCCACATGTCAGTGTGCCTGATCGTAGCCCTGTGCTGAGCATCCCCCCCGCATGTCAGTGTGCCTGATCGTAGCCCTGTGCTGAGCATCCCCCCCACATGTCAGTGTGCCTGATCGTAGCCCTGTGCTGAGCATCCCCCCCACATGTCAGTGTGCCTGATCGTAGTCCTGTGCTGAGCATCCCCCCTACATGTCAGTGTGCCTGATCGTAGCCCTGTGCTGAGCGTCCCCCCCCCCCCACATGTCAGTGTGCCTGATCGTAGCCCTGTGCTGAGCATCCCCCCACATGTCAGTGTGCCTGATCGTAGCCCTGTGCTGAGCATCCCCCCCCACATGTCAGTGTGCCTGATCGTAGTCCTGTGCTGAGCATCCCCCCCACATGTCAGTGTGCCTGATCGTAGCCCTGTGCTGAGCGTCCCCCCCCCCCACATGTCAGTGTGCCTGATCGTAGTCCTGTGCTGAGCATCCCCCCCACATGTCAGTGTGCCTGATCGTAGCCCTGTGCTGAGCATCCCCCCACATGTCAGTGTGCCTGATCGTAGCCCTGTGCTGAGCATCCCCCCGCATGTCAGTGTGCCTGATCGTAGCCCTGTGCTGAGCATCCCCCCCACATGTCAGTGTGCCTGATCGTAGCCCTGTGCTGAGCATCCCCCCACATGTCAGTGTGCCTGATCATAGCCCTGTGCTGAGCATCCCCCCCACATGTCAGTGTACCTGATCGTAGCCCTGTGCTGAGCATCCCCCCCACATGTCAGTGTGCCTGATCGTAGCCCTGTGCTGAGCATCCCCCCGCATGTCAGTGTGCCTGATCGTAGCCCTGTGCTGAGCGTCCCCCCCCCCACATGTCAGTGTGCCTGATCGTAGTCCTGTGCTGAGCATCCCCCCCACATGTCAGTGTGCCTGATCGTAGCCCTGTGCTGAGCATCCCCCCACATGTCAGTGTGCCTGATCGTAGCCCTGTGCTGAGCATCCCCCCCCCACATGTCAGTGTGCCTGATCGTAGTCCTGTGCTGAGCATCCCCCCCACATGTCAGTGTGCCTGATCGTAGCCCTGTGTTGAGCGTCCCCCACATGTCAGTGTGCCTGATCGTAGCCCTGTGCTGAGCACCCCCCCCCACATGTCAGTGTGCCTGATCGTAACCCTGTGCTGAGCATCCCCCCCACATGTCAGTGTGCCTGATCGTATCCCTGTGCTGAGCATCCCCCCCACATGTCAGTGTGCCTGATCGTAGCCCTGTGCTGAGCATCCCCCCCACATGTCAGTGTGCCTGATCGTAGCCCTGTGCTGAGCATTCCCCCCGCATGTCAGTGTGCCTGATCGTAGCCCTGTGCTGAGCATCCCCCCCACATGTCAGTGTGCCTGATCGTAGCCCTGTGCTGAGCATCCCCCCACATGTCAGTGTGCCTGATCGTAGTCCTGTGCTGAGCATCCCCCCCACATGTCAGTGTGCCTGATCGTAGCCCTGTGCTGAGCATCCCCCCACATGTCAGTGTGCCTGATCGTAGCCCTGTGCTGAGCACCCCCCCCCCCCCACATGTCAGTGTGCCTGATCATAGCCCTGTGCTGAGCATCCCCCCACATGTCAGTGTGCCTGATCGTAGCCCTGTGCTGAGCATCCCCCCACATGTCAGTGTGCCTGATCGTAGCCCTGTGCTGAGCATCCCCCCCCCCCACATGTCAGTGTGCCTGATCGTAGCCCTGTGTTGAGCGTCCCCCACATGTCAGTGTGCCTGATCGTAGCCCTGTGCTGAGCATCCCCCCCACATGTCAGTGTGCCTGATCGTAGCCCTGTGCTGAGCATCCCCCCCGCATGTCAGTGTGCCTGATCGTAGCCCTGTGCTGAGCATCCCCCCCACATGTCAGTGTGCCTGATCGTAGTCCTGTGCTGAGCATCCCCCCCACATGTCAGTGTGCTTGATCGTAGCCCTGTGCTGAGCATCCCCCCACATGTCAGTGTGCCTGATCGTAGCCCTGTGCTGAGCATCCCCCCCACATGTCAGTGTGCCTGATCGTAGCCCTGTGCTGAGCATCCCCCCACATGTCAGTGTGTCTGATCGTAGCTCAGTGTAGCCCTGTGCTGAGCATCCCCCCCGCATGTCAGTGTGTATCCCCCCCACATGTCAGTGTGCCTGATCATAGCCCTGTGCTGAGCATCCCCCCCGCATGTCAGTGTGCCTGATCGTAGTCCTGTGCTGAGCATCCCCCCCACATGTCAGTGTGCCTGATCATAGCCCTGTGCTGAGCGTCCCCCACATGTCAGTGTGCCTGATCGTAGCCTTGTGCTGAGCATCCCCCCCACATGTCAGTGTGCCTGATCGTAGCCCTGTGCTGAGCATCCCCCCACATGTCAGTGTGCCTGATAGTAGCTCAGTGTAGCCCTGTGCTGAGCATCCCCCCCACATGTCAGTGTGTATCCCCCCACATGTCAGTGTGCCTGATCATAGCCCTGTGCTGAGCATCCCCCCCCCCCGCATGTCAGTGTGCCTGATCGTAGTCCTGTGCTGAGCATCCCCCCCACATGTCAGTGTGCCTGATCGTAGTCCTGTGCTGAGCATCCCCCCACATGTCAGTGTGCCTGATCGTAGCCCTGTGCTGAGCATCCCCCCACATGTCAGTGTGCCTGATCGTAGCCCTGTGCTGAGCATCCCCCCACATGTCAGTGTGCCTGATCGTAGCCCTGTGCTGAGCATCCCCCCCACATGTCAGTGTGCCTGATCGTAGCCCTGTGCTGAGCATCCCCCCACATGTCAGTGTGCCTGATCGTAGCCCTGTGCTGAGCATCCCCCCCACATGTCAGTGTGCCTGATCGTAGCCCTGTGCTGAGCATCCCCCCCCACATGTCAGTGTGCCTGATCGTAGTCCTGTGCTGAGCATCCCCCCACATGTCAGTGTGCCTGATCGTAGCCCTGTGCTGAGCATCCCCCCACATGTCAGTGTGCCTGATCGTAGCCCTGTGCTGAGCATCCCCCCACATGTCAGTGTGCCTGATCGTAGCCCTGTGCTGAGCATCCCCCCCACATGTCAGTGTGCCTGATCGTAGCCCTGTGCTGAGCATCCCCCCACATGTCAGTGTGCCTGATCGTAGCCCTGTGTTGAGCGTCCCCCACATGTCAGTGTGCCTGATCGTAGCCCTGTGCTGAGCATCCCCCCCCCACGTCAGTGTGCCTGATCGTAACCCTGTGCTGAGCATCCCCCCCACATGTCAGTGTGCCTGATCGTATCCCTGTGCTGAGCATCCCCCCCACATGTCAGTGTGCCTGATCGTAGCCCTGTGCTGAGCATCCCCCCCACATGTCAGTGTGCCTGATCGTAGCCCTGTGCTGAGCATTCCCCCCGCATGTCAGTGTGCCTGATCGTAGCCCTGTGCTGAGCATCCCCCCCACATGTCAGTGTGCCTGATCATATCCCTGTGCTGAGCATCCCCCCCACATGTCAGTGTGCCTGATCATAGCCCTGTGCTGAGCATCCCCCCCCACATGTCAGTGTGCCTGATCGTAGCCCTGTGCTGAGCATCCCCCCCGCATGTCAGTGTGCCTGATCGTAGCCCTGTGCTGAGCATCCCCCCCACATGTCAGTGTGCCTGATCGTAGCCCTGTGCTGAGCATCCCCCCACATGTCAGTGTGCCTGATCGTAGTCCTGTGCTGAGCATCCCCCCCACATGTCAGTGTGCCTGATCGTAGCCCTGTGCTGAGCATCCCCCCACATGTCAGTGTGCCTGATCGTAGCCCTGTGCTGAGCATCCCCCCCCCACATGTCAGTGTGCCTGATCATAGCCCTGTGCTGAGCATCCCCCCACATGTCAGTGTGCCTGATCGTAGCCCTGTGCTGAGCATCCCCCCACATGTCAGTGTGCCTGATCGTAGCCCTGTGCTGAGCATCCCCCCCCCCACATGTCAGTGTGCCTGATCGTAGCCCTGTGTTGAGCGTCCCCCACATGTCAGTGTGCCTGATCGTAGCCCTGTGCTGAGCATCCCCCCCACATGTCAGTGTGCCTGATCGTAGCCCTGTGCTGAGCATCCCCCCCCCGCATGTCAGTGTGCCTGATCGTAGCCCTGTGCTGAGCATCCCCCCCACATGTCAGTGTGCCTGATCGTAGTCCTGTGCTGAGCATCCCCCCCACATGTCAGTGTGCCTGATCGTAGCCCTGTGCTGAGCATCCCCCCACATGTCAGTGTGCCTGATCGTAGCCCTGTGCTGAGCATCCCCCCCACATGTCAGTGTGCCTGATCGTAGCCCTGTGCTGAGCATCCCCCCACATGTCAGTGTGTCTGATCGTAGCTCAGTGTAGCCCTGTGCTGAGCATCCCCCCCGCATGTCAGTGTGTATCCCCCCCACATGTCAGTGTGCCTGATCATAGCCCTGTGCTGAGCATCCCCCCCGCATGTCAGTGTGCCTGATCGTAGTCCTGTGCTGAGCATCCCCCCCACATGTCAGTGTGCCTGATCATAGCCCTGTGCTGAGCGTCCCCCACATGTCAGTGTGCCTGATCGTAGCCTTGTGCTGAGCATGCCCCCCACATGTCAGTGTGCCTGATCGTAGCCCTGTGCTGAGCATCCCCCCACATGTCAGTGTGCCTGATAGTAGCTCAGTGTAGCCCTGTGCTGAGCATCCCCCCCACATGTCAGTGTGTATCCCCCCACATGTCAGTGTGCCTGATCATAGCCCTGTGCTGAGCATCCCCCCCCCCGCATGTCAGTGTGCCTGATCGTAGTCCTGTGCTGAGCATCCCCCCCACATATCAGTGTGCCTGATCGTAGTCCTGTGCTGAGCATCCCCCCACATGTCAGTGTGCCTGATCGTAGCCCTGTGCTGAGCATCCCCCCACATGTCAGTGTGCCTGATCGTAGCCCTGTGCTGAGCATCCCCCCACATGTCAGTGTGCCTGATCGTAGCCCTGTGCTGAGCATCCCCCCCACATGTCAGTGTGCCTGATCGTAGCCCTGTGCTGAGCATCCCCCCACATGTCAGTGTGCCTGATCGTAGCCCTGTGCTGAGCATCCCCCCCACATGTCAGTGTGCCTGATCGTAGCCCTGTGCTGAGCATCCCCCCCCACATGTCAGTGTGCCTGATCGTAGTCCTGTGCTGAGCATCCCCCCCGCATGTCAGTGTGCCTGATCGTAGCCCTGTGCTGAGCATCCCCCCCACATGTCAGTGTGCCTGATCGTAGCCCTGTGCTAAGCATCCCCCCACATGTCAGTGTGCCTGATCGTAGCCCTGTGCTGAGCATCCCCCCCACATGTCAGTGTGCCTGATCGTAGCCCTGTGCTGAGCATCCCCCCACATGTCAGTGTGCCTGATCGTAGCCCTGTGCTGAGCATCCCCCAACATGTCAGTGTGCCTGATCGTAGCCCTGTGCTGAGCATCCCCCCACATGTCAGTGTGCCTGATCGTAGCCCTGTGCTGAGCATCCCCCCACATGTCAGTGTGCCTGATCATAGCCCTGTGCTGAGCATCCCCCCCACATGTCAGTGTGCCTGATCGTAGCCCTGTGCTGAGCATCCCCCCCGCATGTCAGTGTGCCTGATCGTAGCCCTGTGCTGAGCATCCCCCCACATGTCAGTGTGCCTGATAGTAGCTCAGTGTAGCCCTGTGCTGAGCATCCCCCCCGCATGTCAGTGTGCCTGATCGTAGCCCTGTGCTGAGCATCCCCCCACATGTCAGTGTGCCTGATCGTAGCCCTGTGCTGAGCATCCCCCCCGCATGTCAGTGTGCCTGATCGTAGAGATGAGCGCCTGAAATTTTTCGGGTTTTGTGTTTTGGTTTTGGGTTCGGTTCCGCGGCCGTGTTTTGGGTTCGAACGCGTTTTGGCAAAACCTCACCGAATTTTTTTTGTCGGATTCGGGTGTGTTTTGGATTCGGGTGTTTTTTTCAAAAAACACTAAAAAACAGCTTAAATCATAGAATTTGGGGGTCATTTTGATCCCAAAGTATTATTAACCTCAAAAACCATAATTTACACTCATTTTCAGTCTATTCTGAATACCTCACACCTCACAATATTATTTTTAGTCCTAAAATTTGCACCGAGGTCGCTGTGTGAGTAAGATAAGCGACCCTAGTGGCCGACACAAACACCGGGCCCATCTAGGAGTGGCACTGCAGTGTCACGCAGGATGTCCCTTCCAAAAAACCCTCCCCAAACAGCACATGACGCAAAGAAAAAAAGAGGCGCAATGAGGTAGCTGTGTGAGTAAGATTAGCGACCCTAGTGGCCGACACAAACACCGGGCCCATCTAGGAGTGGCACTGCAGTGTCACGCAGGATGGCCCTTCCAAAAAACCCTCCCCAAACAGCACATGACGCAAAGAAAAAAAGAGGCGCAATGAGGTAGCTGACTGTGTGAGTAAGATTAGCGACCCTAGTGGCCGACACAAACACCGGGCACATCTAGGAGTGGCACTGCAGTGTCACGCAGGATGTCCCTTCCAAAAAACCCTCCCCAAACAGCACATGACGCAAAGAAAAAAAGAGGCGCAATGAGGTAGCTGTGTGAGTAAGATTAGCGACCCTAGTGGCCGACACAAACACCGGGCCCATCTAGGAGTGGCACTGCAGTGTCACGCAGGGTGTCCCTTCCAAAAAACCCACCCCAATCAGCACATGATGCAAAGAAAAAGAAAAGAAAAAAGAGGTGCAAGATGGAATTATCCTTGGGCCCTCCCACCCACCCTTATGTTGTATAAACAAAACAGGACATGCACACTTTAACCAACCCATCATTTCAGTGACAGGGTCTGCCACACGACTGTGACTGATATGACGGGTTGGTTTGGACCCCCCCCAAAAAAGAAGCAATTAATCTCTCCTTGCACAAACTGGCTCTACAGAGGCAAGATGTCCACCTCATCTTCACCCTCCGATATATCACCGTGTACATCCCCCTCCTCACAGATTATCAATTCGTCCCCACTGGAATCCACCATCTCAGCTCCCTGTGTACTTTGTGGAGGCAATTGCTGCTGGTCAATGTCTCCGCGGAGGAATTGATTATAATTCATTTTAATGAACATCATCTTCTCCACATTTTCTGGATGTAACCTCGTACGCCGATTGCTGACAAGGTGAGCGGCGGCACTAAACACTCTTTCGGAGTACACACTTGTGGGAGGGCAACTTAGGTAGAATAAAGCCAGTTTGTGCAAGGGCCTCCAAATTGCCTCTTTTTCCTGCCAGTATAAGTACGGACTGTGTGACGTGCCTACTTGGATGCGGTCACTCATATAATCCTCCACCATTCTATCAATGTTGAGAGAATCATATGCAGTGACAGTAGACGACATGTCCGTAATCGTTGTCAGGTCCTTCAGTCCGGACCAGATGTCAGCATCAGCAGTCGCTCCAGACTGCCCTGCATCACCGCCAGCGGGTGGGCTCGGAATTCTGAGCCTTTTCCTCGCACCCCCAGTTGCGGGAGAATGTGAAGGAGGAGATGTTGACAGGTCGCGTTCCGCTTGACTTGACAATTTTGTCACCAGCAGGTCTTTCAACCCCAGCAGACCTGTGTCTGCCGGAAAGAGAGATCCAAGGTAGGCTTTAAATCTAGGATCGAGCACGGTGGCCAAAATGTAGTGCTCTGATTTCAACAGATTGACCACCCGTGAATCCTTGTTAAGCGAATTAAGGGCTGCATCCACAAGTCCCACATGCCTAGCGGAATCGCTCCGTGTTAGCTCCTCCTTCAATGCCTCCAGCTTCTTCTGCAAAAGCCTGATGAGGGGAATGACCTGACTCAGGCTGGCAGTGTCTGAACTGACTTCACGTGTGGCAAGTTCAAAGGGCATCAGAACCTTGCACAACGTTGAAATCATTCTCCACTGCACTTGAGACAGGTGCATTCCACCTACTATATCGTGCTCAATTGTATAGGCTTGAATGGCCTTTTGCTGCTCCTCCAACCTCTGAAGCATATAGAGGGTTGAATTCCACCTCGTTACCACTTCTTGCTTCAGATGATGGCAGGGCAGGTTCAGTAGTTTTTGGTGGTGCTCCAGTTTTCTGTACGTGGTGCCTGTACGCCGAAAGTGTCCCGCAATTCTTCTGGCCACCGACAGCATCTCTTGCACGGCCCTGTCGTTTTTTAAAAAATTCTGCACCACCAAATTCAAGGTATGTGCAAAACATGGGACGTGCTGGAATTGGCCCAGATTTAATGCACACACAATATTGCTGGCGTTGTCCGATGCCACAAATCCACAGGAGAGTCCAATTGGGGTAAGCCATTCCGCGATGATCTTCCTCAGTTGCCGTAAGAGGTTTTCAGCTGTGTGCGTATTCTGGAAAGCGGTGATACAAAGCGTAGCCTGCCTAGGAAAGAGTTGGCGTTTGCGAGATGCTGCTACTGGTGCCGCCGCTGCTGTTCTTGCGGCGGGAGTCCATACATCTACCCAGTGGGCTGTCACAGTCATATAGTCCTGACCCTGCCCTGCTCCACTTGTCCACATGTCCGTGGTTAAGTGGACATTGGGTACAGCTGCATTTTTTAGGACACTGGTGACTCTTTTTCTGAGGTCTGTGTACATTTTCGGTATCGCCTGCCTAGAGAAATGGAACCTAGATGGTATTTGGTACCGGGGACACAGTACCTCCAACAAGTCTCTAGTTGGCTCTGCAGTAATGATGGATACCGGAACCACGTTTCTCACCACCCAGGATGCCAAGGCCTCAGTTATCCGCTTTGCAGTAGGATGACTGCTGTGATATTTCATCTTCCTCGCAAAGGACTGTTGAACAGTCAATTGCTTACTGGAAGTAGTACAAGTGGGCTTACGACTTCCCCTCTGGGATGACCATCGACTCCCAGCGGCAACAACAGCAGCGCCAGCAGCAGTAGGCGTTACACGCAAGGATGCATCGGAGGAATCCCAGGCAGGAGAGGACTCGTCAGACTTGCCAGTGACATGGCCTGCAGGACTATTGGCATTCCTGGGGAAGGAGGAAATTGACACTGAGGGAGTTGGTGGGGTGGTTTGCGTGAGCTTGGTTACAAGAGGAAGGGATTTACTGGTCAGTGGACTGCTTCCGCTGTCACCCAAAGTTTTTGAACTTGTCACTGACTTATTATGAATGCGCTGCAGGTGACGTATAAGGGAGGATGTTCCGAGGTGGTTAACGTCCTTACCCCTACTTATTACAGCTTGACAAAGGGAACACACGGCTTGACACCTGTTGTCCGCATTTGTGGTGAAATACCTCCACACCGAAGAGCTGATTTTTTTGGTATTTTCACCTGGCATGTCAACGGCCATATTCCTCCCACGGACAACAGGTGTCTCCCCGGGTGCCTGACTTAAACAAACCACCTCACCATCAGAATCCTCCTTGTCAATTTCCTCCCCAGCGCCAGCAACACCCATATCCTCCTCATCCTGGTGGACTTCAACACTGACATCTTCAATCTGACTATCAGGAACTGGACTGCGGGTGCTCCTTCCAGCACTTGCAGGGGGCATGCAAATAGTGGAAGGCGCATGCTCTTCACGTCCAGTGTTGGGAAGGTCAGGCATCGCAAACGACACAATTGGACTCTCCTTGTGGATTTGGGATTTCAAAGAACGCACAGTTCTTTGCGGTGCTTTTGCCAGCTTGAGTCTTTTCAGTTTTCTAGCGAGAGGCTGAGTGCTTCCATCCTCATGTGAAGCTGAACCACTAGCCATGAACATAGGCCAGGGCCTCAGCCGTTCCTTGCCACTCCGTGTGGTAAATGGCATATTGGCAAGTTTACGCTTCTCCTCCGACAATTTTATTTTAGGTTTTGGAGTCCTTTTTTTTCTGATATTTGGTGTTTTGGATTTGACATGCTCTGTACTATGACATTGGGCATCGGCCTTGGCAGACGACGTTGCTGGCATTTCATCGTCTCGGCCATGACTAGTGGCAGCAGCTTCAGCACGAGGTGGAAGTGGATCTTGATCTTTCCCTAATTTTGGAACCTCAACTTTTTTGTTCTCCATATTTTATAGGCAGAACTAAAAGGCACCTCAGGTAAACAATGGAGATGGATGGATTGGATACTAGTATACAATTATGGACGGACTGCCACGGTTAGGTGGTATAAAAAAACCACGGTTAGGTGGTATATATTATAATAATAATACAATTATGGATGGACGGACTGCCTGCCGACTGCCGACACAGAGGTAGCCACAGCCGTGAACTACCGCACTGTACACTGGTTGATAAAGAGATAGTAGTATACTCGTAACAATTAGGATGACACAATGACGGTATAAAGAATGAAAAAAAAACCACGGTTAGGTGGTAGGTATATAATAATAAATAATACAATTCTGGTCGGACGGACTGCCTGCCGTGTGCCGACACAGAGGTAGCCACAGCCGTGAACTACCGCACTGTACACTGGTTGATAAAGAGATAGTAGTATACTCGTAACAATTAGGATGACACTATGACGGTATAAAGAATGAAAAAAAAACCACGGTTAGGTGGTAGGTATATAATAATAAATAATACAATTCTGGTCGGACGGACTGCCTGCCGTGTGCCGACACAGAGGTAGCCACAGCCGTGAACTACCGCACTGTACACTGGTTGATAAAGAGATAGTAGTATACTCGTAACAATTAGGATGACACTATGACGGTATAAAGAATGAAAAAAAAAACCACGGTTAGGTGGTAGGTATATAATAATAAATAATACAATTCTGGTCGGACGGACTGCCTGCCGTGTGCCGACACAGAGGTAGCCACAGCCGTGAACTACCGCACTGTACACTGGTTGATAAAGAGATAGTAGTATACTCGTAACAATTAGGATGACACTATGACGGTATAAAGAATGAAAAAAAAACCACGGTTAGGTGGTAGGTATATAATAATAAATAATACAATTCTGGTCGGACGGACTGCCTGCCGTGTGCCGACACAGAGGTAGCCACAGCCGTGAACTACCGCACTGTACACTGGTTGATAAAGAGATAGTAGTATACTCGTAACAATTAGGATGACACTATGACGGTATAAAGAATGAAAAAAAAACCACGGTTAGGTGGTAGGTATATAATAATAAATAATACAATTCTGGTCGGACGGACTGCCTGCCGTGTGCCGACACAGAGGTAGCCACAGCCGTGAACTACCGCACTGTACACTGGTTGATAAAGAGATAGTAGTATACTCGTAACAATTAGGATGACACTATGACGGTATAAAGAATGAAAAAAAAAACCACGGTTAGGTGGTAGGTATATAATAATAAATAATACAATTCTGGTCGGACGGACTGCCTGCCGTGTG
This sequence comes from Pseudophryne corroboree, assembly GCF_028390025.1. NCBI lineage: Eukaryota > Metazoa > Chordata > Amphibia > Anura > Myobatrachidae > Pseudophryne > Pseudophryne corroboree. The sequence continues at coordinate 2,737,798 of NW_026967501.1, forward strand.
CCGACACAGAGGTAGCCACAGCCGTGAACTACCGCACTGTACACTGGTTGATAAAGAGATAGTAGTATACTCGTAACAATTAGGATGACACTATGACGGTATAAAGAATGAAAAAAAAAACCACGGTTAGGTGGTAGGTATATAATAATAAATAATACAATTCTGGTCGGACGGACTGCCTGCCGTGTGCCGACACAGAGGTAGCCACAGCCGTGAACTACCGCACTGTACACTGGTTGATAAAGAGATAGTAGTATACTCGTAACAATTAGGATGACACTATGACGGTATAAAGAATGAAAAAAAAACCACGGTTAGGTGGTAGGTATATAATAATAAATAATACAATTCTGGTCGGACGGACTGCCTGCCGTGTGCCGACACAGAGGTAGCCACAGCCGTGAACTACCGCACTGTACACTGGTTGATAAAGAGATAGTAGTATACTCGTAACAACTAGTATGACACTATGACGACGGTATAAAGAATGGAAAAAAAAACACGGTTAGGTGGTATATATTATAATAATAATACAATTATGGATGGACGGACTGCCTGCCGACTGCCGACACAGAGGTAGCCACAGCCGTGAACTACCGCACTGTACACTGGTTGATAAAGAGATAGTAGTATACTCGTAACAACTAGTATGACACTATGACGACGGTATAAAGAATGGAAAAAAAAACCACGGTTAGGTGGTATATATTATAATAATAATACAATTATGGATGGACGGACTGCCTGCCGACTGCCGACACAGAGGTAGCCACAGCCGTGAACTACCGCACTGTACACTGGTTGATAAAGAGATAGTAGTATACTCGTAACAACTAGTATGACACTATGACAACGGTATAAAGAATGGAAAAAAAACCACGGTTAGGTGGTATATATTATAATAATAATACAATTATGGATGGACGGACTGCCTGCCGACTGCCGACACAGAGGTAGCCACAGCCGTGAACTACCGCACTGTACACTGGTTGATAAAGAGATAGTAGTATACTCGTAACAACTAGTATGACACTATGACGACGGTATAAAGAATGAAAAAAAAACCACGGTTAGGTGGTATATATTATAATAATAATACAATTATGGATGGACGGACTGCCTGCCGACTGCCGACACAGAGGTAGCCACAGCCGTGAACTACCGCACTGTACACTGGTTGATAAAGAGATAGTAGTATACTCGTAACAATTAGGATGACACTATGACGGTATAAAGAATGAAAAAAAAACCACGGTTAGGTGGTAGGTATATAATAATAAATAATACAATTCTGGTCGGACGGACTGCCTGCCGTGTGCCGACACAGAGGTAGCCACAGCCGTGAACTACCGCACTGTACACTGGTTGATAAAGAGATAGTAGTATACTCGTAACAATTAGGATGACACTATGACGGTATAAAGAATGAAAAAAAAAACCACGGTTAGGTGGTAGGTATATAATAATAAATAATACAATTCTGGTCGGACGGACTGCCTGCCGTGTGCCGACACAGAGGTAGCCACAGCCGTGAACTACCGCACTGTACTGTGTCTGCTGCTAATATAGACTGGTTGATATTTAAAGAGATATTAGTAGTATACAACAATACTATACTGGTGGTCAGGCACTGGTCACCACTCCTGCAGCAAAAGTGTGCACTGTTAATTAATATAATTGTACTCCTGGCTCCTGCTAACAACCTGCAGTGCTCCCCAGTCTCCCCCACAATTAATTATAAGCTTTTAATTTATACATTGATGACTGTGCAGCACACTGGGCTGAGCTGAGTGCACACAGACTGAGTCACACTGTGTGACTGACTGTGCTGTGTATCGTTTTTTTTTTCAGGCAGAGAACGGATATAGCAGAGAGAAGTGAACGGATATATTATATTAAATAAAAGTTAACTAGCAACTGCACTGGTCACTGACTGTGGTAAACTAACTCTGTCTGCGACTCTGCACAATCTCTCTCTCTCTATCTAATCTATCTCTATTCTAATGGAGAGGACGCCAGACACGTCCTCTCCTTATCAATCTCAATGCACGAGTGAAAATGGCGGCGACGCGCGGCTCCTTATATAGAATCCGAGTCTCGCGATAGAATCCGAGCCTCGCGAGAATCCGACAGCGTCATGATGACGTTCGGGCGCGCTCGGGTTAACCGAGCAAGGCGGGAAGATCCGAGTCGCTCGGACCCGTGAAAAAAAACATGAAGTTCGGGCGGGTTCGGATTCCGAGGAACCGAACCCGCTCATCTCTACCTGATCGTAGCCCTGTGCTGAGCATCCCCCCGCATGTCAGTGTGCCTGATCGTAGCCCTGTGCTGAGCATCCCCCCACATGTCAGTGTGCCTGATCGTAGCCCTGTGCTGAGCATCCCCTCCACATGTCAGTGTGCCTGATCGTAGCCCTGTGCTGAGCATCCCCCCCCACATGTCAGTGTGCCTGATCGTAGTCCTGTGCTGAGCATCCCCCCCGCATGTCAGTGTGCCTGATCGTAGCCCTGTGCTGAGCATCCCCCCCGCATGTCAGTGTGCCTGATCGTAGCCCTGTGCTGAGCATCCCCCCCACATGTCAGTGTGCCTGATCGTAGCCCTGTGCTGAGCATCCCCCCACATGTCAGTGTGCCTGATCGTAGCCCTGTGCTGAGCATCCCCCCCACATGTCAGTGTGCCTGATCGTAGCCCTGTGCTGAGCATCCCCCCACATGTCAGTGTGCCTGATCGTAGCCCTGTGCTGAGCATCCCCCCACATGTCAGTGTGCCTGATCGTAGCCCTGTGCTGAGCATCCCCCCTGCATGTCAGTGTACCTGATCGTAGCCCTGTGCTGAGCATCCCCCCCGCATGTCAGTGTGCCTGATCGTAGCCCTGTGCTGAGCATCCCCCCCGCATGTCAGTGTGCCTGATCGTAGCCCTGTGCTGAGCATCCCCCCCACATGTCAGTGTGCCTGATCGTATTCCTGTGCTGAGCATCCCCCCCACATGTCAGTGTGCCTGATCGTAGCCCTGTGCTGAGCATCCCCCCACATGTCAGTGTGCCTGATCGTAGCCCTGTGCTGAGCGTGTCCCCCCCCCACATGTCAGTGTGCCTGATCGTAGCCCTGTGCTGAGCATCCCCCCCCACATGTCAGTGTGCCTGATCGTAGCCCTGTGCTGAGCATCCCCCCCACATGTCAGTGTGCCTGATCGTAGCCCTGTGCTGAGCATCCCCCCCACATGTCAGTGTACCTGATCGTAGCCCTGTGCTGAGCATCCCCCCCACATGTCAGTGTGCCTGATCGTAGCCCTGTGCTGAGCATCCCCCCGCATGTCAGTGTGCCTGATCGTAGCCCTGTGCTGAGCGTCCCCCCCCCCCACATGTCAGTGTGCCTGATCGTAGTCCTGTGCTGAGCATCCCCCCCACATGTCAGTGTGCCTGATCGTAGCCCTGTGCTGAGCATCCCCCCACATGTCAGTGTGCCTGATCGTAGCCCTGTGCTGAGCATCCCCCCCCCACATGTCAGTGTGCCTGATCGTAGTCCTGTGCTGAGCATCCCCCCCACATGTCAGTGTGCCTGATCGTAGCCCTGTGTTGAGCGTCCCCCACATGTCAGTGTGCCTGATCGTAACCCTGTGCTGAGCATCCCCCCCACATGTCAGTGTGCCTGATCGTAGCCCTGTGCTGAGCATCCCCCCCACATGTCAGTGTGCCTGATCGTAGCCCTGTGCTGAGCATCCCCCCCACATGTCAGTGTGCCTGATCGTAGCCCTGTGCTGAGCATCCCCCCCGCATGTCAGTGTGCCTGATCGTAGCCCTGTGCTGAGCATCCCCCCCACATGTCAGTGTGCCTGATCGTAGCCCTGTGCTGAGCATCCCCCCCACATGTCAGTGTGCCTGATCATATCCCTGTGCTGAGCATCCCCCCCGCATGTCAGTGTGCCTGATCGTAGTCCTGTGCTGAGCATCCCCCCCGCATGTCAGTGTGCCTGATCGTAGCCCTGTGCTGAGCATCCCCCCCGCATGTCAGTGTGCCTGATCGTAGCCCTGTGCTGAGCATCCCCCCCACATGTCAGTGTGCCTGATCGTAGCCCTGTGCTGAGCATCCCCCCACATGTCAGTGTGCCTGATCGTAGCCCTGTGCTGAGCATCCCCCCCACATGTCAGTGTGCCTGATCGTAGCCCTGTGCTGAGCATCCCCCCACATGTCAGTGTGCCTGATCGTAGCCCTGTGCTGAGCATCCCCCCACATGTCAGTGTGCCTGATCGTAGCCCTGTGCTGAGCATCCCCCCCGCATGTCAGTGTAACTGATCGTAGCCCTGTGCTGAGCATCCCCCCCGCATGTCAGTGTGCCTGATCGTAGCCCTGTGCTGAGCATCCCCCCCGCATGTCAGTGTGCCTGATCGTAGCCCTGTGCTGAGCATCCCCCCCACATGTCAGTGTGCCTGATCGTATTCCTGTGCTGAGCATCCCCCCCACATGTCAGTGTGCCTGATCGTAGCCCTGTGCTGAGCATCCCCCCACATGTCAGTGTGCCTGATCGTAGCCCTGTGCTGAGCGTGTCCCCCCCCCACATGTCAGTGTGCCTGATCGTAGCCCTGTGCTGAGCATCCCCCCCCACATGTCAGTGTGCCTGATCGTAGCCCTGTGCTGAGCATCCCCCCCACATGTCAGTGTGCCTGATCGTAGCCCTGTGCTGAGCATCCCCCCCACATGTCAGTGTACCTGATCGTAGCCCTGTGCTGAGCATCCCCCCCACATGTCAGTGTGCCTGATCGTAGCCCTGTGCTGAGCATCCCCCCGCATGTCAGTGTGCCTGATCGTAGCCCTGTGCTGAGCGTCCCCCCCCCCCCACATGTCAGTGTGCCTGATCGTAGTCCTGTGCTGAGCATCCCCCCCACATGTCAGTGTGCCTGATCGTAGCCCTGTGCTGAGCATCCCCCCACATGTCAGTGTGCCTGATCGTAGCCCTGTGCTGAGCATCCCCCCCCCCACATGTCAGTGTGCCTGATCGTAGTCCTGTGCTGAGCATCCCCCCCACATGTCAGTGTGCCTGATCGTAGCCCTGTGTTGAGCGTCCCCCACATGTCAGTGTGCCTGATCGTAACCCTGTGCTGAGCATCCCCCCCACATGTCAGTGTGCCTGATCGTAGCCCTGTGCTGAGCATCCCCCCCACATGTCAGTGTGCCTGATCGTAGCCCTGTGCTGAGCATCCCCCCCACATGTCAGTGTGCCTGATCGTAGCCCTGTGCTGAGCATCCCCCCCGCATGTCAGTGTGCCTGATCGTAGCCCTGTGCTGAGCATCCCCCCCACATGTCAGTGTGCCTGATCGTAGCCCTGTGCTGAGCATCCCCCCCACATGTCAGTGTGCCTGATCATATCCCTGTGCTGAGCATCCCCCCCGCATGTCAGTGTGCCTGATCGTAGTCCTGTGCTGAGCATCCCCCCCGCATGTCAGTGTGCCTGATCGTAGCCCTGTGCTGAGCATCCCCCCCGCATGTCAGTGTGCCTGATCGTAGCCCTGTGCTGAGCATCCCCCCCACATGTCAGTGTGCCTGATCGTAGCCCTGTGCTGAGCATCCCCCCACATGTCAGTGTGCCTGATCGTAGCCCTGTGCTGAGCATCCCCCCCACATGTCAGTGTGCCTGATCGTAGCCCTGTGCTGAGCATCCCCCCACATGTCAGTGTGCCTGATCGTAGCCCTGTGCTGAGCATTCCCCCACATGTCAGTGTGCCTGATCGTAGCCCTGTGCTGAGCATCCCCCCACATGTCAGTGTGCCTGATCGTAGCCCTGTGCTGAGCATCCCCCCCGCATGTCAGTGTGCCTGATCGTAGCCCTGTGCTGAGCATCCCCCCCGCATGTCAGTGTGCCTGATCGTAGCCCTGTGCTGAGCATCCCCCCCGCATGTCAGTGTGCCTGATCGTAGCCCTGTGCTGAGCATCCCCCCCACATGTCAGTGTGCCTGATCATAGCCCTGTGCTGAGCATCCCCCCACATGTCAGTGTGCCTGATCGTAGCCCTGTGCTGAGCATCCCCCCCACATGTCAGTGTACCTGATCGTAGCCCTGTGCTGAGCATCCCCCCCACATGTCAGTGTGCCTGATCGTAGCCCTGTGCTGAGCATCCCCCCGCATGTCAGTGTGCCTGATCGTAGCCCTGTGCTGAGCGTCCCCCCCCCCACATGTCAGTGTGCCTGATCGTAGTCCTGTGCTGAGCATCCCCCCCACATGTCAGTGTGCCTGATCGTAGCCCTGTGCTGAGCATCCCCCCACATGTCAGTGTGCCTGATCGTAGCCCTGTGCTGAGCATCCCCCCCCCACATGTCAGTGTGCCTGATCGTAGTCCTGTGCTGAGCATCCCCCCCACATGTCAGTGTGCCTGATCGTAGCCCTGTGTTGAGCGTCCCCCACATGTCAGTGTGCCTGATCGTAACCCTGTGCTGAGCATCCCCCCCACATGTCAGTGTGCCTGATCGTAGCCCTGTGCTGAGCATCCCCCCCACATGTCAGTGTGCCTGATCGTAGCCCTGTGCTGAGCATCCCCCCCACATGTCAGTGTGCCTGATCGTAGCCCTGTGCTGAGCATTCCCCCCGCATGTCAGTGTGCCTGATCGTAGCCCTGTGCTGAGCATCCCCCCCACATGTCAGTGTGCCTGATCATATCCCTGTGCTGAGCATCCCCCCCACATGTCAGTGTGCCTGATCGTAGTCCTGTGCTGAGCATCCCCCCCGCATGTCAGTGTGCCTGATCGTAGCCCTGTGCTGAGCATCCCCCCCACATGTCAGTGTGCCTGATCGTAGCCCTGTGCTAAGCATCCCCCCACATGTCAGTGTGCCTGATCGTAGCCCTGTGCTGAGCATCCCCCCCACATGTCAGTGTGCCTGATCGTAGCCCTGTGCTGAGCATCCCCCCACATGTCAGTGTGCCTGATCGTAGCCCTGTGCTGAGCATCCCCCAACATGTCAGTGTGCCTGATCGTAGCCCTGTGCTGAGCATCCCCCCACATGTCAGTGTGCCTGATCGTAGCCCTGTGCTGAGCATCCCCCCACATGTCAGTGTGCCTGATCATAGCCCTGTGCTGAGCATCCCCCCCACATGTCAGTGTGCCTGATCGTAGCCCTGTGCTGAGCATCCCCCCCGCATGTCAGTGTGCCTGATCGTAGCCCTGTGCTGAGCATCCCCCCACATGTCAGTGTGCCTGATAGTAGCTCAGTGTAGCCCTGTGCTGAGCATCCCCCCCGCATGTCAGTGTGCCTGATCGTAGCCCTGTGCTGAGCATCCCCCCACATGTCAGTGTGCCTGATCGTAGCCCTGTGCTGAGCATCCCCCCCGCATGTCAGTGTGCCTGATCGTAGCCCTGTGCTGAGCATCCCCCCGCATGTCAGTGTGCCTGATCGTAGCCCTGTGCTGAGCATCCCCCCACATGTCAGTGTGCCTGATCGTAGCCCTGTGCTGAGCATCCCCTCCACATGTCAGTGTGCCTGATCGTAGCCCTGTGCTGAGCATCCCCCCCACATGTCAGTGTGCCTGATCGTAGTCCTGTGCTGAGCATCCCCCCCGCATGTCAGTGTGCCTGATCGTAGCCCTGTGCTGAGCATCCCCCCCGCATGTCAGTGTGCCTGATCGTAGCCCTGTGCTGAGCATCCCCCCCACATGTCAGTGTGCCTGATCGTAGCCCTGTGCTGAGCATCCCCCCACATGTCAGTGTGCCTGATCGTAGCCCTGTGCTGAGCATCCCCCCCACATGTCAGTGTGCCTGATCGTAGCCCTGTGCTGAGCATCCCCCCACATGTCAGTGTGCCTGATCGTAGCCCTGTGCTGAGCATCCCCCCACATGTCAGTGTGCCTGATCGTAGCCCTGTGCTGAGCATCCCCCCCGCATGTCAGTGTACCTGATCGTAGCCCTGTGCTGAGCATCCCCCCCGCATGTCAGTGTGCCTGATCGTAGCCCTGTGCTGAGCATCCCCCCCGCATGTCAGTGTGCCTGATCGTAGCCCTGTGCTGAGCATCCCCCCCACATGTCAGTGTGCCTGATCGTATTCCTGTGCTGAGCATCCCCCCCACATGTCAGTGTGCCTGATCGTAGCCCTGTGCTGAGCATCCCCCCACATGTCAGTGTGCCTGATCGTAGCCCTGTGCTGAGCGTGTCCCCCCCCACATGTCAGTGTGCCTGATCGTAGCCCTGTGCTGAGCATCCCCCCCCACATGTCAGTGTGCCTGATCGTAGCCCTGTGCTGAGCATCCCCCCCACATGTCAGTGTGCCTGATCGTAGCCCTGTGCTGAGCATCCCCCCCACATGTCAGTGTACCTGATCGTAGCCCTGTGCTGAGCATCCCCCCCACATGTCAGTGTGCCTGATCGTAGCCCTGTGCTGAGCATCCCCCCGCATGTCAGTGTGCCTGATCGTAGCCCTGTGCTGAGCTTCCCCCCCCCCCACATGTCAGTGTGCCTGATCGTAGTCCTGTGCTGAGCATCCCCCCCACATGTCAGTGTGCCTGATCGTAGCCCTGTGCTGAGCATCCCCCCACATGTCAGTGTGCCTGATCGTAGCCCTGTGCTGAGCATCCCCCCCCCCACATGTCAGTGTGCCTGATCGTAGTCCTGTGCTGAGCATCCCCCCCACATGTCAGTGTGCCTGATCGTAGCCCTGTGTTGAGCGTCCCCCACATGTCAGTGTGCCTGATCGTAACCCTGTGCTGAGCATCCCCCCCACATGTCAGTGTGCCTGATCGTAGCCCTGTGCTGAGCATCCCCCCCACATGTCAGTGTGCCTGATCGTAGCCCTGTGCTGAGCATCCCCCCCACATGTCAGTGTGCCTGATCGTAGCCCTGTGCTGAGCATCCCCCCCGCATGTCAGTGTGCCTGATCGTAGCCCTGTGCTGAGCATCCCCCCCACATGTCAGTGTGCCTGATCGTAGCCCTGTGCTGAGCATCCCCCCCACATGTCAGTGTGCCTGATCATATCCCTGTGCTGAGCATCCCCCCCGCATGTCAGTGTGCCTGATCGTAGTCCTGTGCTGAGCATCCCCCCCGCATGTCAGTGTGCCTGATCGTAGCCCTGTGCTGAGCATCCCCCCCGCATGTCAGTGTGCCTGATCGTAGCCCTGTGCTGAGCATCCCCCCCACATGTCAGTGTGCCTGATCGTAGCCCTGTGCTGAGCATCCCCCCACATGTCAGTGTGCCTGATCGTAGCCCTGTGCTGATCATCCCCCCCACATGTCAGTGTGCCTGATCGTAGCCCTGTGCTGAGCATCCCCCCCACATGTCAGTGTGCCTGATCGTAGCCCTGTGCTGAGCATTCCCCCACATGTCAGTGTGCCTGATCGTAGCCCTGTGCTGAGCATCCCCCCACATGTCAGTGTGCCTGATCGTAGCCCTGTGCTGAGCATCCCCCCCGCATGTCAGTGTGCCTGATCGTAGCCCTGTGCTGAGCATCCCCCCCGCATGTCAGTGTGCCTGATCGTAGCCCTGTGCTGAGCATCCCCCCCGCATGTCAGTGTGCCTGATCGTAGCCCTGTGCTGAGCATCCCCCCCACATGTCAGTGTGCCTGATCATAGCCCTGTGCTGAGCATCCCCCCACATGTCAGTGTGCCTGATCGTAGCCCTGTGCTGAGCATCCCCCCCACATGTCAGTGTACCTGATCGTAGCCCTGTGCTGAGCATCCCCCCCACATGTCAGTGTGCCTGATCGTAGCCCTGTGCTGAGCATCCCCCCGCATGTCAGTGTGCCTGATCGTAGCCCTGTGCTGAGCGTCCCCCCCCCCCACATGTCAGTGTGCCTGATCGTAGTCCTGTGCTGAGCATCCCCCCCACATGTCAGTGTGCCTGATCGTAGCCCTGTGCTGAGCATCCCCCCACATGTCAGTGTGCCTGATCGTAGCCCTGTGCTGAGCATCCCCCCCCCACACGTCAGTGTGCCTGATCGTAGTCCTGTGCTGAGCATCCCCCCCACATGTCAGTGTGCCTGATCGTAGCCCTGTGTTGAGCGTCCCCCACATGTCAGTGTGCCTGATCGTAACCCTGTGCTGAGCATCCCCCCCACATGTCAGTGTGCCTGATCGTAGCCCTGTGCTGAGCATCCCCCCCACATGTCAGTGTGCCTGATCGTAGCCCTGTGCTGAGCATCCCCCCACATGTCAGTGTGCCTGATCGTAGCCCTGTGCTGAGCATTCCCCCACATGTCAGTGTGCCTGATCGTAGCCCTGTGCTGAGCATCCCCCCACATGTCAGTGTGCCTGATCGTAGCCCTGTGCTGAGCATCCCCCCCGCATGTCAGTGTGCCTGATCGTAGCCCTGTGCTGAGCATCCCCCCCGCATGTCAGTGTGCCTGATCGTAGCCCTGTGCTGAGCATCCCCCCCGCATGTCAGTGTGCCTGATCGTAGCCCTGTGCTGAGCATCCCCCCCACATGTCAGTGTGCCTGATCATAGCCCTGTGCTGAGCATCCCCCCACATGTCAGTGTGCCTGATCGTAGCCCTGTGCTGAGCATCCCCCCCACATGTCAGTGTACCTGATCGTAGCCCTGTGCTGAGCATCCCCCCCACATGTCAGTGTGCCTGATCGTAGCCCTGTGCTGAGCATCCCCCCGCATGTCAGTGTGCCTGATCGTAGCCCTGTGCTGAGCGTCCCCCCCCCCCACATGTCAGTGTGCCTGATCGTAGTCCTGTGCTGAGCATCCCCCCACATGTCAGTGTGCCTGATCGTAGCCCTGTGCTGAGCATCCCCCCACATGTCAGTGTGCCTGATCGTAGCCCTGTGCTGAGCATCCCCCCCCCACATGTCAGTGTGCCTGATCGTAGTCCTGTGCTGAGCATCCCCCCCACATGTCAGTGTGCCTGATCGTAGCCCTGTGTTGAGCGTCCCCCACATGTCAGTGTGCCTGATCGTAACCCTGTGCTGAGCATCCCCCCCACATGTCAGTGTGCCTGATCGTAGCCCTGTGCTGAGCATCCCCCCCACATGTCAGTGTGCCTGATCGTAGCCCTGTGCTGAGCATCCCCCCCACATGTCAGTGTGCCTGATCGTAGCCCTGTGCTGAGCATTCCCCCCGCATGTCAGTGTGCCTGATCGTAGCCCTGTGCTGAGCATCCCCCCCACATGTCAGTGTGCCTGATCATATCCCTGTGCTGAGCATCCCCCCCACATGTCAGTGTGCCTGATCGTAGTCCTGTGCTGAGCATCCCCCCCACATGTCAGTGTGCCTGATCGTAGCCCTGTGCTGAGCATCCCCCCGCATGTCAGTGTGCCTGATCGTAGCCCTGTGCTGAGCATCCCCCCCACATGTCAGTGTGCCTGATCGTAGCTCTGTGCTGAGCATCCCCCCCACATGTCAGTGTGCCTGATCGTAGCCCTGTGCTGAGCATCCCCCCACATGTCAGTGTGTCTGATCGTAGCTCAGTGTAGCCCTGTGCTGAGCATCCCCCCCGCATGTCAGTGTGTATCCCCCCCACATGTCAGTGTGCCTGATCATAGCCCTGTGCTGAGCATCCCCCCCGCATGTCAGTGTGCCTGATCGTAGTCCTGAGCTGAGCATCCCCCCCACATGTCAGTGTGCCTGATCATAGCCCTGTGCTGAGCGTCCCCCACATGTCAGTGTGCCTGATCGTAGCCTTGTGCTGAGCATCCCCCCCACATGTCAGTGTGCCTGATCGTAGCCCTGTGCTGAGCATCCCCCCACATGTCAGTGTGCCTGATAGTAGCTCAGTGTAGCCCTGTGCTGAGCATCCCCCCCGCATGTCAGTGTGTATCCCCCCACATGTCAGTGTGCCTGATCATAGCCCTGTGCTGAGCATCCCCCCCCCCGCATGTCAGTGTGCCTGATCGTAGCCCTGTGCTGAGCATCCCCCCCGCATGTCAGTGTGCCTGATCGTAGCCCTGTGCTGAGCATCCCCCCCACATGTCAGTGTGCCTGATCGTAGCCCTGTGCTGAGCATCCCCCCCACATGTCAGTGTGCCTGATTGTAGCCCTGTGCTGAGCATCCCCCCCACATGTCAGTGTGCCTGATCATAGCCCTGTGCTGAGCATCCCCCCCCGCATGTCAGTGTGCCTGATCGTAGCCCTGTGCTGAGCATCCCCCCACATGTCAGTGTGCCTGATCGTAGCCCTGTGCTGAGCATCCCCCCCCACATGTCAGTGTGCCTGATCGTAGTCCTGTGCTGAGCATCCCCCCCGCATGTCAGTGTGCCTGATCGTAGCCCTGTGCTGAGCATCCCCCCCGCATGTCAGTGTGCCTGATCGTAGCCCTGTGCTGAGCATCCCCCCCACATGTCAGTGTGCCTGATCGTAGCCCTGTGCTGAGCATCCCCCCACATGTCAGTGTGCCTGATCGTAGCCCTGTGCTGAGCATCCCCCCCACATGTCAGTGTGCCTGATCGTAGCCCTGTGCTGAGCATCCCCCCACATGTCAGTGTGCCTGATCATAGCCCTGTGCTGAGCATCCCCCCCACATGTCAGTGTGCCTGATCGTAGCCCTGTGCTGAGCATCCCCCCCGCATGTCAGTGTGCCTGATCGTAGCCCTGTGCTGAGCATCCCCCCCGCATGTCAGTGTGCCTGATCGTAGCCCTGTGCTGAGCATCCCCCCCACATGTCAGTGTGCCTGATCGTAGCCCTGTGCTGAGCATCCCCCCACATGTCAGTGTGCCTGATCGTAGCCCTGTGCTGAGCATCCCCCCCACATGTCAGTGTACCTGATCGTAGCCCTGTGCTGAGCATCCCCCCCACATGTCAGTGTGCCTGATCGTAGCCCTGTGCTGAGCATCCCCCCGCATGTCAGTGTGCCTGATCGTAGCCCTGTGCTGAGCGTCCCCCCCCCCACATGTCAGTGTGCCTGATCGTAGTCCTGTGCTGAGCATCCCCCCCACATGTCAGTGTGCCTGATCGTAGCCCTGTGCTGAGCATCCCCCCACATGTCAGTGTGCCTGATCGTAGCCCTGTGCTGAGCATCCCCCCCCCACATGTCAGTGTGCCTGATCGTAGCCCTGTGCTGAGCATCCCCCCCACATGTCAGTGTGCCTGATCGTAGCCCTGTGCTGAGCATCCCCCCCACATGTCAGTGTGCCTGATCGTAGCCCTGTGCTGAGCATCCCCCCCACATGTCAGTGTGCCTGATCGTAGTCCTGTGCTGAGCATCCCCCCCACATGTCAGTGTGCCTGATCGTAGCCCTGTGTTGAGCGTCCCCCACATGTCAGTGTGCCTGATCGTAACCCTGTGCTGAGCATCCCCCCCACATGTCAGTGTGCCTGATCGTAGCCCTGTGCTGAGCATCCCCCCCACATGTCAGTGTGCCTGATCGTAGCCCTGTGCTGAGCATCCCCCCCACATGTCAGTGTGCCTGATCGTAGCCCTGTGCTGAGCATTCCCCCCGCATGTCAGTGTGCCTGATCGTAGCCCTGTGCTGAGCATCCCCCCCACATGTCAGTGTGCCTGATCATATCCCTGTGCTGAGCATCCCCCCCGCATGTCAGTGTGCCTGATCGTAGCCCTGTGCTGAGCATCCCCCCGCATGTCAGTGTGCCTGATCGTAGCCCTGTGCTGAGCATCCCCCCCACATGTCAGTGTGCCTGATCGTAGTCCTGTGCTGAGCATCCCCCCACATGTCAGTGTGCCTGATCGTAGCCCTGTGCTGAGCATCCCCCCCACATGTCAGTGTGCCTGATCGTAGTCCTGTGCTGAGCGTCCCCCCCACATGTCAGTGTGCCTGATCGTAACCCTGTGCTAAGCATCCCCCCCACATGTCAGTGTGCCTGATCGTAGCCCTGTGCTGAGCATCCCCCCCACATGTCAGTGTGCCTGATCATATCCCTGTGCTGAGCATCCCCCCCCCCACATGTCAGTGTGCCTGATCGTAGCCCTGTGCTGAGCATCCCCCCCACATGTCAGTGTGCCTGATCGTAGTCCTGTGCTGAGCATCCCCCCCACATGTCAGTGTGCCTGATCGTAGCCCTGTGCTGAGCATCCCCCCACATGTCAGTGTGCCTGATCGTAGCCCTGTGCTGAGCATCCCCCCCCACATGTCAGTGTGCCTGATCGTAGCCCTGTGCTGAGCATCCCCCCCGCATGTCAGTGTGCCTGATCGTAGCCCTGTGCTGAGCATCCCCCCCACATGTCAGTGTGCCTGATCGTAGCCCTGTGCTGAGCATCCCCCCCACATGTCAGTATGCCTGATCATAGCCCTGTGCTGAGCATCCCCCCCGCATGTCAGTGTGCCTGATCGTAGTCCTGTGCTGAGCATCCCCCCCACATGTCAGTGTGCCTGATCGTAGCCCTGTGCTGAGCATCCCCCCCGCATGTCAGTGTGCCTGATCGTAGCCCTGTGCTGAGCATCCCCCCACATGTCAGTGTGCCTGATCGTAGCCCTGTGCTGAGCATCCCCCCCACATGTCAGTGTGCCTGATCGTAGCCCTGTGCTGAGCATCCCCCCCACATGTCAGTGTGCCTGATCGTAGCCCTGTGCTGAGCATCCCCCCACATGTCAGTGTGCCTGATCGTAGCCCTGTGCTGAGCATCCCCCCCACATGTCAGTGTGCCTGATCGTAGCCCTGTGCTGAGCATCCCCCCACATGTCAGTGTGCCTGATCGTAGCCCTGTGCTGAGCATCCCCCCCCACATGTCAGTGTGCCTGATCGTAGCCCTGTGCTGAGCATCCCCCCCGCATGTCAGTGTGCCTGATCGTAGCCCTGTGCTGAGCATCCCCCCCACATGTCAGTGTGCCTGATCGTAGCCCTGTGCTGAGCATCCCCCCCACATGTCAGTATGCCTGATCATAGCCCTGTGCTGAGCATCCCCCCCGCATGTCAGTGTGCCTGATCGTAGTCCTGTGCTGAGCATCCCCCCCACATGTCAGTGTGCCTGATCGTAGCCCTGTGCTGAGCATCCCCCCCGCATGTCAGTGTGCCTGATCGTAGCCCTGTGCTGAGCATCCCCCCACATGTCAGTGTGCCTGATCGTAGCCCTGTGCTGAGCATCCCCCCCACATGTCAGTGTGCCTGATCGTAGCCCTGTGCTGAGCATCCCCCCCACATGTCAGTGTGCCTGATCGTAGCCCTGTGCTGAGCATCCCCCCACATGTCAGTGTGCCTGATCGTAGCCCTGTGCTGAGCATCCCCCCCACATGTCAGTGTGCCTGATCGTAGCCCTGTGCTGAGCATCCCCCCACATGTCAGTGTGCCTGATCGTAGCCCTGTGCTGAGCATCCCCCCCACATGTCAGTGTGCCTGGTCGTAGCCCTGTGCTGAGCATCCCCCCACATGTCAGTGTATCTGATCGTAGTCCTGTGCTGAGCATCCCCCCACATGTCAGTGTATCTGATCGTAGCCCTGTGCTGAGCATCCCCCCCGCATGTCAGTGTGCCTGATCGTAGCCCTGTGCTGAGCATCCCCCCGCATGTCAGTGTGCCTGATCGTAGCCCTGTGCTGAGCATCCCCCCCACATGTCAGTGTGCCTGATCGTAGCCCTGTGCTGAGCATCCCCCCACATGTCAGTGTGCCTGATCGTAGCCCTGTGCTGAGCATCCCCCCACATGTCAGTGTGCCTGATCGTAGCCCTGTGCTGAGCATCCCCCCACATGTCAGTGTGCCTGATCGTAGCCCTGTGCTGAGCATCCCCCCCTCATGTCAGTGTGCCTGATCGTATCCCTGTGCTGAGCATCCCCCCCACATGTCAGTGTGCCTGATCGTAGCCCTGTGCTGAGCATCCCCCCCACATGTCAGTGTGCCTGATCGTAGCCCTGTGCTGAGCATCCCCCCTACATGTCAGTGTGCCTGATCATAGCCCTGTGCTGAACATCCCCCCGCATGTCAGTGTGCCTGATCGTAGCCCTGTGCTGAGCATCCCCCCCACATGTCAGTGTGCCTGATCGTAGCCCTGTGCTGAGCATCCCCCCGCATGTCAGTGTGCCTGATCGTAGCCCTGTGCTGAGCATCCCCCCCACATGTCAGTGTACCTGATCGTAGCCCTGTGCTGAGCATCCCCCCCACATGTCAGTGTGCCTGATCGTAGCCCTGTGCTGAGCATCCCCCCACATGTCAGTGTGCCTGATCGTAGCCCTGTGCTGAGCATCCCCCCCACATGTCAGTGTGCCTGATCGTAGCCCTGTGCTGAGCATCCCCCCACATGTCAGTGTGCCTGATCGTAGCCCTGTGCTGAGCATCCCCCCCACATGTCAGTGTGCCTGGTCGTAGCCCTGTGCTGAGCATCCCCCCCACATGTCAGTGTATCTGATCGTAGTCCTGTGCTGAGCATCCCCCCACATGTCAGTGTATCTGATCGTAGCCCTGTGCTGAGCATCCCCCCCACATGTCAGTGTGCCTGATCGTAGTCCTGTGCTGAGCATCCCCCCCACATGTCAGTGTGCCTGATCGTAGCCCTGTGCTGAGCATCCCCCCCACATGTCAGTGTGCCTGATCGTAGCCCTGTGCTGAGCATCCCCCCCGCATGTCAGTGTGCCTAATCGTAGCCCTGTGCTGAGCATCCCCCCGCATGTCAGTGTGCCTGATCGTAGCCCTGTGCTGAGCATCCCCCCCACATGTCAGTGTGCCTGATCGTAGCCCTGTGCTGAGCATCCCCCCACATGTCAGTGTGCCTGATCGTAGCCCTGTGCTGAGCATCCCCCCCACATGTCAGTGTGCCTGATCGTAGCCCTGTGCTGAGCATCCCCCCACATGTCAGTGTGCCTGATCGTAGCCCTGTGCTGAGCATCCCCCCCACATGTCAGTGTGCCTGATCGTAGCCCTGTGCTGAGCATTCCCCCCCCA
Organism: Pseudophryne corroboree; assembly: GCF_028390025.1. NCBI lineage: Eukaryota > Metazoa > Chordata > Amphibia > Anura > Myobatrachidae > Pseudophryne > Pseudophryne corroboree. Next base: position 2,754,543 of record NW_026967501.1, read on the forward strand.
CATGTCAGTGTGCCTGATCGTAGCCCTGTGCTGAGCATCCCCCCCACATGTCAGTGTGCCTGATCGTAGCCCTGTGCTGAGCATCCCCCCCACATGTCAGTGTGCCTGATCGTATCCCTGTGCTGAGCATCCCCCCCGCATGTCAGTGTGCCTGATCTTAGCCCTGTGCTGAGCATTCCCCCCCCACATGTCAGTGTGCCTGATCGTAGCCCTGTGCTGAGCATCCCCCCACATGTCAGTGTGCCTGATAGTAGCTCAGTGTAGCCCTGTGCTGAGCATCCCCCCCCGCATGTCAGTGTACCTGATCGTAGTCCTGTGCTGAGCATCCCCCCACATGTCAGTGTGCCTGATCGTAGCCCTGTGCTGAGTATCCCCCCCACATGTCAGTGTGCCTGATCGTAGCCCTGTGCTGAGCATCCCCCCCCACTTGTCAGTGTGCCTGATCGTAGCCCTGTGCTGAGCATCCCCCCACATGTCAGTGTGCCTGATCGTAGCCCTGTGCTGAGCATCCCCCCACATGTCAGTGTGCCTGATCGTAGCCCTGTGCTGAGCATCCCCCCCACATGTCAGTGTGCCTGATCGTAGCCCTGTGCTGAGCATCCCCCCCACATGTCAGTGTACCTGATCGTAGCCCTGTGCTGAGCATCCCCCCACATGTCAGTGTGCCTGATCGTAGTCCTGTGCTGAGCATCCCCCCGCATGTCAGTGTGCCTGATCGTAGCCCTGTGCTGAGCACCCCCCCACATGTCAGTGTGCCTGATCGTAGCCCTGTGCTGAGCATCCCCCCACATGTCAGTGTGCCTGATCGTAGCCCTGTGCTGAGCCCCCCCCACACATGTCAGTGTGCCTGATCGTAGCCCTGTGCTGAGCATCCCCCCCGCATGTCAGTGTGCCTGATCGTAGCCCTGTGCTGAGCATCCCCCCCGCATGTCAGTGTGCCTGATCGTAGCCCTGTGCTGAGCATCCCCCCCACATGTCAGTGTGCCTGATCGTAGCCCTGTGCTGTGCATCCCCCCACATGTCAGTGTGCCTGATCGTATCCCTGTGCTGAGCATCCCCCCCACATGTCAGTGTGCCTGATCGTAGCCCTGTGCTGAGCTTCCCCCCCACATGTCAGTGTGCCTGATCATATCCCTGTGCTGAGCATCCCCCCCACATGTCAGTGTGCCTGATCGTAGCCCTGTGCTGTGCATCCCCCCACATGTCAGTGTGCCTGATCGTAGTCCTGTGCTGAGCATCCCCCCCGCATGTCAGTGTGCCTGATCGTAGCCCTGTGCTGAGCATCCCCCCCACATGTCAGTGTGCCTGATCGTAGCCCTGTGCTGAGCACCCCCCACATGTCAGTGTGCCTGATCGTAGCCCTGTGCTGAGCATCCCCCCCACATGTCAGTGTGCCTGATCGTAGCCCTGTGCTGAGCATCCCCCCACATGTCAGTGTGCCTGATCGTATCCCTGTGCTGAGCATCCCCCCCACATGTCAGTGTGCCTGATCGTAGCCCTGTGCTGAGCATCCCCCCGCATGTCAGTGTGCCTGATAGTAGCCCTGTGCTGAGCATCCCCCCACATGTCAGTGTGCCTGATCGTAGCCCTGTGCTGAGCATCCCCCCCACATGTCAGTGTGCCTGATAGTAGCCCTGTGCTGAGCATCCCCCCACATGTCAGTGTGCCTGATCGTAGCCCTGTGCTGAGCATCCCCCCACATGTCAGTGTGCCTGATCGTAGTCCTGTGCTGAGCATCCCCCCCACATGTCAGTGTGCCTGATCGTAGCCCTGTGTTGAGCGTCCCCCACATGTCAGTGTGCCTGATCGTAGCCCTGTGCTGAGCATCCCCCCCCACATGTCAGTGTGCCTGATCGTAGCCCTGTGCTGAGCATCCCCCCCACATGTCAGTGTGCCTGATCGTAGCCCTGTGCTGAGCATCCCCCCACATGTCAGTGTGCCTGATCGTAGCCCTGTGCTGAGCATCCCCCCACATGTCAGTGTGCCTGATCGTAGCCCTGTGCTGAGCATCCCCCCCACATGTCAGTGTGCCTGATCGTAGCCCTGTGCTGAGCATCCCCCCCCCCCGCTTGTCAGTGTGCCTGATCGTAGCCCTGTGCTGAACATCCTCCCCACATGTCAGTGTGCCTGATCGTAGCCCTGTGCTGAGCACCCCCCCCACATGTCAGTGTGCCTGATCGTAGCCCTGTGCTGAGCATCCCCCCGCATGTCAGTGTGCCTGATCGTAGCCCTGTGCTGAGCATCCCCCCCGCATGTCAGTGTGCCTGATCCTAGCCCTGTGCTGAGCATCCCCCCCACATGTCAGTGTGCCTGATCCTAGCCCTGTGCTGAGCATCCCCCACACATGTCAGTGTGCCTGATCGTAGTCCTGTGCTGAGCATCCCCCCACATGTCAGTGTGCCTGATCGTAGCCCTGTGCTGAGCATCCCCCCACATGTCAGTGTGCCTGATCGTAGCCCTGTGCTGAGCATCCCCCCCACATGTCAGTGTGCCTGATCGTAGCCCTGTGCTGAGCATCCCCCCCACATGTCAGTGTGCCTGATCGTAACCCTGTGCTGAGCATCCCCCCCGCATGTCAGTGTGCCTGATCGTAGCCCTGTGCTGAGCATCCCCCCACATGTCAGTGTGCCTGATCGTAGCCCTGTGCTGAGCATCCCCCCCGCATGTCAGTGTGCCTGATCGTAGCCCTGTGCTGAGCATCCCCCCCACATGTCAGTGTGCCTGATCGTAGCCCTGTGCTGAGCATCCCCCCACATGTCAGTGTGCCTGATCGTAGTCCTGTGCTGAGCATCCCCCCACATGTCAGTGTGCCTGATCGTAGCCCTGTGCTGAGCGTCCCCCCCACATGTCAGTGTGCCTGATCATAGTCCTGTGCTGAGCATCCCCCCCGCATGTCAGTGTGCCTGATCATAGTCCTGTGCTGAGCATCCCCCCCGCATGTCAGTGTGCCTGATCGTAGCCCTGTGCTGAACATCCCCCCCACATGTCAGTGTGCCTGATCGTAGCCCTGTGCTGAGCATCCCCCCCACATGTCAGTGTGCCTGATCGTAGCCGTGCTGATCACCCCCCCCACATGTCAGTGTGCCTGATCGTAGCCCTGTGCTGAGCATCCCCCCGCATGTCAGTGTGCCTGATCGTAGCCCTGTGCTGAGCATCCCCCCCACATGTCAGTGTGCCTGATCGGAGCCCTGTGCTGAGCATCCCCCCCACATGACAGTGTGCCTGATCGTAGCCCTGTGCTGAGCATCCCCCCCGCATGTCAGTGTGCCTGATCGTAGCCCTGTGCTGAGCATCCCCCCACATGTCAGTGTGCCTGATCGTAGCCCTGTGCTGAGCATCCCCCCCACATGTCAGTGTGCCTGATCGTAGCCCTGTGCTGAGCATCCCCCCACATGTCAGTGTGCTTGATCATAGTCCTGTGCTGAGCGTCCCCCCACATGTCAGTGTGCCTGATCGTAGCCCTGTGCTGAGCATCCCCCCCACATGTCAGTGTGCCTGATCGTAGCCCTGTGCTGAGCATCCCCCCACATGTCAGTGTGCCTGATCGTAGCCCTGTGCTGAGCATCCCCCCCCACATGTCAGTGTGCCTGATCGTAGTCCTGTGCTGAGCATCCCCCCCGCATGTCAGTGTGCCTGATCGTAGCCCTGTGCTGAGCATCCCCCCCGCATGTCAGTGTGCCTGATCGTAGCCCTGTGCTGAGCATCCCCCCCACATGTCAGTGTGCCTGATCGTAGCCCTGTGCTGAGCATCCCCCCACATGTCAGTGTGCCTGATCGTAGCCCTGTGCTGAGCATCCCCCCCACATGTCAGTGTGCCTGATCGTAGCCCTGTGCTGAGCATCCCCCCACATGTCAGTGTGCCTGATCGTAGCCCTGTGCTGAGCATCCCCCCACATGTCAGTGTGCCTGATCGTAGCCATGTGCTGAGCATCCCCCCACATGTCAGTGTGCCTGATCATAGCCCTGTGCTGAGCATCCCCCCCACATGTCAGTGTGCCTGATCGTAGCCCTGTGCTGAGCATCCCCCCCCACATGTCAGTGTGCCTGATCGTAGTCCTGTGCTGAGCATCCCCCCCGCATGTCAGTGTGCCTGATCGTAGCCCTGTGCTGAGCATCCCCCCACATGTCAGTGTGCCTGATCGTAGCCCTGTGCTGAGCATCCCCCCCACATGTCAGTGTGCCTGATCGTAGCCCTGTGCTGAGCATCCCCCCACATGTCAGTGTGCTTGATCATAGTCCTGTGCTGAGCGTCCCCCCACATGTCAGTGTGCCTGATCGTAGCCCTGTGCTGAGCATACCCCCCACATGTCAGTGTGCCTGATCGTAGCCCTGTGCTGAGCATCCCCCCCACATGTCAGTGTGCCTGATCGTAGCCCTGTGCTGAGCATCCCCCCCCCACATGTCAGTGTGCCTGATCGTAGTCCCTGTGCTGAGCATCCCCCCCGCATGTCAGTGTGCCTGATCGTAGCCCTGTGCTGAGCATCCCCCCCGCATGTCAGTGTGCCTGATCGTAGCCCTGTGCTGAGCATCCCCCCCACATGTCAGTGTGCCTGATCGTAGCCCTGTGCTGAGCATCCCCCCACATGTCAGTGTGCCTGATCGTAGCCCTGTGCTGAGCATCCCCCCCACATGTCAGTGTGCCTGATCGTAGCCCTGTGCTGAGCATCCCCCCACATGTCAGTGTGCCTGATCGTAGCCCTGTGCTGAGCATCCCCCCACATGTCAGTGTGCCTGATCGTAGCCCTGTGCTGAGCATCCCCCCACATGTCAGTGTGCCTGATCGTAGCCCTGTGCTGAGCATCCCCCCCACATGTCAGTGTGCCTGATCGTAGCCCTGTGCTGAGCATCCCCCCCGCATGTCAGTGTGCCTGATCGTAGCCCTGTGCTGAGCATCCCCCCCGCATGTCAGTGTGCCTGATCGTAGCCCTGTGCTGAGCATCCCCCCACATGTCAGTGTGCCTGATCGTAGCCCTCTGCTGAGCATCCCCCCCACATGTCAGTGTGCCTGATCGTAGCCCTGTGCTGAGCATCCCCCCACATGTCAGTGTGCCTGATCGTAGCCCTGTGCTGAGCATCCCCCCCACATGTCAGTGTGCCTGATCGTAGCCCTGTGCTGAGCATCCCCCCACATGTCAGTGTGCCTGATCGTAGCCCTGTGCTGAGCATCCCGCCCACATGTCAGTGTACCTGATCGTAGCCCTGTGCTGAGCATCCCCCCCACATGTCAGTGTGCCTGATCGTAGCCCTGTGCTGAGCATCCCCCCGCATGTCAGTGTGCCTGATCGTAGCCCTGTGCTGAGCGTCCCCCCCCCCACATGTCAGTGTGCCTGATCGTAGTCCTGTGCTGAGCATCCCCCCCACATGTCAGTGTGCCTGATCGTAGCCCTGTGCTGAGCATCCCCCCACATGTCAGTGTGCCTGATCGTAGCCCTGTGCTGAGCATCCCCCCCACATGTCAGTGTGCCTGATCGTAGCCCTGTGCTGAGCATCCCCCCACATGTCAGTGTGCCTGATCGTAGTCCTGTGCTGAGCATCCCCCCCACATGTCAGTGTGCCTGATCGTAGCCCTGTGTTGAGCGTCCCCCACATGTCAGTGTGCCTGATCGTAACCCTGTGCTGAGCATCCCCCCCACATGTCAGTGTGCCTGATCGTAGCCCTGTGCTGAGCATCCCCCCCACATGTCAGTGTGCCTGATCGTAGCCCTGTGCTGAGCATCCCCCCCACATGTCAGTGTGCCTGATCGTAGCCCTGTGCTGAGCATTCCCCCCGCATGTCAGTGTGCCTGATCGTAGCCCTGTGCTGAGCATCCCCCCCACATGTCAGTGTGCCTGATCATATCCCTGTGCTGAGCATCCCCCCCACATGTCAGTGTGCCTGATCGTAGTCCTGTGCTGAGCATCCCCCCCACATGTCAGTGTGCCTGATCGTAGCCCTGTGCTGAGCATCCCCCCGCATGTCAGTGTGCCTGATCGTAGCCCTGTGCTGAGCATCCCCCCCACATGTCAGTGTGCCTGATCGTAGCTCTGTGCTGAGCATCCCCCCCACATGTCAGTGTGCCTGATCGTAGCCCTGTGCTGAGCATCCCCCCACATGTCAGTGTGTCTGATCGTAGCTCAGTGTAGCCCTGTGCTGAGCATCCCCCCCGCATGTCAGTGTGTATCCACCCCACATGTCAGTGTGCCTGATCATAGCCCTGTGCTGAGCGTCCCCCACATGTCAGTGTGCCTGATCATAGCCCTGTGCTGAGCATCCCCCCCCCCGCATGTCAGTGTGCCTGATCGTAGCCCTGTGCTGAGCATCCCCCCCCGCATGTCAGTGTGCCTGATCGTAGCCCTGTGCTGAGCATCCCCCCCACATGTCAGTGTGCCTGATCGTAGCCCTGTGCTGAGCATCCCCCCCACATGTCAGTGTGCCTGATCATAGCCCTGTGCTGAGCATCCCCCCCCGCATGTCAGTGTGCCTGATCGTAGCCCTGTGCTGAGCATCCCCCCCACATGTCAGTGTGCCTGATCGTAGCCCTGTGCTGAGCATCCCCCCCACATGTCAGTGTGCCTGATCGTAGTCCTGTGCTGAGCATCCCCCCCGCATGTCAGTGTGCCTGATCGTAGCCCTGTGCTGAGCATCCCCCCCGCATGTCAGTGTGCCTGATCGTAGCCCTGTGCTGAGCATCCCCCCCACATGTCAGTGTGCCTGATCGTAGCCCTGTGCTGAGCATCCCCCCACATGTCAGTGTGCCTGATCGTAGCCCTGTGCTGAGCATCCCCCCCACATGTCAGTGTGCCTGATCGTAGCCCTGTGCTGAGCATCCCCCCACATGTCAGTGTGCCTGATCATAGCCCTGTGCTGAGCATCCCCCCCACATGTCAGTGTGCCTGATCGTAGCCCTGTGCTGAGCATCCCCCCCGCATGTCAGTGTGCCTGATCGTAGCCCTGTGCTGAGCATCCCCCCCGCATGTCAGTGTGCCTGATCGTAGCCCTGTGCTGAGCATCCCCCCCACATGTCAGTGTGCCTGATCGTAGCCCTGTGCTGAGCATCCCCCCACATGTCAGTGTGCCTGATCGTAGCCCTGTGCTGAGCATCCCCCCCACATGTCAGTGTACCTGATCGTAGCCCTGTGCTGAGCATCCCCCCCACATGTCAGTGTGCCTGATCGTAGCCCTGTGCTGAGCATCCCCCCGCATGTCAGTGTGCCTGATCTTAGCCCTGTGCTGAGCGTCCCCCCCCCCCACATGTCAGTGTGCCTGATCGTAGTCCTGTGCTGAGCATCCCCCCCACATGTCAGTGTGCCTGATCGTGGCCCTGTGCTGAGCATCCCCCCACATGTCAGTGTGCCTGATCGTATCCCTGTGCTGAGCATCCCCCCCACATGTCAGTGTGCCTGATCATAGCCCTGTGCTGAGCATCCCCCCCCCCACATGTCAGTGTGCCTGATCGTAGTCCTGTGCTGAGCATCCCCCCCACATGTCAGTGTGCCTTATCGTAGCCCTGTATTGAGCGTCCCCCACATGTCAGTGTGCCTGATCGTAACCCTGTGCTGAGCATCCCCCCCACATGTCAGTGTGCCTGATCGTAGCCCTGTGCTGAGCATCCCCCCCACATGTCAGTGTGCCTGATCGTAGTCCTGTGCTGAGCATCCCCCCCACATGTCAGTGTGCCTGATCGTAGCCCTGTGCTGAGCATCCCCCCCCGCATGTCAGTGTGCCTGATCGTAGCCCTGTGCTGAGCATCCCCCCCACATGTCAGTGTGCCTGATAGTAGCCCTGTGCTGAGCATCCCCCCACATGTCAGTGTGCCTGATCGTAGCCCTGTGCTGAGCATCCCCCCCACATGTCAGTGTGCCTGATCGTAGCCCTGTGCTGAGCGTCCCCCCCACATGTCAGTGTGCCTGATCGTAGCCCTGTGCTGAGCATCCCCCCCGCATGTCAGTGTGCCTGATCGTAGCCCTGTGCTGAGCATCCCCCCCACATGTCAGTGTGCCTGATAGTAGCCCTGTGCTGAGCATCCCCCCACATGTCAGTGTGCCTGATCGTAGCCCTGTGCTGAGCATCCCCCCCACATGTCAGTGTGCCTGATCGTAGCCCTGTGCTGAGCATCCCCCCACATGTCAGTGTGCCTGATCGTAGCCCTGTGCTGAGCATCCCCCCACATGTCAGTGTGCCTGATCGTAGTCCTGTGCTGAGCATCCCCCCCACATGTCAGTGTGCCTGATCGTAGCCCTGTGCTGAGCATCCCCCCCACATGTCAGTGTGCCTGATCGTAGCCCTGTGCTGAGCACCCCCCCACATGTCAGTGTGCCTGATCGTAGCCTTGTGCTGAGCATCCCCGCACATGTCAGTGTGCCTGATCGTAGCCCTGTGCTGAGCATCCCCCCGCATGTCAGTGTGCCTGATCGTAGTCCTGTGCTGAGCATCCCCCCCACATGTCAGTGTGTCTGATCGTAGCCCTGTGCTGAGCATCCCCCCCACATGTCAGTGTGCCTGATCGTAGCCCTGTGCTGAGCATCCCCCCCACATGTCAGTGTGCCTGATCGTAGCCCTGTGCTGAGCATCCCCCCCACATGTCAGTGTGCCTGATCATATCCCTGTGCTGAGCATCCCCCCCACATGTCAGTGTACCTGATCGTAGTCCTGTGCTGAGCATCCCCCCGCATGTCAGTGTGCCTGATCGTAGCCCTGTGCTGAGCATCCCCCCCACATGTCAGTGTGCCTGATCGTAGCCCTGTGCTGAGCATCCCCCCCACATGTCAGTGTACCTGATCGTAGTCCTGTGCTGAGCATCCCCCCCACATGTCAGTGTACCTGATCGTAGTCCTGTGCTGAGCATCCCCCCGCATGTCAGTGTGCCTGATCGTAGCCCTGTGCTGAGCATCCCCCCCACATGTCAGTGTGCCTGATCGTAGCCCTGTGCTGAGCATCCCCCCCACATGTCAGTGTGCCTGATCGTAGCCCTGTGCTGAGCATCCCCCCACATGTCAGTGTGTCTGATCGTAGTCCTGTGCTGAGCATCACCCCCACATGTCAGTGTGCCTGATCGTAGTCCTGTGCTGAGCATCCCCCCCGCATGTCAGTGTGCCTGATCGTAGCCCTGTGCTGAGCATCCCCCCCACATGTCAGTGTGCCTGATCGTAGCCCTGTGCTGAGCATCCCCCCCACATGTCAGTGTGCCTGATCGTAGCCCTGTGCTGAGCATCCCCCCCACATGTCAGTGTGCCTGATCGTAGCCCTGTGCTGAGCATCCCCCCACATGTCAGTGTGCCTGATCGTAGCCATGTGCTGAGCATCCCCCCACATGTCAGTGTGCCTGATCATAGCCCTGTGCTGAGCATCCCCCCCACATGTCAGTGTGCCTGATCGTAGCCCTGTGCTGAGCATCCCCCCCCACATGTCAGTGTGCCTGATCGTAGTCCTGTGCTGAGCATCCCCCCCGCATGTCAGTGTGCCTGATCGTAGCCCTGTGCTGAGCATCCCCCCACATGTCAGTGTGCCTGATCGTAGCCCTGTGCTGAGCATCCCCCCCACATGTCAGTGTGCCTGATCGTAGCCCTGTGCTGAGCATCCCCCCACATGTCAGTGTGCTTGATCATAGTCCTGTGCTGAGCGTCCCCCCACATGTCAGTGTGCCTGATCGTAGCCCTGTGCTGAGCATCCCCCCCACATGTCAGTGTGCCTGATCGTAGCCCTGTGCTGAGCATCCCCCCACATGTCAGTGTGCCTGATCGTAGCCCTGTGCTGAGCATCCCCCCCCACATGTCAGTGTGCCTGATCGTAGTCCTGTGCTGAGCATCCCCCCCGCATGTCAGTGTGCCTGATCGTAGCCCTGTGCTGAGCATCCCCCCCGCATGTCAGTGTGCCTGATCGTAGCCCTGTGCTGAGCATCCCCCCCACATGTCAGTGTGCCTGATCGTAGCCCTGTGCTGAGCATCCCCCCACATGTCAGTGTGCCTGATCGTAGCCCTGTGCTGAGCATCCCCCCCACATGTCAGTGTGCCTGATCGTAGCCCTGTGCTGAGCATCCCCCCACATGTCAGTGTGCCTGATCGTAGCCCTGTGCTGAGCATCCCCCCACATGTCAGTGTGCCTGATCGTAGCCCTGTGCTGAGCATCCCCCCACATGTCAGTGTGCCTGATCGTAGCCCTGTGCTGAGCATCCCCCCCACATGTCAGTGTGCCTGATCGTAGCCCTGTGCTGAGCATCCCCCCCGCATGTCAGTGTGCCTGATCGTAGCCCTGTGCTGAGCATCCCCCCCGCATGTCAGTGTGCCTGATCGTAGCCCTGTGCTGAGCATCCCCCCCGCATGTCAGTGTGCCTGATCGTAGCCCTCTGCTGAGCATCCCCCCCACATGTCAGTGTGCCTGATCGTAGCCCTGTGCTGACCATCCCCCCACATGTCAGTGTGCCTGATCGTAGCCCTGTGCTGAGCATCCCCCCCACATGTCAGTGTGCCTGATCGTAGCCCTGTGCTGAGCATCCCCCCACATGTCAGTGTGCCTGATCATAGCCCTGTGCTGAGCATCCCCCCCACATGTCAGTGTACCTGATCGTAGCCCTGTGCTGAGCATCCCCCCCACATGTCAGTGTGCCTGATCGTAGCCCTGTGCTGAGCATCCCCCCGCATGTCAGTGTGCCTGATCGTAGCCCTGTGCTGAGCGTCCCCCCCCCCCACATGTCAGTGTGCCTGATCGTAGTCCTGTGCTGAGCATCCCCCCCACATGTCAGTGTGCCTGATCGTAGCCCTGTGCTGAGCATCCCCCCACATGTCAGTGTGCCTGATCGTAGCCCTGTGCTGAGCATCCCCCCCACATGTCAGTGTGCCTGATCGTAGCCCTGTGCTGAGCATCCCCCCACATGTCAGTGTGCCTGATCGTAGTCCTGTGCTGAGCATCCCCCCCACATGTCAGTGTGCCTGATCGTAGCCCTGTGTTGAGCGTCCCCCACATGTCAGTGTGCCTGATCGTAACCCTGTGCTGAGCATCCCCCCCACATGTCAGTGTGCCTGATCGTAGCCCTGTGCTGAGCATCCCCCCCACATGTCAGTGTGCCTGATCGTAGCCCTGTGCTGAGCATCCCCCCCACATGTCAGTGTGCCTGATCGTAGCCCTGTGCTGAGCATTCCCCCCGCATGTCAGTGTGCCTGATCGTAGCCCTGTGCTGAGCATCCCCCCCACATGTCAGTGTGCCTGATCATATCCCTGTGCTGAGCATCCCCCCCACATGTCAGTGTGCCTGATCGTAGTCCTGTGCTGAGCATCCCCCCCACATGTCAGTGTGCCTGATCGTAGCCCTGTGCTGAGCATCCCCCCGCATGTCAGTGTGCCTGATCGTAGCCCTGTGCTGAGCATCCCCCCCACATGTCAGTGTGCCTGATCGTAGCTCTGTGCTGAGCATCCCCCCCACATGTCAGTGTGCCTGATCGTAGCCCTGTGCTGAGCATCCCCCCACATGTCAGTGTGTCTGATCGTAGCTCAGTGTAGCCCTGTGCTGAGCATCCCCCCCGCATGTCAGTGTGTATCCACCCCACATGTCAGTGTGCCTGATCATAGCCCTGTGCTGAGCGTCCCCCACATGTCAGTGTGCCTGATCATAGCCCTGTGCTGAGCATCCCCCCCCCCGCATGTCAGTGTGCCTGATCGTAGCCCTGTGCTGAGCATCCCCCCCCGCATGTCAGTGTGCCTGATCGTAGCCCTGTGCTGAGCATCCCCCCCACATGTCAGTGTGCCTGATCGTAGCCCTGTGCTGAGCATCCCCCCCACATGTCAGTGTGCCTGATCATAGCCCTGTGCTGAGCATCCCCCCCCGCATGTCAGTGTGCCTGATCGTAGCCCTGTGCTGAGCATCCCCCCACATGTCAGTGTGCCTGATCGTAGCCCTGTGCTGAGCATCCCCCCCCACATGTCAGTGTGCCTGATCGTAGTCCTGTGCTGAGCATCCCCCCCGCATGTCAGTGTGCCTGATCGTAGCCCTGTGCTGAGCATCCCCCCCGCATGTCAGTGTGCCTGATCGTAGCCCTGTGCTGAGCATCCCCCCCACATGTCAGTGTGCCTGATCGTAGCCCTGTGCTGAGCATCCCCCCACATGTCAGTGTGCCTGATCGTAGCCCTGTGCTGAGCATCCCCCCCACATGTCAGTGTGCCTGATCGTAGCCCTGTGCTGAGCATCCCCCCACATGTCAGTGTGCCTGATCATAGCCCTGTGCTGAGCATCCCCCCCACATGTCAGTGTGCCTGATCGTAGCCCTGTGCTGAGCATCCCCCCCGCATGTCAGTGTGCCTGATCGTAGCCCTGTGCTGAGCATCCCCCCCGCATGTCAGTGTGCCTGATCGTAGCCCTGTGCTGAGCATCCCCCCCACATGTCAGTGTGCCTGATCGTAGCCCTGTGCTGAGCATCCCCCCACATGTCAGTGTGCCTGATCGTAGCCCTGTGCTGAGCATCCCCCCCACATGTCAGTGTACCTGATCGTAGCCCTGTGCTGAGCATCCCCCCCACATGTCAGTGTGCCTGATCGTAGCCCTGTGCTGAGCATCCCCCCGCATGTCAGTGTGCCTGATCGTAGCCCTGTGCTGAGCGTCCCCCCCCCCACATGTCAGTGTGCCTGATCGTAGTCCTGTGCTGAGCATCCCCCCCACATGTCAGTGTGCCTGATCGTGGCCCTGTGCTGAGCATCCCCCCACATGTCAGTGTGCCTGATCGTATCCCTGTGCTGAGCATCCCCCCCACATGTCAGTGTGCCTGATCATAGCCCTGTGCTGAGCATCCCCCCCCCACATGTCAGTGTGCCTGATCGTAGTCCTGTGCTGAGCATCCCCCCCACATGTCAGTGTGCCTGATCGTAGCCCTGTGTTGAGCGTCCCCCACATGTCAGTGTGCCTGATCGTAACCTTGTGCTGAGCATCCCCCCCACATGTCAGTGTGCCTGATCGTAGCCCTGTGCTGAGCATCCCCCCCACATGTCAGTGTGCCTGATCGTAGTCCTGTGCTGAGCATCCCCCCCACATGTCAGTGTGCCTGATCGTAGCCCTGTGCTGAGCATCCCCCCCGCATGTCAGTGTGCCTGATCGTAGCCCTGTGCTGAGCATCCCCCCCACATGTCAGTGTGCCTGATAGTAGCCCTGTGCTGAGCATCCCCCCACATGTCAGTGTGCCTGATCGTAGCCCTGTGCTGAGCATCCCCCCCACATGTCAGTGTGCCTGATCGTAGCCCTGTGCTGAGCGTCCCCCCCACATGTCAGTGTGCCTGATCGTAGCCCTGTGCTGAGCATCCCCCCCGCATGTCAGTGTGCCTGATCGTAGCCCTGTGCTGAGCATCCCCCCCACATGTCAGTGTGCCTGATCGTAGCCCTGTGCTGAGCATCCCCCCACATGTCAGTGTGCCTGATCGTAGTCCTGTGCTGAGCATCCCCCCCACATGTCAGTGTGCCTGATCGTAGCCCTGTGCTGAGCATCCCCCCCACATGTCAGTGTGCCTGATCGTAGCCCTGTGCTGAGCATCCCCCCCACATGTCAGTGTGCCTGATCGTAGCCCTGTGCTGAGCATCCCCGCACATGTCAGTGTGCCTGATCGTAGCCCTGTGCTGAGCATCCCCCCGCATGTCAGTGTGTCTGATCGTAGTCCTGTGCTGAGCATCCCCCCACATGTCAGTGTGCCTGATCGTAGCCCTGTGCTGGGCGTCCCCTGCATGTCAGTGTGTCTGATCGTAGCCCTGTGCTGAGCATCCCCCCCCACATGTCAGTGTGCCTGATCGTAGTCCTGTGCTGAGCATCCCCCCCACATGTCAGTGTGCCTGATCGTAGCCCTGTGCTGAGCATCCCCCCCACATGTCAGTGTGCCTGATCGTAGTCCTGTGCTGAGCATCCCCCCCACATGTCAGTGTGCCTGATCATATCCCTGTGCTGAGCATCCCCCCCACATGTCAGTGTGCCTGATCGTAGTCCTGTGCTGAGCATCCCCCCACATGTCAGTGTGCCTGATCGTAGCCCTGTGCTGGGCGTCCCCTGCATGTCAGTGTGTCTGATCGTAGCCCTGTGCTGAGCATCCCCCCCCACATGTCAGTGTGCCTGATCGTAGTCCTGTGCTGAGCATCCCCCCCACATGTCAGTGTGCCTGATCGTAGCCCTGTGCTGAACATCCCCCCCACATGTCAGTGTACCTGATCGTAGCCCTGTGCTGAGCATCCCCCCACATGTCAGTGTGCCTGATCGTAGCCCTGTGCTGAGCATCCCCCCGCATGTCAGTGTGCCTGATCGTAGCCCTGTGCTGAGCATCCCCCCCGCATGTCAGTGTGCCTGATCGTAGCCCTGTGCTGAGCATCCCCCCCACATGTCAGTGTGCCTGATCGTAGCCCTGTGCTGAGCGTCCCCCCCACATGTCAGCGTGCCTGATCGTAGCCCTGTGCTGAGCATCCCCCCCACATGTCAGTGTGCCTGATCGTATCCCTGTGCTGAGCATCCCCCCACATGTCAGTGTGCCTGATCGTAGCCCTGTGCTGAGCATCCCCCCACATGTCAGTGTGCCTGATCGTAGTCCTGTGCTGAGCGTCCCCCCACATGTCAGTGTGCCTGATCGTAGCCCTGTGCTGAGCATCCCCCCCGCATGTCAGTGTGCCTGATCGTAGCCCTGTGCTGAGCATCCCCTCCACATGTCAGTGTGCCTGATCGTAGCTCTGTGCTGAGCATCCCCCCCGCATGTCAGTGTGCCTGATCGTAGTCCTGTGCTGAGCATCCCCCCCACATGTCAGTGTGCCTGATCGTAGCCCTGTGCTGAGCATCCCCCCGCATGTCAGTGTGCCTGATCGTAGTCCTGTGCTGAGCATCCCCCCCACATGTCAGTGTGCCTGATCGTAGTCCTGTGCTGAGCATCCCCCCCGCATGTCAGTGTGCCTGATCGTAGCCCTGTGCTGAGCATCCCCCCACATGTCAGTGTGCCTGATCGTAGCCCTGTGCTGAGCATCCCCCCCACATGTCAGTGTGCCTGATCGTATCCCTGTGCTGAGCATCCCCCCCACATGTCAGTGTGCCTGATCGTAGTCCTGTGCTGAGCATCCCCCCACATGTCAGTGTGCCTGATCGTAGTCCTGTGCTGAGCATCCCCCCACATGTCAGTGTGCCTGATCGTAGCCCTGTGCTGAGCATCCCCCCCACATGTCAGTGTGCCTGATCGTAGCCCTGTGCTGAGCATCCCCCCGCATGTCAGTGTGCCTGATCGTAGCCCTGTGCTGAGCATCCCCCCGCATGTCAGTGTGCCTGATCGTAGCCCTGTGCTGAACATCCCCCCCACATGTCAGTGTGCCTGATCGTAGCCCTGTGCTGAGCATCCCCCCCACATGTCAGTGTGTCTGATCGTAGCCCTGTGCTGAGCATCCCCCCCACATGTCAGTGTGCCTGATCGTAGCCCTGTGCTGAGCATCCCCCCACATGTCAGTGTGCCTGATCGTAGTCCTGTGCTGAGCATCCCCCCACATGTCAGTGTGTCTGATCGTAGTCCTGTGCTGAGCATCCCCCCCCACATGTCAGTGTGTCTGATCGTAGCCCTGTGCTGAGCATCCCCCCCACATGTCAGAGTGCCTGATCGTAGTCCTGTGCTGAGCATCCCCCCCACATGTCAGTGTGCCTGATCGTAGTCCTGTGCTGAGCATCCCCCCACATGTCAGTGTGCCTGATCGTAGTCCTGTGCTGAGCATCCCCCCCACATGTCAGTGTGCCTGATCGTAGCCCTGTGCTGAGCATCCCCCCACATGTCAGTGTGCCTGATCGTAGCCCTGTGCTGAGCGTCCCCCCCACATGTCAGTGTGCCTGATCGTAGCACTGTGCTGAGCATCCTCCCCACATGTCAGTGTGCCTGATCATATCCCTGTGCTGAGCATCCCCCCCACATGTCAGTGTGCAGGGCTACGATCAGGTCCAAGGCCCTCATTCCGAGTTGATCGCTCGCAAGGCGAATGTAGCAGAGTTACACGCGCTAAGCCGCCGCCTACTGGGAGTGTATCTTAGCATCTTAAAAGTGCGACCGATGTATTCGCAATATTGCGATCACAAACCTCGTAGCAGTTTCTGAGTAGCTTCAGACTTACTCTGCCTGTGCGATCAGTTCAGTGCTTGTCGTTCCTGGTTGACGTCACAAACACACCCAGCGTTCACCCAGGCACTCCCACCGTTTCCCCGGCCACTCCTGCGTTTTTTCCGGAAACGGTAGCGTTTTCCCACACACACCCATAAAACGCTGTGTTTCCGCCTAGTAACACCCATTTCCTGTCAATCACACTACGATCGCCGGAGCGAAGAAAAAGCCGTGAGTAAAAATACTTTCTTCATAGCAAATTTACTTGGCGCAGTCGCAGTGCGAACATTGCGCATGGGTACTACGCGGATTTTCACTGCGATGCGATGAAAAAGAACGAGCGTACAACTCGGAATGAGGGCCTGAATTAGGCCCAAAGGGCAGATTTCTGAACAGTGCTCTTAGAAGGAACACAAGAAGTGCATAGATCACAATGATCAGAAGTCCGGTACAATGAGGTCAAGAAACCAACACTGTGGTACTAATGACCTCAATACAGATCACTTGGAGCAAGAGACTGGGGTAAGGCCAACAACAATTTTTGTGCTGCGGGGTACACTGGGCTCCAGAAGGAATAGACAATGGGGTGTAGAGTAGGACCTTGATCCGAGGCACCAACAGGCTCAAAGCTTTAACTGTTCCCAGAATGCATAGCGCCGCCTCCTATATCACCCCACCTCTCTGCACAAGATCTCAGTTTTGTAGTTGGTGCTGCAGGAGCAGGAACATAACAGGGGGGCTGCTCCAGGGAGCCCTAAGAAGAGATTTTTTTTCTGAGGAAAAAAGTGAAGACTTCAAGGGCAGCAGCGGTGTTACATGTCAGTGGACATTCACAGCTGCAGCTCCGGCTCTCCCCAGCAGCGCTGTACACTCCCGAGCCCTGGTTGCCGGGTAACTACAGCATGAGGCTCCGGTTTTCTTCTTGTCAGGCACACACAACGGGAGCTCTCCGGGATTGCGTGGACACGCTTTGGGAGGTGGTAAGTGGGTCCCGCTTGCGGGACCCGGTCTTTATCGCGATCCGGCGTGGTCAGTGGGAGGTGGGCTGCGCGATGGCGGTGGACACTGTGGCAGTACAGGAGATCCCACTAGTTCACCAGGGCATGGGTGCAGGTCAGATTTCCTCTATAAACCATTTTATTAGAGCCCACAGTACCCGGTGGTTTTGCCAGCAGGGGGATATAGTTTGGACCTGAAGCCCCTCCCCCAGCCCCAGTGCGCCATTTCCCGCAAATGTTCCCACCCTTGAGCTGCATCTCTGTCTTTTCCTCACTCCCTGGCAGTATCTGCGGCGCCATTACTCCTCAGCTCACTGTTCCTGGGACTGCTTGGGTAAATCCTCCTATGTAAAGCCGCCTGGTTGTCAGCGCTGTGACTTTACATGACACTTAAGTATTCTACATGTCTTTTAGACAGAGATAGTTAAGAAAAAGTGCATTTAGTCAGGGTTTTCTAGTACAATTACCCTGTGATATACATCCAGTTCTTACTGTGTAGTGTTATATCTATTGTTATATAGCTGTGTAAGCTAGTCCAGTGCAGTATTATTGCCAGTAATAACCTCTGCATTGTACAGACTGTGACTTTCTGTGTGTGCATTTGATAGCTGAGTGGTGTCCATTTCGTGTCTTTCACTCAACCTGCTATCCCTATATTCCATAACCTGAGGGGGCTTGGTGCGTCAGGTTTTATCTAATATAGGGTTTTCACAAAGATATACTGTTTTACGTATTTTTCTCTGTGATTTAGTCACCATATCTCTCCTTTATCTCTGCTGGTGCTGACTACACTGCGCAGGGGTTTGGGCTAGAGGTATAGTGCTGCTGATAATTGTACTGTGTTACCTGATACTGCAAGTTATATCATGTCTGCTTCTGAGGGTAACGGTTCTGGGGCTGAACACACTGCTGGTGTTGCTGAAGCCGCAGATACCTATGAGGAGAATATAGCAGCTGTGGGTTCTGGTTCTGGGGGATCCTTGCCCCCCAGTGGCACGGTGGCAACGGGGGCAAATAATGACCCGCCGTGGGCCGCTTTTTCCATGCTTCTGCATACGCTAGTTCATAAACTAACTCCCCCTATGGGACCCCCAATGGCGGTGCAACCGTTTGTGGTCCCTGCAGCTAACCCGCCGTGGGCGGACGATTTATCTGATCAAATAAAGAAGTTGAACCAGTCCCTGACTACTAAAAAGTCTGACCGTCACTCGCCTACGTCCAAGAGGTCCTCTAAGCGAGCGCTTGTCTCCTCACAATCCACTTGTCATGACTAAGGTTTTGTGAACCCGGTGTTAGTGAAGTCTGTGCGGGCGACTGGAGGATTATATGAATACTATCACTGACCTGGTAGTGTTGTGAACTCGGGGTTTCTTCCGGTGACTGGGAAGAGGAACCGCAGCAGAGATGGCCGAATCTACGTTCTCCTCATGCAGGATTAGGGCGGCAGACGGGAGGCATGTGTGGACGCTGAAGGTCTCCTGAAAGACAGAGCTGGAAAGGCACTGATGAATCAGTGAAGAATACCAGGTATAATTGTGCTAAAGAGCACGGGGTGCTTGGAGACACTGAGGTGCTTGGAGACACTAAGGTGCTTGGAGACACTGAGGTGCTTGGGGACACTGAGGTGCTTGGAGACACTGCGGTACTTGGAAACAATAAGGTGCGTGGAGGCACTGGGGTGCGTAGAGACACTGGGGTGCTGAGGTACGGAGGTGCTGGAAGCACGGAGGTACGGAGGTACTGAGGCACGGAGGTGCTGTGGCACGGAGGTACTGAGGCACGGATGTGCTGGAAGCACAGAGGTACTGAGGCACGGAGGTGCTGAGGCACGGAGGTGCTGAGGCACTGAGGTGCTGAGGCACGGAGATGCTGAGGCACTGAGGCACGGAGGTGCTGGAAGCACGGAGGTGCTGAGGCACTGAGGCACAGAGATGCTGAGTCACGGAGGTACTGAGGCATGGAGGTACTGAGGCACGGAGGTGCTGAGGCACAGAGGTACTGAGTCACGGAGGTGCTGAGGCACTGAGGTACTGAGGCACGGAGGTGCTGGAAGCACGGAGGTGCTGAGGCACTGAGGCACGGAGATGCTGAGTCACGGAGGTACTGAGGCACGGAGGTGCTGAGGCACATAGGTGCTGAGACACTGAGGTGCTGAGGCACGAGGTGCTGGAAGCACGGAGATGACGGAAGCACGGAGGTGCTGAGGCACGAGGTGCTGGAAGCACGGAGATGACGGAAGCACGGAGGTGCTGAGGCACTGAGGTGCTGAGGCACGGAGATGCTGAGGCACTGAGGCACGGAGGTGCTGGAAGCACGGAGGTGCTGAGGCACTGAGGCACAGAGATGCTGAGTCACGGAGGTACTGAGGCATGGAGGTACTGAGGCACGGAGGTGCTGAGGCACAGAGGTACTGAGTCACGGAGGTGCTGAGGCACTGAGGTACTGAGGCACGGAGGTGCTGGAAGCACGGAGGTGCTGAGGCACGGAGATGCTGAGTGACGGAAGCACGGAGGTGCTGAGGCACGAGGTGCTGGAAGCACGGAGATGATGGAAGCACGGAAGTACTGAGGCACGGAGGTACTGAGCTCTGGAGATCCCAACTACAACAGTAGTAAAACTGAAACACGACAGCTGTGGTTTTCAGTGGAGAACACGAAATTCAGTACTGTGCCTTTAAGACGAAACATTGCAGCTGTGCCTTTACATTGAGACTCAGGGAAATGGTGAAATCAAATGGCAACACACAAGTAAACCAAACGGTAACAAGGGAACAGAGTTTCCACAGGAACTTAGGTACAAAGGTTACCTTAAGGGAGCTCAGCATAAAGACTCACACAAAGCTGTATGTGACACGAGGAACTGGCACAGTTTCCAACTCAGTCCCCTGATTTATACTTCCTGGTCCTTGGTGATTGGTGAGCAGGATGCTGGCTTTTAGACCTAAAGTTCAGATTACTGAATTCAGCCTCACACAGGAGATCACCACAGGTGGAGCTAATTAACTATTACCTCTCAGGCAGAGAACTCAGGAAAACTCAGTGCTGACAAGCTGTTTAACTCCGTGAGTGAAAAGACACAGGATCCAGGACAGATGGCAGGGGTAAGTCACCAAATATAAACCTACAGTCAGGATTGTGACACCACTGCTGTCACTGACACCTCGTCGGATGAAGACGGCACTTACACTGACCCCACAGGTTCTGACTCAGATACGGCTGATGGGGAGGGTGGTTCACATGTGGATGTTCCTGGTCTTTTGGAGGCTATTAAGTTAATTTGACAGATTCCAGATGATCCCGAGTCATCCGTTCCTCCTAAGAAACCAGTTAGGTTCAAGCTTCAGAAGGTGATTAAACAACTTTTACCTCACTCTGACCACCTAATTGATATACGTCTGAAAACCCGGGTACGAAGTTTGTACCTCAAAAGAAGACGCTGGCTCGCTATCACCTCATGCCGAAGCTAAGAATTTGAAAACGCCTCCTCCAGTGGACTCACATGTAGCTAGGATGGTGGTTTCCTAAGCTCTACCAGTCACCACCGTCACGTCTCTAAAAGAGCCTACGGATAAATGTGTGGAGGGTTGTCTGAAAGCGATTTACACCCTCACGGGTGCTGCACAAAGGCCCACTATTGCAGCTACTTGGGCTGCTGAGGCTATAGAAGCATGGGCCTTAGAGTTAGATGCTGAAATCTCCTCTGACCATGCTAGACAATGCTTGTCTTATATTGTCACAGCTTCTTGTTATATTAAAGAGGCGGCTTCTGATGCCGGTATCCTGCCAGCCAAGGCCTCTACTACGTCAGTCCTGGCTCGCCGGATATTGTGGCCTCAGATCCTGGTCTGTGGATCTGGACTCTAGAAAAACCCTGGAGGTACTCCCTTTCAAGTGAGATATTCTGTTTGGGGAGGATTTAAATAGGATTGTGGTTGACTTGGCTACTGCCAAAACTGCCTGTATACCAAGTACTGCTCCTTCTGTGTTGAAGGCTAAAGGTACTTCCTTTCGCCCCTTTCGTCCTTCAGGTAAAGCAAAAGGTCAGGTGTACAACAAGCAGGCCCGCACTTCCAAACCTGGTAAGCCTAAGCCCAAAAGAGCCTGGGCGGCCCGTCAGCCAGCTTCCAAGACAGATAAGCCTGCCACATGACGGGTTGGGCCTCCCACTGGGGGATCCCAGGGTGGGGGGCCAGCTTCTAGGGTATACCCAGGAATGGTTGAAGACCACTTCAGATGCCTGGGTATGGGAAGTCGTCACTCGAGGTTACGCCATAGCCTTCAAAAACCGACCCCCTCATCGATTTTGCCAGACAGATGTCCCGTTGGACAAGACAAAGGCAAACACTCTACATTCGGTGGTACAAACCCTCCTGGATACAGGAGTTGTAGTACAGGTGCCACAGAGGGGCCGGGGGTACTATTCTCCGCTGTTTCTAGTCCCAAAACCAAATTGGTCCTCCCGGGCCCATTTTCAACCTCAAGGCATTGAACAGGTTTGTGAAGGTTTCCAAGTTCCGGATGGAAACCCTTCGCTCTATAGTTCTGGCCTTGGAACCTGGGGACTTCATGGTCTCCCTGGATATACAGGATGCTTACCTGCATATTCCTATAGCAGTGTCTCATCAGCAATACCTGAGATTTGTGATTGGCAACTGCCATTACCAGTTTCAGGCGTTACCTTTTGGTTTAACAACGGCTTTGCGAGTCTTTACAAAAGTCATGGCGGTGGTGACGGTGGTACTTCACCGTCAAGAGGTCAGGATACTGCCGTATTTGGACGACTTGTTAATCCTGGCAAATTCCCCAGAACTTCTACTGTGTCATCTAGATGTGACGGTCCGGTTTCTGCAAGCCCACGGGTGGCTCATCAACTGGAAGAAGTCATCCCTGATCCCTGCTCAGAGCATGCTACATCTGGGAGCACTATTGGACACTCACAACCAGCGGTTGTTCCTGTCTCAGGAGAAAGTCCTGAAACTTCAGGACAGGATTTGTTGCTTCATATCTCATCCGCAAGTGTCGATACATTCGGCGATGCAGGTGCTGGGCCTCATGGTGTCAGCATTCGACATGGTGGAGTACGCTCAATTTCACTCTTGCCCTCTCCAGAGGCTGATTCTAGCCAAATGGGGTGGCCTGCCTCACCGGATCAGGTCTCAAATGGTCTCATTGACTCCGGAGGTCCACCTGTCGCTGCTCTGGTGGCTCCGGGACCAACAACTGTGCAGAGGCCATCCGTTCTAGATATCCGACTGGGTCCTGTTGACAACAGATGCCAGTCTAAGAGGTTGGGGTGTGGTGCTGGAGCAACACTCCCTTCAGGGGCAGTGGACCAAGGAGGAGTCCCTCCTCTCGATCAATATTCTGGAGTTGCAAGCGGTCTTCAATGCCTTGAACCTAGCCCAGCATTTAATTCAGAACCGTCCTGTTCAAGTACAGTCGGACAACACCACCACAGTGGCTTACATAAATCATCAAGGAGGCACTCGAAGCCGCCTAGCAATGAAGGAAGTCTCACAGATTCTACAGTGGGCAGAACGCCATCTACCAGCCATATCGGCAATATTAATTCCGGGAGTCCTGAATTGGGAAGTGGACTTTCTCAGTCGTCAGGACGTGCATGCAGGCGAGTGGGGCCTCCATCCAGAAGTGTTTCAACTCATAGCGGAAAGGTGTGGCCTTCCAGACGTAGATCTCATGGCGTCTCGACACAATCACAAGGTTCCGGGCTTTGGAGCAAGGACAAGGGATCCTCAAGCAGCTTTCGTAGAAGCACTGGCGGTACAGTGGAGGTTTCGAATGCCATATGTGTTCTCTCTGGTGTCACTCCTGCCCAGGGTAATTTGGAAGTTCAAGCAAAAAGAGGAATTCTGCTTCTCATAGCTCCATCGTGGCCCAGACGGCACTGGTTTTCAGACCTGCAGTGCCTATCGTCGGAGCGTCTAATTCTGCTTCCACAACGCCCAGACCTACTCGTTCAGGGCCCCTGTGTCTACCAGGACCTAGCCCAGCTGTCTTTGACGGCATTGCTCTTGAAGCTTCCGTCTTAAGGGCTAAAGGGTTTTCTGAGGCAGTCATTAAAACTATGTTGTGGGCCCGGAAACCGGCTTCTGCTCGGATTTACTATAGGGTCTGGCATTCTTACTTTGTTTGATGCGTACCTGGGCCCTCATTCCGAGTCGTTCGCTCTGTAAATTTCATCGCATCGCAGCGATTTTCCGCTTAGTGCGCATGCGCAATGTCCGCACTGCGACTGCGCCAAGTAATTTTGCTATGAAGTTAGGATTTTTACTCACGGCTTTTTCATCGCTCCGGCGATCGTAATGTGATTGACAGGAAATGGGTGTTTCTGGGCGGAAACAGGCCGTTTTATGGGCGTGTGGGAAAAAACGCTACCGTTTCCGGGAAAAACGCAGGAGTTGCTGGAGAAACGGGGGAGTGTCTGGGCGAACGCTGGGTGTGTTTGTGACGTCATACCAGGAACGACAAGCACTGAACTGATCGCAGATGCCGAGTAAGTATGAAGCTACTCAGAAACTGCTAAGAAGTTTGTAATCGCAATATTGCGAATACATCAGTCGCAATTTTAAGATGCTAAGATTCACTCCCAGTAGGCGGCGGCTTAGCGTGAGCAACTCTGCTAAAATCGCCTTGCGAGCGAACAACTCGGAATGAGGGCCCTAATGATTATGATGCTTCCAAGTTTAGTATAGCCAAGTTGTTGGCTTTTCTTCAGCAGGGCCTGGACTTAGGCCTGCCTCAAGGTTTAAATATCTGCCTTGTTGGTGTGGTTTCAGTGAAAAATTGCAACCTTACCTGATGTGCATACCTTTACTCAGGGCGTGTTGCGTATCCAACCTCCCTATGTCCCGCCTGTGGCTCCTTGGGACTTGTCGGTGGTTTTGGAGACGTTACATGAGTCTCCGTTTGAACCTCTTGGTTCAGCTGACATTAAGTGGCTTTCCCTTAAGGTGGTGTTTCTGCTGGCTATTGCTTCAGCTAGAAGAGTGTCGGATTTGGGTGCCTTGTTCTGTAGTTCCCCATATCTGATATTTCACTGTGACCGGGCAGTTCTTAGGACTCGTCCCAGCTATCTACCTAAGGTGGTTTCTTCGTTCCACCTTAATCAGGAGATTGTGGTTCCGGCCTTTGTCTCTCCTGATCTGTCTCCCAAAGAGCGGTCTTTGGATGTGGTACGGGCTCTCCGTTTCTATGTGAAGAGAACTGCTCCTATTAGGAAATCTGATTCTCTTTTTGTTCTGTTTGGGTTTCACAAACGGGGCTGACCTGCTCACAAGCAAACTTTGGCCAGATGGATTAGAATGGTGATTGCACATGCTTATGTGAAGGCTGGTCTCTCTGCTCCTGATCACATTAAGGCTAATTCTACTCGGTCTGTTGGACCTTCTTGGGCGGCCCAACGTGGTGTGACCATTGAACAATTGTGCAAGGCGGCTACGTGGCCCTCTGTGAACACGTTCATAAGGTTCTATGCCTTCGATACTGCCGCTTCCCAGGATGCTTCCTTTGGACGCCGGGTTCTTGTGCCCGCGACAGTGCATCCCCTCCCATAAGGAACTGCTTTAAGACATCCCCATTGTCCATTCCTTGTGGAGCCCAGTGTACCCCGCAGCAGAAAATTAGTTTTATGGTAAGAATTTACCTTTGTTAAAACTCTTTCTGCGAGGTACACTGGGCTCCACAAGGCGCCCACCCTAACGCACTTAGCTTCTTTGGGTTGGTATGGCATTAGCCGCTGACACTTCTCCTGTCGTGAGAATGCAGTGTTGTGGCTACTAACTGTTGTCGTCTCTTTTCCTGCTACTGCATTAGACTGGTTAACTAAAAACTGAGATCCTGTGCAGGGAGGTGGGGTAATATAGGAGGCGGCGCTATGCATTCTGGGAACTGTCAAAGCTTTGAGCCTGCACTACACCCCATTGTCCATTCCTTGTGGAGCCCAGTGTTCCTCGCATAAAGAATTTTAACAAAGGTAAGTTCTTACTATAAAACTCGTTTTCAAACACAAATAAAAAACTGGTTTGAAAAAACTAATTATAAATTAAAAAAACGAGAATCGTCCAGTACAGACGACTGTGTACTGAGCATGTCTGAGTACTGACACTGGATGACGCGCTGGAATGGAAGGAGGGGCTAGGCTGTATGGGTCCCAGCAGAAAACAGCTCATGTGTTGAGGAGGATTCCCTGGCACATAATGCATGGGTCTATTTCACTTGCTTATATTAATTATTGCTCTACCCATATATAGGTAGTGCTGGTATATAAATTATTTTATATCTTTAATTTTTTGTCTTTCCAGGCTGACAATCAATTGCCTTATGTCATGCCTATTGAAAAATCTATCTTAAATAAAAATAATAAATGTTGTGTTTTAATTTATTAATGACATAAAGAAAAGAGTGCGCCACACATTAAGGCTTCTTTATATATAAGCCTACTAGTGTTTTTTCTAAACCCCCTAACCAGTCATTGCAATTTGCTTAATGGCGCACCTCCATCCAGATTAGCTAAACTTTGGTATTAACACTTTTGGATTATTCCCTCTATCGGTTGGTTCATACATAGAAGGATCATAAAACAATTATCATTTGGGCCTGTGCATAGTCCCTCAGACCTAACATCTTCCCTGGAAATACTTGTGGATGGAGCCCTTCATTCGCTTTGCCAGGATTCAAGGGTGGTCAGTCTGTTGAAATTAGAGCACTACATTTTGGCCACCGTGCTCGGTCCTAGGTTTAAAGCCTACGTTGTATCTCTCTTTCCGGACACAAGTCTGCAGAGGTGGAAAGACCTGCTGGGGAGAAAATTGTCAGCTCAAGCGGAACGTGACCCGTCACCAGCTCCTCCTTCATTTTCTCCAGCAACTGGGGCTGCGGGGAAAAGGATAACATTTCCGAGCCAACCCGCTGGACACAAAAGTAACACTACAAGTGACACATTAACAGGAAATGGTTTCTGTCACCATAGCGACAATTATCTGGAAATAAGATAATACACAGACACATAAAAAGACTCAACGGAAATCTTTTGTTTTTAAACAACTTTATTTCATATCTTTAATACACAGATTTTTCTCTATAAAAATACTTTACTCTGCACAACATGGATAAAATATCCTTTAAATCACAGAAACAATTCAAGTTACATTATAGTATTGCAGGTAAGTAAAACAGATACATATCAGGAGAGCCGAAAGCCTATGGGGGTCATTCAGACCCAGCCGCAATAGCGGCCCATAGCAGTTTGCTGGTGGTGACAAAATGCAAGTGCGCAGCGGCCGCAGACACACACATTGTGGCCGCATCCCTAAGGTGTGAACGCAGGTGGGCCAGGACCATTTTCCAGGGGCTGCGTGATGTCACATCTGCGTTCATCTCTGATTAACCCCCTATAAGCTTCCAGAGTGCACCTCATATCTCATCTTTTCCAAGTTACTACAAATGATATGAGATCGGTAGCAGCACTACTTTCAGGATTATTACACAGAACACACATAAAGGCTGACACAGCAAATAACAGTAACACATACAAGGGATTAATTAGAAATAAGGAAGCATAATCATCATTAAGTCTAATAATAAACTGATTCTGTGCGGGACCGATACACCTCTTTACTGCTTCCAGCAGCCACTGGTATTGCACTGTGGCCATACGCCCTGTCTCCTCCCCACTACTGCCACCCGCCCTGTCTCCCCCCACTACTGCCACCCGCCCTGTCTCCCCCCCTACTGCCACCCACCCTGTCTTCCCCACTACTGTCACCCACCCTGTCTCCCCCCACTACTGCCACCCCGCCTTCCCCACTACTGCCACCGCCCAGTCTCCCTCAATACTGCTAACTTCCATGTCCCTCCCCAAAACAGCATCTGCCTGTCTCCCCCCACTACTGCAACCACCCACCCTGCCTCCACCCACTACTGCCCTGTCTCCCCTCTGACACCTTAGCGCTGCTTGGGGACAATATTACCCACAGACAGTGCCTGTGCCACCACCCTGTCTGCCCCCCTGACATCTCAGTACTGCTTGGGGATTCTTGGTACTGCTTGTAACAGTCCTTCATCTGCAGGTGGAAGTAAGAAAGCAGGACAGTAAGGAGGCAGAAGCTGCTTCTGGTACCATGGACCCTGGTCATGTAGGGCTGGGAGAGTCAGTAAGATTATGTAATACAGTCACCATCTTACAGGCAGCCGGTGAAGAGATGTTATGTGGCAGGAACGGGCTGGTTAGGTAACAGCCTGGCTGCTGCATTCTGTATAAGCTACAACCGATGCAATTCTATTGCTGGGAGACCCAGGTAGAGGACATTGCAGTAGTCTATGCGTGATGATACAAGTACATGTATGACTGTAGGAAGATCTTCTGAGGGAAATAAGTGCTGGAGTCTGGCTATGTTCCTCAGATGAGGATCTGATTGTGGCTGATACCTAATGTCTAAGTGTCACTCCACCATCCAGGACACCAAGATTTCGCACAGGATCAGCATTTTGTTACTCTGAACCCCCAAGCACAAGTCTGGTTGGTTTGCAAAGCAGAGCTGTAGCCCTGCCCTTTGTTGGTGAGCTTTTACCATATAGACCTGTTTCACCAGGACTGAGTCACAGCCAACTGGCATCACCCACACCTGGAGCTCAGCTAGACAACCATTTAGGATTTGTACTAGGTTCTCAGTACCCGGAGCAAGAGACAAGTCATCTGCATAGCAGTGCTAAATAAGAGCATGACATCTGATTATTTCACTCAGTGGTAACATGTATATTGCAAAAAGCATAGGAGATAGGATAGGAACCTTGAAGAACAACGCATGGCAATGATGAGAATACTCCAGAAGATTAAAATGGTTCCTCACCTGAGTGATGTCTATTGTGTGCAACAAGAGCTGATTTATTTCTCAGAGTATAGAAATAGCCTCTTACCTGTGTGAGTTCGCTGATG
Source organism: Pseudophryne corroboree (assembly GCF_028390025.1). Lineage (NCBI taxonomy): Eukaryota > Metazoa > Chordata > Amphibia > Anura > Myobatrachidae > Pseudophryne > Pseudophryne corroboree. Next base: position 2,782,548 of record NW_026967501.1, read on the forward strand.
TCTAACAAGATGTGAGTTTTGTGTAAAACATTTTCCACACTCAGAACATGGAAATGGTTTCTCACCTGTGTGAGTTCTATTATGTCTAACAAGATGTAATTTGTGTGCAAAACATTTCCCACACTCAGAACATGGAAATGGCTTCTCACCTGTGTGACTTCTGTGATGTTTAACAAGATCTGATTTCCGTGTAAAACATTTCCCGCACTCAGAGCAAGAAAATGGCTTATCACCTGTGTGGCTTCTGTGATGTGTAACAAGATGTGATTTGTGTGCAAAACATTTCCCACACTCAGAACATGGAAATGGCTTCTCACCTGTGTGACTTCTGTGATGTCTAACAAGATCTGATTTCCGTGTAAAACATTTCCCACACTCAGAACATGGAAATGCCTTCTCACCTGTGTGACTTCTGTGATGTCCAACAAGATCTGATTTGTATGTAAAACATTTCCCGCACTCAGAGCAAGAAAATGGCTTCTCACCTGTGTGACTTCTGTGATGTACAACAAGATCTGATTTCCTTGTAAAACATTTCCCGCACTCAGAACATGGAAATGCCTTCTTACCCGTGTGACTTCTGTGATGTCCAACAAGATGTGATTTCCGTGTAAAACATTTCCCGCACTCAGAGCAAGAAAATGGCTTCTCACCTGTGTGACTTCTGTGATGTACAACAAGATCTGATTTCCGTGTAAAACATTTCCCGCACTCAGAACATGGAAATGCCTTCTTACCCGTGTGACTTCTGTGATGTCCAACAAGATCTGATTTCCGTGTAAAACATTTCCCACACTCAGAGCAAGAAAATAGCTTCTCACCTGTGTGACTTCTGTGATGTATAACAAGATCTGATTTGTATGTAAAACATTTCCCACACTCAGAACATAGAAATGGCTTCTCACTTGTGTGACTTCTCTGATGTATAACAAATTGCGATTTGTATGTAAAACATTTCCCACACTCAGAACAGATCAGTGGCCTCTCACCTGCCTTACCTGTGTGTGGGTTAATAGGCTTTGTGTTCGGTGTAAAACATTTGGCATCTATAGAACACGGAAACACTGTATCTACTCTCAGAGCTGTAACAGATGCTCCAATATCAGAGTGATCAGGAGAACATTCCCCAGGATCAGAGGGAACAGCTGGTAGAGCTGGATGTATAATTGGGGTATTGGGATTATCTCCTGGAGAATCCTGTATACTGTCATTATCTTTTATTTCACAATCCGGGGATAACATTAGATGTCCTCCTGAGATATTCCTGCTTGTGTGTCCATCTGATGGAAGTAAAATACATTATGGAAATGTGACATTTTCTGTGACAATATTAATCTTGTAAACAATAGGAGAAGACGACTCTCTGGGACACTTAATTGTAAATGTGTGTGTATAATAAAACATAACTTTTAATGAAGGCTTTATAATATTGTGTCTCAGATGATCATTGTGTCCACCCTCCTGAGAACACTCACAATAACAAATGTAATATTATAATAAGACTTAGATATATCTTTCTCTTGTACTGGTAACTAACCATGAAGTATAAATGGAGATGTAGTCACTCGCCAAGTCCTATGTCAGCACCAATGTAAAACAATGGATGGGGAACATATCGTATGAATTGGAGATTCTAGATGAACAATAACATCAGTCATATGAGCTGATGGATCAGAGAAATGTCTCCTAATATTACTCCTGGAAGCATTGGTAAGGTAGCATTCCTTTATGAGTGTGCTCATACGCTGGTAAGCCTGTACACGTGTTACTCACCCTTATATAAGGTATATTGCTACAGCAGAGTAGGTGTGGAACAAGGTACTTTACATGCAATACACTATATGATATCCTGTAATCATCATCATCTGCTAGGTTATAATCTACTTTCTCTTACGTCCTAGAGGATGCTGGGGTCCATTTAGTACCATGGGGTAAAGACGGGTCATTTGGGAGCTACTGGCACTTTAAGAGTTTAATAGTGTGGGCTGCCCCTCCCTCTATGCCCCTCCTACACAAGCAGAACACCTTGGGAGAGAAAAGTACTCCTGCAGCATTGTTTGAAAGCCGGCCGGCCCACATTCACTTTAACACCCCAGTGCTAAGGGGGAACAGAACGGACTCCACACAGAAGCCTTGGAGCACAGGTAAGGCTTCAAGGGAGAGGAGTAGCTGCGAGAGGTAACTGGTGCTTTGCATGGTGCACCTAAAAGAACTGCTACACACCAACCACCAGTTAAATTGGTGCATGGCTTAAATGTGCTGGAAAGATCTGCTTTCTACTAACACGCTATAACATCTTGCTATTGCTTTGTCATGCTTACAGGACTGCCTAATACCATTTGAATTGATTGGTACACTTGCATATTGTACCTAAAAGTACTGTGCTGGAAATAATTACAGTGGGATTCTAACCTGCACATTATACCTGTAAATTTGTCTCCATAGAGGATAGATGAATATTAATGCAAGTTAGAACTATAGCTGTATTGTAGCCAATAGAGAATTGAGATTGGCAGTTCCGTAAAATATTAAGTGGTATTGGTTGTTTTAGATTGTGTAATATAAAAACATAATTGTTTTTTAAATAATACTGGCCGGTATTCATATGTGATATTATTGTGTTTTATATATATATATATATATATATATATATATATATATATATATATATATATATATATAAAAAAAATCTTTCAAAGTAAGAAGCGCTGTCTCATTTTTTCTTTTTTTTCCTACCAGACTCAGTTTAGAAAATGTGCCCGGAGGAGCCGGTCACAGCTAGGGGAGTTTCTAGAAGTTTTCTTAGTTTTTTATTTTCTAGAGTTAGTTAGGTTACAGGAAGGCTGCTGGCAACAGTCTCCTTGCTTCATGGGACTTAGGGGGGGTCGGGAATAGGAACCTACTTCCTGAAGAGTTAATGGTTCTCTACTCCGCTGACAGGACACTGAGCTCCTGAGGGTGCTGATCGCAAGCACATAAGGCGACTGCTCACTCCTGCAACACGGCCGCCACCCCCTTACAAAGCCAGAAGAAAGAAAAGTGGTGAGTACAGCGCCGGTGTCCCGGTTAGCGGGTCGCCGGCGGGTATGGTGGCACAAGGGTGGGAGCGCAGCTCTGACAGGCTGCGCTCCAGGAAGGCTCAGCAACACACAGTGTAGGCACTTTGAGGGGCGTCCTGAGCCAGAGCGGATAAACTCTACACTGGTCACACAGCTAACAGGGGCTAATTCCCCTGTTATCACTAAAATCTTTGTCACGGCTGGCAAGGTTTGAGGATCCAGCAGCTGAGACTTGCCCAAGGAGGTAGCTGTCTGTGGGTGAACAAAACGTGGGGGTTGGATATAGTTCCTTCTCATAGGACAAGGGGCAATGAAGAGCGTAGGCGGGGATAAGAGTCAGTGGGTTGTAGTTCTTGTGGACAGGGCTGAGGTTGAGAACTGTGGCTGGTGAACGATGACTTAAAGACGTAGTTGTAGACAAGGAACTGCGGGTTGTGGCTTGAAAGACGAGGTTGTAATTAATGAACTGCGGAACTGTGAATGGTGGTTAAAGACATGGCTGGAAACAAAGAACTGTGGACTGTGACTTGAAACACGAGGCTGTAGATAATGAACTGTGGAACTGTGAATGGTGGGTGGAGACGTGGCTGGAGACAAGGAACGGTGGACTGTGGTTTGGAAGACGAGGCTGGAGATAATGGACTGTGGACAGTGGATGGTGGTTTCGAAGACGTGGCTGGAGACAAAGATCTGCGGACTGTGGCTTGAAAGACGAGGCAGGAGACCCGAGGCCGACCGTGCCCAAAGTGTCTTACTGGACCGGGTTTTCCAGGAGCGTTTCCACAGGCAGCAGCGGGTTAGGCACGGCAGGGCTGCAGCAGCAACTGAGAACCGACTAAGCAGGATTAGGAGTAACCAGAATACGGCAATAATCCTGGGAGCACAGGGCTAAAGCACCTACAACAGGATTGTAACTTGAAGCACTGGCGTCCCTGTCCTAAACCAGCCCCCTTTTATAGGAAGTTTCCCTGGATTGGCTGGAAGGAACAGGAAGCAAGAATTATGCCTCAAACTTGGTCTCCAACATGGCGGCGCCCAGTACTGCAGACCTTTTACATAGCCACACAACTCACTGCCCCTGGTTTCCTAGCAACAGCTCAGCAAGAGAGACCCACTGCAGCGGCGTCCCACCGCCATGAGCAGACTCCCTCACCGCCGCTACTGCTGCCCTTGGATCCGGCGCAACAGCCCACCTCTGCCGCTTCCCAGCTACCACCTGTGAAGCCCGCCCCACGGCCCCAGCGTGCCGGTAAGACCACAGATGCTGACAGTATCCCCCCTTTTGCGGGTGGACTATGGACACCTATAAGGTTTAGCTGGAAACTTGGTATGAAATGTCCGAAGAAGTCTTGAAGCATGGACATCTTCTGCTTCTACCCAAGACCTTTCCTCTGGTCCATATCCCTTCCAATCAACAAGAAACTGGAAGCGACCATATCGTCTGCGGGAGTCGAGGATCTTGTGAATCTCAAATTCATCACCTTGTGCTGATCGGATCTTGGGTGATTTAGGCAGAGCAGCTCTGAATCGATTAAGTACCAATGGTTTTAAGAGAGATATATGGAAAGCATTAGGAATTCTTAAATGCGGAGGCAACTTTACCTTGTAAGCGACAGGATTTAGTACTATTTCGATTGGGTAGGGCCCAATAAATCTGGGAGCAAACTTTTTAGTAGGGACTTTCAACCTTAGATTACGTGTGGAAACCCAAACCCGATCTCCCACCTTAAGGCTTGGTACAGCTCTTCGCTTCAGATCTGCATAGGTCTTATACCTCTTAGATGTCTTAAGCAAGGTCTTGTGAACTTGTCTCCAGGTTTTGGTAAATTGTTGAAGTGCTGATTCTGCGGCAGGAACCTCGAGGGTAGGTAGAAGCTGGAAGTCAGGAACTTTTGGATGATAACCATAATTAAAGAAAAACGGAGAAGATTTTGTGGCAGAGTGATAGAGATTGTTATGGGCAAATTCTGCAAATGGGAGGAAGTCCAGCCAGTCGTCCTGAGAGGAGGACATGAATAAACGAAATGTCTCTTAGTCCTAGTTCACTCTCTCTGTTTGACCATCCATTTAGGGATAACATCCTGAGGAGAAATTCAATTTTATACCGAGAGCAGAACATAAGGACCTCCAAAACTTGGCCTCAAACTGAGGACCTCTATCAGACACGATCTCCTGTGGTAGACCATGGAGTCAGAAGCTATGAATAATTTTGCCAACTGGGATGCCGATGGAAGACTAGCCAGTGGAACGAAGTGTGCCATTTTAGAGAACCGATCAACTATGACCCACACAGTATTTTGTCCACCAGATGCAGGTAAATCGGTAATAAAGTCCATAGATATATGCGTCCATGGTCTTTGTGGCACAGGTAACGGATGAAGTATACTAGTAAATTCAGTGTGGATCCGCACTAGTCTTAGCAATCTAAACAAAATATAGAGATGGCATCAAAAATAGAAAAACCAATATGTATGCAGTTGAAAAAAAGAGATTTTAAACTGCTGGTGATTGGCGGTGCTCCCAGGAATTTTGTAGACTATACTACAATTGAAAAGGAGAGAAAAGACAAAAAACCCTTGTTTGGGAGCACTCGTTTGTAATGATTAATATAATGTAAAGTGAAATGAATAATGAGATGAGATAAAACTTAACCTTTAATTGTTTCTTGAATAAAAGAAAAATAAATGTGAAATAATTTTGAGACTCGTGTTTGATGTTGAGAGTAAGAACCTTGTTTAACCTTTTTAACAAATGAGGTACAAGGTAATGAAGGAAGGTGAAAATATCAGAAAAAATGTGTTAAATGGATACCATGGATTTCTGATGAAGTGAGGGTATCCAGAAAAGTCACTGTACATGCCTTATGATGAAGATTTTGATTATAACGTGATATGGTAGCAAAGTTGGGTTAAGATAAAGAGAGATGACAAAAAAGAATGATGGCAAAAAAGAAAAGAATATATGGGGGGGGGGGGAGCCCACTGCACCTGGTATTCTCAGGAGGTTTCCCTTCCTGATACTGACCAGGCCACACCTGCTTAGCTTCCGAGATCGGACAAGATCGGGCGTATTCAGGGTAGTATGGCCGTGGGCCTGTTGTTAGAAATGTGAGAAAAAAGATAAGGGGAAAAATCGACTCCTATTATCTGTACTGTACACAAGTCAAAACCATGGACAGTCTGGGAGGGTTTTTCCAGAAGCAGGGATGTGTAAAGTGTCGGATGGGATTTTCCTTTTTAAAAGGCCCACTGCACCTGGTATTCTCAGGAGGTTCACCTTCCTAGTACTGACCAGGCCATGCCTGCTTAGCTTCCGAAATTGGACAGGATCGGGCGTATTCAGGGTAGTATGGCCGTTGGCCAGTGTAGAGGAAATATATGAGATGGGAGAATATACACACTCTGCTTTCTGTACTTCACACTCAACCGAGGCTATAGACAGTCTCAAAATGGTATTTCCAGACAAAAGTGTGTCAGGATAATTCTGAGTGTCTAGGATTTATTGGAGTACAGGATGAATTAGCGGTGTAGTGGGTAGAATTTATTGCAGATAATGAGCTCTCATAGAGATGCTGAATAAAGATATATACTGTGTATGTGTGTATCTCAAAAAAACACAAATGTTGATAAATGGTGCTCACAACTCAAAAATGGCTTATAAATGACAAACAAATTGTTGTAATTGTTAGTCCCCTAAGGGGAAACAGGTAAGTGGTAATATGCTGGCAAAGAGCTCAAGGCTGGCTTACAAATGAAACCTATAGCCCTTGTAGTGAGAGTGAGAGTGAACGATACCAATTGTTGAAGAACAGAGTTCAGAACTGACTCAAAAATGGTTAGGTAACAAATAGCATTGTAGTTACCGATCTCCTGGAGGGAGGTCAGATGAGTGCTTATATGTTGATACAGAGGTCTAGTATCTGTTACCACTCACATTAGGTAAGCTGTCAACTCTTTACACACTGATAGTGAGTATAAGCATGAATTTGAACCCTGGTGGTCTAATGAGATTCACCTCGGTATAAGTATAAATGACAGCAAGGAAAAAACGCAACAGCACAAAACGGGTATATAGTCAGTGTTAGGCAGGGGATAAATTCCCGTAGTGTCCTGAAGATCTAATGCTTTTTGTCGTAGTACGCTTAAAACCCTGGTGATCTAGTGTTAGTTACCACAGCCGCAAGGTATGCGGCGGATGCTGTACTGGTTTCCTCTGTCCGAAGTCCCGCTGCAGTGACGAGCGCGGCCGCCTGCATCCGGACTGGGCGTAGCCGCCATGACGTCACTATGGACGTTCTCGACGTACGTTTCACCTATTCAGGCTTGGTCACGAGAGCCTCCCTCTATTGCTCTCAAGTGGCCAGTACTTAAGTGTTAGAACGACCAATAAAAATATCACTTTGATTTGACAGACTGATAGTCGGACCTATCAGATCTCAGGTGGGTTGACCAGTGAGCAAATTATTAAGAAAGGGGAGAGGGGAGGGAAAACATGGATAGATGAAAAGGAAAACAATGTATAGTGATAGAAGAGTGTGATGATAGGAAGTGAAAGAAGATGAAGATGAAAAGAAAATGGATATGATGTGGAAATAAATAAATAAAATAAAAATAATAATGATAATAGTAATGATAAAATAAAATAATGAAAATAAATAAAATATAAAAATAAATAAATAAAAAAAATATAAAAATAATAATAAATATAAATAATAATAATAAATATAAAAATAAAAAAATTAAAAAAAAATATAAAAAAAATATAAAAATAATACAAAATAAATATAAAAATAAAATAAAAATAAATATAAATTTAAAATGTAATATGAAGGGAGACTGAAGGTGTGCAAAAAAGGTGGAGGAGGATGAGACTGATAGATGGTGAAAAGAGGAAGGGGTTTTGACTGGGTGTGACAATTGTAGTGTGGAAAGAAAGGAAAAGGGGGGTGACGTGTAAGAGGAGTGAAGAGTGGAAAAAAGGAGAGGGATGCTAAGAATGTAGGTGTGTTGATGGGAAAGTGAGTGAGTGTTATGTGGTGTGCTGTGTGGAAGGTGAAGTGTGAGCAAGAGGGAATGGGAGAGGGGTTTAGGTGGGGCTGGAGAAGCATGGAAGAGATATGGAAAAAGTGGGGAGGTGGAGTGAGGAAGCAAACTGGGGAAGAGGTGAAAGTAGGAGAGTAAGTGAAAAATTGAACAAGAGTGTGAATATGAAGATGTGATTGACTCGGGTGGTGGTGAAAAGAAATGGGAGGGGGTTAGATGAGGAAAGGAAGGAAGAAAAGAGAGAGAGAGAGAGAGAGGGGGGGGAGAAAAGAGTGGGTTTGTGGTTGTGGAAAGTGATGGGGAGGTATAGAAAAAAAGGGGGGGGAAAGGGAGGGGGGAAAGAGGAGGGAGGGAAAATACGGAATGAGTAACAGAGAGAAAGAGAGAGAAAGGGGAAAAGAAAAAAGAAGAAAGAAAAGAGAAAAAAAGGGGGGGAAACGAAGAAAAATGGGAAAAGGTGATGATAGAGTATGGAAGAAAGGGCGGGGGGGCGGGGAATGAGATGGAATGGTGAGGCGGGAAAGGAGCAGGATCAATGGATATTGGGATTATGTGAGTAGAAAAATGCTGTAGTTGATGTATTCATTTAAACCCTTGGGCATAAGGGTGTCCAATTTGAAGATCCATTCAGATTCCTTTTTCTGGAGTGCCATGTTGTAATCTCCTCCTCTTAATCCCATTTTTACATGTTCTAGACCTGAAAAATGTAAATCTTCTATTGGACTGTCATGAAAACGTAAAAAATGTCTGGCGACTGTAGTGAGCTTCTTGAACTGGGCTAAGTCTGATTTGGCATTCCTCACTGTGCTGATATGTTCAAGTGCCCTGACTTTAAACATACAAGATGTCATGCCCACATACCTTAGGTTACAGGTACATGAGATGCAATAGATCACATTCTCTGTCCTACAGTTGAAGAAATCTTGTACTGTGATCTGCTGATTGAATCCGTCAGTGATTGACGTAAGGTTGGTAACGTGTGGGCACAATTTACATTTACCGCAGGGATAGCTACCTTTGAGAGGTCTTGGCTTTGAGGGCTGCGAAAAATAACTTCTTACCAGTTTATCTTTTAGGTTTGGTGCCCTCCTCCAGCTCATGTTGATGTTCTGGCCAATATGGTCCGAGATGTCCTCGTCCATTTTCAAGATGTGCCAATGGGTTTGCAGGATTTTTCTGCCATCTTTCCAATTCTTACAGAAGTCACCGATAAAACGTAAGGTGTTTTTATCTTCCTTAATTTTTGTAGTAGGGAAGACCAAAGAGTCCCGTTCTACTTTCTGTACTTCAGATTTGGCTTTTTTGATAAGTCTGTTGCTATATCCACGCTCTTTCAATCTTGCAGCCAAATCAATACTTTTAGTTTGAAAAGTGGAGTCTTCAGTGCAATTCCTTTTAAGCCTAAGGAATTCTCCCTTAGGAATGTTTTTAATAGTTGATGGAAAATGGCTGCTAGTTGAATGAAGTAAGCTGTTGGTTGATGTCTCTTTCCTGAAAATTTCGGTGGCTATTGTGTTGGTCTCATCTCGATATATCCTGAGGTCAAGGAATGGGATGGAGGATTTGCTGCTGGTGTATGTAAATTTCATATTGATCTGATTGGCATTGAGAGAAAGGATATATTAATCCAATTTGTCTTGGGTGCCATCCCAGATCATGAAAATGTCATCGATGTAGCGTATCCAAATCAGGATATGGTTGGTATATTCCTCTTGATCATCATTAAATACCATTTCCCGTTCTCACCAGCCTAAAAAGAGGTTTACATATGTGGGGGCACATGCCGCCCCCATAGCGGTGCCTCTGGTCTGTATATAGAAACGATTGTTGAAAAGAAATTAGTTGTGATTCAACACAAAGTGGAGTAGTTCCAAAGGGAAATCCTGAAAGTCACCAGTGCCACACATAGACAGAAAATATTTGACAGCGTTGATGCCCAAATCGTGTTTGATGGATGTATATAGAGATTCAACGTCTAATCCAACCATTATATGGGAATCTTCCAATCGTATACCTTGGATTTTCTTTGACATACGAGGGAAGGGTGAGGACATGTTGGCGCAAATGGACATCGAGGAAGCAGCTGGCTTTCTCCAGAAGGCCCCCATTACCTGATATAATGGGTCGTCCAGGTGGGTTGTCCACATTTTTGTGGACTTTTGGTAGCAGACAGAGTGTCGGAGTCCTTGGGTGTGGGGTATTCAAATAGTCCCATTCTGTTTTTGTGATGGTACCTTGTTGTAGGTATTTGTTGATGATCCGAGAATATAAATTTGAAAAATTCTGTGTGGGATCAAACAAGGTCGTCTTATAACAAGAGGTATCTTTTAATTGTCTATTGGCCTCTCTAAGGTATAGTGTAGTAGGCCATATCACAATGTTGCCTCCTTTGTCTGACATTTTGATCTGTACGTCGTCCCATTCTTGCATCTCTTTAATGGCTGTTTTCTGCTGTCTGGATAAGTTGCCAGTTGTCTTGAAGGATTTCTGGCACCGGTAAAGTATGTCAAAGTCACGTGACACCAGATCCAAAAACACCTTTATCTCAGGACTTTGGTTATCCTGAGGATAAAATGTTGACTTGTTTTTACAGATAGGGCGAGTGGAAATGGAGGGTTGTTCATCCGATAGTTCCTCTAGAATGGCTAGAGTATCTTGTTCCTGTTGAGACCAGACGGCTGGGTCATTGTTTGGCGAGAGAGTGGCCTTATCTTTCTTAGAAAAGTGTTTTTTGAGTAAAAGTTTGCGGCCAAAATGTCGTAGATTTATTTCCCACTTAAAACGGTTAAATGATTGGTCGGTGAGAATGAGAGACCTTTCTCAAGGACACTAGTTTGATCTTGCGTGAGAACATGTGTGGATAGATTGATTATCCTTAGTTTGGTGAGGCCCTCACTGGTTACTTCTGTTTCCTGGAGGGGTACCGTCTTTGCTGCGGTGACCGCCATCTTTGTCTTGATGTTCTTCCTTCCCCCCCGCCTGGTTTTTGTTTTGCAGGGTATCCACGGGTCTTGCCCCTGCCTACCTCTAAAAAAGAGGCAGATGTAGAAGTAGAGTGGTGACTGGAATCCCTCCTGCGATCGAAAGGATCTCTTGAATCTGAGTTGGAATCTGGGTGATCTTCTGTATCTGATAGTTCGACTTCAGAGGATGATGGTGTATAATCCCGTCTGGTTGTTTCCCTTCTGCGAGTTTGTTGTGTCCATTTAAAAATGTGTCCAGAAGTGAAGTCGCGTTTGTCCCTTGCGAACTTAGATTTCTTCCTTTCAATGATGTTATCCTCATATGACTCAAGTTCTTTTTTCATTTTGCCGAAGAAATCTTGAAAGGAAGGATTATCTTCCCATTGTTCCAATTTTAGGCCCAAGGTATCAATCTCTTTAGTACATTCTTCCATGATTAGGTGATTGTGTTTTATTAGAATGCCCATTAAGTCCTGGGAGCATTTTAAGAGACATTGTTCCCAATCTTTACATAGATTATCTGTGGAGAATGCAAATGAAGGAAAAAGTTTAGGCCGTAGACCTCTTGGAGATATTTTTTGTCTGCAATAGTGTTCCAGACTGGTTAAATCCCAATCGACTCTGATGCGTCTTTGGAGAGTTCTCTTCAAATGGGAGAGATCCTCTTCCCAATTGGTCTCTGTGATGGGATCAGGGATCTTGATAGGAAAGATAGTATCTAGGTCTTCTATAGATCTTTTGTTCTTTAATTCAGTTTTTAAACTGAAGGTGCTCATATTAGTACTGGTCGTTGGCGGTAAGAGAGAGGCATCTGAAATTCTTGAAACAGGGGATTAAAGGGAAAGGTACAAAAGTAAATCGTAAATATAGAAACAATTTCTAATTGTGGCTTGAAAATCTGCCTGGATAACTGTGCTGGGTCCGAGAGCTGAGGAAAAGACCTCAGTTCCAAGAATTGTATACAAGTAAATTCAGTGTGGAACCGCACTAGTCTTAGCAATCTAAACGAAATATAGAGATGGCATCAAAAATAGAAAAACCAATATGTATATGTAAGTCAAAACCATGGATAGTCTGGGAGAGTTTTTCCAGAAGCAGGGATGTGTAAAGTGTCGGATGGGATTTTCCTTTTTAAAAGGCCCACTACACCTGGTATTCTCAGGAGGTTCACCTTCCTAGTACTGACCAGGCCATGCCTGCTTAGCTTCCGAAATTGGACAGGATCGGGTGTATTCAGGGTAGTATAGCCGTGGGCCAGTGTAGAGGAAATATATATGAGATGGGAGAATATACACGCTCTGCTTTCTGTACTTCACACTCAACCAAGGCTACAGACAGTCTCAAAATGGTATTTCCAGACAAAAGTGTGTCAGGATAATTCTGAGTGTCTAGGATTTATTGGAGTACAGGATGAATTAGCGGTATAGTGTAGTGGGTAGAATTTATTGCAGATAATGAGCTCACATAGAGATGCTGAATGAAGATATATACTGTGTATGTGTGTATCTAAAAAAAAACACAAATGTTGATAAATGGGGCTCACAACTCAAAAACGGCTTATAAATGACAAACAAATTGTTGTAATTGTTAGTCCCCTAAGGGGAAACAGGTAAGTGGTAATATGCTGGCAAAGAGCTCAAGGCTGGCTTACAAATGAAACATATAGCCTTTGTAGTGAGAGTGAGAGTGAACGATACCAATTGAATGGTTAGGTAACAAATAGCATTGTAGTTACCGATCTCCTGGAGGGAGGTCAGATGAGTGCTTATATGTTGATACAGAGCTCAAGGCTGGCTCACAAATGGTACAATAGTATGAGTAAGATTAATTAATACTAAATAATTGAAAATAAATGCAGATAAATAAAAATTGCTACCATAAATAAAGTTATAAGAAAATCAGGGTAATGTATCAAAATAGTACAAAAACCATAGAGGCGCGGGCGGGGAATAAGTGCAAATAAACCACAATTCTGAGACAGAGGAGAGTGTGGTGGTATACAGAGGTCTAGTATCTGTTACCACTCACATTAGGTAAGCTGTCAACTCTTTACACACTGATAGTGAGTCTAAGCATGAATTTGAACCCTGGTGGTCTAATGAGATCACCTCGGTATAAGTATAAATGACAGCAAGGAAAAAACGCGACAGCACAAAACGGGTATATAGTGTTAGGGTCTCCTGGTCATGGCAACCGGAAGACAAGTGCTAGCGGAGTAACCCGAGCGCAGCTGATACTCCGGTTCGGGTCTTTTGCTGTGCAGTGGTTACAGGCAGGGGATCCGGTGCTGGTTTTTGTGCTCACAGTCTGTGAGGTCTGAGGGGGGCGTGGACAGCACCTGCTTTATAAGGCCTCTTCTCAGGTTAAGCAGATGCTGCTGAATCTTTGTTGGTTAGTCAGTTCCTGAAAGTTAGCCAGTACTGTGTAGCTTTGTATTTGTTGTTGCTTACTGCAAATAGGCCTGGGAATTTGGTACTACACTCTGCCAATCCAGACCTAGCAGTAAGACTGGAGTCAGTCGTTTAGCCTGCTGAGGTTCTTTTGCTATTCTGTGAACCCAGCAGGTTTGTGGCTGTACTTTCAGACCTGCCTGCTTAATCCTCTCTCACTGTGCAGGGCGTCCATGTGTCAGTTTAGTGGCAGTAAGCTGAACCTGGGCCCTGCAAGTGAGAATAAGGATTGTGGAGACTCTCCTTGTGTCTATTATTCCATCTCTGACCAAGGAGCTTACTGCCACACCCGTTGGTAACCCTTTAGGGTTTTGCTGTTGCCCTTAGCAACAGCATTTCGGGTTCTCTACGTATTAAAACACAACATCTTGCTTTTCCCATCTGAGCATTTCTAATACTAGGGAGACACCCAGTTTCTTAGCCTCTGGGCTTCTCTGTTCACTCTGTGTTGGTTTTGTTACCCTATCACCTTCTGTGTACGTTATGTCATATTTCCCAGTCTGTCTGTGAGTTCATTTGTTTTGCATCCCTCTCTGTTCAGACACCAGTACATTCCTGCAGGCACTGGTGTGCATAACAGTTCAAACACCAGTACATTCCTGCAGGCACTGGAGTGCATAACAGTTCTGACACCAGTACATTCCTGCAGGCACTGGTGTGCATAACATATTCAGCAGCCTAATACTCCTGTTGAAATTTTGTGGGAATATGGAGCATACCCCTCAAAATACGTTGCAACAGGTGGTCGATCAGGTGCAGGTCCTGACTCGACAATTTAATGATTTGTCCATTAAAATGCACACCTCCCAGGCCGCTGGCGGAGCTCCCGCAGCAGCAGCACCTTCAGGGGTTAAGGAGCCGAAAGTAAATCTCCCGGATCGTTTTTCTGGAGATCGCTCGCAGTTCTTTTGTTTTAAGGAGAGCTGCAAGCTATACTTTCGGCTTAGGCCTCAGTCTTCTGGGTCGGAGATTCAGCGGGTGGGCATAGTGATTTCCTTGCTACAAGGAGACCCACAGGTCTGGGCATATGGGTTGCAGCCTGACTGTCTGTCGCTTAAAAGTGTTGATGCTTTTTTTACGGCACTGGGCATGTTGTATGATGACCCTGACAAGACGGCCTCAGCCGAGGCTCAGATTTCGATCCTTAAGCAAGGGCGAAGGTCAGTTGAGGTTTACTGTACGGAGTTTCGGAGGTTGGCCCATGATACCCAGTGGAATGACCCAGCCCTGAGACACCAGTACCGAAGAGGTCTTTCTAACCAGATAAAGGACCAACTGGTACAATATCCCTTGCCTGATAGCTTGGATCAGCTCATGCAGTTATCCATCCGGGTGGATAGACGGCTGAGAGAGCGTAGGCTTGAAAGGGAGACTGAGATTTCCTTCTTTCCCAAGGGAACCTCAGACTCTGAGGAATTTTCCGAGGAGCCTATGCAGATTGGGGCTACCCGCCTCTCCTCGCGTGAGAAGACGCGGAGGAGACAGCAGGGGTTGTGTTTGTACTGTGGGAAAAAAGGTCATGTGGTAGTATTATGCCCAGAAAAGCCGGAAAACTTCAGGGCCTGAGGGTGATGGGAAATATCCTGTCAGGCCAGAAGTCAGAATTTCCCAAAAAGACTTTTATCATTCCGGTGACCTTGAAGATCCTCGGTCAAACTGTCAAGACTGAGGCCTTTGTGGACAGTGGGGCCGACTGGGTTTTTATGGACCGCCAATTCGCCCTGAAACACTCTGTTCCCTTAGTACCCTTGGCATCGGAAATTGAGATTTGTGGGTTAAACGGGGAACCATTATCCCAAGGTAAAATTACCTCTTGCACTAGCCAGATTTCTTTGTTTATTGGAGCCACACACTCTGAAAAATTGTCCTTTTATGTGACTGTCTGTACTTTTGCCCCATTGGTGTTGGGGTTACCCTGGTTAAGGGCCCACAATCCTCAATTTGACTGGGTCTCTGGGGAGATTCTTAGTTGGGGTACTGATTGTTTCAGGAGTTGCTTGAGCCTTCCAGTCAGGCTCTCGCAGCTAAGTTTGCCAGGATTGCCAGGGTGTTATGCAGATTTTGCGGACGTGTTCTTCAAAAGAGTTGCAGAGGTACTACCTCCCCATCGCCCCATTGACTGTGCCATTGATTTGTTGCCAAATGCTAAGCTTCCCAAGAGCAGGTTGTACTCCCTGTCACGTCCTGAGACTCAGGCTATGGCAGAGTACATTCAGGAGAACTTGGCTAAGGGATTTATCAGATCTTCACAGTCTCCAGTTGGGTCGGGGTTCTTCTTCGTGGGTAAAAAGGACGGTTTGTTGCGACCCTGCATCGACTTCAGGGAATTGAACCGTATCACGATTAAAAACTCATACCCACTGCCTCTCATTTCGGTCTTGTTTGACCAGCTTCGTACTGCCACTATTTTTTCTAAGATTGACCTACGCGGTGCGTACAATCTAATCCGAATAAGAGAGGGGGATGAATGGAAGACTGCCTTTAATACCCACTCAGGGCATTATGAATATTTGGTGATGCCTTTTGGGCTCTGTAATGTCCCGGCAGTCTTCCAGGATTTCATGAATGATGTGCTCAGGGAATATTTGGATAGGTTCTTAGTTGTATACTTAGATGACATCCTAATCTTCTCCCATTCCCTGGAGGAACATCGGAAGCATGTACGCTTAGTCCTCCAGAAACTCAGAGACCACCGGCTTGGGGCGAAGCTGGAGAAGTGCGAATTTGAAGTTCAGCAAATCGCATTTCTAGGATATATAATCTCCCCAGAAGGTTTCCAAATGGAGGGTTCCAAGGTACAGGCAGTCCTGGATTGGGTGCAGCCCACTAGTTTGAAGGCGTTTCAGCATTTCCTGGGCTTTGCAAATTTTTATAGACGATTTATCGCTGGATTTTCGTCTATAGTGGCGCCCTTGGTGGCACTCACTAAGAAAGGGGCGGATGTTGCTCACTGGTCTTGTGAGGCTAAAGCGGCTTTTGCCCGTCTCAAAAGGGCATTTGTATCGGCCAAGGTGCTGCGACACCCAGATCCAGAGCGTCCTTTTGTGGTGGAGGTGGATGCCTCTGAGATGGGTATTGGGGCAGTGCTTTCTCAGATGGGAGTGTCTGATAATCGCCTTCATCCCTGTGCTTACTTTTCCCGTAAATTTTCGCCTGCCGAGATGAATTATGACGTGGGTAACCGGGAATTGTTGGCTATTAAGGATGCACTCGAGGAGTGGAGACACTGGCTTGAGGGGGCTAAGTTTGTGGTCTCAATTCTCACCGACCATAAGAATCTGGCATATTTAGAGTCAGCGAAGCGTCTCAATGCCAGGCAGGCACGATGGGCTTTGTTTTTTGCTCGCTTTAATTTTTTGATAACATATCGCCCTGGGTCAAAAAACATCAAGGCTGATGCGCTCTCGCGGAGTTTTGCTCCAATCCAGGAGACCACCGAGGAGCTGTTGCCCATTGTGTCCCCATCATGTATTAAAGTGGGCATTACCCAGGACCTCTTATCATTAGTCCTTAGAGCACAGGAGCAGGCTCCTCCAGACCTTCCGGTAGGTCTTTTGTTTGTGCCTCCTAGATTAAGACAGCGAGTGTTCCTGGAATTCCATGCCAAGAAGTCGGCAGGTCACCCGGGTATTGCCAGAACTCGGGAGTTGCTATCTAGGGCGGTGTGGTGGCCCTCGGTGGCTAAGGATGTGGATCAGTGGGTTCGGGCATGTGACATCTGTGCCCGAAATAAGACTCCTAGAGGGGTTCCTGTTGGCCCATTACATCCACTCTCTATTCCATCTAAGCCATGGACCCACATTTCAATGGATTTTGTTGTGGACTTGCCCAAATCCTCGGGGATGACAGCCATCTGGGTTGTCGTTGACAGGTTTTCGAAGATGGCGCACTTCGTTCCACTGGTTGGGCTGCCATCGGCCAGATGCCTGTCTTCATTATTTATGCTACATGTTGTGCGTCTCCACGGGTTGCCACTTGATGTGGTCTCTGACCGCGGATCCCAGTTTGTGGCCAAATTCTGGAGGGCATTTTGTTCCGATCTCCAGATTTCTGTCAGCTTGTCGTCAGGCTACCATCCGCAGTCTAATGGGCAGACTGAAAGGGTGAACCAGTCCTTGGAGCAGTTCCTCAGGTGTTATGTCTCCAAGTGTCAGACTGACTGGGTTGCTCATCTGTCCATGGCGGAGTTTGCCTATAACAACGCGGCTCACTCTGCTACAGGGATCTCTCCCTTCCTTTGTGTGTATGGGCATCATCCTAAGGCAAATTCTTTTGACCCCCTGGACTCCACGCCTGGTGGTTCCTCTGTCGTTTCGGTCCTTAGAGGTATTTGGAGGAAAGTGAAGAAAGCCCTTGTGTCTGTGTCATTAGTGACCAAAAGGGTTTTTGATAAGCGGAAAAGACCCTGCAGCTTCAAATTAGGAGACTTCGTCTGGTTGTCTACCAAGAATTTGAAGTTGAGACAGCCATCTCATAAGTTAGGCCCCCGGTTCATCGGCCCTTATAAGATCACCAGGGTTATCAATCCGGTGGCATTTCAGTTAGATCTGCCCCGTTCTTTGGGTATCAATAAAACATTTCATTGTTCCATTTTAAAACGGGCGATTAGTAATCCTTCTTCCAGAGGAAGACCTTCCCCTCTTCTGATACGTGGCCAGAGGGAGTTTGTTGTTGAAAGGATTCTTGACTCCAAGATGGTTCGGGGTCGGCTGTCATTTTTGGTGCACTGGATGGGGTATGGCCCGGAGGAGCGGTCGTGCGTGCGCAGTTGTGATCTTCATGCCCCCAGACTGATACGCTCTTTCTTCTCGCAGTTCCCCGATAAACCCGGTGGTAGGGGTTCTTTGACCCCTCGTCAGAGGGGGGGTACTGTTAGGGTCTCCTGCCCTGTGCTGCCACGTCATCATGGCAACCGGGAGACAAGTGCTAGCGGAGTAACCTGAGCGCAGCTGATACTCCGGTTCGGGTCTTTTGCTGTGCAGTGGTTACAGGCAGGGGATCCGGTGCTGGTTTTTGTGCTCACAGTCTGTGAGGTCTGAGGGGGGCGTGGACAGCACCTGCTTTATAAGGCCTCTTCTCAGGTTAAGCAGATGCTGCTGAATCTTTGTTGGTTAGTCAGTTCCTGAAAGATAGCCAGTACTGTGTAGCTTTGTATTTGTTGTTGCTTACTGCAAATAGGCCTGGGAATTTGGTACTACACTCTGCCAATCCAAACCTAGCAGTAAGACTGGAGTCAGTCGTTTAGCCTGCTGAGGCTCTTTTGCTATTCTGTGAACCCAGCAGGTTTGTGGCTGTACTTTCAGACCTGCCTGCTTAATCCTCTCTCACTGTGCAAGGCGTCCATGTGTCAGTTTAGTGGCAGTAAGCTGAACCTGGGCCCTGCAAGTGAGAATAAGGATTGTGGAGACTCTCCTTGTGTCTATTATTCCATCTCTGACCAAGGAGCTTACTGCCACACCCGTTGGTAACCCTTTAGGGTTTTGCTGTTGCCCTTAGCAACAGCATTTCGGGTTCTCTACGTATTAAAACACAACATCTTGCTTTTCCCATCTGAGCATTTCTAATACTAGGGAGACACCCAGTTTCTTAGCCTCTGGGCTTCTCTGTTCACTCTGTGTTGGTTTTGTTACCCTATCACCTTCTGTGTACGTTATGTCATATTTCCCAGTCTGTCTGTGAGTTCATTTGTTTTGCATCCCTCTCTGTTCAGACACCAGTACATTCCTGCAGGCACTGGTGTGCATAACAGTTCAAACACCAGTACATTCCTGCAGGCACTGGAGTGTATAACAGTTCTGACACTAGTACATTCCTGCAGGCACTGGTGTGCATAACATATAGTCAGTGTTAGGCAGGAGATAAATTCCCGTAGTGCCCTGAAGATCTAATGCTTTTTGTCATAGTACGCTTAAAACCCTGGTGGTCTAGTGTTAGTTACCACGGCCGCAAGGTATGCGGCGGATGCTGTACTGGTTTCCTCTGTTCCTTGGTCACGAGAGCCTCCCTCTATTGCTCTCAAGTGGCCAGTACTTAAGTGTTAGGACGACCAATAAAAATATCACTTTGATTTGACAGACTGATAGTCGGACCTATCAGATCTCAGGTGGGTTGACCAGTGAGCAAATTATTAAGAAAGGGGAGAGGGGAGGGAAAACATGGATAGATGAAAAGGAAAACAATGTATAGTGATAGAAGAGTGTGATGATAGGAAGTGAAAGAAGATGAAGATGAAAAGAAAATGGATATGATGTGGAAATAAATAAATAAAATAAAAATAATAATGATAATAGTAATGATAAAATAAAATAATGAAAATAAATAAAATATAAAAATAAATAAAAATAAATATAAAAATAATAATAAATATAAATAATAATAATAATAATAATAATAAATAAAAAAATAAAAAAAATAAAAACGGATGAAGTAGCCCGGCTGGAGGGCCCTTGGGACTTTTATGCTGGGCACACTTCGGACAAGCAGCCACGAATTCCTGAACGTCAACCCTGAGGTGAGGCCACCAGTAGGAGCGCTGAATGAATTTCAACGTTTTATGACCACTCGCATGGCCCATGAAGGTGGAGTGAGCCCATGTAAGAAGTTTCTTGCATAGATTTGGTGCAACAAAAATTTTTCCTGGAGCAGGAAGTGGAGCAGTATTAGTTGCCAAGAAAGAGGTGGACTCCAAGATGAATAGTTCTTTTGAACCGTCAGAGAGTTCTTCAGTACTCAAGGAACGGGATAATGCATCTGCTTTTTTGTTGAGGGAACCTGGTCGGTAACTAAGTTTAAAGTTAAAACGAGTAAAGAAGAGTACCCATCTTGCTTGGCATGGGTTCAGACATCGGGCTGACTGTAGATATAGGAGGTTCTTGTGTTCTGTGGTTACCGAGATGGGATGCTGGGCTCCCTCCAACATATACCTCCACTCCTCAAAGGCAAATTTGATTGCCAGTAATTCTTGTTTCCCAATGGCGTAATTTTGTTCAGCAGGAGAAAATCTTCGCCAGAAGAACGCACAGGGATGGACCTTCTTGTCCTCGAAGAGCTGGGACAACACTGCTCCTACTCCGACAGTGGAGGCATCAACCTCCACCAGGAACAGACGGCTGAGATCAGGTTGTCGAAGGACAGGGGCGATCATGAAGGCCTCCTTTAAAGATGAAAAGGCTTCCAAAGCTTCCGGAGACCACTTAGCAGGATCTGCTCCTTTCCTAGTTAAAGAGGTTATGGGGGCTATGACAGAGGAATAATTCTGAATAAATCTTCGGTAGAAGTTAGCGAATCCCAGGAAACGTTGAACCCCCTTAAGGGTAGCTGGAAGCGACCAATCCTGGATCGCCTGGACTTAAGCGGGATCCATCTGCAACTTCTACCCCGAGAGGATGTAACCGAGGAATGGAATAGTGGGTACTTCGAAGGTGCACTTCTCTAACTTACAGAATAACTGATTCCTCTGTAAACGAGTAAGAACCTCTTTGACTTGATCTCGATCGGTCTTCAGATCCCTAGAAAAGATGAGGATGTCATCCAAATACACCACCAGGCAGTCATAAAGGAGGTCTCTAAAAATTTTGTTAACGAATGCTTGAAAGACAGCTGGGGCGTTACACAGGCCGAAAGGCATTACCAGGTATTCGTAATGCCCGTCGCAGGTATTAAATGCCGTCTTCCATTTGTCACCTGGGCGAATACGTATAAGATTGTAGGCCCCTCGTAAGTACAATTTGGAGAACACAGTAGCTCCTTTAACACGGTCGAACAGTTCTGGGATTAAGGGCAACAGATATCTGTTCTTAATTGTTATATTGTTGAGCCCTCTATAATCAAACAGGGCCGCAGACCCCCATCCTTCTTTTTGACAAAGAAAAACCCCGCCCCGGCCGGAGAAGTGGAAGAACCTGATGAACCCTTTATCCAAATTTTCCAGGATATACTCCGACATGGCCTGTGTCTCAGGGAGTAAGAGAGGGTAGATTCAGCCTCGGGGAGGAGTCTTGCCTGGTACCAGATCAATGGGACAGTCCCAAGTGCAATGAGGAGGCAAGGTGTCCGCCCCATGCTTACTGAAAACATCTTGAAAGGCCTGGTATTCCACAGGAAGGCTGGAAGCACAGAGGGGTCTTACTGAGGGCAAACATTTCTGAAAGCAGTTTAGTCCCCAAGAGAGAACATCCATGGTTCGACAGTCTATGTGGGGATTGTGTTTGATTAACCACGGAAATCCTAGGATCAGTTCGTGAGAGGCTTTAGGAATTACTAGAAAGGAGATGTCTTCCGAATGAAGAACTCCGACCTTCATCTTGAGAGGAACAGTACGAAAGGATATAATTCCCTCAGGAACATGACTTCCATCTACCGCAGTAATTGAAATGTTTCGATCCAAACGGACCGTTTGTATTCCAGATCGTTTAACCAGAGCTGATGTAATGAAGCTTTCGGCGGCTCCGGAGTTGAGTAGTGCAGGGATAAGAAGAGAAGAAGAAGGGAGCTCCAGGTGAGTTAACAAGACAGACTCTTTCTTGGCAAATAATTCTGAGAAATCTCCTAGCTTGACCTCTCCGGCACAAGCTAGGAGCGGGCGTTTCCCGGCCGTAGGCTGCAGGATTTAACAAAATGGTCAGATGCCCCACAATACATGCAAAGGTTCCCTTGTCGCCGTCTCTGACCCACAGCATTGCTTTGGATTCCCATCGAACTTACTGGGAGAAGGCAAATGCAACCACGGAAGTGGTACTGGTAAAGGAGGAAGCGGAACCGGGGGTGCTAATGTGGGAGCAGCCATAGATACTTGAGGAGCCGTCATGGCAACACACAGAGAATCGAGACATTCGCACATATTCTGCATGAACTGCACTATTTAGGATTGGGTGGCCTCCTGCTTACTCAAGCGAGACCAGATATCTGCAGTTGAATCACCTCCTGAAGCCTGATCACCCGTCAAATCCATTGGGCCAGTGCTTACTGTCACGGCTGGCAAGGTTTGAGGATCCGGCAGCTGAGACTTGCCCAAGGAGGTAGCTGGTTTTGGGTGAACAAGACGTGGGGGTTGGATATAGTTCCTTCTCATAGGACAAGGGGCAATGAAGAGCATAGGCGGGGATAAGAGTCAGTGGGTTGTAGTTCTTGTGGACAGGGCTGAGGTTGAGAACTGTGGCTGGTGAACGATGACTTAAAGACGAAGTTGTAGACATGGAACTGCGGGTTGAGGCTTGAAAGACGAGGTTGTAATTAATGAACTGCGGAACTGTGAATGGTGGTTAAAGACATGGCTGGAAACAAAGAACTGTGGACTGTGACTTGAAAGACGAGGCTGTAGATAATGAACTGTGGAACTGTGAATGGTGGGTGGAGACGTGGCTGGAGACAAGGAACGGTGGACTGTGGTTTGGAAGACGAGGCTGGAGATAATGGACTGTGGACAGTGGATGGTGGTTTCGAAGACGTGGCTGGAGACAAAGATCTGCGGACTGTGGCTTGAAAGACAAGGCAGGAGACCCGAGGCCGACCGTGCCCAAAGGGTCTTACTGGACCGGGTTTTCCAGGCAGCAGCGGGTTAAGCACGGCAGGGCTGCAGCAGCAACTGAGACCCGAGTAAGCAGGATTGGGAGTAACCAGAATACGGCAAGAATCCTGGGAGCACAGGGTTAAAGCACCTGTCCTAAACCAGCCCCCTTTTATAGGAAGAAGTTTCCCTGGATTGGCTGGAAGGAACAGGAAGCAAGAACTATGCCTCAAACTTGGTCTCCAACATGGTGGCGCCCAGTACTGCAGACCTTTTACATAGCCACACAGCTTACTGCCACTGGTTTCCTAGCAACAGCTCAGCAAGAGAGACCCACTGCAGCGGTGTACCCTCACCACCACTACTGCTGCCCTCGGACTCGGCGCAAAAGCCCACCTCCGCCGCTGCCCAGCCGCCGACTGTGAAGTACTCCACGTGGCCCCAGCGTGCCTGTAAGACCCCAGACGCTGACAATCCTCAGGCCAGTATAAACAATTAGTGCAGGAAGCCACACGCCATTACAAGGGGCAGGGCTTCCTCTCAGAGCGGATCCAGCACTCACCAGCGCCATTTTCTCCCTGCAGATCATAGGAACTAGGACACTGACAGGGAGCGCTGCCTTCCCTATTAAGGTTAGTCCGTCAGCGCCAGGCTTTTATCATAATAACTGTCTACCGGGGCGCTGTGTGGCTGCTCCTTATACTCTGTGACTCTCTGAAGGTACTCTGGGGAAACTGTGTCTGACATTTTCCTGTGTGTGTATATCCACATTACCATGTCTAAGGACTCTGTGTCCTGTGCTGCAGAGTGTGTATCTTCTCCTGAGGAGTCTATTCCATGTACTCAGAACTGCAATGTGCTGTCTCAGCCTTCTGAAGCCGAACCCCCATCGGTGGATACTTTAAGGGGAATGATATCCCAGATTTCAACAAGGATGTCACATACTGAGAAAGAGACAGAGTTTTGGAGACAATCTGTAGTGGGTTTGAAGTATTCAGCTCCCACTACTTCATCTAAAACCCCACCTACATACCCCCAAAAAACTTACACTTGCCCAGATAATGCAAGCTGACACTGATACCGACTCTGATACAGGGGACGGTGATGGGGATATGCAGGGGGGGGGTGCATCCCTTGCTAAAGGGGTGCAGCTAATGATTGAAGCCATTAGGGATGTTTTGCTTATTTCTGAGAAGGTTCCGGAACAAGTAGAGGAATCTTATATTACAGTAAATAAGAAGTCCTCGCTTACCTTCCCTGCTTCTAAGGAGTTAAACTCCTTGTTTGAAAAATCCTGGGAAAACCCAGAGAAAAAATTCCAGATCCCTAAAAATTCTCATTGCTTTCCCTTTCCCCTGAAGAGGATAGAAAGAAAACCCACCTACAGTAGACGCTTCTGTATCTAGGATGTCTAAAAAGGTGGTTTTACCTGTCCCTGGTTCAACCGCCTTAAAGGAGCCGGCTAACCGCAAGATTGAGACTACGCTCAAATCACTACACACTGCTACAGGCGTGGCTTTAAGGCCCACTATTGCTTGTACATGGATTTCTAAAGACATAGTAAAGTGGTCAGGCACCTTACTAGAGGACTTAGACAACAGGATTTTAATACCTACCGGTAAATCCTTTTCTCCTAGCCTGTAGAGGATGCTGGGGTCCACTTATTGACCATGGGGTATAGATGGTTCCGCAGGAGCCATGGGCACTCTTAAGACTTTTTAATGGGTGTGAACTGGCTCCTCCCTCTATGCCCCTGCTCCAAACCTCAGTTATAGGAACTGTGCCGAGGGAGACGGACATTTCGAGGAAAGGATTTACTTTAATACTAGTGGTGAGATATCTACCAGCTCACACCTCAACCATGCCACACACATGGCAATCAACATAATACACGCAAACAGGCATGAACCAATAGCAGCAACAAGCTGAAACTAACATAACACAGCTTGTGTATAACTAAACTGCAGGTAAAGTACGCACTGGGACGGGCGCACAGCATCCTCTACGGACTAGGAGAAAAGGATTTACCGCTAGGTATTAAACTCCTGTTTTCTCATACATCCTAGAGGATGCTGGGGTCCACTTATTGACCATGTGGTTTATACCAAAGCTCCAGTACGGGCGGGAGAGTGCGGATGACCCTGCAGCACCGATTGACCGAACTTGAGGTCTTCATCAGCCAAGGTATCAAACTTGTTGAATTTTGCAAACGTGTTTGACCCTGACCAAGTAGCTGCTCGGTAAAGTTGTAATGCCGAGACACCCCGGGCCGCCGCCCAGGATGAGCCCACCTTCCTAGTGGAATGGGCCTTCACTGACTTCGGCAACGGCAATCCAGACGAAGTATGAGCTTGCTGAATCATACCTCTGATCCAATGCGCAATATTCTGCTTGGAAGCAGGACATCCAATCTTGTTGGGAGCGTACAGGACAAACAAGGACTCTGTTTTCAGAATTCGAGCTTTTCTAGCGACATAAATCTTCAAAGCTCTAACCACATCTAGAGACTTTGACTCAGTGAACGTGTCAGTAACCACTGGCACCACAATAGGTTGGTTTATGTGGAAAGAAGAAACCACCTTTGGAAGAAAATGTTGTCGAGTTCGCAACTCTGCCCTGTCTTCATGGAAAATCAGATAAGGGCTCTTGTGAGACAAGGCCCCCAATTCAGACACCCGCCTTGCGGATGCCATTGCCAAAAGCATCACCACTTTCCAAGTGAGAAACTTCAACTATATCTCTCGTAGAGGCTCAAACCAATCCGACTGAAGAAACTGCAATACCACATTAAGGTCACATGGTGCCACTGGAGGCACAAACGGAGGCTGGATGTGCAGAACCCCTTTCACGAAGGTCTGAACCTCTGGAAGAGAGGCCAATTGTTTTTGAAAGAACACTGACAAGGCCGAAATCTAGACCTTGATTGACCCCAAATGGAGGCCCGCCTCCACACCAGCCTGCAGAAAATAGAGAAAACGTCCCAAGGAGCCTTCTTGGATTCACACCAAGACGCATATTTTCTCCCAATACGGTTGCAATGTTTCAACGTTACTCCTTTCCTGTCCTGAATAAGTGTTGGAATGACTTCTTTCGGAATACCCTTTCGGGCTAGGATCCGGCACTCAACAGCCATGCCGTCAAACGTAGTCGCGGTAAGTCCTGATACACGCACGGCCCCTGCTGCAGCAGGTCCTCGTGAATAGGAAGAGGCCGAGGATCTTCTATGAGCAACTCCTGAAGATCTGGGTACCAAGCCCTCCTTGGCCAGTCTGGGGCAAAGAAGATTGCTCGAACCCTTGTTCTTCTTATGATCCTGAGAACTATTGGGATCAGCGGAAGTGGAGTGAAGACATACACTGACCGGAATACCCACTGGGTTACTAGAGCATCAACCGCTATTGCTTGAGGGTCTCTCGACCTGGAACAATATTTCTGAAGCTTCTTTTTGAGACGAGATGCCATCATGTCTAGTTGAGGAACCCCCCAAAGACTTGTCACCTCTGCAAAGACTTCTTGGTGGAGGCCCCACTCTCCTGGATGGAGATCGTGTCTGCTGAGGAAGTCTGTTTCCCAGTTGTCCACTCCCGGAATGAAAAATGCTGACAGAGCTTTTGCATGCCTTTCTGCCCAGAGGAGGATCTTTGTCACCTCTGCTATTGCTGCTCTGCTTTTCGTTCCGCTCTGCCGGATTATATACGCGACTGCTGTTACATTGTCCGACTGGATCTGTACGGGATGATCTTGAAGAAGATGTACCGCTTGTCGAAGGCCATTGTAAATGGCTTTCAATTCCAGCACATTTATGTGAAGGCAGGCTTCCTGACTTGACCATATTCCTTGGAAGCTTTCCCCCTCAGTGACAGCTCCCCAGCCTCTGAGACTTGCATCCATGGTTACCAGGACCCAGTCCTGAATCCCGAATCTGCGTCCCTCTAATAGGTGCGGACTGTGTAGCCACCACAGGAGTGATATCCTGGCTTTTGACGACAGGACTATCTTCCGGTGCATGTGAAGGTGGGATCCTGACCACTTGTCCAGCAGGTCCCACTGGAATACTCTGGCATGGAACCTGCCAAACTGTATGGCCTCGTAGGCCACCACCATCTTCCCCAACAACCGAATGCACTGATGGATCAACACACTGGATGGTTTCAATACCTGTTTTACCATTTTCTGGATTTCCAGAGCCTTTTCCCCTGGAAAAAATACTCTCTGAACTTCCGTGTCCAGAATCATCCCGAGAAAAGACAATCTTGATGTCAGTTCCAATTGTGACTTTGGATAATTTATGATCCAACCGTGTTGTTGGGAGTATCGACAGGGAGAGCGTGATGTTTTGTAACAACTGCTCCCTGGATCTCGCTTTTATCTGGAGATCGTCCAGATAAGGAATTATATTGACTCCTTTTTGACGAAGGAGGACCATCATCTCCGCCATCACCTTGGTGAATACCCTCGGCACCGTGGAGACCGAAAGGTAACGTCTGGAACTGGTAATGGCAATCCTGCACCGCAAATCTCAGATAGGGCTGGTGAGGAGGATAAATGGGAACATGCAGGTAAGCATCCTTGATGTCTACTGACACAATGTAGTCCCCCTCCTCCAGACTGGAAATCACTGCCCGGAGTGATTTCATCTTGAACTTGAACCGTTTCAAGTAGAGATTCAAGTTTTTTAGGTTCAGGATCGGTATGACCGAGCCGTCCGGCTTCATAACTACAAAGAGGCTTGAATAAAACCCCTCCCCTATTGCGACAAAGGCACCAGGACTACGACCTGGTCCTGACATAATTTTTGGATTGCCGCTGATACTGCTTCTCTTTCTTGAAGAGAAACTGGCAAGGTTGATTTGAAAAATCGGCATGGGGGAACGTCTTGAAACTCCAGCTTGTATCCCTGGGATACTATTTGCAATACCCAGGGATCCAGGCCAGACAGAATCCAACCTTGGCTGAACAGTTTGAGACGTGCCCCCAACCGAGCAGACTCCTGCAAGGGAGTTCAAGCGTCATGCTGAAGATTTGGCAGAAGTAGGGGTAGACTTCTGCTCCTGGGAACCTGGAGCCGCTGTGGGCTTCTTTCCCCTTCCCCTACCTGCAAAGAAGGAGGAACCTCTCGCTCTTTTGTATTTATTGGGCTGAAAGGACTGCATGTGTGTGTGATAGGTCTTTTTTGCCGGTGCAGGCGCAGAGGGCAAAAACATTGACTTACCTGCGGTAGCCGCCGAGACTAACGCATCCAGACCATCGCCAAATAAAGTCTCACCGTTATATGGGAGAGCCTCCATGTTTCTTTTGGAATCCGCATTCGCGTTCCACTGGCGAATCCACAATGCCCGCCTAGCTGATACTGCCATGGTAGCGGCTTGTGAACTCAAGAGTCCAATATCTTTCATTGCTTCCAGGATGTAGACGGCAGCGTCTTTGATATTCCCTAACTTAAGGAGTATCTCATCTTTATCAACTGTGTCAATTTCTGATGACACGCTGTCTGACCATTTTTCAATAGCGCGACTGACCCACGCGCAGGCAATAGTGGGCCTGAGCAGCGTACCATTGGCAACATAAATAGATTTCAATGTAGTTTCCATCTTACGGTCTGCCGGCTCTTTTAGTGAAGCCATTCCAGGTGCAGGGAGAATTACCTTCTTTGTCAACCTGGATAGTGCGCTGTCTAACACAGGAGGCGATTCCCATTTTTCCCTGTCTTCTGCTGGGAAAGGGTAAGCTATCTAAATCCGCTTAGGAATATTACATTTTTTCTCAGGATTCACCCACATCCCTGCAAAGAGAGCGTTTAGCTCGTGGGAAGGAGGGAACGTGACTTTGGATTTCTTTTCTTTACATAAATAAGCCTTGTCCTGAGGTACAGACGTGGCTTTTGTAATTTCCAACACATCACAATCCACAATCATATATTGTATATTGTTTGCCAATTTATGATCTATTTCTCTAGAGTCACTACTGTCGACACAAGAATCAGAGTCCGTGTCGGTATCAGTATTCACAAATGGTCTCGTATGTGACCCAGAGGGGCCGCCTGCAGAAGGAAGAACGGAGTCCTGAAAGATCACATCTTCCACAGATTTTCTCCAGCTTTCAGCCTGAGATTCAGACTTATCTTTTCTCCTATTGATATGATGCATACTATCACGCATTTCTTTCACCCATGCAGGCTCTTGGTGTGCCGGCAGCGCCACCACATTACAACTCTGTGTCCCTAAAATGCCTTCCTCCGAGGAGGAACTCCCTGCCTCAAACATGCCTTACACGTGTACAACACACACTCACAGAAACACTGGGACAGACCCACAGCAAAATCTGTCAGAGGGACGCAGTATAGGAGCAGCCAGTTCACAACCCCAGCGCCAGTATGTAGTGTCTGTGAACACACAATGCCCACAGACAACAGCGCTTTTACACAGTAATTCACACTTGTAATGCACCACCAAATGCTTTGTGCCCCCCTTATTTGTACCCTGTACTTGTTGTCAGAAGTGGAGGAAAGGACCAGCGTTGTCTCTGCAGCCTGAGGAGAGAGAGGAAATGGCGCTGAGCAGTGTGCTGGATACCTGAGGAAGAAGCTCCGCCCCTGCAAATGGCGCTTTTTTCACTCGGCAATGTTTTTTAATATTTATACTGGCGGGGCTAGGGCTGTGCCAGCGGCATCTTATGGCCCCTTTGCGCCAGTTTAAGGTATTAATTGCTGCCCGGGGTGCCCCATCCCCGCGCCCTGCAGTGCTCTGTGTGTGTGGGCAGCAATGGCGCGCTGCGCTCCCGCCAGCCGCGCCGTACCTCAGCCGTCACTTTAGTTGCTAGAAGATCTATCTTCTCATACTCACCTGTCTTCTGACTTCTGGCTCTGCGAGGGGGGTGACGGCGTGCTGTGGGAGTGAGCATCTAGGCACAGCTAGCGTTCAGTTCCCTTCAGGAGCTAATGGTGTCCTGTCAGCCAGAAGCAGAGCCATGAAACTCTTCAGGAAGTTGGTTCTACTTCTGCCCCCTCAGTCCCATGAAGCAGGTAGTCTGTTGCCAGCAGTTCTTCCTGAAAATAAAAAACCTAACATAAGTCTTTTTCAGAGAAACTCAGTAGAGCTCCTCAGAGTGCATCCAGTCTCCTGGGCACATTTCTAAAACTGAAGTCTGGAGGAGGGGCATAGAGGGAGGAGCCAGTCCACACCCATTAAAAAGTCTTAAGAGTGCCATTGGCTCCTGCGAAACCGTCTATACCCCACGGTCAATAAGTGGACCACAGCATCCTCTAGGACGTATGAGAAACTATGGATAGGAGTGACATTGACTTGTTTTTACGTCACATAAAGGATTCTGCAGGTTTCATGGTGGAGGCCATGAAGGACATTGGCCTGCTACTTCCATGGCTGTCTCGGCACGCAGGATACGCCAATGAACTGCGGATGCAGAATCCAAGAAAAGTGTGGAGAACCTGCCATTTACAGGTCAGGCACTATTTGGGGACGCATTGGATGCGTGGATTTCCCCGGTGACTGCGGGTAAGTCAACATTTCTTCCATCCGCAGCAGCCCCAGCTAGGAAATCTAATCCTACACCTACACTGCAGTCCATTTGGACCTCAAAATGTAAAAAATCTAAACCCCCCCCACCTTCTTTAGAGGAGGTCAGGGAAGAGCCAAAAAACCTGCACCAACAGGTTCCCAGGAACAGAAACCAGGTTCTACTTCCTACAAATATTCAGCATGACGGTGGACCTTTCAGCCTGGAGATCAGGCAGGTGGGAGCGAGACTAAAAGATTTCAGTCACGTCTGGGCGTCATCATGCCTAGACCCCTGGGTGAAGGATATTGTTACCCAGGGGTACAGACTGGAGTTTCAGGAACTCCCACCTCACAGATTCTTCAAATCAGGCATACCAGTTTCGCTGACAGAAAGTGCTATCCTAAAGGAAACCATTCAAAAATTGGTACGACCAAATGTCATTGTTCCAGTTCCACCTCACCCAAAAACCAAGGGTTATTACTCAAACCTGTTTGTGGTACCAAAACCGGACGGTTCGGTAAGGCCTATATTGAACCTACTTGAGGGTTTTCCAATTCAAGATGGAGTCTCTGAGAGCGGTGATCTCAGGTCTGGAGGAGAGGAAATTCCTAGTATCCCTGGATATCAAGGATGCGTACCTTCACATTCTGATCTGGCCAACTCACCAGGCCTATCTACGGTGTGCACTACAGGACTGTCACTATCAGTTCCAGATGTTGCCATTTGGCCTCTCCACAGAAACGAGGGTGTTCACCAAGGTCATGGCGGAGATGATGCTCCTCCTACGCAAACAGGGAGTGAACATAATTTCATATCTGGATGATCTGCTGATTGCAACAGCTTCTCCTTGGAAGATGCTTCTGAATATTGCGCTCTCAACTCAACTACTCTGGGATCATGGGTGAATCCTGAACCTTCCAAAGTTATATTTGGAACAGACAAGGAGACTGCCCTTCCTGGGGATGGTACTCAACACGGAAGTTCAGAGGGTGTTTCTACCAGTGGAGAAAGCGTTGGTGATCCAAGCAATGGTCTGGGATGTCTTGAAACCTCCCCGGGTATCGGTTCATCGGTGCATTCGCCTTCTGGGGAAGATGGTAGCCTCCTACGAGGCTCTACAATACAGAAGATTCCATGCACGGTTTTTCCAGCTGGTTCTCCTAGACAAGTGGTCGGGATGACATCTTCACATGCACCAGCAGATATGCCTGTCGCGAATAGCCAGAATTTCACTACTCTGGTGGTTGCAAACTTCTCACCTGCTCGAGGGTTGCAGGTTCGGGATTCAGAATTGGATTCTTCTAACCACGGATGCAAGCCTCAAAGGTTGGGGAGTAGTCAACCAGGGGGAAAATTTCCAAGGAAAGTGGTCAAGCCAGGAATCGGCCCTTCCAATAAACATTCTGGAACTAAGGGCCATATACAATGGCCTTCTACAAGTGGCTCATCTTCTGCAAGATCGAGCCATTCAGGTTTAGTCGGACGTCACAGCGGTGTCCTACATAAACAGGCAGGGTGGAACGAAGAGCAGGGCTGCAATGTCAGAGGTATCAAGAATCCTCCTCTGGGCAGAAAGACACGCGCTGGCGGCGATCTTCATTCCGGGAGTGGACAACTGGGAAGCGGACTTCCTCAGCAGACACAATCTCTATCCAAGAGAATGGGGCCTCCATCCGGAGGTATTCACAGAAGTAACACACCGATGAGGTGTACCTCAGATAGACATGATGGCCTCTCGCCTCAACAAGAAGCTTCGGAGGCACTGTTCCAGGTCACGAGACCCACAGGCAGTGGAGTGGTGACTCCGTGGGTGTTCCAGTCAGTGTATGTGTTCCCTCCACTTCCACTCATCCCAAGGATTCTCAAACTAATAAAAAGATCAAGAGTTCTGGCGATCCTCATTGCTCTGGACTGGCCAAGGTAGGCTTGGTACTCGGATCTTTTGGCATTACTGCTGGAGTATCAGAGGTCTCTTCCTCTTCACGAGGACCTTCTACTGCAGGGGCCGTTTGCCTATCAAGACGTACCGCGGCTACGTTTGATGGCATGGAGGTTGAACGCCAGATCTTAGCTTGGAAGGGCATTCCGAATAAGGTTATTCCTACTCTGATCCAAGCAGATTTGGAAAAAGTATGTGTCTTGGTGTAAATCCGAAAAGTTTCCTACAGTGGAGTTTCAACTGGGACATTTTCTCCTCTTTCTGCAAGCAGGTGTGGATGTTGGCCTACGCTTGGGCTCCATCACGGTCCAGATTTCAGCATTGTCTATTTTCTTCCAGAAACAATTGTCTGCTATCCCTGAGGTTCAGACTTTCTTTAAAGGAGTTCTGCACATCCAGCCACCCTTTGTACCTCCTATGGCACCTTGGGATCTTAATGTGCTGCTGCAGTTCCTGCAATTGGATTGGTTCGAACCTTTACAGGAGGTGGACGTAAAGTTTCTTACTTGGAATGCGGTCACGTTGTTGGCATTGGCATCTGCTAGACGTCTGTCAGAATTGGGGGCATTGTCGCACAAGAGCCCCTACTTGATTTTCCATGAGGATAGAGCTGAGCTCAGAACGTGTCAGCAATTTCTCCCTAAGGTTGTGTCGGCTTTTCATATCAACCAACCTATTGTGGTGCCAGTGGCTACTGACACCTCAATTACCTCAAAGTCCTTGTATGTCGTGCGGGCTTTGTAAATCTATGTGAAGAGAACTACTCATCACAAGAAGTCGGATGCACTATTTGTACTTTATGATACCAACAAGATTGGGTGTCCTGCTTCTAAGAAGACAATTTCACGCTGGATCAGGCTTACTATCCAGCATGCTTATTCCAGGATTGCCAATTCCAAAATCTGTTCAGGCCCACTCTACCCGTAAAGTGGGTTCTTCCTGGGCAGCTGCCTGGGGTGTCTCGGCTATTCAGCTTTGCTGAGCAGCTACTTGGTCAGGGTCGAACGCGTTTGTTAAGTTTTACAAGTTCTATATTTTGGCCTCTGAGGACTTCAAGTTTGGTCAATCAGTTCTGCAGGAACCTCAGCACTCTCCCGCCTGTACTGGGAGCTTTGGTACATCCCCATGGTACTAAATGGACCCCAGCATCCAGGGCCGGTGCTAGGGTGTTTGGCGCCCTCCTGCAAATACAGATGTGGCTCTCTGATCCTAGCCACGCGCAGTCGCATCACGCTTGCGACTACCTGTGGAAATCTGGGTCCGAGACGTGGTTTACCAGGGATTCTGTTTCACCTGCCTCAGGCAGGCGAAACCAAATCCCAGGGAACAACCCCGTAGCAACACAGCGCATCAGCAAGGTACAGCAGCAGAGTATTATGTTACCCAGAGCAAATTTTAAAAAAGCGCCCCTTAAATTGTCATTTCAAATTCTGGCTGAATTTTCATAGTCTATAAGTACTGAAATAAACATACATTGCAATACAGTGCTCCCTCCTTGTTATCTCTTCATAGTTCCTCCCTAGTCTGTACTCTTGTCATACTGTAGTTCCCCCTTGTCCGAACTTTCCTCATAATGTCCCCACTTGTCTGTTCTCACCTCCTAGTACCTCTCTTGTCTGTACTCATCTCACTATACAGGGGTTCATTATGACACTACACAGGGGTCCATTATATCAGTGCTGTAAATAGACATTTTAGCGCTGTGTGCAAGAAACGGCATTAGCGCCCCCCGCCCTTTATGTAAAATAGGGGCAGTGCGCGCTGCAGGCGCTTGCGAAAATATAGGGGCGTGGCTTCATGGGGAAGGGGTGTGGCCATAAAATAATTGCAATTCATATTACAGTGCACATTAGTCTGCATTATTCAGATTATGCCGCACAGTAGCGCCACTACACCAGGTAGAGCCCCTTTTACACTTTACGGCAGATTCCCCTTTTTACACATTACGGCAGCCAGTCCCCCATTTTACACATTACTGCAGCCAATCCCCTTTTTACACATTACAGCAGACATAGTCCCCCTTTTTACACATTACGGCAGACAGTCCCCCTTTTTACACATTACTGCAGATTCCCCGTTTTACACATTACTGCAGCCAGTCCCCCTTTTTACACATTACAGCAGACATAGTCCCCCTTTTTACACATTACGACAGACATAGTCCCCCTTTTTACACATTACTGCAGCCAGTCCCCCTTTTACACATTACAGCAGACATAGTCCCCCTTTTTACACATTACGGCAGACAGAGTCCCCTTTTTACACATTACAGCAGACATAGTCCCCCTTTTTACACATTACGGCAGACAGAGTCCCCTTTTTACACATTACAGCAGACATAGTCCCCCTTTTTACACATTACGGCAGACAGCGTCCCCTTTTTACACATTACGGCAGACAGCGTCCCCATTTTACACATTACGGCAGACAGCGTCCCCATTTTACACATTACGGCAGACTGCGTTCCCTTTTTACAGATTAAGGCAGACAGCGTCCCCTTTTTTACACATTAAGGCAGACTGCGTCCCTTTTATACATATTACGGCAGTATCCCCCTTTTTACACATTACGGCAGACAGCGTCCCCTTATTACACATTACGGCAGACAGAATAGATAGATAGACGGACAGATAGATACTTACCATCTCTCTGCGGGCTCAGGCAGGCTCCTCAGTGTTGGCAGCTCTGGAGGCAGGGAAGGAGGAGGGAGGGGGAGGAGGGAGCTGCAGCAAGGCAGTGTAATTGCTGGCGCCACCACATGCAACTGTCCCTCTCCTTCCGCATTGGCTGACAACTGCCGCTGTGAATGCTGGGATGAGGAAAGCGCATCCCAGCATTCACAGCAGCGCCGACCAGTCAATGTGGAAGGAGAGGGACAGCTGCAGCGGCGCCACTACCAATTACATAGCGCTGCAGCGGCTCCGGAGTCCCCCACACTCCTTCTCCTCCTCTGCTCTCTGAGGTGCTCCTCTACTCCTCCGGCGCACATAGCACAGGCGGCTTGTAGTGAGTCAATTTGACTCACTACAAGCAGCTGACTTGGAATTCGGGCAGTTGTGCCCTCAGGGCGACTGCGCTGTGTGAGTTATGGCTCTGCATTATATACACACTGACACCACACAGGGGTCCATTATATACACACTGACACCACACAGGGGTCCATTATATACACACTGACACCACACAGGGGTCCATTATATACACACTGACACTACACAGGGGTCCATTATATACACACTGACACTACACAGGGGTCCATTATATACACACTGACACTACACAGGGGTCCATTATATAAACACTGACACCACACAGGGGTCCATTATATACACACTGACACTACACAGGGGTCCATTATATACACACTGACACTACACAGGGGTCCATTATATACACACTGACACTACACAGGGGTCCATTATATACACACTGACACCACACAGGGGTCCATTATATACACACTGACACCACACAGGGGTCCATTATATACACACTGACACCACACAGGGGTCCATTATATACACACTGACACCACACAGGGGTCCATTATATACACACTGACACCACACAGGGGTCCATTATATACACACTGACACTACACAGGGGTCCATTATATACACACTGACACCACACAGGGGTCCATATATACACACTGACACTACACAGGGGTCCATTATATACACACTGACACCACACAGGGGTCCATTATATACACAATGACACTACAAAGGGGTCCATTATATACACACTGACACTACACAGGGGTCCATTATATACACACTGACACTACACAGGGGTCCATTATATACACACTGACACCACACAGGGGTCCATTATATACACACTGATACCACACAGGGGTCCATTATATACACACTGACACCACACAGGGGTCCATTATATACACACTGACACCACACAGGGGTCCATTATATACACACTGACACTACACAGGGGTCCATTATATACACACTGACAGTACACAGGGGTCCATTATATACACACTGACACCACACAGGGGTCCATTATATACACACTGACACCACACAGGGGTCCATTATATACACACTGACACCACACAGGGGTCCATTATATACACACTGACACCACACAGGGGTCCATTATATACACACTGACACCACACAGGGGTCCATTATATACACACTGACACCACACAGGGGTCCATTATATACACACTGACACCACACAGGGGTCCATTATATACACACTGACACCACACAGGGGTCCATTATATACACACTGACACCACACAGGGGTCCATTATATACACACTGACACTACACAGGGGTCCATTATATACACACTGACACTACACAGGGGTCCATTATATACACAGTGACACTACACAGGGGTCCATTATATACACACTGACACTACACAGGGGTCCATTATATACACACTGACACCACACAGGGGTTAATTATATACACACTGACACTACACAGGGGTCCATTATATACACACTGACACCACACAGGGGTCCATTATATACACACTGACACCACACAGGGGTCCATTATATACACACTGACACCACACAGGGGTCCATTATATACACACTGACACCACACAGGGGTCCATTATATACACACTGACACCACACAGGGGTCCATTATATACACACTGACACCACACAGGGGTCCATTATATACACACTGACAGTACACAGGGGTCCATTATATACACACTGACACCACACAGGGGTCCATTATATACACACTGACACCACACAGGGGTCCATTATATACACACTGACACTACACAGGGGTCCATTATATACACACTGACACTACACAGGGGTCCATTATATACACACTGACACCACACAGGGGTCCATTATATACACACTGACACCACACAGGGGTCCATTATATACACACTGACACTACACAGGGGTCCATTATATACACACTGACACTACACAGGGGTCCATTATATACACACTGACACCACACAGGGGTCCATTATATACACACTGATACCACACAGGGGTCCATTATATACACACTGACACCACACAGGGGTCCATTATATACACACTGACACCACACAGAGGTCCATTATATACACACTGACACCACACAGGGGTCCATTATATACACACTGACACCACACAGGGGTCCATTATATACACACTGACACCACACAGGGGTCCATTATATACACACTGACACTACACAGGGGTCCATTATATACACACTGACACTACACAGGGGTCCATTATATACACACTGACACTACACAGGGGTCCATTATATACACACTGACACTACACAGGGGTCCATTATATACACACTGACACCACACAGGGGTCCATATATACACACTGACACCACACAGGGGTCCATTATATACACACTGACACCACACAGGGGTCCATTATATACACAATGACACTACACAGGGGTCCATTATATACACACTGACACCACACAGGGGTCCATTATATACACACTGACACCACACAGGGGTCCATTATATACACACTGACACCACACAGGGGTCCATTATATACACACTGACACCACACAGGGGTCCATTATATACACACTGACACCACACAGGGGTCCATTATATACACACTGACACCACACAGGGGTCCATTATATACACACTGACACTACACAGGGGTCCATTATATACACACTGACACCACACAGGGGTCCATTATATACACACTGACACTACACAGGGGTCCATTATATACACACTGACACTACACAGGGGTCCATTATATACACACTGACACTACACAGGGGTCCATTATATACACACTGACACCACACAGGGGTCCATTATATACACACTGATACCACACAGGGGTCCATTATATACACACTGATACCACACAGGGGTCCATTATATACACACTGACACTACACAGGGGTCCATTATATACACACTGACACCACACAGGGGTTAATTATATACACACTGACACTACACAGGGGTCCATTATATACACACTGACACTACACAGGGGTCCATTATATACACACTGACACCACACAGGGGTCCATTATATACACACTGACACCACACAGGGGTCCATTATATACACACTGACACCACACAGGGGTCCATTATATACACACTGACACTACACAGGGGTCCATTATATACACACTGACACTACACAGGGGTCCATTATATACACACTGACACTACACAGGGGTCCATTATATACACACTGACACCACACAGGAGTCCATTATATACACAGTGACACTACACAGGGGTCCATTATATACACACTGACACTACACAGGGGTCCATTATATACACACTGACACTACACAGGGGTCCATTATATACACACTGACACCACACAGGGGTCCATTATATACACACTGACACCACACAGGGGTCCATTATATACACACTGACACCACACAGGGGTCCATTATATACACACTGACACCACACAGGGGTCCATTATATACACACTGACACCACACAGGGGTCCATTATATACACACTGACACCACACAGGGGTCCATTATATACACACTGACACCACACAGGGGTCCATTATATACACACTGACACCACACAGGGGTCCATTATATACACACTGACACCACACAGGGGTCCATTATATACACACTGACACCACACAGGGGTCCATTATATACACACTGACACCACACAGGGGTCCATTATATACACACTGACACCACACAGGGGTCCATTATATACACACTGACACCACACAGGGGTCCATTATATACACACTGACACCACACAGGGGTCCATTATATACACAATGACACTACACAGGGGTCCATTATATACACAATGACACTACACAGGGGTCCATTATATACACACTGACACTACACAGGGGTCCATTATATACACACTGACACTACACAGGGGTCCATTATATACACACTGACACCACACAGGGATCCATTATATACACAATGACACTACACAGGGGTCCATTATATACACACTGACACCACACAGGGGTCCATTATATACACACTGACACCACACAGGGGTCCATTATATACACACTGACACTACACAGGGGTCCATTATATACACACTGACACCACACAGGGGTCCATTATATACACACTGACACCACACAGGGGTCCATTATATACACACTGACACCACACAGGGGTCCATTATATACACACTGACACCACACAGGGGTCCATTATATACACACTGACACTACACAGGGGTCCATTATATACACACTGACACCACACAGGGGTCCATTATATACACAATGACACTACACAGGGGTCCATTATATACACAATGACACTACACAGGGGTCCATTATATACACACTGACACCACACAGGGGTCCATTATATACACACTGACACCACACAGGGGTCCATTATATACACACTGACACCACACAGGGGTCCATTATATACACACTGACACCACACAGGGGTCCATTATATACACACTGACACCACACAGGGGTCCATTATATACACACTGACACCACACAGGGGTCCATTATATACACACTGACACCACACAGGGGTCCATTATATACACACTGACACCACACAGGGGTCCATTATATACACACTGACACCACACAGGGGTCCATTATATACACACTGACACCACACAGGGGTCCATTATATACACACTGACACCACACAGGGGTCCATTATATACACACTGACACTACACAGGGGTCCATTATATACACACTGACACCACACAGGGGTTAATTATATACACACTGACACTACACAGGGGTCCATTATATACACACTGACACCACACAGGGGTCCATTATATACACACTGACACTACACAGGGGTCCATTATATACACACTGACACCACACAGGGGTTAATTATATACACACTGACACTACACAGGGGTCCATTATATACACACTGACACCACACAGGGGTCCATTATATACACACTGACACCACACAGGGGTCCATTATATACACACTGACACCACACAGGGGTCCATTATATACACACTGACACCACACAGGGGTCCATTATATACAAACTGACACCACACAGGGATCCATTATATACACACTGACACCACAAAGGGGTCCATTATATACACACTGACACCACACAGGGGTCCATTATATACACACTGACACCACACAGGGGTCCATTATATACACACTGACACCACACAGGGGTCCATTATATACACACTGACACCACACAGGGGTCCATTATATACACACTGACACTACACAGGGGTCCATTATATACACACTGACACCACACAGGGGTTAATTATATACACACTGACACTACACAGGGGTCCATTATATACACACTGACACTACACAGGGGTCCATTATATACA
This sequence comes from Pseudophryne corroboree, assembly GCF_028390025.1. Taxonomy (NCBI): domain Eukaryota; kingdom Metazoa; phylum Chordata; class Amphibia; order Anura; family Myobatrachidae; genus Pseudophryne; species Pseudophryne corroboree. Next base: position 2,823,374 of record NW_026967501.1, read on the forward strand.
CACTGACACCACACAGGAGTCCATTATATACACAGTGACACTACACAGGGGTCCATTATATACACACTGACACTACACAGGGGTCCATTATATACACACTGACACTACACAGGGGTCCATTATATACACACTGACACTACACAGGGGTCCATTATATACACACTGACACCACACAGGGGTCCATTATATACACACTGACACCACACAGGGGTCCATTATATACACACTGACACTACACAGGGGTCCATATATACACACTGACACTACACAGGGGTCCATTATATACACACTGACACCATTATATACACACTGACACTACACAGGGGTCCATTATATACACACTGACACCACACAGGGGTCCATTATATACACACTGACACCACACAGGGGTCCATTATATACACACTGACACCACACAGGGGTCCATTATATACACAATGACACTACACAGGGGTCCATTATATACACACTGACACTACACAGGGGTCCATTATATACACACTGACACCACACAGGGGTCCATTATATACACACTGACACTACACAGGGGTCCATTATATACACACTGACACCACACAGGGGTCCATTATATACACAATGACACTACACAGGGGTCCATTATATACACACTGACACTACACAGGGGTCCATTATATACACACTGACACCACACAGGGGTCCATTATATACACACTGACACCACACAGGGGTCCATTATATACACACTGACACTACACAGGGGTCCATTATATACACACTGACACTACACAGGGGTCCATTATATACACACTGACACCACACAGGGGTCCATTATATACACAATGACAGTACACAGGGGTCCATTATATACACACTGACACTACACAGGGGTCCATTATATACACACTGACACCACACAGGGGTCCATTATATACACACTGACACCACACAGGGGTCCATTATATACACACTGACACCACACAGGGGTCCATTATATACACACTGACACCACACAGGGGTCCATTATATACACACTGACACCACACAGGGGTCCATTATATACACACTGACACCACACAGGGGTCCATTATATACACACTGACACCACACAGGGGTCCATTATATACACACTGACACCACACAGGGGTCCATTATATACACACTGACACCACACAGGGGTCCATTATATACACACTGACACCACACAGGGGTCCATTATATACACACTGACACTACACAGGGGTCCATTATATACACACTGACACCACACAGGGGTTAATTATATACACACTGACACTACACAGGGGTCCATTATATACACACTGACACCACACAGGGGTCCATTATATACACACTGACACCACACAGGGGTCCATTATATACACACTGACACCACACAGGGGTCCATTATATACACACTGACACCACACAGGGGTCCATTATATACACACTGACACCACACAGGGGTCCATTATATACACACTGACACCACACAGGGGTCCATTATATACACACTGACACCACACAGGGGTCCATTATATACACACTGACACCACACAGGGGTCCATTATATACACACTGACACCACACAGGGGTCCATTATATACACACTGACACCACACAGGGGTTAATTATATACACACTGACACTACACAGGGGTCCATTATATACACACTGACACTACACAGGGGTCCATTATATACACACTGACACCACACAGGGGTCCATTATATACACACTGACACCACACAGGGGTCCATTATATACACACTGACACCACACAGGGGTCCATTATATACACACTGACACTACACAGGGGTCCATTATATACACACTGACACTACACAGGGGTCCATTATATACACACTGACACCACACAGAGGTCCATTATATACACACTGACACCACACAGGAGTCCATTATATACACAGTGACACTACACAGGGGTCCATTATATACACACTGACACTACACAGGGGTCCATTATATACACACTGACACTACACAGGGGTCCATTATATACACACTGACACCACACAGGGGTCCATTATATACACAGTGACACTACACAGGGGTCCATTATATACACACTGACACCACACAGGGGTCCACTATACACACTGACACTACACAGGGGTCCATATATACACACTGACACTACACAGGGGTCCATTATATACACACTGACACTACACAGGGGTCCATTATATACACACTGACACTACACAGGGGTCCATTATATACACACTGACACTACACAGGGGTCCATTATATACACACTGACACCACACAGGGGTCCATTATATACACACTGACACTACACAGGGGTCCATTATATACACACTGACACTACACAGGGGTCCATTATATACACACTGACACTACACAGGGGTCCATTATATACACACTGACACTACACAGGGGTCCATTATATACACACTGACACTACACAGGGGTCCATATATACACACTGACACTACACAGGGGTCCATATATACACACTGACACCACACAGGGGTCCATTATATACACACTGACACCACACAGGGGTCCATTATAAACACACTGACACCACACAGGGGTCCATTATATACACACTGACACCACACAGGGGTCCATTATATACACACTGACACCACACAGGGGTCCATTATATACACACTGACACCACACAGGGGTCCATTATATACACACTGACACCACACAGGGGTCCATTATATACACACTGACACCACACAGGGGTCCATTATATACACACTGACACTACACAGGGGTCCATTATATACACACTGACACCATTATATACACACTGACACTACACAGGGGTCCATTATATACACACTGACACCACACAGGGGTCCATTATATACACACTGACACCACACAGGGGTCCATTATATACACAATGACACTACACAGGGGTCCATTATATACACACTGACACCACACAGGGGTCCATTATATACACACTGACACTACACAGGGGTCCATTATATACACACTGACACCACACAGGGGTCCATTATATACACAATGACACTACACAGGGGTCCATTATATACACACTGACACTACACAGGGGTCCATTATATACACACTGACACCACACAGGGGTCCATTATATACACACTGACACCACACAGGGGTCCATTATATACACACTGACACTACACAGGGGTCCATTATATACACACTGACACTACACAGGGGTCCATTATATACACACTGACACTACACAGGGGTCCATTATATACACACTGACACCACACAGGGGTCCATTATATACACAATGACAGTACACAGGGGTCCATTATGTACACACTGACACTACACAGGGGTCCATTATGTACACACTGACACCACACAGGGGTCCATTATGTACACACTGACACCACACAGGGGTCCATTATATACACACTGACACCACACAGGGGTCCATTATATACACACTGACACCACACAGGGGTCCATTATATACACACTGACACCACACAGGGGTCCATTATATACACACTGACACCACACAGGGGTCCATTATATACAAACTGACACCACACAGGGGTCCATTATATACACACTGACACCACACAGGGGTCCATTATATACACACTGACACCACACAGGGGTCCATTATATACACACTGACACCACACAGGGGTCCATTATATACACACTGACACTACACAGGGGTCCATTATATACACACTGACACCACACAGGGGTTAATTATATACACACTGACACTACACAGGGGTCCATTATATACACACTGACACCACACAGGGGTCCATTATATACACACTGACACCACACAGGGGTCCATTATATACACACTGACACCACACAGGGGTCCATTATATACACACTGACACCACACAGGGGTCCATTATATACACACTGACACCACACAGGGGTCCATTATATACACACTGACACCACACAGGGGTCCATTATATACACACTGACACCACACAGGGGTCCATTATATACACACTGACACCACACAGGGGTCCATTATATACACACTGACACCACACAGGGGTCCATTATATACACACTGACACCACACAGGGGTCCATTATATACACACTGACACCACACAGGGGTCCATTATATACACACTGACACTACACAGGGGTCCATTATATACACACTGACACCATTATATACACACTGACACTACACAGGGGTCCATTATATACACACTGACACCACACAGGGGTCCATTATATACACACTGACACCACACAGGGGTCCATTATATACACACTGACACCACACAGGGGTCCATTATATACACAATGACACTACACAGGGGTCCATTATATACACACTGACACTACACAGGGGTCCATTATATACACACTGACACCACACAGGGGTCCATTATATACACACTGACACTACACAGGGGTCCATTATATACACACTGACACCACACAGGGGTCCATTATATACACAATGACACTACACAGGGGTCCATTATATACACACTGACACTACACAGGGGTCCATTATATACACACTGACACCACACAGGGGTCCATTATATACACACTGACACCACACAGGGGTCCATTATATACACACTGACACTACACAGGGGTCCATTATATACACACTGACACTACACAGGGGTCCATTATATACACACTGACACCACACAGGGGTCCATTATATACACAATGACAGTACACAGGGGTCCATTATATACACACTGACACCACATAGGGGTCCATTATATACACACTGACACCACACAGGGGTCCATTATATACACACTGACACCACACAGGGGTCCATTATATACACACTGACACCACACAGGGGTCCATTATATACACACTGACACCACACAGGGGTCCATTATATACACACTGACACCACACAGGGGTCCATTATATACACACTGACACCACACAGGGGTCCATTATATACACACTGACACCACACAGGGGTCCATTATATACACACTGACACCACACAGGGGTCCATTATATACACACTGACACCACACAGGGGTCCATTATATACACACTGACACTACACAGGGGTCCATTATATACACAGTGACACTACACAGGGGTCCATTATATACACACTGACACCACACAGGGGTCCATTATATACACACTGACACTACACAGGGGTCCATATATACACACTGACACTACACAGGGGTCCATTATATACACACTGACACTACACAGGGGTCCATTATATACACACTGACACCACACAGGGGTCCATTATATACACACTGACACTACACAGGGGTCCATTATATACACACTGACACTACACAGGGGTCCATTATATACACACTGACACTACACAGGGGTCCATTATATACACACTGACACTACACAGGGGTCCATTATATACACACTGACACTACACAGGGGTCCATATATACACACTGACACCACACAGGGGTCCATTATATACACACTGACACCACACAGGGGTCCATTATATACACACTGACACCACACAGGGGTCCATTATATACACACTGACACCACACAGGGGTCCATTATATACACACTGACACCACACAGGGGTCCATTATATACACACTGACACCACACAGGGGTCCATTATATACACACTGACACCACACAGGGGTCCATTATATACACACTGACACCACACAGGGGTCCATTATATACACACTGACACCACACAGGGGTCCATTATATACACACTGACACCACACAGGGGTCCATTATATACACACTGACACCACACAGGGGTCCATTATATACACACTGACACCACACAGGGGTCCATTATATACACACTGACACCACACAGGGGTCCATTATATACACACTGACACCACACAGGGGTCCATTATATACACACTGATACCACACAGGGGTCCATTATATACACACTGACACCACACAGGGGTCCATTATATACACACTGACACCACACAGGGGTCCATTATATATACACTGACACCACACAGGGGTCCATTATATACACACTGACACCACACAGGGGTCCATTATATACACACTGACACTACACAGGGGTCCATTATATACACACTGACACCACACAGGGGTTAATTATATACACACTGACACTACACAGGGGTCCATTATATACACACTGACACCACACAGGGGTCCATTATATACACACTGACACCACACAGGGGTCCATTATATACACACTGACACCACACAGGGGTCCATTATATACACACTGACACTACACAGGGGTCCATTATATACACACTGACACTACACAGGGGTCCATTATATACACACTGACATCACACAGGGGTCCATTATATACACAGTGACACTACACAGGGGTCCATTATATACACACTGACACCACACAGGGGTCCATTATATACACACTGACACTACACAGGGGTCCATATATACACACTGACACTACACAGGGGTCCATTATATACAACTGACACTACACAGGGGTCCATTATATACACACTGACACAACACAGGGGTCCATTATATACACACTGACACTACACAGGGGTCCATTATATACACACTGACACTACACAGGGGTCCATTATATACACACTGACACTACACAGGGGTCCATTATATACACACTGACACTACACAGGGGTCCATTATATACACACTGACACTACACAGGGGTCCATATATACACACTGACACTACACAGGGGTCCATTATATACACACTGACACCACACAGGGGTCCATTATATACACACTGACACCACACAGGGGTCCATTATATACACACTGACACCACACAGGGGTCCATTATATACACACTGACACCACACAGGGGTCCATTATATACACACTGACACCACACAGGGGTCCATTATATACACACTGACACCACACAGGGGTCCATTATATACACACTGACACCACACAGGGGTCCATTATATACACACTGACACTACACAGGGGTCCATTATATACACACTGACACCACACAGGGGTCCATTATATACACACTGACACTACACAGGGGTCCATTATATACACACTGACACCACACAGGGGTCCATTATATACACACTGACACCACACAGGGGTCCATTATATACACACTGACACCACACAGGGGTCCATTATATACACACTGACACCACACAGGGGTCCATTATATACACACTGACACCACACAGGGGTCCATTATATACACACTGACACCACACAGGGGTCCATTATATACACACTGACACCACACAGGGGTCCATTATATACACACTGACACCACACAGGGGTCCATTATATACACACTGACACCACACAGGGGTCCATTATATACACACTGACACCACACAGGGGTCCATTATATACACACTGACACCACACAGGGGTCCATTATATACACACTGACACCACACAGGGGTCCATTATATACACACTGACACCACACAGGGGTCCATTATATACACACTGACACCACACAGGGGTCCATTATATACACACTGACACCACACAGGGGTCCATTATATACACACTGACACCACACAGGGGTCCATTATATACACAATGACACTACACAGGGGTCCATTATATACACACTGACACTACACAGGGGTCCATTATATACACACTGACACCACACAGGGGTCCATTATATACACACTGACACCACACAGGGGTCCATTATATACACACTGACACCACACAGGGGTCCATTATATACACACTGACACCACACAGGGGTCCATTATATACACACTGACACCACACAGGGGTCCATTATATATACACTGACACCACACAGGGGTCCATTATATACACACTGACACCACACAGGGGTCCATTATATACACACTGACACTACACAGGGGTCCATTATATACACACTGACACCACACAGGGGTTAATTATATACACACTGACACTACACAGGGGTCCATTATATACACACTGACACCACACAGGGGTCCATTATATACACACTGACACCACACAGGGGTCCATTATATACACACTGACACCACACAGGGGTCCATTATATACACACTGACACTACACAGGGGTCCATTATATACACACTGACACTACACAGGGGTCCATTATATACACACTGACATCACACAGGGGTCCATTATATACACAGTGACACTACACAGGGGTCCATTATATACACACTGACACCACACAGGGGTCCATTATATACACACTGACACTACACAGGGGTCCATATATACACACTGACACTACACAGGGGTCCATTATATACAACTGACACTACACAGGGGTCCATTATATACACACTGACACAACACAGGGGTCCATTATATACACACTGACACCACACAGGGGTCCATTATATACACACTGACACTACACAGGGGTCCATTATATACACACTGACACTACACAGGGGTCCATTATATACACACTGACACTACACAGGGGTCCATTATATACACACTGACACTACACAGGGGTCCATATATACACACTGACACTACACAGGGGTCCATTATATACACACTGACACCACACAGGGGTCCATTATATACACACTGACACCACACAGGGGTCCATTATATACACACTGACACCACACAGGGGTCCATTATATACACACTGACACCACACAGGGGTCCATTATATACACACTGACACCACACAGGGGTCCATTATATACACACTGACACCACACAGGGGTCCATTATATACACACTGACACTACACAGGGGTCCATTATATACACACTGACACCACACAGGGGTCCATTATATACACACTGACACTACACAGGGGTCCATTATATACACACTGACACCACACAGGGGTCCATTATATACACACTGACACCACACAGGGGTCCATTATATACACACTGACACCACACAGGGGTCCATTATATACACAATGACACTACACAGGGGTCCATTATATACACACTGACACCACACAGGGGTCCATTATATACACACTGACACCACACAGGGGTCCATTATATACACACTGACACCACACAGGGGTCCATTATATACACACTGACACTACACAGGGGTCCATTATATACACACTGACACCACACAGGGGTCCATTATATACACACTGACACCACACAGGGGTCCATTATATAAACACTGACACTACACAGGGGTCCATTATATACACACTGACACCACACAGGGGTCCATTATATACACAATGACACTACACAGGGGTCCATTATATACACACTGACACCACACAGGGGTCCATTATATACACACTGACACCACACAGGGGTCCATTATATACACACTGACACCACACAGGGGTCCATTATATACACACTGACACTACACAGGGGTCCATTATATACACACTGACACTACACAGGGGTCCATTATATACACACTGACACTACACAGGGGTCCATATATACACACTGACACTACACAGGGGTCCATTATATACACACTGACACCACACAGGGGTCCATTATATACACACTGACACCACACAGGGGTCCATTATATACACAGTGACACCACACAGGGGTCCATTATATACACAGTGACACTACACAGGGGTCCATTATATACACACTGACACTACACAGGGGTCCATTATATACACACTGACACTACACAGGGGTCCATTATATACACACTGACACCACACAGGGGTCCATTATATACACACTGACACCACACAGGGGTCCATTATATACACACTGACACCACACAGGGGTCCATTATATACACACTGACACCACACAGGGGTCCATTATATACACACTGACACCACACAGGGGTCCATTATATACACACTGACACCACACAGGGGTCCATTATATACACACTGACACCACACAGGGGTCCATTATATACACACTGACACTACACAGGGGTCCATTATATACACACTGACACCACACAGGGGTCCATTATATACACAGTGACACTACACAGGGGTCCATTATATACACAGTGACACTACACAGGGGTCCATTATATACACACTGACACTACACAGGGGTCCATTATATACACACTGACACTACACAGGGGTCCATTATATACACACTGACACCACACAGGGGTCCATTATATACACACTGACACTACACAGGGGTCCATTATATACACACTGACACCACACAGGGGTCCATTATATACACACTGACACTACACAGGGGTCCATTATATACACACTGACACCACACAGGGGTCCATTATATACACACTGACACCACACAGGGGTCCATTATATACACAGTGACACTACACAGGGGTCCATTATATACACACTGACACCACACAGGGGTCCATATATACACACTGACACCACACAGGGGTCCATTATATACACAGTGACACTACACAGGGGTCCATTATATACACACTGACACCACACAGGGGTCCATTATATACACACTGACACTACACAGGGGTCCATATATACACACTGACACTACACAGGGGTCCATTATATACACACTGACACTACACAGGGGTCCATTATATACACACTGACACCACACAGGGGTCCATTATATACACACTGACACTACACAGGGGTCCATTATATACACACTGACACTACACAGGGGTCCATTATATACACACTGACACTACACAGGGGTCCATATATACACACTGACACTACACAGGGGTCCATTATATACACACTGACACCACACAGGGGTCCATTATATACACACTGACACCACACAGGGGTCCATTATATACACACTGACACTACACAGGGGTCCATTATATACACACTGACAGCACACAGGGGTCCATTATATACACACTGACAGCACACAGGGGTCCATTATATACACACTGACACTACACAGGGGTCCATATATACACACTGACACTACACAGGGGTCCATTATATACACACTGACACCACACAGGGGTCCATATATACACACTGACACCACACATGGGTCCATATATACACACTGACACCACACAGGGGTCCATTATATACACACTGACACTACACAGGGGTCCATTATATACACACTGACACCACACAGGGGTCCATTATATACACACTGACACCACACAGGGGTCCATTATATACACACTGACACTACACAGGGGTCCATTATATACACACTGACACTACACAGGGGTCCATTATATACACACTGACACTACACAGGGGTCCATTATATACACACTGACACCACACAGGGATCCATTATATACACACTGACACTACACAGGGGTCCATTATATACACACTGACACCACACAGGGGTCCATTATATACACACTGACACCACACAGGGGTCCATTATATACACACTGACACCACACAGGGGTCCATTATATACACACTGACACTACACAGGGGTCCATTATATACACACTGACACCACACAGGGGTCCATTATATACACACTGACACCACACAGGGGTCCATTATATACACACTGACACTACACAGGGGTCCATTATATACACACTGACACCACACAGGGGTCCATTATATACACACTGACACCACACAGGGGTCCATTATATACACAGTGACACCACACAGGGGTCCATTATATACACACTGACACCACACAGGGGTCCATATATACACACTGACACCACACAGGGGTCCATATATACACACTGACACCACACAGGGGTCCATTATATACACACTGACACTACACAGGGGTCCATTATATACACACTGACACCACACAGGGGTCCATTATATACACACTGACACCACACAGGGGTCCATTATATACACACTGACACTACACAGGGGTCCATTATATACACACTGACACTACACAGGGGTCCATTATATACACACTGACACTACACAGGGGTCCATTATATACACACTGACACTACACAGGGGTCCATTATATACACACTGACACTACACAGGGGTCCATTATATACACACTGACACTACACAGGGGTCCATTATATACACACTGACACTACACAGGGGTCCATATATACACACTGACACTACACAGGGGTCCATTATATACACACTGACACTACACAGGGGTCCATTATATACACACTGACACCACACAGGGGTCCATTATATACACACTGTCAAAGTCAGAAAAATGTCTCTATGCACGTTGCCATATTTGCACCGCACACTGGTCTGCGCTGCGCGTGCGTACGCTCTCCCGTGAAGGCGCATACCCGCAATAGCGTGCACCCGCGGGCGCACGGTATGCGTATTTACGGTAGAGTTTATGTAGTCGTAGCGTGCGATTCATTCGTTACAAATGTTCACAATTAATGTAGTTTATAGATCATGATCCCTTTGATAGTTTCTGAAAGTTTGGTTAAAATAGAATGTCCCCGAGCTGAGGGATCCCTCTTTGCATCGTACGAAGGGTCTAACAGGAATCATACAGCAGTGTTTGGTACCCATCGGAAGAGTATTTAATCAGCAATATTCCGGTGTTGGTTTGGAGCGTATTAATCGCTCGTGCGAATAGTTATGGACATAAGAAGTTTGTGTCCATTTCTATTATTTACACATACTCAGGTATGCGGCGGGAAACCCAGTTTCCCACCCACCTGAGCTGTTGGAAATCGTCACAGCCCACCTGTATGAATCACCCTATGACCTTTTGTTATGATGCAGGGCCGAATTCCTTCGGCCAATGGACAATGGGATTGTAGGGACTATGAGATTGCATTGTGTGTGGGGCATAAATAGGCAGGCCGACCATATCCAACTCACTCTCTCTCACCAACGGTTATCTGCTGATAGCCGGGAGCTGGATATCGAGGCGCAGGCGATCATACCCTTTGTGCGTAAGTTTCTCTCCGTAATCATTGTCTTTCTGTGAGCCAATTTCTCTCATCTCTCTCCGTCTCTCTCTCTCTCTCTCTCCCTGTTCATTTCTCTCATATCTCCCCTAGACTAGGCTAGTATTGTATTGTATTAGATAGTATTGTATTGTATTGCATTTAGGTCAGTGTAGTATTGTCTTTTTTGTATTTATTGTTTAGTTCTGTGGTTAGGAAGTCTCTGTTATATTGTAGTGTATCATTTGTACTGTTATCCCCTTTTACAAGTATATTAGATATAATACAGTTAATAGGCTTTGGAACCTAAACCAGTATCTGTGTATTTCCTATAGTGTTAAGTGTTCACTTGAGCGTCGGTGTCGCTCAAGCAGCTTTGTAGTTAGTCAGGTTACACAAGGTTGCACTTACACCCTGTACTCACATTAAGGTATTCAGTGTATTTCATTGGTATAAGGTTTTAATATCAAGGTATAGCGCTGTGAGCGTCTGCATCGCTGGTGACCTCCTCGTGGCCTCGAGCGTAGGCTACGCTACAGCGAATCATTCCCCTAGACATAACCAATAACGTGTCCTGTGATCACTGGGCCGCGAGCGAACGTGACGCTTGAGCGTCTCGCCTACGGCTTAGCGATCGTTACGCAGATAGCGTACCCATACGGTATTTCTTAAGCAAACAGCGTACAGTGTTCTTAGCTTCATAAAGGGTTGTTTATACGACAAGGGAATTTGGCATTGTCAATTGGGGACTCGTCCGATCCTTCTCATATCTGCACTAGGTAGATCAGCAGACATTATCCCTCCAGCAAAGGGTGGGAGGTTGTCTCGCAGTGCTGACGGGATAAGCGTCTGCTTCGCTTAGATAAAGAGTGCTGAAGGAATCCGGGAACCGGAAGTAAGAACAAAACGCTTGTGTCTTTTAAAACTGTTTATTTCTCTTCTGTCTTGCGTATACACGTACGCATACATATATCTGCATTTTCTGTTTCATTTTCGTATATCACTATTCCTGTTTGCCAATTTTTATAGTTGATAGAAAGTGCTAAAAGAGATTTGCTGTTATTTCATAGTAGAGGTAATAGTTAAAGTATAGAACAACACACGGCTTGTCTGGAAGACAAGGCAGTCAGTGTGGATTGCAGTAGATGATCAGGGATCATTTACATTGATAAAAGTATATTGTGTTACGGTGGATCTTTGCATTGCGTACACGTGTCGCTAACAAAGACTAGCGTACGCAATCCGAAAGGCAGACGCACGCAGCGTACATTACGCAGCGTAGCGTCCGGTTACGCCCACGTAGCGCAAAGCGATAATTAGCGCAAAGGCGATAAGTAACGCACAGCGGTAGATAACGCGAAGCGGTAAATAACGCAAATCTATTTTTGGAAAAATCTGAAATTTAGTTTAACAGATCCTGCTCCTAATTAGTAACACAATTGGGCTAAAGACAAATTTCTGCGCAGAAATAGATATAGAAACAAAGTGTACATGTGTTGAGTGAGTGTGGTTTTGTATACATAAGTTTATACAACTTTAAGGTGGAACCAAAAGGAAAGCCGGGTACTCGTCAAGGGACATACGTGTAAGTGACATATACGGTGGCTAGGGAGGCATCCCTGGTTAAATAATATTTGAGCATTAGAATATAGCGGACCATAAGGTAATAAGACCAGGAGGTCATAAGGTAACAAGACCAGGAGGTCGTAAGGTAAGGTAAAAGGTCCGCTATAAAAGTCCAGTGGCACAACGCCTGGGGTGTTGGTGCAGAACCCATATAGGCCATAAGCTCTTGCTGAAGGAATCGCGGCCGGAAACATCGATTCCATTGATCTCTCAGTACATGACAAGTAGTGCTTGTGTACTGAACGATTGGACCACACGTAATTGTGTGCAGTAGTTAGTAATCTGACCTAATACCATTAGAGTAAAGTGGTCACAAACGCTATTTGTACATTCTGACGTGATTTGTGTAATTTTTTATTTTTGGAAGGGAAGTTCGCTGGTCACTCAGGAACTATCTAACAACCCCAACTTTACTGGAAAGAGTAAGTGTCCTGCGGGTAACCCTCATAGGTTCCAGTAAACTGAAGGTTCCATAGGGGCCCTGTATCGAGTACGCTGGCATCATAACGGTGTTTACAGGTCGTATTGGTCGAGGTGGGCGAGTGAGTGGGGTACTCGGTAAACCGCCACCGCCGGCCTACTGTGGAGTAATTTGGTTGTCTGTAAAGGCTTGCTGAAAACCTTGATACAGAAATCCAAGGAGTAGTAAGCAACACCTGCAGACTATGGGGGCCAGTTGCTCAGGTAGGGGGCGATCAACCCTGGTTCAGGTTGATTCTGTGAACCGACCAGTTGGGTCGGCACGATATGTAATGTGTGAAAAATATGGAAGTCACACCGAATCTTTATGTGATGAATGGGAGAGAATGACTGTACAAGACAGGGACAAATTCCCAAGAATAGGTAGCTTCAGCCCAGAAGTGTTACAAAATTGAAGGAGGAGGATATGTCTCGTAAAATCAACAAAGAGACGAATTCAGCATCATGATTACTTACAGTTATGGCACCAGGAAGGTGAGATACAGAGAGGTTTGGCTCTGGCGGCGGGATCTGGGGCAGTCAGGAAGCTGATAGCCACAGCTCCTCCTCCACCATACATTGCAGGAGAGAAGTTGATTGCGGAGAGAAACGCACTGGGTTGTAAAACACAAACTCTTAGTAACCCTGTAAATGTTAATGATGTTAACCAAATAACTCATGCAAGTATTAACCCGTGCAAGATGTACCCTGTTTTGAACCTTCCTCAGGAGTGTGATCAAGAAGAAGATTCGGCAACAATTTCAGCTCTCTCTCTTGCGGCCACCATAGCAGAGACCACAGTAGGCACAGCGACACCCACGAGATTAGCGAAAGCCCCTAGCGGAGGGATAGGTGAGGTCGTGTCAACGGGTAAGTACGGCACCATGCACTACACTGAAACAATTGTACCACAACAAGCTGTAGAATCTACACAGGAAGAGGCTGTTAGAATTGCTCCTGTAAGGGTAATAGCAGTTCCCAATGGAAAAACAGATGTGTCTGGAGCCACTCCCATAAGGAACATTGCCATGTACACTCCATTTTCCAGAATGGAATTAAGAACAATAGTGTCCGAATTTCCTGACCCCAGGAAGGACTTAGTTGCTAGCCAAAAATACATCAGGGATCTAGGTAACACTGTAGAACCCAACAACAAGGATTGGCAGATACTGCTAAGAGCTTGTTTACCTTCCAATGTTGACGCAACTCAATTTTTAGCCGACTGTGCATTGGATAAAGATGTACCGCTTACAGACGTGTACAACAAGGATAATGTAAAAAGGATAAATTTGCAGCTAAAGGAGTATTTCCCAGCCGTTGTTAAATGGAACAAGATATTCTCCATTAAGCAAAAGGAGTCCGAAACGGCAATAGAATATTATCACCGGGCACTATTAGAAATGGCAAAGTACACTGGTATAGAAGACATAAAGACCAACCCAAACCATCGAGAAGTAGCAGTATCTGTACTGATGGATGGTTTGAAAGAAACATTAAAAGCTAGGGTACAGACCACGCAACCATGCTGGCGAGGTCTGTCAGTATCCACATTGAGAGAGGCTGCTATTGATCACGACAGAAATATCACTAGGCACAGGGAGTCGCAAAGTGATAAGTTGATGTCCGTAAGTATACAGGCGCTGACCACAAGGCAGCCTGCGTATGTACCACCGAATCCTGTGGGTAAGGCAAGTGTAATAACATGTTTTTCTTGTAACAGACCGGGACACTTTGCACGAGAATGTAGAACAAAGAATGTACAAAGATCTTTTCAACCCCCTAGACAACAACACAACACACGACATTGGGAGCAGGGTCCACAGAGGCGGAGTTTTGAGCCACATACAGGGGAAACAAAAAGATACCCCCCGAACAGAGATTGGCATGCATCTGGTAGTTCCCAGCTAACTCCCTCACAAGTAGTTGTTGCCAGCGGGATTCAGGGAGGTCAGCATACCCAATAGGGGTGTGGCCATACCTGTAATCTGCAACCAGTTAAGTTGATTGCCAGTCTTGGAAGCGAACCAGAGATTGCAATCAATGTAGCCGGTAAAACTTTAAACTTTCTTGTAGACACAGGGGCGGCCAAGTCAGTGATAAATTCGACAGTGGGCATGAGAACCACTGGTAGGACAATTCCAGCCATGGGAGTAACAGGAGTAGTCCAGCACTACCCTGTTAGCAAACCAGCCGAGATTACAATAGGGCCTTTGCATACCAAGCATTCCTTTTTGCTGGCTGCATCTGCACCAACCAATCTCCTGGGAAGAGACTTACTATGTAAAATGGGTTGCGTCATTTATTGTACTCCTGAAGGTGTATTCTTGGACATACCTGAGAATCACGCTCAGGAAGTACGAGACATGTTAGACTCCCCATCAAAATTAATGTCACACACCATTATGACAAATAGGAATCCATCCCAAGTAGAAGAGATGACATCTCAGATACCAGAGTCACTTTGGACAAAAGATGGACAGGACACTGGATTAATGGCAAACGTAGCTCCAGTAGTAGTACAAGTAAAAGATGGTAGGATAGCTCCAAAAATCCCACAGTATCCTCTGAAGCCAGAGGTGGAGTTAGGAGTTTTCCCAGTAATAGAGCGCTTGCTACAACAGGGCATTCTAGTAAGAACGTCCAGCACAGCAAATAGTCCCATCTTCCCTGTTAAAAAAGAGTGGGGGGAGGGGTTACAGACTAGTGCAGGATCTAAGGGGGATTAACAAAATAGTCGAGAGTCAGTTCCCCGTAGTGCCTAATCCAGCTGTCATCCTAATGCAAATTCCTCCCACTGCCAAATTCTTCACTGTTATTGACCTCTGCTCCGCTTTCTTTTCGGTACCTCTGCACCCTGACAGCCAATATTTGTTTGCATTCACATACAGAGGAGTCCAATACACGTGGACTCGATTACCCCAAGGTTTCATAGATAGTCCAAGTATATTTTCTCAGGCTTTGCATGATTGTTTACAGTCTTTCCAACCAGAGAGTGGATCAGTATTGATACAGTATGTGGATGATTTACTACTGTGTTCAGATTCACTGGAAGCCTCCCTGAAGGATACGAAACAGCTCCTGTTTCATCTTTCAGACACAGGTCACAAGGTTTCCAAAGACAAGTTGCAATTATGCCAGACTAAGGTAAAATATTTGGGACACTGTCTAACACAAGGACTGAGACACCTGACCGCCGATAGAATCCAAGCCATTAGAGACATGACACTGCCACAAACCCAGCAACAGATCAGAACGTTTTTAGGAATGTGTGGGTATTGCCGTAATTGGATCCCAGGGTTTTCCATATTGGCGCTACCTTTGCAGGAAATGGTCTCTTCAAACAAACCTGATCGGATTTCGCATACAGACGAATCCGAAACAGCATTTGAGAGACTCAAACAGTGTCTAACGCAGGCACCAGCACTAGGTATGCCAGACTATGGGAAACCCTTTGAACTATACGGAACAGAAAGTGCTGGGTGCGCAGCAGGTGTACTAACACAAAAACACGGTGATGCCAGCAGGCCAGTTGCATATTACAGCGCTCAGCTAGATACGGTAGCGCGGTCCCTCCCCACATGCTTGCGTAGCGTTGCGGCGATAGCATTGCTAGTGACGAAAAGCGAAGATGTCGTGCTATGCCACAACCTCACAATCCATACACCGCATGCGGTATCTGCCTTATTGAATTCTGCCCAAACCAGACACGTCTCATCAGCAAGGTTTACGAGATGGGAATTGGCATTAATGGCCCCAGTAAACATCACCATAAGGAGATGCAGCGCATTAAACCCTGCAACATTTCTCCCAGGTGTGCCTGGTCAGGCACAAAGGGTGGAAGGTGAGAGTGATAGGGAAGGAGGATTTAATGCAAAGGAAGATACACATGATTGTATGGAATATTTGACCCAAAATTTTACCGCAAGGCCTGACATCAGTGACAATCCACTGGAAGATGCAGAACTCACGTTCTACACGGACGGTAGTTGTCACAGACAGTCAGACTCGGGAGACTTGTGTACTGGATACGCAGTCGTAGATGACCAAGACACCATAGAGGCGGAACCGCTAGGCCCACCTCACTCAGCCCAGGTTGCTGAACTGGTCGCCCTAACCAGAGCATGTGAATTGGCTAAGGGTAAGTCTGCCAATATCTACACCGATTCCAGATACGCGTTCGGGGTAGTACATGATTTCGGAGCCCTATGGCGGCTCAGAAATTTCATGACGGCAGCTGGTACACCGATAGCGCATGCAGCTCACATAAAAAGGCTTCTAACAGCGATACAGGAACCCGACAGAGTGGCTGTTATCAAATGTAAAGCACATACATATAGCCAAGACCCAGTATCCCTTGGTAACAGCCGAGCAGACGAAGCCGCAAAGCTTGCAGCTGCTACCCCCATACGGACAGACACCACACAACTGATGGTATTTAATACCATCAACACACAAAAGTTGTGTGAGATGCAGAATTTGTGTTCCACACAGGAGAGAGCAGTCTGGAAGGCAAAGGGATATGGCCAGGAGTCCTCAGGGCTCTGGACGGATGGACATGGTAAACCAGTGGCCCCCAGGGCATACCTTCCATGTCTGGCTGAAGCAGCTCACGGGCTGACTCATCTAGGCAAGGAGGGGATGTGCAAATTGGTAAGAGCATACTGGTGCGCCCCAGGATTCTCCTCTCATGCGAGTAAAAGAGCAATGTCATGCCTTACCTGTCTGAGAAAGAATATTGGAAAAGCAATACCTACAGAACCATCCCATATCCCACCTGCCGGCGGCCCTTTCCAAGTAATACAAATTGACTTCATTCAATTACCCCCATGTCGAAATTTGAAATATGTACTTGTCTGTATAGATGTTTTCTCGAATTGGGTCGAAGCTTTTCCAGCAGCTACAAATACTGCTATGTTTACAGCTAAGAAAATTGTGCAGGAATTTGTATGTAGATATGGTATCCCTAGAATTATTGAAAGTGATAGGGGTACCCATTTTACAGGTGATGTCTTTCAAGGAATGTGTAAGTTGATGGGAATTGATAGCAAGCTGCACACTCCGTACCGTCCACAGGCGAGTGCGAAGGTCGAAAGAGTGAACAGCACTATTAAAAATAAATTGAGTAAAGTAATGGCAGAGACAGGATTGACGTGGCCAGAAGCTTTACCCATTGTTTTGTATAGCATCAGAACCACTCCCAGGTCCCCTCTTAATCTGTCTCCTTTTGAAATTCTGTTTGGTCGACAACCGCATGTCATGATTAACCCTCAGGATGATTTGAAATGTAACAATGAAGTAACTGTAAAATACTTGATTAACATGAGTAAGCAGTTGAGGAATCAAAATGATAATCTGAAGTTGGTGATTCCTGATTTACCAGATAGTAATTGCCATGACATTGAACCTGGGGATTATGTAATGATACGAAATTTTCTACGCTCAGGTTGTCTTATTGATAGATGGGAAGGACCATACCAGGTCTTATTGACTAGCACCACAGCATTGAAGGTTGCTGAGAGAGAGACTTGGGTCCATTCATCCCACTGCAAAAAGGTTGCTGATCCCGAGAAGTCCCGTGATAAGGAACAGACGGTAGAGGTTGTATCACTGGAGTGTCTGTTCCAGGAGGACTGAGGCGGCACCTGAGCCTTGAAGACCGAAAGCAGTTGTCGACATCCCTCTCCCTTTTATTGTTTTTCTCCACTTCCCATCCCCTCGTCCTTAAAATTTCTTTTTCCCCTTCTCATTCTTCTCCATTTCTTCCTCAAAGATGGACTTGCCCCAAGAGACTGTAATCCGGATTTTGATGTTAACCATGATGTTGACCAGAGCAGTCTGTTCCGGCGAGAGTACCATAGAGGTCGAGAGAGGTTCTGGAATGGGTTCCGATTATGATGATGGAGGCGTAGTTTTCCAAGATCAACCAAACCAACGAGCAAAGGAGAGTATCAGAAAACGATCCGATAGAAGAAATTGTGATGGATTGTTAGCTGAAGAAAATTGTATCTGTAGGCTCTGTGATAATCTGGTTGAAGATGGATGCATAAAGA
The DNA here is from genome assembly GCF_028390025.1 of Pseudophryne corroboree. Taxonomy (NCBI): domain Eukaryota; kingdom Metazoa; phylum Chordata; class Amphibia; order Anura; family Myobatrachidae; genus Pseudophryne; species Pseudophryne corroboree. The sequence continues at coordinate 2,844,232 of NW_026967501.1, forward strand.
AGTGCCAATCCAGTTTTAATATCCATATGGACCGGCATCCTTTGAGTGACTATCACTCTCTAGTGGGTAACGTGTTAAACCAAACAGATTGTTGGGTATGCTCTCAAGTACCTCAGGGTCACAGCAAATCAGGGCTAGTACCATTTCCTTTAACGTTAGGGGAGGTACTTGGGCTAAGTGGTGGGAGACCGGTGGACCGGAGGTTTAACATCTCCAGCCCTCCTAGTTTGAAGCTCCACCAATACCATGTGGATAGGTCCCTCATATGTTTTAACATCTCCAATCCTAGAAAACCGGGAAATTGGGAAGTGTCATGGAGTAACCACACCATGACCTTTTCACACAGAGCAGATAGAATGCCTACAGATACAGAGCTCGTACGCCACATAGCTAGTAGAGGAAAATCTTTCCGGTATCGATATACCTTAGGAAATAGGATTACTAGAATTGGAGAGGTATCACCAGGATACTGTGCACATATCGTACAAACTGATACGTGCATTAGGCAGATGGAAGAATTAGGGTCAGGAGATTTCACCTGGAAGGTTTGTAACATGGTCATGTCCTTCTCCGTCCCTTATGTTCTCCCCGATGATGCATATTTCATATGCGGGAGAAAGGCGTACAAATGGCTTGCCCCAAACTCTGAAGGATTGTGTTATATTGGAAAAGTATTGCCTGAAGTGATGACTGTTACACATGACAAAATGAAGGACATACACCGTGGTGCCCAAGCTCCTTATACTCACACTCATTACGAGCACCGAGTTAAAAGACAACTGTCAGAAAGGTTAGAGCATCCGGCCTCTGATCTTATCCATGAATCCACCGGGATTCAGGTTCTGGTAGCGTTAGATTTCACTCGTACCGCTCGAGGAGTGATGAATTATAGATACATTTCCGCACTCGCCAATTTGTTAGATAATATCACTGAAATGTATGATGACACGTTTAGATACACTGGAAGAGAACTTCAAGCTTACAAAACAGAACTAGTTCAGCATAGGATGGTTCTTAATTATCTTACAGCAGTAACAGGCGGATATTGTGTTACCTTGGCAACACAGTACGGCATAAAGTGTTGCACGTATATCACAAATAGCACCGAGGATCCGGTAGAGGTCATAGACCAAAAGATGGACGATATTCTGCAATTAAAGTGGGAATTTCGTCGAAAACACAATCTCACCCTTGCTGCTGTAGGTAATGGGCTGACTGGTTGGGTGTCATGGTTGAACCCGCGAAATTGGTTCTCCGGTTTGGGAGAATGGGCTCAAGGAGTCATAATGGATGTTGGAAAGTTTCTACTATGTATCTTGGGTGTCGTTATATCAATTGGATTGATATTTAGATGCGGGCAGGCTTTAATGAGGTGCAAACAAAGTACAAAAGTGATGAGCTTGAGGAGTGAGGAAACTGTAATTAACCTGGATTTGATTTATGACCCAATGATAGAAACCAGAATGTGATGAAAATGCGATTATACGGTCCGTTTCTTTCACCTGTTTTTCTGCTTTTCTCCAAGATACAAAGACCCCTTGGACGAGGAAGTTGACGAGACGGTATACAGACAAGACAATAGACAAGACCAAAGATGAAGCTTTTTGACCACTTGAGAAATGGACACTTGATGAACTTTGCCATGGATCCCCAGTTTCCCTAGTACTTTTAAACTCACGCTAGCCCAACATTTTTTGTAAATCTGATGGCTCAGACAAAGCTATTTGCTCATGCCCAAGGAGCAATACAGCGCAAAGAAGACGACTCTCAACAGATACCGAACACAACTTCGACGACAGATGTACATTTCCTTGACATAGAATATCATTGCATTTTCCATAAGTGTTCTTTATCTTCATCTCTACAACCCTCAGGTAATGACACACATAGTCGATAGGGAATACAGGCACAGATATCAGCAACCACATACCTCCCCCATTCATGTATCATCAACTAAAATGTGCATCCCCATTTTGTTACAACCATAGCCGAAATGAGCTCGGTAGAGTTTGACAGCCCATCCACAGACCCTTAGTACAGGATAAGAAGGAATTCAAATGTATACTTCGCAATACCTCGAAGCTTGATTTACCACACGTACGGCACGATGATACATGACCCTCCAAACATGGACTCATACACACATGCTTCTGCTTTCTCACTAGGTCATACCCTCTTCACACCTACTCCACTCTTCTTCCTTTCCCCACCATGGAAATCAATTAACCCCTGACTTACATTTTTCTCCTTAAATATTTTAGAAGGTGGCAGTTATTATTGACTGCCAAAGGGTGGACTGTCAAAGTCAGAAAAATGTCTCTATGCACGTTGCCATATTTGCACCGCACACTGGTCTGCGCTGCGCGTGCGTACGCTCTCCCGTGAAGGCGCATACCCGCAATAGCGTGCACCCGCGGGCGCACGGTATGCGTATTTACGGTAGAGTTTATGTAGTCGTAGCGTGCGACTCATTCGTTACAAATGTTCACAATTAATGTAGTTTATAGATCATGATCCCTTTGATAGTTTCTGAAAGTTTGGTTAAAATAGAATGTCCCCGAGCTGAGGGATCCCTCTTTGCATCGTACGAAGGGTCTAACAGGAATCATACAGCAGTGTTTGGTACCCATCGGAAGAGTATTTAATCAGCAATATTCCGGTGTTGGTTTGGAGCGTATTAATCGCTCGTGCGAATAGTTATGGACATAAGAAGTTTGTGTCCATTTCTATTATTTACACATACTCAGGTATGCGGCGGGAAACCCAGTTTCCCACCCACCTGAGCTGTTGGAAATCGTCACAGCCCACCTGTATGAATCACCCTATGACCTTTTGTTATGATGCAGGGCCGAATTCCTTCGGCCAATGGACAATGGGATTGTAGGGACTATGAGATTGCATTGTGTGTGGGGCATAAATAGGCAGGCCGACCATATCCAAACTCACTCTCTCATCAACGGTTATCTGCTGATAGCCGGGAGCTGGATATCGAGGCGCAGGCGATCATACCCTTTGTGCGTAAGTTTTCTCTCCGTAATCATTGTCTTTCTGTGAGCCAATTTCTCTCATCTCTCTCCGTCTCTCTCTCTCTCTCTCTCTCTCTCTCTCCCTGTTCATTTCTCTCATATCTCCCCTAGACTAGGCTAGTATTGTATTGTATTAGATAGTATTGTATTGTATTGCATTTAGGTCAGTGTAGTATTGTCTTTTTTGTATTTATTGTTTAGTTCTGTGGTTAGGAAGTCTCTGTTATATTGTAGTGTATCATTTGTACTGTTATCCCCTTTTACAAGTATATTAGATATAAAACAGTTAATAGGCTTTGGAACCTAAACCAGTATCTGTGTATTTCCTATAGTGTTAAGTGTTCACTTGAGCGTCGGTGTCGCTCAAGCAGCTTTGTAGTTAGTCAGGTTACACAAGGTTGCACTTACACCCTGTACTCACATTAAGGTATTCAGTGTATTTCATTGGTATAAGGTTTTAATATCAAGGTATAGCGCTGTGAGCGTCTGCATCGCTGGTGACCTCCTCGTGGCCTCGAGCGTAGGCTACGCTACAGCGAATCATTCCCCTAGACATAACCAATAACGTGTCCTGTGATCACTGGGCCGCGAGCGAACGTGACGCTTGAGCGTCTCGCCTACGGCTTAGCGATCGTTACGCAGATAGCGTACCCATACGGTATTTCTTAAGCAAACAGCGTACAGTGTTCTTAGCTTCATAAAGGGTTGTTTATACGACAAGGGAATTTGGCATTGTCAACACTGACACCACACAGGGGTCCATTATATACACACTGACACTACACAGGGGTCCATTATATACACACTGACACTACACAGGGGTCCATTATATACACACTGACACTACACAGGGGTCCATTATATACACACTGACACTACACAGGGGTCCATTATATACACACTGACACTACACAGGGGTCCATATATACACACTGACACTACACAGGGGTCCATTATATACACACTGACACTACACAGGGGTCCATTATATACACACTGACACTACACAGGGGTCCATTATATACACACTGACACTACACAGGGGTCCATTATATACACACTGACACTACACAGGGGTCCATTATATACACACTGACACTACACAGGGGTCCATTATATACACACTGACACTACACAGGGGTCCATATATACACACTGACACTACACAGGGGTCCATTATATACACACTGACACTACACAGGGGTCCATTATATACACACTGACACTACACAGGGGTCCATTATATACACACTGACACTACACAGGGGTCCATTATATACACACTGACACTACACAGGGGTCCATTATATACACACTGACACTACACAGGGGTCCATTATATACACACTGACACCACACAGGGGTCCATATATACACACTGACACCACACAGGGGTCCATTATATACACACTGACACCACACAGGGGTCCATTATATACACACTGACACTACACAGGGGTCCATTATATACACACTGACACTACACAGGGGTCCATTATATACACACTGACACCACACAGGGGTCCATTATATACACACTGACACTACACAGGGGTCCATTATATACACACTGACACTACACTGGGTCCATTATATACACACTGACACTACACAGGGGTCCATTATATACACACTGACACTACACAGGGGTCCATTATATACACACTGACACTACACAGGGGTCCATTATATACACACTGACACCACACAGGGGTCCATTATATACACACTGACACTACACAGGGGTCCATTATATACACACTGACACTACACAGGGGTCCATTATATACACACTGACACTACACAGGGGTCCATTATATACACACTGACACCACACAGGGGTCCATTATATACACACTGACACCACACAGGGGTCCATTATATACACACTGACACTACACAGGGGTCCATTATATACACACTGACACTACACAGGGGTCCATTATATACACACTGACACTACACAGGGGTCCATTATATACACACTGACACTACACAGGGGTCCATTATATACACACTGACACCACACAGGGGTCCATTATATACACACTGACACTACACAGGGGTCCATTATATACACACTGACACTACACAGGGGTCCATGCTAGTATTATATTTAATCAATATTTACATTCCTCACAACAACTTTTATTGTGTTTGGGGTATTTTCTAGTAAATATCGCCACCGAAACCAAAATGTTTGTTTGCCATAATTACCAATTTAGGTTGATCTCCATATATTTATAAGTTATACATTTATATATAATTTTGGGATAGAGTATTCATAGTTGATTTTCTCCCCCTATTTTGCTCTCCTCCCTCTCCTTTATGTCTAATAAATCAAAGGGTGTGTATTCATAATTAATCGATACTAAATGGCTGCCATCTCCATCTGGGCAGGCCATTACGTCTGACTTAGTTTCAGAGTCAAAATACTGTTTCCCTTTCTGTCTCACCTAACTAATTATCAACTATTGATGTCACAAGCGTATGATAATTAGTTGTTCAAAATGCAAAGAAAAAAGAAATTAGAGACATAGGCAGTACAAAATCATTGAAATTTGCCTCAAAAAAATTCATAAAAATTAATCTCTAGACTTCTGTTATCTGTATCTAATATTGATACTTGTCTTTGCTTCCATCCTTATTTATATCCTTTTAATGATTGTGATACATTATGTATTACCTAACAACATCTCAGTGTGGTCCAATAGGTATTTACTGAATATGTAGATATAGGTATGTGTTTAAAAGTACCTTTTAACTGATTATTTAAACATAAATGGTAACAATAATAAGATTAATTCTTGCTGCTATACTGCTGGTTTTTATTTAGAATCTTAAGTACATGGAAAGGGTTAAACATAATCCCTCCTTTCTGATAACCAATAAGGACTGACAAGCTGGTATAAATAGAGACTGCAATCACCTTTAGACATACCTCTGAAGAAACCGCCCATTGTGGAGGTGGAGAAACGCGTCAGGTGACTTGTTACGACTGTGGAACGCAGGTGGACTGCAACCGGAAGCACCGAACCCGGAAGCCGCGAACCGCGGCATCTCAGCGTCCCCTGCTACCCAGGACTTATACATACGGCTCCCTGTCTCCGTTCCTGCAAAGGCTAAGTGCAAGCCTAAAGCACATTGCACCACTCACAGCAGGCATAGCCTAAAGAGAACCGCCGCAGAGCGGCCAGCCATTTTTTCCAGTGAGTGGATCCAACAAGCCACACGGAGGGAGACAGCTGCGGGAACGGCATACTCCAAATCCAGCCACACTATTTGAACATAGCGTCCATCAGTTCTTTCTGGTGAAGTATCAACAGGCTTTATTCATCTTCAGCCTTTCCTTCCCGCAAAGTGCATTTAAGCCTGTATAAGCACTAAACCCTCATTACTATTTACAGCTGGCTTACGCATGCAAAAGAACTAACAACTACAATTAGGGATAGTGCCTAAACATATATAAGTCCTGGGACCCAGGACACAGTTATTATTACTATTTTCATTATTATTGTTGTAACTTGTTTTTTATTTTTCTTATTTAATTGTGTATAGGAATTGCCTATGGCACTCTAGCCATATATATGTTTATTTGCTCACAAAAATTTTTTTTTTTTTTTAATTTTTACAAAACCAGCAGCCGTTGTACTACGATTTCCCTTGAGCGCCCACATTATTTTTCTTCTTGTTTATGCTAGTGCGGTGGATACCCAGGTCCACCATTGTGGGCAGCTAACAGGGTGATCCTTATTGAGTAGTAATTATACTATTTTAACCTTTTTTTAATATCTTTTATTAATCTTTTGTCATACTAATCAGCGCCCACTTTTTGTCCTTGGGATTCTTTCCATAGACTACTTTCTCTTTCTTTTTTTCCTCTATTGAGGTCTGGTAGTGAGGCTGCTTGTTTTGCAAAATGACCACACTGAGATGTTTAGCAGAGAGGCTCGAAAGGAGACAAAGGTACTCCCATGAGCCAGCGAAGGAACAAATAAGTGTTCCAACCAGTGCAAACAATGACATGCACAAATTGTTTAACAAATTGGAAACATTGTGCATGGCAGAAACACGTCACTGGTGGGATCAATCAAAGTTACAAAGGTATATAGAAAACAAATATATCCCGAGGGGACTCCGCTTATTTAAATCAGCATCATTTAAGGACGATGCAGAATTTCTGTCCAGTTGGAACTCTATACTCGATGACTGCTCGTTTAAACTTATGGAGCACCTCATCAAGTATAGGAGTGCAAAGGTTAAAACTATTCAGACTGAAATAGAACATATACAAGAACAACTGAAATCTTATGAGACTAATGTAGAGTTCTCAGAAAGAGATCAGAAAGTAAATAAAAAAATTGAGGAGTATGAACAATCTGTAATATCGACTAAATCAAAAAAGCTAGAACGAGACAGGGGGGATTACGAAACTGACACAGTTAGATCATATAATAAGAGACGTGACTATTCTAGATCAGTCACAAGGAACCCTAATAGGGATAATACCATTAATGGACAACATTATAATAATAAGAGAGGGAGATCCAGGAGCACAATGGGGAGGTGGAAAACAAACAGGAACAGTACCTTTTCCAATAGAAATAGCCCCCGGAGGGATCCACGGGGAATAGTACTAGAGAACAAACTGACCGCGCCGGATCGCGATAAAGACCAGGTCCCGCAAGCGGGACCCACTTACCACCTCCCGAAGCGCGGCCACGCGATCCCGGAGATCCCCATCGTGTGTGCCTGACCATAGAAGAAAACCGGAGCTTCCTGCTGTAGTTACCCGGCAACCAGGGCTCGGGAGTGTACAGCGCCGCTGGGGAGAGCTGGAGCTGCAGCAGTGAATGTTTGCTGACATTTACCACCACTGTTGCCCTTGAAGTCTTCACTTTTTTCTTCAAAAAAAGCTCTTCTTAGGGCTGTCTGGAGCAGCCCCTCTGTTATGTGCCTGCTTACTGCAGCACCAACTACAAAACTGAGCTCCTGTGCAGGGAGGCGGGGTTATAGAGGAGGCGGCGCTATGCATTCTGGGAACAGTCAAAGCTTTTGAGCCTGTTGGTGCCTCGGATCAAGATCCTACTCTACACCCCTATGTCTTTCCTTGTGGAGCCCAGTGTACCCCGCAGCAGAAATAAGAACTATTAAGAGGTTCCAATTCTTAATTAAAGCATGGTCCACTGAATCCAGTGACCTCCTATTATGCATTGTTCATCCGTGTGCTGAAGACCAATGTCAAGGCCTACTCGAAAAAGGAGACTGGTGTTCTAGGGCAGAGAGCTCAGTTCTCAGTTTCCCCTCTTATTGCTGAGACTCAACACCATGTTAGTTACAGAAAACAAATCCTACCTGACATCAGCGACATGATAAGAACACCATGGGATTAATTGGGGCTGATGGCTCCTGATGTATGAGATATACCAGAGAGTGTGGGGAGGAGACTGATCAGATATCTGGGCTAGTAACACACAGTGACATGATGTGAGGGGGAGAATAGGAGTATAATAGGGGCTGATGGATCCTGATGTATGAGATACACCAGAGAGTGTGGGGAGGAGACTGGCCAGATCTCTGGGCTGGTAACACACAGTGACATGATGTGAGGGGGACAGTAGGACTATAATAGGGGCTGATGTCTCCTGATGTATGAGATACACCAGAGAGTGTGGGGAGGAGACTGGTCAGATCTCTGGGCTGGTAACACACAGTGACATGATGTGAGGGGTGGAGAACAGGAGTATAATAGGGGCAGATGGCTCCTTATGTATGAGATATACCAGAGAGTGTGGGGAGGAGACTGGTCAGATCTTTGGGCTGGTAACACACAGTGACAGGATGTGAGGGGCGAGCATGAGTATAATAGAGGCTGATGGCTGCTGATGTATGAGATACACCAGAGAGTGTGGGGAGGAGACTGGTCAGATCTCTGGGCTGGTAACACACAGTGACATGATGTGAGGGGAAGAGCAGGGGTATAATAGGGGCTGATGGCTCCTGATGTATGATATACACCAGAGTGTGTGGAGGAGACTGGTCAGATCTCTGGGCTGGTAACACAGTGACATGATGTGATGGTGAGAGCAGGAATATAATAGGGGCTGATGCCTCCTGATGTATGAGATACACCAGAGAGTGTGGAGAGGAGACTGGTCAGATCTCTGGGCTGGTAACACACAGTGACATGATGTGAGGGGGAGAGCCAGGAGTATAATAGGGGCTGATGTCTCCTGATGTATGAGATACACCAGAGAGTGTGGGGAGAAGACTGGTTAGATCTCTGGGCTGGTAACACACAGTGACATGATGTGAGGTGGAGAGCAGAGAGTATAATAGAGGTGATGGCTCCTGACTCCACACTGTGAAAATACATATTCCTCATTAGTCTGTACTGAGAGGAGGGTTTAGGATAAGAGATTGCTGTGGTGACTGAGGAAGGAGAATATGTGACTCTTTTCTGTAATAAGTGTTTATTACTCACCTGTGCTGATATCTGTAGGGATCTCCTCCTTCTTACACTGCTGATCACCCCTCACATACGTCTCTTCTTCTCCCTCTATATCTTCTGCCTTTATATCAGTCACATACGTCTCTTCTTCTCCATCTATATCTTCCTCCTTTCTATCAGTCACATACGTCTCTTCTTCTCCCTCTATATCTTCTGCCTTTATATCAGTCACATACGTCTCTTCTTCTCTCTCTATATCTTCTGCCTTCATATCAGTCACATATGTCTCTTCTTCTCTCTCTATACCTTCTGCCTTTATATCAGTCACATACGTCTCTTCTTCTCCCTCTGTATCTTCTGCCTTTATATCAGTCACATACATCTCTTCTTCTCCCTTCATATCAGTCACATACGTCTCTTCTTCTCCCTCTGTATCTTCTGCCTTTATATCAGTCACATACGTCTCTTCTTCTCCATCTATATCTTCTGCATTTATATCAGTCACATATGTCTCTTCTTCTCCCTCTATATCTTCTGCCTTTATATCAGTCACATACGTCTCTTCTTCTCCCTCTATATCTTCTGCCTTTATATCAGTCACATACGTCTCTTCTTCTCCCTCTATATCTTCTGCCTTTATATCAGTCACATACGTCTCTTCTTCTCCCTCTATATCTTCTGCCTTCTTATCAGTCACATACGTCTCTTCTTCTCTCTCTATATCTTCTACCTTCATATCAGTCACATACGTCTCTTCTTCTCCCTCTATATCTTCTGCCTTTATATCAGTCACATACGTCTCTTCTTCTCCCTCTATATCTTCTGCCTTTATATAAGTCACATACGTCTCTTCTTCTCCCTCTATATCTTCTGCCTTTATATCAGTCACATACGTCTCTTCTTCTCCCTCTATATCTTCTGCCTTTATATCAGTCACATACGTCTCTTCTTCTCCCTCTATATCTTCTGCCTTTATATCAGTCACATACGTCTCTTCTTCTCCCTCTGTATCTTCTGCCTTCATATCAGTCACATACGTCTCCTCTTCTCCCTCTGTATCTTTGATTTTAACATTATTTAATTGGGCTTCACCCTATGTAAACAAGACAAATATAATGACACACAGCTCCTCTACACAAATATAGTGACAGTCACTTTGGTTTATTGGGGAGACCCTAAATCTCACCTACCTGATCCTCCTGTGGGATCCTGTGATTCTCCTCTGTACAATCCTGGGAATACAGAGGATGGAGACATCTCTCTGGGGTATCTCTGTTACTGGGACCATCTGTAGGAGACACACAGTGACTGAGTACAGTGTATATATGTGATTATCAGATGATGTATGTATATAGGGGGCCCCATACCTGCTCTCCCCTGTACAATACATGACTGTCTCCTCTTACCCAGTGATGTGAGGGGCAGGTGATTCTCCTTCATCACGTCCTGGTACAGACCCCTGTGTTCCTCTATATACTGCCCATCCTGCATGGAGACATAGACAGTGATATCCTGACACCTTATAGGAACCGGACACACACAGTGATACAGTCATCACCCAGACACGTCCCCTGGTGTTACTGTATAATGCTCCATTCCCAGCAGTCACCTCTCCAGTCATCACCCAGACACATCCCCTGGTGTTACTGTATAATGTCCCATTCCCAGCAGTCACCTCTCCAGTCATCACCCAGACACGTCCCCTGGTGTTACTGTATAATTTCCCTTTCCCAGCAGTCACCTCTCCAGTTATCACCAGACACATCCCCTGGTGTTACTGTTTAATGCCCCATTCCAAGCAGTCACCTCTCCTGTCACCACCGAGACACGTCCCCTGGTGTTACTGTATATAATGTCCCATTCCCAGCAGTCACCTCTCCAGTCATCACCCAGACACAGCCCCTGGTGTTACTGTATAATGCCCTATTCCCAGCAGTCACCTCTCCAGTCAGCAGCTGAATGATCTTGTTGGTGAGTTCCAGGATCTTTTGGTCATTGTGTCTCTCATGTGTCAGTAAGTGAGGTGGAGGCACTGGGATGGGGCTCTGGTTTCTACTCAGTCCTCCTGACACACGGGGATGGCTGCTGAGTTTCTCACACTCATTGGATGACTTCTTCACTACTGTGTAATCCTGTGTAATGGAGGAGACATCAAATATCAATATATACACTCCCAGACCCACTCACCTCCCCAGTCATGTCCCTGTATTATTACAATAGATATAAGTGATGTTACTGTGACACTCCCAGATCCCCTCACCTCCCCAGTCATGTCCCTGTATTATTACTATAGATATGTGATGTCACTGTGATGCTCCCAGATACCCTCATGTCCCCAGTCATGTCCCTGTATTATTATTATTGCTATGAGTGATGTCACTGTGACCCTCTGATTCCCTCACCTCCCCAGTCATGTCCATGTATTATTACTATGGATATAAGTGATGTCACTGTGACACTCCCAGATCCCCTCACCTCCCCAGTTATGTCCCGGTATTAAAACAATAGATATAAGTGATATCACGGTGACGCTCCCAGATAACCTCACCTCCCCAGTCATGTCTCTGAATTATTACTATAGAGCTAAGTGAGGTCACTGTGACGCTCCCAGATCCCCTTACCTCCCCAGTCATGTCATATTATTATTTCTATAGATACGTGACTTCACAATGTCGCTTCCAGATCCCCTCACCTCCCCAGTCATGTCCCTGTTTATTACTATAGATATAAGTGACGTCACTGTGCCGCTCCTAGATACCGTTACCTCCCCAGTCATATCCTTGTATTATTACTATAGATATAAGTGAGGTCACTGTGACGCTCCCAGATCCCCTTACCTCCCCAGTCATGTCATATTATTATAACTATAGATATGTGACTTCACAATGTCGCTCCCAGATTCCCTCACCTCCCCAGTCATGTACCTGTATTATTACTATGGATATAAGTGATGTCACTGTGACACTCCCAGATCCCCTTACCTCCCCAGTCATGTCCTTGTATTATTACTATAGATATGTGACATAATTGCGCAGCTCCCAGATCCCCTCTACTACCCAGTCATGCCCCTGTATTATTAGTTTAGATATGAGAAACGTCACTGTGCCGCACCCAGATTCCCTCACCTCCCCAGTCATATCCTTGTATTATTACTATAGATATAAGTGATGTCACTATTCCGCTCCCAGATCCCCATACCTTCCCAGTCATGTCTCTGTATTATTACTATGGATATAAGTGATGTCACTGTGACACTCCCAGATCCCCTCACCTCCCCAGTCATGTCCCTGTATTATTACTATAGATATAAGTGACATCACTGTGACGCTCCCAAAATCCCCTCACCTCCCCAGTAATGTCCCTGTTTTATTTCTATAGATTTAAGTGACATCACTGTGCCGCTCCCAGATCCCCTTACCTCCCCAGTCATGTCTCTGTATCATTTCTATAGATATAAGAGAGGTCACTGTGACACTCCTAGATTCCATCACCTCCCCAGTCTTGTCCCTGTATTATAACTACAGATATTAGTGATGTTACTGTGATGCTCCCAGATCCCCTCACCTCCCCAGTCATGTCCCTGTATTAGTCCTATAGATATATGTGATGTCACTGTGACGCTACCATATTCCCTCACCTTCCCAGTCATGTCCCTGTATTATTACTATAGATATAAGTGATGTCACTGTGACACTCCCAGATCCCCTCACCTCCCCAGTCATGTCCCTGTATTATTATTATAAATATAAGTGACGTCACAGTGAGGCTCCCAGATCCTTTCACCTCCCCATTCATGTCCCTGTATTATTACTATAGATATGTGATGTCATTTTAACACTCCCAGATCCCTCACCTCCTCAGTCATGTCCCTATATTATCACTATAGCTATAAGTGATGCTATTGTGACACTCTCAGATCCCCTCACCTCCCCAGTCATGTCCCTGTATTATTACTATAGATATTTTATGTCAAAGTGACGCTCCCAGATCCCCTCACCTCCCCAGTCATGTCCCTGTATCATTACTATAGATATAAGTGACATCACAGTGACTCTACCAGATACCCTCATGTCCCCAGTCATGTCCCTGTATCATTACTATAGATATAAGTGACATCACAGTGACTCTTCCAGATCCCCTCACCTCCCCAGTCATGTTCCTGTATTATTTCTATAGATTTAACGGATGTCACTGTGCCTGTCCCAGATCCCCTCACCTTCCCAGTCACGTCCCTGTATTATTACTATAGATATAAGTGAGGTAACTGTGACGCTCCCAGATTCCATCACCTCCCCAGTCATGTCTCTGTATTATTACTATAGATATATGTGATGTCACTGTGACACTTTCAGATCCCCTCATCTCCCCAGTCATGTCCCTGTATTATTACTATAGATATAAGGTCACTGTGACTCTCCCAGATCCCCTCACCTCCCCAGTCATGTCCCTGTATTATCACTATAAATATAAGTGATGTCACAGTGATGCTCCCAGATCCCCACACCTCCCCAGTCACGTCCCTGTATTATTACTATAGATATAAGTGATATCACTGTGACATTCCCAGATCCTCTCACCTCCCCAGTCATGTCCCTGTATTATTACTATAGATATAAGTTCACTGTGATGCTCCCAGATCCACTCACCTCTCCAGTCAAGTACCTGTATTATTACTATCGATATAAGGTCACTGTGACGCAACCAGATCCTCTGACCTCCCCAGTCATGTCCCTGTATTATTACTATAGATATAAGGTCACAGTGATGCTCTCAGATCCACACACCTCCCCAGTCATGTCCCTGTATTATTATAGATATAAGGTCACTGTGACGCTCCCAGATCCACTCACCTCCCCAGTCAGCAGGTAGATGATCTCCAGGGTGATATTTATTATCCTCTCAGTCCTGTGACTCCTGTCCTTGTCCATCCTTTGTGAATCAGAGAGAATACAGAACGTTTGATGTATAATAAAGACTCCGTTCCTCACAGCTGGAGTTCCTGGAATAAATATAATACATAAAACATATTGCACATGTAACATAGTAAATATGGAATAGAGTGGCCATTAAGTCTCCTATTTCCCCACAGCCATAGAGTCCTGGTCAGTGTCTCCGAGGTTCCTGTGACCCAGCCCCATAAGGCTGTACTGCATAGTGGGCCTGATCTAGAGTGTAGCGCTATTGTGGGTGGAGTCACAATGAGCTGATGTTCGGTACACCACTCATGTGCAGGACCCATACGGAGCATGTGCTCTATGTGTCCTGAGTTGTCAGACGAGTATGGCTGCAGCCATGAAGTGGTGTAAGGGTGAGAATTGGTTGTGAAGGGACAGGGTCTCCTGAAGGAAATTTCATGGCCTCATTCATGGAGCTGCGGCGTACAGTCTCCGTGACCTCAGGTTTCACACATCCAGCCGATGGTGTAGCAAAGGTGGCAGGAGACAGGTAAGGGGGTGGCAGGAGAAAGGCGGCAGGAGACAGGCAAGGGGTGGCTGAATGCAGGCAGGGGAAAGGTGACAGGAGACAGGCAGGGGAAAGGTGGCAGGACACAGGCATGGGGTGGCAAGACACAGGCAGGGGGTGGCAGAAGACAGCCGGCCGGAGACAGGCAGGGGAAAGGCAGCCGGAGACAGGCAGGGGAAATGCGGCTGGAGACAGGCACGGGGGCGGCAGGGTGAGGGTGGCAGTAGACAGGCGTGGGGCTGTAGGGTGGGTGGTTGCAGGAGACAGGCAGGGGGTGGCAGGAGACAGGCAGGGGAAAGGCGGCAGACAGGGGAAAGGCGGCAGGAGACAGACAGGGGAAAGGCGGCAGGAGACAGACAGGAAAAAGGTGGCAGGAGACAGACAGGAAAAAGGTGGCAGGAGACAGGCAGGGGAAAGGAGACAGGCAGGGGAAAGGCGGCAGGAAACAGGCAGGGGAAAGGCGGAAAGGTGGCTGTAGACAGACAGGGGAAAGGTGGCTGTAGACAGGCAGGGGAAAGGCGGCAGATGACAGACAGGGGAAAGGCGGCAGATGACAGACAGGGGAAAGGCGGCAGATGACAGACAGGGGAAAGGCGGCAGATGACAGACAGGGGAAAGGCGGCAGGGAAAGGCGGCAGGAGACAGACAGGGGAAAGGCGGCAGGAGACAGACAGGGGAAAGGCGGCAGGAGACAGACAGGGGAAAGGCGGCAGGAGACAGACAGGGGAAAGGCGGCAGGAGACAGACAGGGGAAAGGCGGCAGAAGACAGGCAGGGGAAAGGCGACAGGAGACAGACAGGGGAAAGGCGGCGGGAGACAGACAGGGGAAAGGCGGCAGGAGACAGGCAGAGGAAAAGTGGCAGGAGACAGGCAGGGGAAAGGTGGCAGGGGACAGGCAGGGGAAAGGCGGCAAGGTGGCAGGAGACAGACAGGGGAAAGGCAGCAGGAGACAGACAGGGGAAAGGCGACAGGGCAAAGGCAGGGGAAAGGCGGCAGGAGACAGACAGGGGAAAGGCAGCAGGAGACAGTCAGGGGAAAGGCGGCAGCAGACAGGCAGGGGAAAGGCGGCAGGGCAAAGGCAGGGGAAAGGAGGCAGGAGACAGACAGGGGAAAGGCGGCAGAAGACAGACAGGGGAAAGGCGTCAGGACAGACAGGGGAAAGGCGGCAGGAGATAGGCAGGGGAAAGGCGGCAAGAGACTGACAGGGGAAAGGCGGCAGGAGACAGGCAGAGGAAAAGTGGCAGGAGACAGGCAGGGGAAAGGTGGCAGGAGACAGGCAGGGGAAAGGCGGCAAGGTGGCAGGAGACAGGCAGGGGAAAGGCGGCAAGGTGTCAGGAGACAGACAGAGGAAAGGCGGCAGAAGACAGACAGGGGAAAGGCGGCAGAAGACAGGCAGGGGAAAGGCGACAGGAGACAGGCAGGGGAAAGGCGGCAGGAGACAGGCAGGGGAAAGGCGGCAGGAGACAAGCAGGGGAAAGGCGGCAGGGGAAAGGCGGCAGGAGACAGACAGGGGAAAGGCGGCAGGAGACAGACAGGGGAAAGGCGGCAGGAGACAGGCAGGGGACCGGCGGCAGGAGACAGGCAGGGGAAAGGCGGCAGGAGACAGACAGGGGAAAGGCGGCAGGAGACAGGCAGGGGAAAGGCGGCAGAAGACAGGCAGAGGAAAAGTGGCAGGAGACAGGCTGGGGAAAGGTGGCAGGGGACAGGCAGGGGAAAGGTGGCAGGAGACAGGCAGGGGAAAGGTGGCAGGAGACAGACAGGGGAAAGGCGGAAAGGTGTCACGAGACAGACAGGGGAAAGGCAGCAGGAGACAGACAGTGGAAAGGCGGCAGTGAAAAGGCGGCAGAAGACAGACAGGGGAAAGGCAGCAGAAGACAGACAGGGGAACGCCGACAGGAGACAGGCAGGGGAAAGGCGGCAGGAGCAGACAGGGGAAAGGCGGCAGGAGACAGACAGGGGAAAGGCGGCAGGAGACAGACAGGGGAAAAGCGGCAAGAGACAGACAGGGGAAAGGCGGCAGGAGACAGGCAGGGGAAAGGCGGCAGGAGACAGAGGGTGGCAGGAGACAGGCAGGGGGAAGGCGGCTAGAGACAAGCAGGGGGAAGGCGGCTGGAGACAGGCAGGGGGAAGGCAGCTGGAGACAGGCAGGGGGAAGGCGGCAGGAGACAGGCAGGGGAAGGCGGCAGGAGACAGGCAGGGGAAGGCGGCAGGAGACAGGCAGGGGGAAGGCGGCAGGAGACAGGCAGGGGGAAGGCGGCTGGAGACAGGCAGGGGGAAGGCGGCTGGAGACAGGCAGGGGGAAGGCGGCTGGAGACAGGCAGGGGGAAGGAGGCTGTAGACAGGCAGGGGGAAGGAGGCTGGAGACAGGCAGGGGAGCAGCTGCATGGAGTAACATGAGATGGTGCTCAGACGGGGTCAGCAGCAGCAGCCACGAGCGGGGTACAGTGCCAGCTGCCTGCAGGCTATAACCCGGCCCTCCCATACCAGAGGCTCCTGCCATGCTAGACCCGCAGCCCCCTGTCTCCTACCCACACCCTCTGCAGCCTAGGAAGGATGAGCTGCTGGGAGCCCCCTGAGGTGGATGAGCGAGGAAGCCCCCTGGAGGAGTAAGTGCCGCTCTCTGTGCCTGCTTCTAGATGCTGCCCTCCCCTACTTGCTGCATGGGTGCAGATGTTGGCAGCGCACACAGCATGAAAACACAAGGTTTGTTGGTGCTGGGCAGGTCTGTGATGGAATACACCTTAGGATTAGCAGCCACCTGGAGAGGGGTAGCCGGCCTCCTCAAACAGAGACAAATGTGGGGAATACCAGGTAGGGGCTCTATCCAAATGATGCAGCCAAAAAATAATGAAAACACTGTTTATTACACACAAGAAAATAAAAACGATATAAACAGTAATATAGGGCAAAACATATACTAATGGGTGTTACCCTGAGGTGTATGATATCTCTGGTATAAACTATATACACAATGAGTATACACAAAGGTATCACTGATAAAATCAATGTAAAAGGAAAACGCTGATCCTTCTACATAGGAGACTCTCAGAGGTTTTGTCAGTCTCTTATAGTAAATTAGCAGCGCACAGTGTGAGTGAGAAGAAATCCTCCAGCTGATATGGTTCATACAGGAATGTGTCCTGAACCAGAATGACCGTTATATGGTAATTGTCCATCCGCTTAGTTCCGTTGTAACAACAAAGGGGTAAATTTACTAAGATTCGTAATTTCCTAAATCATGTCCAAGTTCAATCACGACTGACATCGGCAGTGCAAAATTGCAACTTTTTGAATTGATTACGACTAATTTACTAAGCTGTCGTATTCGTATTTTCCGTATCTTCCGATGTCGATGTCATTCGTGCTTTTCTGCTGTAGATTGCGGCCGCGTTTGCTATTTCGCGGCCGCGTTGTTGTGGTTTTTTTACGACTGCGTCACAAGTCTGTTACGGCAGTGATTTGGAATTTGCTGCCGCGTTTTTACTCCTAAGTTTCGTTTACGTCACGCGGCCGTGATTGGTTGTATTCGTGAAGGAGGAGTGTCTGTGCATATTACTATAAAAACGCCCCAAACACTCCGCACCTCGTGGGTTTAGCTAGTGGAGAGGAGAGAGGAAGGTGTATTTGGAGTTGGTGAGTTTGGTGGAGTTTTTGGTGGATTTGGAGAGGAGTTTGGTGATTGTTGAGTGCTGTACTGTGTGTGTTAGTAGTCTTGTGATCTTTGTAGTATTGTTTTTTCACAGTTTGTCAATTTTTTTGTCCTTGTTTTTTTTTTGCAGTCTTTTGTCATTGTTTGTGAGTGAGTGAGTGAGCGTGTGTGTTGGCTGTGTGGTGTGTAGTAGGAGTAGTGGAGGAGTGTGTTTTGTGTTTTGATTTTTCAGTGTTTTTTGTTGTTTGTCATGTCCGACTCAGAGGTCAGTGTGGTGGCGGAGGTTAGTGAGGTGGAGGCTGGTAGTGAGGTGGAGGCTGGTAGTGAGGTGGAGGGGGGTAGTGAGGTGGAGGGGGGTAGTGAGAGGGAGGAGGTTAGTGAGAGGGAGGAGGTTAGTGAGGAGGAGGAGGGGGTGCCTGTTGCTGTATTTTCCAGTGATAGTGATGGTGTTGTGGCTCCGCAGCCACGCACCACTACCAAGACTGGCAGGAATATAAAGTTCAGCTATGCTGAAAACATGGCTTTGGTGCGTGAGCTGATGAAGCACCATCGCCAATTAATTGGTCAGGATGCTGCCAAGGTGTCCTCCCGCAGGAAGTCTGCCCTGTGGGGTCAAGTAATACTTGCTGTGAATAGTGAGGGTGTGGTGAGGCGGACTGAGGACACGTGCCGCAAGCGATTTTATGATATTAAGCGGCGTGTCAAGGCCAAGATGGCCAAAGAGGCCAAATCTGCACGGAGAACCGGAGGTGGGCCACCTTTACGTGTAAGCTATCGGGACTGGGAGGAGCCTGTGCGGGCATTGATTCCTGCCGAAGTGGTGTCTGCTACTCATGTCCGGGATTCGGACCGGCCCACGCAGGATGGTAAGTTTGATTTGTAATCTTGTTTTTAAAATGTCCGAAAAATGTAGATAATGTCATTTTTAAAGGGTAAAGGATGCATTTTTTTGATCAAAACAGATTGCAGGCCTATGCTCCCTTAAGGTGTGTTTGTGTTTAGAATGTGCTTTTTTCACCTTGCCTTGGCTATTTGTTCAATTTAATTTAGTGCCAAAACATGTGCAGTGTTTTTTAAAAATTAAAGGGTTTTTTTTTTATTTTTTGGCGCGAATGCTTGAACATGTGTGTTTTTAAAAAAAAAAAAAAAAAGGTATTATTTTTAAACTAACAGAAAAGCGGTGCAATTTTTGAAACATTACATTTTTAAAACATTTGCAAGTAGTCAATCTCTGCAATATCTGAGTCAAAATTCTAAAGAAACATTTTTTTATTGTGTGCCACATCAAGTACATTTTGATATTCCACTCAAAATCATGAAGCTAGAAGCTCTTAAGCTTAAATATTTTGGTTAAACAATACCTAATAGATGCTTACAGTACAATAATGGTTTGCAGTGGTTCATTTTACCAAAAACATGGTAATAATGTTTGGGTCACTTTTTCAACAGTCACACAGACCAGCCGCCCAGACAGGCCTCAGACAAGTCAGGATGAGGCTGGGATTGCAGGTAAGTCTTCACTGTAGTCACATATTCTGAAAACACATAGTACAACACAAAATACACAAAATATTAATTTTTATTTTTGCACCTAGGTTCTGCTTCTGGAAGCCGACCTCCTGTAAGGCGCCCATCACAGGGCTTGGGCCACTTACCCAGGAGGCCAACTAAGACACGGCGTCTTGGATCGGATTCTGCGCCTCCATCATCCCCACCCAGGCGAAGACTTTCGGCAGTGTCACCCCAGCCACCACTGGCACTATTGGCCAGTTCTCAGAGTGATGAGCCCAGATCACCTCAGTTATCTGGTGAGTAAAATCAGAAAAAATAAGAATTTACTTACCGATAATTCTATTTCTCGGAGTCCGTAGTGGATGCTGGGGTTCCTGAAAGGACCATGGGGAATAGCGGCTCCGCAGGAGACAGGGCACAAAAAGAAAAGCTTTTAACCATGTGGTGTGTACTGGCTCCTCCCCCTATGACCCTCCTCCAAGCCTCAGTTAGGTACTGTGCCCGGACGAGCGTACACAATAAGGAAGGATCTTGAATCCCGGGTAAGACTCATACCAGCCACACCAATCACACCGTACAACTTGTGATCTAAAACCCAGTTAACAGTATGATAACAGAGGAGCCTCTGAAAGATGGCTTCCTACAACAATAACCCGATGAAGGCAACAATAACTATGTACAATTATTGCAGATAATCCGCACTTGGGATGGGCGCCCAGCATCCACTACGGACTCCGAGAAATAGAATTATCGGTAAGTAAATTCTTATTTTCTCTATCGTCCTAGTGGATGCTGGGGTTCCTGAAAGGACCATGGGGATTATACCAAAGCTCCCAAACGGGCGGGAGAGTGCGGATGACTCTGCAACACTGAATGAGAGAACTCCAGGTCCTCTTTTGCCAGGGTATCAAATTTGTAGAATTTTACAAACGTGTTCTCCCCTGACCACGTAGCTGCTCGGCAGAGTTGTAATGCCGAGACCCCTCGGGCAGCCGCCCAAGATGAGCCCACCTTCCTTGTGGAATGGGCCTTAACAGATTTAGGCTGTGGCAGGCCTGCCACAGAATGTGCAAGTTGAATTGTGCTACAAATCCAACGAGCAATCGACTGCTTAGAGGCAGGAGCACCCAGCTTGTTGGGTGCATACAGTATAAACAGCGAGTCAGATTTTCTGACTCCAGCCGTCCTTGAAATGTATATATTTAAAGCTCTAACAACGTCCAACAACTTGGAGTCCTCCAAGTCGCTTGTAGCCGCAGGCACTACAATAGGCTGGTTCAGGTGAAACGCTGATACCACCTTAGGGAGAAAATGCGGACGCGTCCGCAGTTCTGCCCTATCCGAATGGAAAATTAGATATGGGCTTTTGTAAGATAAAGCCGCCAGTTCTGACACTCTCCTGGCTGAAGCCAGGGCTAGTAAAATGGACACTTTCCATGTGAGATATTTCAAATCCACCTTTTTTAGTGGTTCAAACCAATGGGATTTGAGAAAATCTAAAACTACGTTTAGATCCCACGGTGCCACCGGAGGCACTACAGGGGGCTGTATACGCAGTACACCCTTAACAAAAGTCTGGACTTCAGGAACTGAGGCCAATTCTTTTTGGAAGAATATTGACAGGGCCGAAATTTGAACCTTAATAGATCCCAACTTGAGACCCATAGACAATCCTGATTGCAGGAAATGCAGGAATCGACCCAGTTGAAATTCCTCCGTCGGAGCACTCCGATCCTCGCACCACGCAACATATTTTTGCCAAATGCGGTGATAATGTTTCGCGGTTACTTCCTTCCTTGCTTTAATCAAAGTAGGAATGACTTCTTCCGGAATGCCTTTTCCCTTTAGGATCCGGCGTTCAACCGCCATGCCGTCAAACGCAGCCGCGGTAAGTCTTGAAACAGACAGGGACCTTGCTGAAGCAGGTCCCTTCTCAGAGGTAGAGGCCACGGATCGTCCGTGATCATCTCTTGAAGTTCCGGGTACCAAGTCCTTCTTGGCCAATCCGGAGCCACTAGTATCGTTCTTACTCCTCTTTTCCGTATAATTCTCAATACCTTTGGTATGAGAGGCAGAGGAGGAAAAACATACACCGACTGGTACACCCAAGGCGTTACCAGCGCATCCACAGCTATTGCCTGCGGGTCTCTTGACCTGGCGCAATACCTGTCCAGTTTTTTGTTGAGGCGAGACGCCATCATGTCCACCATTGGTCTTTCCCAACGGGTTACAAGCATGTGGAAAACTTCTGGATGAAGTCCCCACTCTCCCGGGTGAAGGTCGTGTCTGCTGAGGAAATCTGCTTCCCAGTTGTCCACTCCCGGGATGAACACTGCTGACAGTGCCATCACACGATTCTCCGCCCAGCGAAGAATCCTCGCAGCTTCTTCTGTCTTCAGCATCTGCAAGGGGGCCGGCGGCGCAGCTCCGGTGACCCATCCAGGCTGTACCTGTGATCGTCCCGCTGGAGCTTGATGTCCAGTAGCCAAGAAGCCAATCCATCCTGCACGCAGGTGAGTTGACTCCTTCTCCCCTAAGTCCCTCGCTGCAGGGATCCTGTTGCCAGCAGGACTCACTGTAAAATAAAAAACCTAGCTAAACTTTTCCTAAGCAGCTCTTTAGGAGAGCCACCTAGATTGCACCCTTCTCGGCCGGGCACAAAAACCTAACTGAGGCTTGGAGGAGGGTCATAGGGGGAGGAGCCAGTACACACCACATGGTTAAAAGCTTTACTTTTTGTGCCCTGTCTCCTGCGGAGCCGCTATTCCCCATGGTCCTTTCAGGAACCCCAGCATCCACTAGGACGATAGAGAAAAAACACATAAGCAATAATATACACAGTACAGTTAATATGTTGTTAGTTGGTTTGGAGTTTACATGTTTTCAAGAACAAGCAATGTGTTGTTCCATCTTCAATTGCTAAAGGTTCTTTAATCAAATTATATAAGGTCTTAGTGGATGTTCTCGACAACATCTTTGTACGAAAAGATCAGATTTAAGTCAAAATTAAGCACACACACGTTCACATTTACCAAAAATATGACTACAATTAAATTTTTATAAATCAAAAACCACACCATTATAGTGTTCACACATCGCCCCTGTCCAGTATGTAGATGGCTTACTTGCTCGGCTCCTCTGGACTATACAGGTAAGTAGTCTATATCGTGGTCAGGGGAGGGAATCTAACAGTGTAATGGTGTGGAGGGGAGTTAGTTAGGTGAGGAGTATGCAAATCTGTCTATGTTTGCGCCTGTGTTGGTATTTAATAAAAAATAACTTAAAAAATTTAAAAGTTGAGAAAATCAAGTGTTAATAATTCTAAAATGGAGTATTATGAATGTAGTAATGTGTAGCATTAGCCATGACAATTTAAAAACACTAAAACATTGCATGTTGCCCACCCCATACAGAGCACAACTTGATGGCCGACGTGGACCAGCAGGGCCAAGACCAACAGCCATCCATCACACTGCAACTTACAGCTGTTGACCCAAGCCAGCCAATACAGTTGCAGGATATCCCCCAAGCATCCATCAGTCCACAACTGGCACAAGCTCCGCCCCCAAGCCAAATTCCTGCTGATTTTTGGGCCAGTTGGACAAGCCAACAGGCCCAAAGCAATGCCAGCCTGACCCAACATACACAACACCTTGCCAGTCTGCCCCATCATCTACCGCGTATTAGTCGCAACTCGGGCAGACTGATAGTACAAGTAGGGCGAATGGCTACCTCAATGGAGCAAATTAGGGCTGACAACAGCCAAATGCTTGCACATTTATCCCGCATTATAGATGAGCAACAGCGCCATCAGCAGGCACTCGTTCAGCTCATTCAACACAATCAAGTGGTGAATGAGTCCTTATCCAGGATTGTAGCCAGCCACACTGCTACTAACACTCAGCTGATTGCAAGTCTAAATAATTTGAGCAGCAATATTTCTATGATGGGAGCTCAGCAAGTAACCTCCAGCTCTGGGACCACGACCCCTATCCAAACGCCAGTAACCTCCCCTGTTCGGCGTTCCTCCAGAGCACGTGCCAGTGAGCCAGCACCCAGCACACACAAGAGAAAAAAATAATTTTCTTTTTTGAAAAATAAAATCAAAAATTTTGCAAAAATACACATTCCTGTGTCCGTCTCCAACATTGTTGAAGCTGCTCTGTATGTATGTATGTATGTTTATCCTGGGTAATGACTGAAAATGTTTTGTTAGCATAAACTAAGCACAATGTACACACCACTATAAACAACAAACAGTAAGTAACAAAACACACAATAGAAAGTAGTGCAAACTGTTTAGTCAAGGATAATTACAGCCTAATAAAACTGACCTGAAAAATAACGCAGGATCACTTGTTGCCGTACCTGCCTCCCTACATTTGTACTCACACTGTCACCAGATGGTTCTAACTCCTCTGCTTGCTGACTGCTTTCTCCCTCATCATGTGCCAGATGTTGACTTAAACACAGATTATGGAGAAAACAGCAGCAGAACACAATTCTAGTCACCTTTGAGGGACTATACAACAAAAGGCCGGCAGATTTATCCAGACACCGAAACCGTGACTTCAGCACACCAAAACATCTTTCTATCACATTCCGCGTAGCCTTATGTGCATGATTGTAACTGTGTTCAGCAGGAGAATCAGGTTGGGACAATGGAGTAAGGAGCCAAGAGTAGCAGCCGTAACCCCCATCACCTGAAAAACATATATAGTCAACATTAGTACATATGTTAGATTATTCTTTCACCTCATCCAAACTCTAGTTTGTGGTTAAAAGACATACACACAAAACATTTTCTACATACCCAACAGCCAGCCATCAGGCATTTGTCCCTCCTCAAATTTATCGAAGAGCGATGACTGACTGAGGATGAAGGAGTCATGGCAGGCACCAGGGTAACCTGCAACAACACTCATAATTTTTAGTTTGCATCACAGACCACCTGGACATTAGTTGATTGAGCCAGATGCCTATTAGTATATATATATTGGCGGCCCTTAGGTGATCTCAGCTGAACGTGTGTGCAATCTATGGCCCCCAGCACATTGGGCATGCCAGCAAGCTCATAGAAAGCTACCCTGACAGCACTCCACTCCGACTCCTCGGTAGGGAAGCAGATTGAGGCTTTAATGTGTGGCTCCAACACATCCAAAACCTGAGAGGACATTAAAGAAGCTAAGGTGAGTGTGATGTTAGGTATTCTCTACAATACTGTGGTGTTTCAACTTCCAGAAGCAACACTTAGCCATAACCGCATATGTATTTTTAGACTCACCTGCATCAAATATCTTGAAAAGGTTGGCTGTGAGATACCAATGACGTCGCCTGCCACAGCCTGGAAGCTCCCAGTAGCCATAAAGTGTAACACAGCCAGGAGTTTGTGTAGGCCTGAGACAGAGCGAGAGCGTGCTGTCTCAGGGTCTATGCCCAGTTTGACAAGGTCATACAGGTGGAAAATGTTGTTTC
Organism: Pseudophryne corroboree; assembly: GCF_028390025.1. Classification (NCBI taxonomy): domain Eukaryota; kingdom Metazoa; phylum Chordata; class Amphibia; order Anura; family Myobatrachidae; genus Pseudophryne; species Pseudophryne corroboree. The sequence continues at coordinate 2,869,808 of NW_026967501.1, forward strand.
TATTTAGGCGGAACATCTGTATGACCCTATCATCGGACAATGCATTTAAGTTTAAACGCCCTCTAAAAAAACGAGGCTGCCGCAGCCTCCGCGGTACCTGGACAACCTGTTGACCATGTTCACTTACCTGGGCCTGATTCCTGGAAGCCTCATGGAGCAGTCTAAGGTATCCCACAGCAAACAAAAAACCATTGCCACACACCACAGCCGCCATTTCAGAGTGAGAGAAGTTCAGAATGTGCCTGAAACACTTTTATAGGGCCAAACATTCAGGTGTGAGTAATGGATAATTGAGTACACATGTAAACGCGGTTTTCAAAGGCTGGCGCGTTTTTTTTTAATGAAAAAATTACGAATTGTAATTTTTCGCGGCCGCGAATGCATTTTCGCGGCAGCAATTACAATTACGAATGGATAGTAAATGACCGAGATTCATATCTAAACAGGCGTAATTTGACCGATGGTGTATTCATTCGTAATTTTTAACTTGGACTTGAAAAAAAATACGAATGCCCTCATCACTGCCGTGATTTGTGTTTAGTAAATTACCGAGATGACACTTTGAAGAAAAAACGCCATCTCGGTCAAAATCGGGAGCTTAGTAAATATACCCCAAAGTGAGTATACATGTGTATAGATGTGATGGTTAGTAGTCACTGCACCAGTGTTGGTAGTCCTTGCGACCATAGGCGTGCGCAGTGACAATGCTAAATTCCTTTGTCGTATAATCAACCCTTTATGAAGCTAAGAACACTGTACGCTGTTTGCTTAGGAAATACCGTAATGATACGCTATTTGCGTAACGATCGCTCAGCGGTAAGCGAGACGCTCAAGCGTCACGTTCGCTCACGGCCTAGTGATCACAGGACACGTTATTGGTTATGTCTAGGGGAAAGATTCGCTGTAACGTAGCATACGCTAGAGACCACGAGGAGGTCACCAGCGGTGCAGACGCTCACAACACTATACCTTGATATTAAACCTTATACCGATGAAACACACAGAATACCTTAATGTGAGTACAGGGTGTAAATGCAACCTTGTGTAACCTGACTATCTACAAAGCTGTTTGAGCGTCACCGACGCTCAAGTGAACACTTAACACTATAGTAAATACACTGATACTGGTTTAGGGTTCCAAAGCCTATTATCTGTATTATATCTAGTATACTTGTAAAAGAGTAACACAGTACAAATGATACACTACAATATAACAAAGACTTCCTAACCAAACACCTAACTAAGGGATAAACTACAATGCTATCCTGGTCTAACACAATACAATACAATACTATAAAGTTTAGTCTAGGGGAGATATGAGAGAAAAGAGAGAATAGAGAGAGAGAAATAGACACAGAGAGAGAGAGAGAGAAATTGGCTCACAGAAAGACAATGATTACGGAGAGAACTTACGCACAAAGGGTATGATCGCCTGCACCTCGATATCCAGCTCCCGATTATCAGCAGATAACCGTTGATGAGAGAGTGAGAGCTGGATGTGGTCGGTCTGCCTATTTATGCCCCACACACAATGCAATCTCCTAGTCCCTACAATCCTACAGTTTATTGGACACAGGAATTCGGCCCTGTACTGTAACCAAAGGTCATAGGTTGATTCATACAGGTGGGCTGTGCTGATTTCCAACAGCTCAGGTGGGTGGGGAACTGGGTTTCCCGCCGCATACCTGAGTATGTGCAAATCATAGAAATGGACATAAACTTCTTATGTCCACAACTATTCGCACGAGCGATTAATACGCTCCAAACCAACACCGGAATATTGCTAATTAAATACTCTTCCGATGGATACCAAACACTGCTGTATGACTCCTGTTAGACCCTTCGTGCAATACAAAGAGGGATTCCTCCGCTCAGGGACATTCTATCTAAACCAAACTTACAGAAACTATTGAGGGGAACATGATCTATAAACTACATTAATTGTGAACTTTTGTAACGAATGAGTCGCACGCTACGATCACATAAACTCTACCGTAAATGCGCATACTGCGCGTGCGAGTGCACGCTATTGCGGGTATGCGCTTCCACGGGAGAGCGTACGCATGCGCAGCACGGACCAGTGTGCGGTGCAAATATGGCAGTGTGCATTAAGACATTTTTCTGACTTCGACAGTCCACCCTTTGGCAGTCAATAATAACTGCCACAAAATATTTAAGGAGAAAAATGTAAGTCAGGGGTTAATTGATTTCCATGGTGGGGAAAGGAAGAAGAATGGAGTAGGTGTGAAGAGGGTATGACCTAGTGAGAAAGTAGAAGCATGTGTGTATGAGTCCATGTTTGGAGGGTCATGTATCATCGTGCCGTACGTGTGGTAAATCAAGCTTCGAGGTATTGCGAAGTATACATTTGAATTCCTTCTTATCCTGTGGTACAGGTCTGTGGATGGGCTGTCAAACTCTACCGAGCTCATTTCGGCTGTGGTTGTAACACAATGGGGATGCACATTTTAGTTGATGATACATGAATTGGGGGGGTATGTGGTTGCTGCTATCTGTGCCTGTATTCCCTATCGGCTATGTGTGTTATTACCTGAGGGTTGCAGAGATGAAGATAAAGAACACTTACGAAAAATGCAATGATATTCTATGTCAGGTTAATGTACGTTCGTCGATTGAGGTTTTGATTGGTGTCGGTTGATTGGAGTCTTCTTCTTTGTGCTTTTGCTCATAAATCGTGAGTAAAGCAAACAACGTCCATGGATTTACAAAAAATGTTGGGCTAGCGTGATTTTAAAGTTCCTAGGGAAACTGGGGTACCCATGGCATTGTCCATCAAAATCTTGTTTATCAGGTCGTCTGCTCTTCTTCTTTCCATCTTTCCGTTGTCGGCCCCTTGGCTCATCAAATCCTTCGTTTACGTGGGTCTTTGTACCTCGGAGGAAAACATAGAAATGGGTGAAAGACGGACCGTATACTCATTACATCATTACGTCATGGTTTCTAGCATTGGGTCATAAATCAAATCCAGGTTAATTACAGTTTCCTCACTCCTCAAGCTCATCACTTTCGTACTTTGTTTACACCTCATCAAAGCCTGCCCGCATCTAAATATCAATCCAATAGATATAACGACACCCAAGATACACAGTAGAAACTTTCCACCATCCATTATGACTCCTTGAGCCCAGTCTCCCAAACCGGAGAACCAATTTCGCGGGTTCAACCATGACACCCAACCAGTCAGCTCATTACCTACAGCAGCAAGGGTGAGATTGTGTTTTCGACGAAATTCCCACTTTAGTTGCAGAATATCGTCCATCTTTTGGTCTATGACCTCTACCGGATCCTTGGTACTATTCGTGATATATGTGCAACACTTTATGCCGTACTGTGTTGCCAATGTAACACAATATCCGCCTGTTACTGCTGTAAGATAATTAAGAATCATCCTATGCTGAACTAGTTCTGTTTTGTAAGCTTGAAGTTCTCTTCCAGTGTATCTAAACGTGTCATCATACATTTCAGTGATATTATCTAACAAATTGGCAAGTGCGGAAATGTATCTATAATTCATCACACCTCGAGCGGTGCGAGTGAAATCTAACGCTACCAGAACCTGAATCCCGGTGGATTCATGGATAAGATCAGAGGCCGGATGCTCTAACCTTTCTGACAGTTGTCTTTTAACAAGGTGCTCGTAGTGAGTGTGAGTATAAGGAGTTTGGGCACCACGGTGTATGTCTTTCATTTTGTCATGTGTTACAGTCATCACTTCAGGCAATACTTTTCCAATATAACACAATCCTTCAGAGTTTGGGGCAAGCCACTTGTACGCCTTTCTCCCGCATATGAAATATGCATCATCGGGGAGAACATAAGGGACAGAGAAGGACATGACCATGTTACAAACCTTCCAGGTGAAATCTCCTGACCCTAATTCTTCCATCTGCTTAATGCACGTATCAGTTTGTACGATATGTGCACAGTATCCTGGTGATACTTCTCCAACTCTAGTAATTCTATTTCCTAAGGTATATCGATACCGGAAAGATTTTCCTCTACTGGCTATGTGGCGTACGAGCTCTGTATCTGTAGGCATTCTATCTGCTCTGTGTGAAAAGGTCATGGTAAGGTTGCTCCATGACACTTCCCAATTTCCCGGTTTTCTGGGATTGGAGATGTTAAAACATATGAGGGACCTATCCACATGGTATTGGTGGAGCTTCAAACTAGGAGGGCTGGAGATGTTAAACCTCCGGTCCACCGGTCTCCCACCACTTAGCTCAAGTACCTCCCCTAACGTTAAAGGAAATGGTACTAGCCCTGATTTGCTGTGACCCTGAGGTACTTGAGAGCATACCCAACAATCTGTTTGGTTCAACACGTTACCCACTAGAGAGTGATAGTCACTCAATGGATGCCGGTCCATATGGATATTAAAACTAGATTGGCATTTCTTTGTTACAGAGCCTACAGATACAACTTTCTTTTTGAACTAACATTCCTTCACAGTTGTTTACAAATAACATGGTTGTTAGATCGTGCCCGGTACTCGCCTTTGCTTGGTGATTGGGTGGCTATTGGAAATTTACACCTCCGTCTCAGTCATCAGGACCTTTCTGGATCCTTTCTCGACCTCACTGGTACTCTCACCGAAACAGACTGCTCTGGTCAACATCATGGTTAACGGGAAAATCCATATCACAGTCTCTCGGGGCAAGTCCATCTTACAGGAGGAGAAAAGAAGAAATTTGTAATGGGGTACAAAAAAATCAATTTGAGGGGGGGGGGAGAACTCGTTACGATAATAAGTTCTCTCGTCTTGTTGTTCTTCTTGTTCTGCTGTCCTCTCAAAGGTGTTGTCTCTCAGTCTTCAAAAACGATCATTCTGGTGACGCAATATTCCTTCCTAACCGACGATCTTTCTGTAAGGAGCAAAAATCTGGCATTATCATTGGTCCAACTGAGGGGTGACATAGCATCTTTAAATCATGGAAACATGAGTGAGGAGAGAGAGAACACAAAAAAAAAACAAAAGAGATAGAGAACAATTCATGTGCATATATACATTACATAACCCGACAATAACCACCAATAAGAGAAGAGAAACAAAGCATTTTTAAACATTTGTCAACATTAAGAAAACATTGTCAGACTACCAGGCTGTCGTATCTACGTGTCTAATGGTCTCCTTGAGCAGTCCCTCCCCACCAGCACTTGCATTATTCCACTGTCTGTATCTGGCCAGAATACATTGTGGTGGATAGGTCATGCTGGGGTTTGGTAGACTTCTGCAAGGACCAGGCGAATATGCAATGTTTGAATTCTTACCAATAATCGTCAGAGATGGGGATAGAGAGTGAGAAAAGAGAAAAACATTTTTCACAAATACATTTACAACGTTTAACCTGGTCATTCCCGTGTCTTCAGTGAATGACCTCCCACTTCATTAACCGTTACCTCAGGCTTGCCTCCATTCCTAACAATCACCTTTCCTGCCTATGTGATTCTTGATTATAATGGTGTGTGTTGTAATTTTGCTCATTTCTTGGTCTAGGGGGTCTAACTTTATGTGGGCTGTTGCAGTTGTGGGCATAATGCCCTTCTCTCCTACAATGGTAACAAATCCTGGGCTTCCTCCAAGTGTCAGTGAAATGGGGTTTTGGCTGATTTGATGCCTCCTCAAACGCTCGGATGCTCATCATCATCAATCGTTTCCCCTGTACTTCCCTGGTTCCTTGGATTTCATGATTATGGTGTTGCCTTTCTCGTGATCTACAATCTCTTGCAATGTGTCCCTTTCTATGACAATGGTAACAGACTACCATATCTGGATTTCTCGCAGGGGTGTGGGGCTTTTGTTGGGGTGGTCTTGTGGTTTGGGCCTGTATTTTTGCTGCCATTAACTTATCTCTTTGTGACTCTCTGTATCTGGTGATATTCTGATCCTGATTGATGACGGCCTCTCTTAGTGCAGTCACCGAGATATCTCTCCAGTTTGGGTTGGTGGTCTGTACCCTTGTTTTTAATTCATCTTTTAAACCATTCATTAATACCTTAACCGCTATTCTTCTATGTTGTGCATTTGTCTTGATGTCCGTGATCCCAGTGTTTCCAGCCATTATTTGCAGTGCTCGATTGAAATAATTAGAAACATTTTCCCTTTCGTTTTGTCTTATGGAGAAAATTTCATTCCACTTGACAGCAGCTGGGAAATATATTCCTAACTGTCGGTTAATCTGCCTAATACATTCCTGATTGTGTTCCTCCGTACAAGGTACCTCTGTGTTTAATTTACAATCAGCAATGAACTTTTCAGGGTCAACCCTGGAGGGCAAACATGCCCTCAGCACTGTCCGCCACTCTTTGTTGGTGGGTTCTGTGGCGTTTCCTAGTTCTTTTATAAACCTTTGACATTTGGCTAGATTTTTCCTAGGATCAGGAAATTCAGACACAATTGATCTCAATTCGGTCCGGGACAAGAGACAGCGCATTGCACTGTCCTTGACGGGAATGATTCCCTGATCGTCAGTCTTCCCATTGGGGACTGAGATCACCCTGGCCAGATTGAGCTCAGTTCCATCATCTTGTGTTGGCCTTACAATATGGGGTACATCTGTTTGTGCGTGATATGAAACATTGTACGTACCTGTGGACACGACCTCACCTGACCCTCCGTTAGGGGGTTCGATTATTGCCTTTACCCATTTGGTCGTGTCCACCTGGATGGCTTCTGTGATGGTTGTTGGAAGAGGTGCTGACATCGTTCTGGGCTCACTGTCTTGTTTGTATTCCTGAGGGAGGTTTGACATGGGGTGCAACTGGCACAGGTTAATAGTTGTACATTCAACAGTATTACAATAATCATTGTTACATTTATTACACTTATTCTTATAATCTATATTACAGTTGCTAAGAGCGTTTTTATTGTTCCACCTTTGTGCTTTTCTCTCCGCAATCAACTCCTCTCCCGATGCCATGTCTCTCCTCTCAAGATAAGAGTCAGAAAAGTCAATAGACTCTCTTTGTAATTCACTTTCCTGTTGCCATAACTGTAAATATTCATAATGTTTATTTTGTCTCTTCGTTGGTTCAACGAGACTTATCCTCCTCCTTAAATTTTGTAACACCTCTGGACTGAAGCTACCTATTCTTGGGAACTTGTCCCTGTCTTGTACAGTCATTCTCTCCCATTCATCACAAAAAACTTCAGCGTGATTTCCATATTTCTTACACATCACATATCGTGCCGACCCGATGGATCGGTTCTCTGAATCAACCTGAAGCTGGGTTGATCGCCCCCTACCGGAACAAATGGCCCCCATAATCTGCAGGCGTTGCTTATTCCTCCTTGAATATCAAGGCTTTCAGCGCACCCTTACAAACAAACCAAGATGTCCTTGGGCAGGCCGGCGGTGGTGGTTTATCAAGTACCCCACTTACTTCTCGCCCACGTTGGCCTATGCCGCAATCACTGTAAACCAGAGCTGTGGTACCCAACCTAGGGCCCCTGTGAACCTTTACCCCTGTGAACCTTTAGTTTACTGGAACATATGAGGGTTACCCGCAGGACACTTACTCTTTCCAGTAAAGTTGGGGTTGTTAGATAGTTCCTGAGTGACCAGCGAACTTCCCTTCCAAAAATAAAAAATTACACAAATCACGTCAGAATGTACAGATAGCGTTTGTGACCACTTTACTCTAATGGTATTAGGTCAGATTACTAACTACTGCACACAATAACGTGCGGTCCAATCGTTCAGTATACGAGCACTACTTGTCATGTACTGAAAGATCAATGGAATCTATGTTTCCGGCTGCGATTCCTTCAGCCAGAGCTTGTATGGCCTATATGGGTTCTGCACCAACACCCCAGGCGTTGTGCCACTGGACTTTTATAGCGGACCCTTTACCTTATGACCTCCTGGTCTTGTTACCTTATGACCTCCTGGTCTGTTACCTTATGACCTCCTGGTCTGTTACCTTTACCTTATGGTCCGCTATACTCTAATGCTCAAATATTATTTAACCAGAGATGCCTCCCTGGCCACCGTATATGTCACTTACACGTATGTTCCTTGACGAGTACCCGACTTTCCTTTTGGTTCCACCTTTAAAATTGTATAAACTTTTGTATACAAAACACACTCACTCAACACATGTACACTTTTGTTTCTATATCTATTTCTGCGCAGAAATTGTCTTCAGGCCAAGAGTGTTACCAATTAGGAGCAGGATCTGTTAAACTAAATTTCAGATTTTCCAAAAATAGATTTGCGTTATTTACCGCGTCGCGTTATCTACCGCTGTGCGTTACTTATCGCCTTTGCGCTACTTATCGCTTTTGCGCTAATTCAACTTTTCGTGACTTGAGCTACGTGGGCGTAACCAGACGCTACGTTGCGTAGTGTACGCTGCGTGCGTCTGCCTTTTGGATTGCGTACGCTAGTCTTTGTTAGCGACACGTGTACGCAATGCAAAGGATCCACCGTAACACAATATATATACTTTTATCAATGTAAATGATCCCTGATCATCTACCGCAATCCACACTGACTGCCTTGTATCTCAGACAAACCGTGTGTTTGTTCTATACTTTAACTATTACCTCTACTTATTAAATAACAGCAAATCTCCTTTTAGCACTTTCTATCAACTATAAAATTTGGCAAACAGGAATAGTGATATACGAAAATGAAACAGAAATGCAGATAAATGTATGCGTACGCAAGACAAAAGAAAAATAAACAGTTTTAAAAGACACAAGCGTTTTGTTCTTACTTCCGGTTACCGGATTCCTTCAGCACTCTTTACCTAAGCGAAGCAGACGCTTATCCCGTCAGCAACTGCGAGACAACCTCCCACCCTTTTGCTGGGGGATAATGTCTGCTGATCTACCTAGTGCAGATGTGAAAAGGACCGGACGAGCCCGCAATTGACAATGCTAAATTCCTTTGTCGTATAATCAACCCTTTATGAAGCTAAGAACACTGTACGCTGTTTGCTTAGGAAATACCGTAATGATACGCTATTTGCGTAACGATCGCTCAGCGGTAAGCGAGACGCTCAAGCGTCACGTTCGCTCACGGCCTAGTGATCACAGGACACGTTATTGGTTATGTCTAGGGGAAAGATTCGCTGTAACGTAGCATACGCTAGAGACCACGAGGAGGTCACCAGCGGTGCAGACGCTCACAACACTATACCTTGATATTAAACCTTATACCGATGAAACACACAGAATACCTTAATGTGAGTACAGGGTGTAAATGCAACCTTGTGTAACCTGACTATCTACAAAGCTGTTTGAGCGTCACCGACGCTCAAGTGAACACTTAACACTATAGTAAATACACTGATACTGGTTTAGGGTTCCAAAGCCTATTATCTGTATTATATCTAGTATACTTGTAAAAGAGTAACACAGTACAAATGATACACTACAATATAACAAAGACTTCCTAACCAAACACCTAACTAAGGGATAAACTACAATGCTATCCTGGTCTAACACAATACAATACAATACTATAAAGTTTAGTCTAGGGGAGATATGAGAGAAAAGAGAGAATAGAGAGAGAGAAATAGACACAGAGAGAGAGAGAGAGAAATTGGCTCACAGAAAGACAATGATTACGGAGAGAACTTACGCACAAAGGGTATGATCGCCTGCGCCTCGATATCCAGCTCCCGATTATCAGCAGATAACCGTTGATGAGAGAGTGAGAGCTGGATGTGGTCGGTCTGCCTATTTATGCCCCACACACAATGCAATCTCCTAGTCCCTACAATCCTACAGTTTATTGGACACAGGAATTCGGCCCTGTACTGTAACCAAAGGTCATAGGTTGATTCATACAGGTGGGCTGTGCTGATTTCCAACAGCTCAGGTGGGTGGGGAACTGGGTTTCCCGCCGCATACCTGAGTATGTGCAAATCATAGAAATGGACATAAACTTCTTATGTCCACAACTATTCGCACGAGCGATTAATACGCTCCAAACCAACACCGGAATATTGCTAATTAAATACTCTTCCGATGGATACCAAACACTGCTGTATGACTCCTGTTAGACCCTTCGTGCAATACAAAGAGGGATTCCTCCGCTCAGGGACATTCTATCTAAACCAAACTTACAGAAACTATTGAGGGGAACATGATCTATAAACTACATTAATTGTGAACTTTTGTAACGAATGAGTCGCACGCTACGATCACATAAACTCTACCGTAAATGCGCATACTGCGCGTGCGAGTGCACGCTATTGCGGGTATGCGCTTCCACGGGAGAGCGTATGCATGCGCAGCACGGACCAGTGTGCGGTGCAAATATGGCAGTGTGCATTAAGACATTTTTCTGACTTCGACAGCAGCACATTTTATTAGGGGGTGCACTGTTGGAGGGGTGTGTCTAGCACCGCCTTTTGGGCGTGTCTAGCATCATCTATTAACGATCAACGCAATATAAAATATCCACCCTTGTACCAATCCTAATAATGCAGATACATTGTCAGATGTTGTGATGTGCACCAAACAAACACCCCTGATGGCACTCACTGCAATTACACTGCTCCTCCTCAGCCTGGTCTGGCTCCCCCTCTCTTTCCCCTGCAAGCTGACACTGACAGTCGCACACTAGTACTGCTGCTGCTGGAAAAACGTGTGACGTGCTAATGCTGCTGCCGACCACCTGCCAGTATTGAACACTGGCTGCATGCTGCTCATCAGTGGCTGGTGTTGGCATAGAATAGAAGGAGAGAGGTGGGCGTGTGATGGGTGGGCTTGCAAGCAGCATGACGTCATCACGTCACATCACGCTGTTTTTGTACATCATACCCTCCAGGTGGACCTTGTTAATAGGTACAGTAGCTTTTTTAAAGGTCTGTACCGATTTTTGGCTCTCCAAACTTCCATTGAAAGTATAGGAAAAGGGATGTAGCCACGTCCCCTTTACCCGTAGCCACGCCCCCTTTTCTAATTTGTACCAATTTTCATGTGTAAAATGTTGGAGGGTATGGTACATGGAGGTGGAGCTGGGAGTTTGAAAGCCGGTGGCAGTGGCACCCTTGATTAACCCAGGCGTCCGGTCAGTAATGCAGTCCTGACAGGGTGCAGCGCAGAGGGGACAATAATCAACCTGCTCGGTGATCGCTGCATCAGGCATGTGAGATCGGGGTGCCGGACATTAGCGGGTGCATGTGCGCAACAGGCACCCACCCTGCGCACGCCTATGCTTGCAACACAAAGTTGATACTGCAGACCCGCTCCGTATCACCCTTTGCCCGGGTGAAGAAGCTGCGGGCGGCGCGGTCTGCTATAAGCTGTTCCCTGTCGTGCGGTGCAATGTGGATGCGCAGAGCCGCTGTCTCGTACTCCCAGCACGGGTAAGGTTTGTATCAGCAGCACAGTGTCTGGACTTACCCGGAATAGGGAGGAACACATGGTGCAGTCTCTCCACGATGTTCATTTCACATTTGCCGGCAATTGGTGAACCATCAGCTATTGGAGGTTGTATCTTCTTCTGTGGGCACTACAGGTATCAGCGATCCCTCTCTCTGTGCCCTCAACGCGTTTCTCCGCACACCGGGCAGCTTTCCAAGAGCTGGAGGATTTCTTCTCACTCACACTGTGCGCTGCTCATTTACTATAAGAGACTGACAAAACCTCTGAGAGTCTCCTATGTAGAAGGATCAGCGTTTTCCTTTTACATTGATTTTATCAGTGATACCTTTGTGTATACTCATTGTGTATATTATATATACCAGAGATATCATACACCTCAGGGTAACACCCATTAGTATATGTTTTGCTCTATATTACGGTTTATATTGTTTTTATGTTTTGGTTGCATCATTTGGATAGAGCGCCTACCTGGTATTCCCCACATTTGCACACAGCACGGGGCACAGTAACAGGCCGGCTGCCGGCACGTATCTAAAATAATAGGTTGCCTATAGAATAATAGTAAACGCCAGGCACAGCTGCTGCAGAAACTCTTGTTACATACGTGACGTCAGTCTCTTCTGATACTGGCATTATATAATACAACCCAGTGTCTCTACAGCAGATGGCCGTCGTTATATGTGTGGCGCCCTTCTAGCGGACATTTCACATTTTGCACCATTATAGTGACGTGACTGCTGGGGGGGGACGGCAATGAGGGGGCTCAGCCTGCAGCAGTCACACTGCCAGTGGTGTAGTAATGCTCTGCAGCTGTCACACTGCCAGTGGTGTAGTAATGCTCTGCAGCTGTCACACTGCCAGTGGTGTAGTAATGCTCTGCAGCTGACATAATAATAATAACAACAACAACAACACCACAGGCTGCTCCCCTTGTATAATAATATTATTATTATTATTATTATTATTATTATTAACAGGACACCACAGATTGCTCCCCCTGTATAATAATAATAATAACAATAACAGGACACCACAGGCTGCTCCCCCTGTATAATATTAATAATAAGAGGACACCACAGGCTGCTCCACCGGTATAATAATAACAGGACACCACAGGCTGCTCCCACTGTATAATAATAACAGGACACCACAGGCTGCTCCCACTGTATATTAATAATAACAAGACACCACAGGCTGCTCCCCCTGTATAATAACAATAATAATAATAATAACAGGACACCACAGGCTGCTCCCCCTGTATAATATTAATAATAAGAGGACACCACAGGCTGCTCCCCCTGTATAATAATAATAACAGGACACCACAGGCTGCTCCCCCTGTATAGTACTAATAACAGGACACCACAGGCTACTCCTCCTGTATAATAATAATAATAACAGGACACTACAGGCTGCTCCCCCTGTATAGTAAGACGCCATTACCTGATCTTCACGGACACTGGGAGGCTGCAGCAGCACAGCAGTCGATGAAAACTCATTTCCTGTATGTGGAACGCACAGTCCGGAAGTAAGGTGGAACGCACAGGCAGGAAGTAGGGCATGATTGGCAAAGGCTGCTTTCTGGTTACTGGCCCCTCCCCTCCTACACCCCGCCCGCAGCTCCGCCCCCAGTAAATACTAAAACCATAAAAGTCCTCAGTGCAGGAGGCCGGCAGCCATTTTCTTGTAGACCAATCCGGCAGCAGCTGCAGCAGCAGCAATAGGTTCCCTGGCCGTGTAGTGACGTCAGGAGCGGCGGCCATTTTCCCCTGGTCTGAGCTCCGCCTTCCTTCTATCATTCCCACAAGGCAGCAGGAGCAGAGAGCAGCCATTGCTGTGTCTGGCAGCAGGTAATGATATTATTATTATTATTCTATAGGCTGAGCAGCTCTGGTGTCAGGTTCTGTACTACAGGGGGAGCAGCCTCTGGTGCCTTGTTATAGTGCAGCTGGAGCAGCCTCTGGTGCTGCATTATCCCTGTACAGGTGGCTGACACTCTAGTGTCCTATTACTGTAATAAAGGTGGCTCAGACCCCGCCGTTACCGTAATACAGGTGTCGCAGACCCCGCCGTTACCGTAATACAGGTGGCGCAGACCCCGCCGTTACCGTAATACAGGTGGCGCAGACCCCGCCGTTACCGTAATACAGGTGGCGCAGACCCCGCCGTTACCGTAATACAGGTTTTTCAGACGCCTATTGGGCCTGGTCACCCCGCCGATGTTACCTTAATACAGGGGACGCAGACCCCACCGTTACCTTAATACAGGTGGCGCAGATCCTACCCTTATCGTAATACAGGTGGCGCAGACTGTGCCGTTACCTTAATACAGGTGGCGCAGATCCTACCCTTATCGTAATACAGGTGGCGCAGACTGTGCCGTTACCGTAATGCAGGTGGTGCAGACACCGCCGTTACCGTAATACAGGGGACGCAGACACCGCCATTACCATAATACAGGTAGCGCAGATCCTACCCTTACCGTAATACAGGTGGCGCAGATCCTACCCTTATCGTAATACAGGTGGCGCAGACCCCGCCGTTATCATAATGCAGGTGGTGCAGACACCGCCGTTACCGTAATGCAGGGGGCGCAGACCCCGCCGTTACGGTAATACAGGTGGCGCAGACTCGCCAATACCGTAATACAGGTGGCGCAGACTCCGCCGTTACCGTGATACAGATGGCGCAGACCCCGCTGTTACTGTAATACAGGTGGTGCAGACCCCGCCGTTACCGTAATACAGGTGGTGCAGACCCCGCCGTTACCGTAATACAGGTGGCGCAGACCCCGCCGTTACCGTAATACAGGTGGCGCAGAACCCGCCGTTACCGTAATACAGGTGGCGTAGACCATGCCGTTACCGTAATACATGTGGCGCAGCCCCCGCCGTTACCTTAATACAGGGGACGCAGACCCTGCCCTTGCCAGAATAAAGGTATGCATACCCCACAGTTATCATAATACAGGGGGAGCAGACCCCGCCGTTACCATAATACAGGTGGTGCAGACTGTGCCGTTACCCTAATACAGGTGGCGCAGACTCCGCTGTTTCCCTAATACAGGGGGCGCAGACCGTGCCGTTACCGTAATGCAGGTGGCGCAGACCCCGCTGTGGCCGTAATACAGGTGGCGTAGACCCCGCCATTACCGTAATACAGGTGGCGCAGACTCCTTCGTTACCGTAATACAGGTGGCGCAGACTGTACCGTTACCGTAATACAGGTGGCGCAGACCCTGCCGTTACCGTAATGCAGGTGGTGCAGACCCTGCCGTTACCGTAATGCAGGTGGTGCAGACCCCGCCGTTACCGTAATACAGGTGGCGTAGACCCCGCCGTTACAGTAATACAGGTGGCGCAGCCCCCACCGTTATCGTAATAGAGGTGGCGCAGGCCTCGCCATTACCGTAATAAAGGTGGCGCAGACCCCGCCGTTACCGTAATACATGTGGCGCAGTCCCCACCGTTACCGTAATTCTATACACGGGACTTTGCAGGTGTTGTGTCCTGTGGCATTGTGCTGTACAGAGGGAGCGGCCTGTTTTGTCATAGTATACAGGAGGAGCAGCCTGTGTTGTCATAATAAACAGGGGTAGCATCCTGAGCTGTCATAGTATACAGGGGGAGTGGCCTTTGTTGCCATTATATACAGGAGTAACATCTTGTTTTGTCATAGTATACAGGAGGAGCAGCCTGTGTTGTCATAATATACAGGGGGAAGCATCCTGTGCTGTCATAGTGTACAGGAGGAGCAGCCTGTGTTGCAATAATATACAGGGGTAGCTGCCTGTATTGTCATAATAGACAGGATGAACAGCCTGTGGCATCCTACTCTACAGGGGGAGCAGCCTGTGGTGTCCTGTTGTTGTTATTATCATTATTATTCTGGAGGATCAGCCTGTGGTGTCCTATTATTATACAGGAGGAGCAGCCTGTGGTGTCCTATTATTATTATACAGGGGGAGCAGCCTGTGGTGTCCTCTTGTTATTATTATTGTTATTATTATTATACAATAAGAGCAGCCTGTGGTGTCCTGTTATTATTATACAGTGAGAGTAGCATGTGGTGTACAGTTGTTATTATTATTATTAATATTATACATTGGGAGCAGCCTGTGGTGTCCTGTTATTATACAGGAGGAGCAGCATGTGGTGTCCTGTTATTATTAAAGAACAAATTCACTCTGCGCTTATTTTAATGATTAGAGGCTTAAATGAGATGAGTAGAAACACGTCACAACATAGATTTATTTGGAGTTTGAGTATCAATAAATACTGAGCACTAGTTAGAGACATCTCTGTGGATCCTGTTATTATTATACAGGGGAAGCTTTATTATTATTATTATACAGGGGGAGTAGCCTGTGGTGTGCAGTTATTATTATTATTATACAGGGGGAGTAGCCTGTGGTGTGCAGTTGTTGTTGTTATTATTATTATTTTTTATTATTATACAGGGGGAGTAGCCTGTGGTGTCCTGTTATTATTATACAGGGGAAGCTTTATTATTATTATTATACAGGGGAGTAGCCTGTGGTGTGCAGTTATTGTTGATGTTATTATTATTATTTTCTCTGACGTCCTAAGTGGATGCTGGGGACTCCGTAAGGACCATGGGGAATAGCGGCTCCGCATGGAGACTGGGCACATCTAAGAAAGCTTTAGAACTACCTGGTGTGCACTGGCTCCTCCCCCTATGACCCTCCTCCAGACCTCAGTTAGAATCCTGTGCCCGGCTCGAGCTGGATGCACACTAGGGGCTCTCCTGAGCTCCTAGAAAGAAAGTATATTTTAGTTTTTTTATTTTACAGTGAGACCTGCTGGCAACAGGCTCACTGCACTGAGGGACTAAGGGGAGAAGAAGCGAATCTACCTAACTGTGGGTAGTTTGGGCTTCTTAGGCTACTGGACACCATTAGCTCCAGAGGGATCGACCGCATGGAACCGTCCATTGATGTTCGGTCCCGGAGCCGCGCCGCCGGCCCCCTTACAGAGCCAGAAGCAAGAAGAGTCCGGAAAATCGGCGGCTGAAGACATCAGTCTTCTCCAAGGTAGCGCACAGCACTGCAGCTGTGCGCCATTGCTACTCATTACACACTTCACACTGCGGTCACTGAGGGTGCAGGGCGCTGGGGGGGGGCGGGCGCCCTGAGCAGCAATAAATACACCTTGGCTGGCAAAAATATCACAATATATAGCCCCAGAGGCTATATATGTGATAATTACCCCTGCCAGAATACAGAAAATAGCGGGAGAATAGTCAGCCAAAAAGGAGGCGGAGCTATCTCCCTCAGCACACTGGCGCCATTTCTCCCTCACAGCTCCGCTGGAAGGAAGCTCCCTGGCTCTTCCCTGCAGACTACTCTACAGAAAGGGTAAAAAAGAGAGGGGGGGCACAAATTTAGGCGCAATATAAGTGTACAGCAGCTATAAGGGGATATAATTTAGTTAATCCCTGTATTATATAGCGCCCTGGTGTGTTCTGGCATACTCTCCCTCTGTCTCCCCAAAGGACTTTGTGGGGTCCTGTCTTCTATCAGAGCATTCCCTGTGTGTGTGCGGTATGTCGGTATGGCTGTGTCGACATGTTTGATGAGGAGGCTGATGTGGAGGAGGAGCAGGTGCCTATAAATGTGTTGTCACCCCCTGCGGGGCCGACACCTGAGTGGATGGACTTGTGGAAGGAATTCCGCGAAAGAGTCGACTCCTTACATAAAAAATTTGACGACATGCCAAATGTGGGACAGCCGGCTTCTCAGCTCGTTCCTGCCCAGCCATCCGGGGCTTTAAAGCGCCCGTTACCTCAGATGGCAGACACAGATGTCGACACGGATACTGATACCAGTGTCGACGACGATGACGCAAATCTAATGTACACTAGGGCCACTCGTTACATGATTGAGGCAATGAAAAATGTTTTACACATTTCTGATGTAACCGCAGGTACCACAAAAAAGGGTATTATGTTTGGGGAGAAAAAACTTCCAGTAGTTTTTCCCCCTTCTGAAGAATTAAATGAGGTGTGTGAGGAAGCGTGGGCTTCCCCCGATAGAAAATTGGTGATTTCAAAAAGATTACTAATGGGGTACCCTTTCCCGCCAGAGGATAGGTCACGTTGGGAAACTCCACCTAGGGTGGATAAAGCGCTTACACGTCTATCAAAAAAGGTGGCACTACCGTCTCCGGATACGGCCGCCCTAAAGGAGCCTGCTGATAGAAAGCAGGAGGCTCTCCTGAAGGCTATATATACACACGGGTGTTATACTGAGACCAGCTATTGCTTCAGCCTGGATGTGCAGTGCTGCAGCATCGTGGTCGGAATCCCTGTCAGAAAACATTGACACCCTAGACAGGGACACTATATTGCTTAACATAGAGCATATTAAAGACGCAGTGTCAGGTTCGGTCTGGTTTGTGCCCCCGGAGGGGGCGCTAGTGGGTCAGTGGAGGTAGGATGGAGGAAGAGAGGAGACTGAATTGGATTCCCGCGCATGTGCGCAATGTTATTTATTAACATAAAAGTTCACACAATAAGGCAGCAGAATAACGTGCAGGAATAAACAATAAAAAGTATGCAATGGAAATGGTGCAGCTTGGAAGCTGAGAGTCTATGGAAGGAATGGAAATAAATGTATAGCTACCTGGATGCAGATGCAGGAGACTCAGGTGAATGTTCACAGTGCAGTTCGTTAGGCACAGGCAGCTAGCAAGCTGCTTCACAGATGAGGTGAAGGGATGCACCTGGAGAGAGTCTCTACTGCTGAGGCTGAAGCACACTGTGGTTGTAGATAGGTGTGGAGCCAAATACAGATGCAGGGGTTGCTGATGCTTGTAGTTCCACGGAGATGCAGGAGGATAACCAGGAACACAGGGGATCTGGAGACTGGAACACAGGGAACCACTGGATGCAGCAGGAGAGCTGGAGTGGTTGCTGGAACTTGTAGTTCCACAGAGATGCAGGAGGATAACCAGGAACACAGGGGATCTGGAGACTGGAACACAGGGAACCACTGGATGCAGCAGGAGAGCTGGAGTGGTTGCTGGAACTTGTAGTTCCACAGGAACACAGGAACTTGCACACTGAATGTCGCAGGAGAGCTGGAGTGGTTGCTGGAACTTGTAGTTCCACAGGTCCACTACACAAGGATATCTCTGTAGACAGAGGATTGCAAACAGGAGCCACCTGTTCACGGGATATGACGTGTTGTCCAAGGCGATGTGAGAGAGCCACAAACTGGAAGTTATACCTCCTGCCCAGAAGTGATTGGACACAAACTGCAGGCAGAGATACTAGCTGGATTAGGTGTCCAGATCAGCTGTGAGTTGGCTGAAGCATTCCAGGCTGCAGAGGACTGAAAACCAGAACTGGAACAGAACTGAACTGGTTAGGTGGAGCACGGTGAGCTGTGGGCTGCAGGAGACTGAAGACTGGAACAGAACTGGAACTGCTGGGACCTGTAGTTCCACAGCAGTGATGCAATGGAAAATGCAGATTCCTGACAGTACCCCCCCTTTTATGGGTGGGCACCGAACACCCACGCTGGAACTTGGAGGAACCTTGAAAAAGAACTTAGGAATACACAAAAGCAGAGGTCCTCAAAAGTCTTCCCAACTTTCATCTTCAGAAGACAGATTTTCCCCGTCAGAACAAGTAGACCATTCATGGTCATTTGAGACAGAATTTACTTCCTGGGAAAAGGCATAGCTAGGAAGGATAGAACCTCCCATAATGTAACTTGAGTCTTTATCAACAAACTCACTTTCAGAGTCAAAGTCCAGGTCTAGTGTGGTCATGGGAGCCTTTTGTTTAGGAATAACATTATCTGAGACAACCTGTGGACCAGTGAATTTGAAGCTATATGAGACACCAGGACTAGGGGTAACGGCAGCATAGCCAACACTTACGTCAACAGATGGTAGACTTTGAACTGGTTCTGGAGCTCTCCAATTCCTGTAATTCTTGAAATCTCTGATACGTTGATTCAACAGAACCTGTTCGTGTTTGGAAGGAGTTGAGTCGAAAAACTGAGAACTGGAAGACTGATCAGAAGACTGAGCAGATGTTGAATCTGGGGAGTCAATACTTTCAGAAGTGTTGCTGTAGGATGGAGGCACGGAAGTATATGCAACTTTCAAATCTAAAGTCTGAGAACGTTGTCTTGACTTTGCAGCTTGGAAATTTTTAATAGCTTGGTCTAATGTATCCTGATCTTGCACAGACAGAGATGTTGGAGAGGATTTAGCAGTAGACAAACTGTTGACAAATTGGCCAGAATGCCCAGATGACTCTGAATGCATAAACTTTGGAGCAAACTCCTGTTTTACGGCTTCGCAGAAAGCGGGAAGATCACTCAGTAACGGATCTTTAGATTCAATGAGAGGATTCGCCCAGTCCAGTGCTCTACCTTTGAAGAACAGGAGGAAGTATCTGATTGCATTGGCTGGAGAAATAGTCACTGAAGGTTCAGACTCAGTAAAAGCGAGGTATTGGCTCGCCACTGCACGAAACTGAGCATAGTCACCATCAAAGTAGACTGGAGCTTTTGTATCTGGTGGACACTTGGAAGGCTGAATGTCAGATGAAGTCTCGGAAGACAATGTAGGACACTTGAGAGTTGAGGACTGGAATAAGCATTCAAAAGCAGGAGTAGAATCAACTTGAAATGCTCGAGGGTGGAGAGAGGACGTCATCTCCTGGATTGACTGACGGGAATTCTCTGCTGAGGTTGACAGAACGCTAGAAGCGAGGTATTGGCTCGCCACTGCACGAAACTGAGCATAGTCACCATCAAAGTAGACTGGAGCTTTTGTATCTGGTGGACACTTGGAAGGCTGAATGTCAGATGAAGTCTCGGAAGACAATGTAGGACACTTGAGAGTTGAGGACTGGAATAAGCATTCAAAAGCAGGAGTAGAATCAACTTGAAATGCTCGAGGGTGGAGAGAGGACGTCATCTCCTGGATTGACTGACGGGAATTCTCTGCTGAGGTTGACAGAACGCTAGAAGCTTCATCTTGGGGTGAGATGCGTAGAGCCTCCATCTGGGTTGAGGCAACTGCAATATCTGCAAGAACTGTAGACTCTGGACATAGCGACAGGAGTTGCTTACTTGAAACACTGGAGAGAACCACACCGGGTTCAGAGGAACTGGAATCGGCAGGAACCGACGACAACTTTGGACAAACGGATGGAACAGGGATTTGTCCAGGACTACTTGAATTGACTTGAACTGTAAGAGGCTGATCTGGACAGAAGGATGGGACCGGATTGGGTCCGGAAGAGCTTGAATCGGCAGGAACCGAAGAAGGTAGCTCAGCATTGGAAACAGAGCTACTCAGGCTGGCTGGAACCAGAGGAGGCTGATCTGGACAGACGTATGGGACCGGATTGGGTCCAGATAAGCTTGAACCGGCTGGAACCGGATTTGATATGAAGAGACTGGAATCGGCTGGAACCGAAGGAGTCCTCGGAGTGACGGATAGGACCGGATTTGATCCGAGGATGCTGGAATCGGCTGGAACCGAAGGAGGTAGCTCAGCATTAGAAACAGAGCTACTCGGGCTGGCTGGAACCAGTGGAGACTTTGGACCAACGGCTGGAACCGGGCTAGGTCCATTGACACTTGACTCTGTATAGACAGAATCCGGATGTTCTGATGATCCCTCTTGGAGTGGTACTGAGCTGGTAGCACTCTCTGAAGTTGGCAAACAAAAGTTCATGTCTGTATCTGTGGCTTTAAGAATTCCTCCTGGGATCTTGGCCCTGGATTCCTCACTTGAGGCTGAAACTCCAAAGACCCCTCCTGGGGTTAATAGATCAGACACACTTCTTTGAGCTGCATGCCCGGATGCCACTTCTGGAACCTGAACATCAGATACCCCTACTGGGGTCACAACATCAGATGCCCCACCTGGGACTGTAGACACAGACGCCCCTTCTCGGGCTGTAGGCACGGACGCCCCTTCTCGGGCTGTAGGCACGGACGCCCCTTCTCGGGCTGTAGGCACGGACGCCCCTTCTCGGGCTGTAGGCACGGACGCCCCTTCTCGGGCTGTAGGCACGGACGCCCCTTCTCGGGCTGTAGGCACGGACGCCCCTTCTCGGGCTGTAGGCACAGATGCCCCTTCTCGGGCTGTAGGCACAGATGCCCCTTCTCGGGCTGTAGACACAGAAACTACTTTAGTTATGGGTAACATAGATAGTCTCTGTTGATTTCTGAACTTGGGATTGGGTCTATTTGTCACAGGACCCCAATCGTATACTTTTTGGACACTCCTGTCCGAGGTAAAGGAACTTGAAACTGTAGAGGATACGTTGGAAGGTTTGCAGGTGAAAACACTGTGATGCTGGGACCTGACACCAACTTTTGAGTTGCGGAAGGAACAGTCCATAATAAGATGACTAGAACTCCCACAGTAAAAGCAGAGGTGAAGCTGCTTGCGATGCCGGCGTTCAGCTTCCGTTAGTTTGGAGCGCGGGTAGCTCTGGAATCTGCCCTCTCTCTGCATAGGAGAAGAGACTTTAGCTTGAAGAAAAGTTGACACGGAGGTCGCACTAGACTCAATACTTTGAGCAGTACTCTTCACTGCGTTTAAAGCACCACCCAGGATTTCTGGCATCATTGGAATGATTTTTGTTAGGAGACTTTGAAGTTGTTCCAATAGATGATAAAGAGTGCTTATTGGCTCAGAGTTCACAGCAGACAACAAAGGAGTCTTGAAGCTTTCAAAGGAGGAAGTCGCTCTCTCTGGATAGTTAGCTGTGAAGGGACTGCCATAGGACTGACTTGAGCAAGATCCATCCACAGGAACGGATTGTGCAGGGAAAGTTGAAATGACTGGAGCAGGAGTGACTTGAACAGGAACTGGAGAAACAACAGAACTTGGAAGGGATTGCTGCAAGGTATCCAAACGGATAGACATTCCCTGTAGAAACAGGATCATCTGCTGCTGCGCAGCCTCTTGACCATCCAAACGGGAGACCAGATTTTGTAAGGCCCCTGACCCCACATTCTGACCACCATCCGAGTCCATGGGCCTTGGACAAACTGTCCGGTTCGGTCTGGTTTGTGTCCCCGGAGGGGGCGCTAGTGGGTCAGTGGAGGTAGGATGGAGGAAGAGAGGAGACTGAATTGGATTCCCGCGCATGTGCGCAATGTTATTTATTAACATAAAAGTTCACACAATAAGGCAGCAGAATAACGTGCAGGAATAAACAATAAAAAGTATGCAATGGAAATGGTGCAGCTTGGAAGCTGAGAGTCTATGGAAGGAATGGTAATAAATGTATAGCTACCTGGTAGCAGATGCAGGAGACTCAGGTGAATGTTAGCAATGCAGTTCGTTAGGCACAGGCAGCTAGCAAGCTGCTTCACAGATGAGGTGAAGGGATGCACTTGGAGAGAGTCTCTACTGCTGAGGCTGAAGCACACTGTGGTTGTAGATAGGTGTGGAGCCAAATACAGATGCAGGGGTTGCTGATGCTTGTAGTTCCACGGAGATGCAGGAGGATAACCAGGAACACAGGGGATCTGGAGACTGGAACACAGGGAACCACTGGATGCAGCAGGAGAGCTGGAGTGGTTGCTGGAACTTGTAGTTCCACAGAGATGCAGGAGGATAACCAGGAACACAGGGGATCTGGAGACTGGAACACAGGGAACCACTGGATGCAGTAGGAGAGCTGGAGTGGTTGATGGAACTTGTAGTTCCACAGGAACACAGGAACTTGCACACTGAATGTCGCAGGAGAGCTGGAGTGGTTGCTGGAACTTGTAGTTCCACTACACAAGGATATCTCTGTAGACAGAGGATTGCAAACAGGAGCCACCTGTTCACGGGATGTGACGTGTTGTCCAAGGCAATGTGAGAGAGCCACAAACTGGAAGTTATACCTCCTGCCCAGAAGTGATTGGACACAAACTGCAGGCAGAGATACTAGCTGGATTAGGTGTCCAGATCAGCTGTGAGTTGGCTGAAGCATTCCAGGCTGCAGAGGACTGAAAACCAGAACTGGAACAGAACTGAACTGGTTAGGTGGAGCACGGAGAGCTGTGGGCTGCAGGAGACTGAAGACTGGAACAGAACTGAACTGCTGGGACCTGTAGTTCCACAGCAGTGATGCGATGGAAAATGCAGATTCCTGACACGCAGTCTTTTACATAAGAGATGCACAGAGGGATATTTGCCGGCTGGCATCTCAAATCAGTGCGCTGTCCATTTCTGCCAGAAGAGGGTTATGGGCCCGGCAGTGGACAGCAGATGCAGATTCTAAAAGGCACATGGAAGTTTTGCCTTACAAGGGTGAGGAGTTGTTTGGGGATGGTCTTTCGGACCTAATGTCCACAGCAACGGCTGGGAAGTCAGCTTTCTTACCACATGTCCCTTTACAACCGAAGAAAGCACCGTATTATCAGGTGCAGTCCTTTCGTCCCCAAAAGAACAGGCGAGGTAGAGGCGCGTCCTTTCTGCCCAGGGGCAGAGGTAGAGGGAAAAAGCTGCAACATTCAGCCAGTTCCCAGGAACACAAGTCCTCCCCCGCTTCATCAGCTAAGTCCACCGCATGACGCTGGGGCTCAACAGGCAGTGCCAGGTACGGTGGGGGCCCGTCTCAAACATTTCAGCAATCAGTGGGCTCGCTCACAGGTGGACCCCTGGATCCTTCAAGTGGTATCTCAGGGGTACAAGCTGGAATTCGAGACATTACCCCCCCCCGCCGTTTCCTCAAATCTGCCTTACCAACGACTCCCTCAGACAGGGAGGCTGTGTTAGAGGCGATTCACAAGCTGTATTCCCAGCAGGTGATAGTCAAAGTGCCCCTACTTCAACAAGGACGGGGTTACTATTCCACAATGTTTGTGGTACCGAAACCGGACGGTTCGGTGAGACCCATTTTAAATTTAAAATCCTTGAACACATATCTAAAAAAATTCAGGTTCAAGATGGAATCGCTCAGGGCGGTTATTGCAAGCCTGGAAGAGGGGGATTACATGGTATCTCTGGACATCAAGGATGCTTACCTACATGTCCCCATTTACCATCCTCACCAGGAGTACCTCAGATTTGTGGTACAGGATTGTCATTACCAATTCCAGACGTTGCCGTTCGGCCTGTCCACGGCACCGAGGGTATTTACCAAGGTAATGGCCGAAATGATGAACCTCCTTCGAAAAAAGGGAGTTTTAATTATCCCATACTTGGACGATCTCCTGATAAAAGCGAGATCCAGAGAGCAGTTGTTAGTGGGCGTAGCACTATCTCAGGAGGTGCTACGACAGCATGGTTGGATTCTGAATATTCCAAAGTCACAGCTGGTTCCTGCGACACGCCTACTGTTCCTAGGACTGATTCACAGTTCAGAAAAAAGTGTTTCTCCCAGAGGAAAAAGCCAAGGAGCTGTCATCTCTAGTCAGAGGCCTCCTAAAACCAAAACAGGTGTCGGTACATCACTGCACACGAGTTCTGGGAAAGATGGTAGCTTCCTACGAAGCGATCCCATTCGGCAGGTTCCATGCCAGAATATATTTTAGTGGGACCTCTTGGATCAATGGTCTGGATCGCATCTTCAAATGCATCGGCTGATAACCCTGTCTCCAAGGACCAGGGTGTCTCTCTTGTGGTGGCTGCAGAGTGCTCATCTCGTGGAGGGCCGCAGATTCGGCATACAGGACTGGGTCCTGGTGACCACGGATGCCAGCCTTCGAGGCTGGGGGGCAGTCACGTTGGGAAGAAACTTCCAAGGACTTTGGACAAGTCACAAGACTTCCCTACACATAAATGTTCTGGAATTGAGGGCCATTTACAATGCCCTGAGTCAGGCAAAGGCCCTGCTTCAAAACCAACCGGTTCTGATCCAGTCAGACAACATCACGGCGGTCGCCCATGTAAACCGACAGGGCGGCACAAGAAGCAGGGCGGCGATGGCAGAAGCCACAAGGATTCTCCGATGGGCGGAAAATCACGTGTTAGCACTGACAGCAGTGTTCATTCCGGGAGTGGACAACTGGGAAGCAGACTTCCTCAGCAGGCACGACCTCCACCCGGGAGAGTGGGGACCTCATCCAGAAGTCTTCCAAATGCTGGTAAACCGTTGGGAAAGACCACAGGTGGACATGATGGCGTCCCGCCTCAACAAAAAACTAGAAAGATATTGCGCCAGGTCAAGGGACCCCCAGGCGATAGCTGTGGACGCTCTAGTGACACCGTGGGTGTACCGGTCGGTTTATGTGTTCCCTCCTCTTCCTCTCATACCCAAGGTGCTGAGGATAATAAGGAAAAGAGGAGTAAGAACGATACTCGTTGTTCCGGATTGGCCAAGAAGGTCTTGGTACCCGGAACTTCAGGAGTTAATTTCAGAGGGCCCATGGCCTCTGCCGCTTCGACAGGACCTGCTGCCACAGGGGCCCTGTCTGTTCCAAGACTTATCGCTGCTGCGTTTGACGGCATGGCGGTTGAACGCCGGATCCTAAAGGAAAAGGGCATTCCGGAAGAAGTCATCCCTACGCTGATTAAAGCCAGGAAAGATGTAACTGCTAAGCATTATCACCGCATAGAAAATATGTGGCTTGGTGTGAGGCCAGAAAGGCCCCAACAGAGGAATTTCAACTGGGTCGATTTCTACACTTCCTACAGGCGGGAGTGACTATGGGCCTTAAATTAGGCTCCATTAAGGTACAGATCTCGGCTCTGTCGATTTTCTTCCAGAAGGAACTAGCTTCACTACCTGAAGTTCAGACATTTGTAAAAGGAGTGCTGCATATTCAGCCCCCCTTTGTGCCTCCAGTGGCACCTTGGGATCTCAACGTGGTGTTGAGTTTCCTAAAATCACATTGGTTTGAACCACTGAAAACCGTGGATCTAAAATATCTCACGTGGAAAGTGGTCATGTTATTGGCCTTGGCTTCTGCCAGGCATGTATCAGAATTGGCGGCTTTGTCATGTAAAAGCCCTTATTTGATTTTCCATATGGATAGGGCAGAATTGAGGACTCGTCCTCAGTTTCTCCCTAAGGTGGTGTCAGCTTTTCACTTGAACCAACCTATTGTAGTGCCTGCGGCTACTAGGGACTTGGAGGATTCCAAGTTGCTGGACGTAGTCAGGGCCCTGAAAATTTATGTTTCCAGGACAGCTGGAGTCAGGAAAACTGACTCGCTATTTATCCTGTATGCACCCAACAAGCTGGGTGCTCCTGCTTCTAAGCAGACTATTGCTCGCTGGATTTGTAGCACAATTCAGCTGGCGTATTCCGCGGCTGGACTGCCGCATCCTAAATCTGTAAAGGCCCATTCCACAAGGAAGGTGGGCTCATCTTGGGCGGCTGTCCGAGGGGTCTCGGCTTTGCAACTTTGCCGAGCTGCTACTTGGTCAGGGGCAAACACGTTTGCAAAATTCTATAAATTTGATACCCTGGCTGAGGAGGACCTGGAGTTCTCTCATTCGGTGCTGCAGAGTCATCCGCACTCTCCCGCCCGTTTGGGAGCTTTGGTATAATCCCCATGGTCCTTACGGAGTCTCAGCATCCACTTAGGACGTCAGAGAAAATAAGATTTTACTCACCGGTAAATCGATTTCTCGTAGTCCGTAGTGGATGCTGGGCGCCCGTCCCAAGTGCGGGTTGTCTGCATTACTTGTATATAGTTATTGGGTATAGTATCACGAGTTATACGGTGTGATTGGTGTGGCTGGTATGAGTCTTAAGGGCCCTACACACTTAAAGATTATCTGTCCAATCTGGCTGATTGGAAAGAAAATCTGGCAATGTCTGGGAGCAAATGGCAATTCACTATTTGCTCTCAAACATTGGAAAACAGACAAAAATGGACTTTAAGACAAATTGGTTAAGTTTGTTTCATTAAACCAATTTATCTGAACTGTTTTGGTCCATTTTCTTGATTTTGGTAGCAAATTGTTGATTGTCATTTGCTCCCAGACATTGCCAGATTTTCTTTCCAATCAGCCAGATTGGACAGATAATCTTTAAGTGTGTAGGGCCTTTTACCCGGGATTCAAAATCCTTCCCTATTGTGTCAGCTCTTCCGGGCACAGTATCCTAACTGAGGTCTGGAGGAGGGTCATAGGGGGAGGAGCCAGTGCACACCAGGTAGTCCTAAAGCTTTCTTAGATGTGCCCAGTCTCCTGTGGAGCCGCTATTCCCCATGGTCCTTACGGAGTCCCCAGCATCCACTACGGACTACGAGAAATAGATTTACCGGTGAGTAAAATCTTATTATTATTTTTATACAGGGGAGCAGCCTGTTATGTATTATTATTATTTATTTTTTATTTTTTTGCAGAGGGAGCAGCCTGTGGTGTCATGTTATTTTTACTATAAAGGGAGAGCAGAATGGGGTGTCCTGTTGTTATTAGGGGTGGTCTTCAGTATGCCGACTGACGGGATCCTGGCGCACAGTATACCGGCAAAGGGGCTCATTTGCGCTCGCCACACTGACGGGGCGCCGGTGGTCGGGCTACCGGCGCCGGTATGCTGGTCGCAGGGAGCCCGACCGCCGGCATATCGTAGTGAACCCGTTATTAGTATAATACTGGGGGAGCAGGTTTCTGTGTATGGTTATTGTTATACAGGTAATGTTAGGTGCATGTACGCTTCTATAAGGAGTTGTGTGATACTCCTAAGAATAAAAAAACTCAGGAAAGGGGAATAATAGAAGCTCTCATAACACTATAAACATTGAAATCCCTGAAAAGATTTTACAACCAAAGGAGTCAAAAGGCTCAAAATGTATTTTTATTTTAAAAAAGAGATAGTAAGTAACACAGGGGCCTAATTCTGAGGTGATCGCAGCAGGACATTTGTTAGCAGTTGGGCAAAACCATGGTGGTCATTCCGAGTTGTTCGCTCGCAAGCTGCTTTTAGCAGCTTTGCTCACGCTAAGCCGCCGCCTACTGGGAGTGAATCTTAGCTTCTTAAAATTGCGAACGACGTATTCGCAATATTGCGATTAGACACTTCTTAGCAGTTTCAGAGTAGTTCCAGACTTACTCGGCATCTGCGATCAGTTCAGTGCTTGTCGTTCCTGGTTTGACGTCACAAACACACCCAGCGTTCGCCCAGACACTCCTCCGTTTCTCCAGCCACTCCTGCGTTTATTCCGGAAACGGTAGCGTTTTTTCCCACACGCTCATAAAACGGCCAGTTTCTGCCCATAAACACCCATTTCCTGTCAATCACATTACGATCACCAGAACGATGAAAAAGCCGTGAGTAAAAATACTAACTTCATAGCAAATTTACTTGGCGCAGTCGCAGTGCGAACATTGCGCATGCGCACTAAGCGGAAAATCGCTGCGATGCGAATATTTTCACAGAGCGAACAACTCGGAATGAGGGCCCATGTGAACTGCAGGGGGGCAGATGTAACATGTGCAGAGAGAGTTAGATGTGGGTGTGGTGTGTTCCATCTGCAATCTAAATTGCAATGTAAAGATAAAGCAGCCAGTATTTACCCTGCACAGAAACAAAATAACCCACCCAAATCTAACTCTCTCTGCACATGTTATATCTGCCTCCCCTGCAATGCACATGGTTTTGCCCAACTGCTAAAAAATTTCCTGCTGCGATCAACTTGAAATTACCCCCACTATCTTTAAAAAATGCTCATACACATATATATATATATATATATATATATATATATATAAATAGAGGACACAAGCGCCCAAATGTGTTTTAAATATCTACAAGAGGTGAAAAAGCCGGTGTATGGGATAAGATGTGACTGGATCACTTCTCTGGTCTAGGTAGACATTGATCTGTCAGCAATCATTTGGGATTCAGTACATGAAAATAAAGTCAGAGAACACCTGATCGGACGCAGCGGCCCCAGCCTCCTGATGGAGAACGCAGCAGCACCCCTGAAATGAGTCCTGGCTACAGGAGTCTCCGGATACTGGACCTTTATTCCCTGGGATCGCTGTACTTTCCAAAGCAAGCTCACTTATTTTCACGTGTCCGATCAGGTGTTCTATGACTGGCCATAAAGGGGCTGCAGTGTCTTCCAGGAGCACTCTATCCAACAAGGGGCTGCTACACTGACGGACGAAACGCGTTGGGACATATTGCTGATACCTCCTATATGGGACGCTTTGCTGATACCTCCTATATGGGACGCTTTGCTGATACCTCCTATATGGGACGCTTTGCTGATACCTCCTATATGGGACGCTTTGCTGATACCTCCTATATGGGACGCTTTGCTGATACCTCCTATATGGGACGCTTTGCTGATACCTCCTATATGGGATGCTTTGCTGATACCTCCTATATGGGAAGCTTTGCCGATACCTCCTATATGGGACGCTTTGCTGATACCTCCTATATGGGGCGCTTTGCTGATACCTCCTATATGGGACGCTTTGCTGATACCTCCTATATGGGACGCTTTGCCGATACCTCCTATATGGGACGCTTTGCCGATACCTCCTATATGGGACGCTTTGCTGATACCTCCTATATGGGACGCTTTGCCGATACCTCCTATATGGGACGCTTTGCTGATACCTCCTATATGGGACGCTTTGCCGATACCTCCTATATGGGACGCTTTGCTGATACCTCCTATATGGGACGCTTTGCCGATACCTCCTATATGGGACGCTTTGCTGATACCTCCTATATGGGACGCTTTGCCGATACCTCCTATATGGGGCGCTTTGCTGATACCTCCTATATGGGGCGCTTTGCTGATACCTCCTATATGGGACGCTTTGCCGATACCTCCTAAATGGGACGCTTTGCCGATACCTCCTATATGGGACGCTTTGCCGATACCTCCTGTATCTACTGCTGAGGCTGCCAATTGATTATAAATGGGAATATGCCAGTTCCCTAAACATGCCGTTCACATCCAGACAGTGATAAATAAGTTGTCTATGAATGGTACACACTAGGTTTTGCTGTTTCTTTATTTTCATGTACTGAATCCCAAATGATGGCTGACAGATCAATGTCTACCTAGACCAGGTAAGTGATCCAGTCACATCTTATCATCCCATACACCGGCTCTTTCACCTTTTCTATATATGTAAAACACATTTGGGCGCTTGTGTCCTCTATTTCCTATTTCTCTGACGTCCTAAGTGGATGCTGGGACTCCGTAAGGACCATGGGGAATAGCGGCTCCGCAGGAGACTGGGCACAACTAAAGAAAGCTTTAGAACTACCTGGTGTGCACTGGCTCCTCCCTCTATGACCCTCCTCCAGACCTCAGTTAGAATCTTGTGCCCGGCTGAGCTGGATGCACACTAGGGGCTCTCCTGAGCCTGCTAGAAAGAAAGTATATTTAGGTTTTTTATTTTCAGTGAGATCTGCTGGCAACAGACTCACTGCTACGAGGGACTAAGGGGAGAAGAAGCGAACCTACCTGCTTGCAGCTAGCTTGGGCTTCTTAGGCTACTGGACACCATTAGCTCCAGAGGGACCGAACACAGGACCCGACCTCGATCGTCCGGTCCCGGAGCCGCGCCGCCGTCCCCCTTACAGAGCCAGAAGCAAAAAGTGGTCCAGAAAATCGGCGGCAGAAGACTTTCAGTCTTCAACAAGGTAGCGCACAGCACTACAGCTGTGCGCCATTGCTCCTCATGCACACCTCACACTTCGGTCACTGATGGGTGCAGGGCGCTGGGGGGGGGGGGGGGGCGCCCTGAGCAGCAATAAGACACCTTGGCTGGCAAATATACACCATATATGGTCCAAAAGGCTATATAGGTGTAAATTAACCCCTGCCAGATTTCCAGAAAAAGCGGGAGAAAGTCAGCCGAAAAGGGGGCGGGGCTTCTCCCTCAGCACACTGGCGCCATTTTTCCCTCACGGCTCCGCTGGAAGGATCGCTCCCTGGCTCTCCCCTGCAGTCCGGCATACAATAGGGTAAAAAAGAGAGGGGGTGCACTAAATTTAGGCGCAATATAAATATAATAAGCAGCTATAGGGGAAAACACTCTTAGTGATATCCCAGTGTATATAGCGCTCTGGTGTGTGCTGGCATACTCTCTCTCTGTCTCCCCAAAGGGCTTTGTGGGGTCCTGTCCTCTATCAGAGCATTCCCTGTGTGTGCGGTGTGTCGGTACGGCTGTGTCGACATGTATGATGAGGAAAATTATGTGGAGGCGGAGCAAGTGCCCTACATAAAAGGTTTGATGACATGCCAAATATGGGACAGTCGGCTTCTCAGACTGTGCCTGCCCAGGCATCTCAAAAGCTATCAGGGGCTCTAAAACGCCCGCTACCTCAGATGGCAGACACAGATGTCGACATGGATACTGACTCCAGTTTCGACGATGATGAGACTAATGTAACTTCCAATAGGGCCACACATTACATGATTGAGGCAATGAAAAATGTGTTGCACATTACTGATACTACCCCGGGTACCACAAAAAAGGGTATTATGTTTGGGGAGAAAAAACTTCCAGTAGTTTTTCCCTCATCTGAGGAATTAAACGAAGTGTGTGAGGAAGCGTAGGCTTCACCCGATAAGAAATTGGTAATTTCTAAAAGGTTACTAATGACGTACCCTTTCCCGCCAGAGGATAGGTCACGTTGGGAAACACCCCCTAGGGTAGATAAAGCGCTCACACGCTTGTCAAAGAAGGTGGCACTACCGTCTCCGGATACGGCCGCCCTAAAGGAGCCTGCTGATAGGAAGCAGGAGGCGATCCTGAAATCTGTATATACACATACTGGTATTATACTGAGACCAGCTATTGCTTCAGCATGGATGTGCAGTGCTGCAGCTGCATGGTCAGATTCCCTATCGGAAAATATTGATTCCCTAGACAGGGACACTATTTTGCTAACCATAGAGCATATAAAAGACACTGTCTTGTACATGAGAGATGCACAGAGGGATATTTGCCGGCTGGCATCAAAAATTAGTGCAATGTCCATTTCTGCCAGGAGGGGTTTATGGACTCGGCAGTGGACAGGGGATGCAGATTCCGTTTCTTCAAATCTGCCTTGCCAACAACTCCCTCAGGCAGGGAAGCAGTGTTACAGGCAATACACAAGCTGTATTCCCAGCAGGTGATAGTCAAGGTGCCCCTACTTCAACAAGGACGGGGTTACTATTAACACAATGTTTGTGGTACCGAAACCGGACGGTTCGGTGAGACCCATTCGGTGAGACCCATTTTAAATTTGAAATCCTTGAACACATATATAAAAAAAATTAAAGTTCAAGATGGAATCGCTCAGGGCGGTTATTGCAAGCCTGGAAGAGGGGGATTACATGGTATCACTGGACATCAAGGATGCTTACCTGCATGTCCCCATTTACCATCCTCACCAGGAGTACCTCAGATTTGTGGTACAGGATTCACATTACCAATTCCAGACGTTGCCGTTCGGTCTGTCCATGGCACCGAGGGTATTTACCAAGGTAATGGCCGAAATGATGATACTCCTTTGGAGGAAGGGAGTTTTAATTATCCCGTACTTGGACGATCTCCTGATAAGGGCGAGGTCCAGGGAGCAGTTGTTGGTCGGGGTAGCACTATCTCAGGAGGTGCTACAACAGCACGGTTGGATTCTAAATATTTCAAAGTCACAGCTGGTTCCTACGACTCGTCTACTGTTCCTGGGGATGGTTCTGGACACAGACCAGAAAAAAGTGTTTCTCCCGGAGGAGAAAGCCAAGGAGCTGTCATCTCTAGTCAGAGGCCTCCTGAAACCAAAACAGGTGTCGGTGCATCACTGCACGCGAGTCCTGGGAAAGATGGTAGCTTCCTATGAAGCAATTCCATTCGGCAGGTTCCATGCAAGAACTTTTCAGTGGGACCTGTTGGACAAGTGGTCCGGATCGCATCTTCAGATGCATCGGTTGATAACCCTGTCTCCAAGGACCAGGGTGTCTCTGCTGTGGTGGCTGCAGAGTCCTCATCTTCTAGAGGGCCGCAGATTCGGCATACAGGATTGGATCCTGGTGACCACGGATGCCAGCCTTCGAGGCTGGCGGGCAGTCACACAGGGAAGAAATTTCCAAGGGCTATGGTCAAGTCAGGAGACTTCCCTACACATAAATATTCTGGAACTAAGGGCCATTTACAATGCCTTAAGTCAAGCAAGACCCCTGCTTCAGGGCCAGCCGGTACTGATTCAGTCAGACAACATCACGGCGGTTGCCCATGTAAACCGACCGGGCGGCACGAGAAGCAGGATGGCGATGGCAGAAGCCACAAGGATTCCCCAGTTGGGCGGAAAATCACGTGTTAGCACTGTCAGCAGTGTTCATTCCGGGAGTGGACAACTGGGAAGCAGACTTCCTCAGCAGGCACGACCTCCACCCGGGAGAGTGGCGACTTCATCCAGAAGTCTTCCAAATGATTGTAAATCGTTGGGAAAGGCCACAGGTGGACATGATGGCGTCCCGCCTCAACAAAAAACTAGAGAGATATTGCGTCAGGTCAAGAGACCCTCAGGCGATAGCTGTGGACGCTCTAGTGACACCGTGGGTGTACCAGTCGGTTTATGTGTTCCCTCCTCTGCCTCTCATACCAAAGGTACTGAGAATAATAAGAAGACGAGGAGTAAGAACGATACTCGTGGTTCCGGATTGGCCAAGAAGAGCTTGGTACCAAGAACTTCAAGAAATGATCTCAGAGGACCCATGGCCTCTGCCACTCAGACAGGACCTGCTGCAGCAGGGGCCCTGTCTGTTCGAAGACTTACCGCCACTGCGTTTGACGGCATGGCGATTGAACACCGGATCCTAAAGGAAAAGGGCATTCCGGAGGAAGTCATTCCTACGCTGATTAAAGCTAGAAAAGATGTTACAGTAAAACATTATCACAGCATATGGCGAAAATATGTTGCCTGGTGTGAGGCCAGGAAGGCCCCAACGGAGGAAATTCAGCTGGGTCGATTCCTGCACTTCCTACAGTCAGGGGTGACTATGGGCCTAAAATTGGGTTCCATTAAAGTCCAGATTTCGGCTCTGTCGATTTTCTTCCAGAAAGAACTGGCTTCACTGCCTGAAGTTCAGACTTTTGTTAAGGGAGTGCTGCATATTCAGCCCCCTTTTGTGCCCCCAGTGGCACCTTGGGATCTCAACGTGGTGTTGAGTTTCCTAAAATCACATTGGTTCGAGCCACTTAAGACCGTGGATTTGAAATATCTCACGTGGAAGGTGGTCATGTTGTTGGCCTTGGCTTCGGCCAGGCATGTGTCAGAATTGGCGGCTTTGTCATGTAAAAGCCCTTATCTGATTTTCCATATGGATAGGGCAGAATTGAGGACTCGTCCCCAGTTTCTCCCTAAGGTGGTATCTGCGTTTCACGTGAACCAATCTATTGTGGTGCCTGTGGCTACTAGGGACTTGGAGGACTCCAAGTTACTGGACGTAGTCAGGGCCTTGAAAATATATGTTTCCAGGACGGCTGGAGTCAGAAAAACTGACTCGCTATTTATCCTGTATGCACCCAAAAAGATGGGTGCTCCTGCTTCAAAGCAGACTATTGCTCGCTGGATATGTAACACAATTCAGCTGGCGCATTCTGCGGCTGGACTGCCGCATCCTAAATCTGTGAAAGCCCATTCCACGAGGAAGGTGTGCTCTTCTTGGGCGGCTGCCCAAGG
Organism: Pseudophryne corroboree; assembly: GCF_028390025.1. Classification (NCBI taxonomy): domain Eukaryota; kingdom Metazoa; phylum Chordata; class Amphibia; order Anura; family Myobatrachidae; genus Pseudophryne; species Pseudophryne corroboree. The sequence goes on from NW_026967501.1 coordinate 2,904,762, forward strand.
GGTCTCGGCGTTGCAACTTTGCCGAGCAGCTACTTGGTCGGGGTAAAATATGTTTGCAAGATTCTACAAGTTTGACACCCTGGCTGAGGACCTAGAGTTCGCTCATTCGGTGCTGCAGAGTCATCCGCACTCTCCCGCCCGTTTGGGAGCTTTGGTAGAATCCCCATTGTCCTTACGGAGTCCCAGCATCCACTTAGGACGTCAGAGAAAATAAGATTTTACTCACCGGTAAATCTATTTATCGGGTATAGTATCACGAGTTGTACGGTGTGAGTGGTGTGGCTGGTATGAGTCTTACCCGGGATTCAAAATCCTTTCCTTATTGTGTCAGCTCTTCCGGGCACAGTATCCTAACTGAGGTCTGGAGGAGGGTCATAGTGGGAGGAGCCAGTGCACACCAGGTAGTCCTAAAGCTTTCTTTAGTTTAGGCCCAGTCTCCTGCGGAGCCGCTATTCCCCATGGTCCTTACGGAGTCCCAGCATCCACTACGGACTACGAGAAATAGATTCACCGGTGAGTAAAATCTTATTATCCACTGCATGTGTCTAACAAACACAGTTTTCTGTTTCACAAGCTGCCACTCATGTAAACTATGAGGAGTGTTAGATTTTAGCTTTAGGTGTATACACGTGTTAATTAAAGTCTAGTACCACGAATAGTACCCTAGCGCCGGTTCCTCTGCTTCTCTCTCTCTCTCTCTCTCTCTCTATATATATATATATATATATATATATATATAAACAATAGATGAAAAATAAAAAAGAGGGTAGTTGCAACTACCATAAATCACTGTGGCATAATGCTTGTAAGTCCACCGTGTACCCAATCTGTGATGGTGCTGGAGAGTGTGGCTTGTGTGCCAGCTGAATGTCCACAGGGATCCCGCAGCCGAAGGTCTCCTCACACTCCCTGGGGCGTGCGTCGCCCGCTGCAAATTCAGAAGTAGAGGGGCAGGTGTGTTAGCCGGCTAGATGCAGCCACGAGGGACCCGCTGTATATAGATCACCTCTTTCTCTCCTTAGACATGCACCGTCCACAGGTAATTGGTGGGAGAGAGGCTGATATAAATTGTCGGCTTGCTGCAGCCGCACGGATACCGCTGTGGATAAAACACCTCTCTATAGACGTGCACCGTCCGCAGGTAATTGGAGGGAGAGAGGCTGATATAAATTGTCGGCTTGCTGCAGCCGCACGGATACCGCTGTGGATAAAACACCTCTCTATAGACGTGCACCGTCCGCAGGTAATTGGAGGGAGAGAGGCTGATATAAATTGTCGGCTTGCTGCAGCCGCACGGATACCGCTGTGGATAAAACACCTCTCTATAGACGTGCACCGTCCGCAGGTAATTGGAGGGAGAGAGGCTGATATAAATTGTCGGCTTGCTGCAGCCGCACGGATACCGCTGTGGATAAAACACCTCTCTATAGACGTGCACCGTCCGCAGGTAATTGGAGGGAGAGAGGCTGATATAAATTGTCGGCTTGCTGCAGCCGCACGGATACTGCTGTGGATAAAACACCTCTCTATAGACGTGCACCGTCCGCAGGTAATTGGAGGGAGAGAGGCTGATATAAATTGTCGGCTTGCTGCAGCCGCACGGATACCGCTGTGGATAAAACACCTCTCTATAGACGTGCACCGTCCGCAGGTAATTGGAGGGAGAGAGGCTGATATAAATTGTCGGCTTGCTGCAGCCGCACGGATACCGCTGTGGATAAAACACCTCTCTATAGACGTGCACCGTCCGCAGGTAATTGGAGGGAGAGAGGCTGATATAAATTGTCGGCTTGCTGCAGCCGCACGGATACCGCTGTGGATAAAACACCTCTCTATAGACGTGCACCGTCCGCAGGTAATTGGAGGGAGAGAGGCTGATATAAATTGTCGGCTTGCTGCAGCCGCACGGATACCGCTGTGGATAAAACACCTCTCTATAGACGTGCACCGTCCGCAGGTAATTGGAGAGAGAGAGGCTGATATAAATTGTCGGCTTGCTGCAGCCGCACGGATACCACTGTGGATAAAACACCTCTCTATAGACGTGCACCGTCCGCAGGTAATTGGAGAGAGAGAGGCTGATATAAATTGTCGGCTTGCTGCAGCCGCACAGATACCGCTGTGGATAAAACACCTCTCTATAGACGTGCACCGTCCGCAGGTAATTGGAGGGAGAGAGGCTGATATAAATTGTCGGCTTGCTGCAGCCGCACGGATACCGCTGTGGATAAAACACCTCTCTATAGACGTGCACCGTCCGCAGGTAATTGGAGGGAGAGAGGCTGATATAAATTGTCGGCTTGCTGCAGCCGCACGGATACCGCTGTGGTTAAAACACCTCTCTATAGACGTGCACCGTCCGCAGGTAATTGGAGGGAGAGAGGCTGATATAAATTGTCGGCTTGCTGCAGCCGCACTGATACCGCTGTGGATAAAACACCACTCTATAGACATGCACCGTCCGCAGGTAATTGGAGAGAGAGAGGCTGATATAAATTGTCGGCTTGCTGCAGCCGCACGGATACCACTGTGGATAAAACACCTCTCTATAGACGTGCACCGTCCGCAGGTAATTGGAGAGAGAGAGGCTGATATAAATTGTCGGCTTGCTGCAGCCGCACGGATACCGCTGTGGATAAAACACCTCTCTATAGACGTGCACCGTCCGCAGGTAATTGGAGGGAGAGAGGCTGATATAAATTGTCGGCTTGCTGCAGCCGCACGGATACCGCTGTGGATAAAACACCACTCTATAGACGTGCACCGTCCGCAGGTAATTGGAGAGAGAGAGGCTGATATAAATTGTCGGCTTGCTGCAGCCGCACGGATACCGCTGTGGATAAAACACCTCTCTATAGACGTGCACCATCCGCAGGTAATTGGAGAGAGAGAGGCTGATATAAATTGTCGGCTTGCTGCAGCTGCACGGATACGGCTGTGGATAAAACACCTCTCTATAGACGTGCAACGTCCGCAGGTAATTGGAGAGAGAGAGGCTGATATAAATTGTCGGCTTGCTGCAGATGCACGGATACCGCTGTGGATAAAACACCTCTCTATGGACGTGTGCCGTCCGCTGATAAATCAGAAGGAGAGAGGTAATTGTAGATTCAGTCCGGTGGATAAGGGGAGGAGACCTTTTTTTATTTTTCATACTGTGACCAATCATTTAGTCGTCTTAACAGTTTATATGTTCATTCGTTTGCTTTATAGTGCATTTATATGAATTTTCTATATTGTTATATCGTGACCTTCTAGTGGAAATAGGGACAGCATATAGTGTTTTTTATATATATATATATATATATATATATACATTTTGAATTGCCTTTTGACTCCTTTGGTAGTAAAATCTTTTTCAGGTATTTCAATGTTTATAGTGTTAAGAGCACTTCTATTATTCCCCTTTCTATTATTATACAGGGACAGCAGCTTGTAGTGTCCTGGTATTTTTATTATTATTATTATTATTATTATTATTATACATTGGGAGTGGTGGTGATGTCACAGTGATTTCACTTATATCTATAGTAGTAATACAGGGACATGACTGGGTGAAGTGAGGGGGATCTGGGAGCATCATAGTGACATCACTTAGATCTATAATTATAATAATAATTCAGGGACATGACTGGGGAGGTGAGGGGATCTGGGAGCATCACAGTGATATCACTTATATCTATAGTAATAATACAGGGACATGACTGGGGAGGTAAGGAGGTCTGGGAGAGTCACAGTGACATTACATATATATAGAGATTATACAGGGACATGACTGGGGAGGTGAGGGTATCTGGGAGCGTCACAGTGAGATCACTTATACCTCTAGTAATAAAACAGGGCCATGATTGGGGAGGTGAGGGGATCTGGAAGTGTCACAGTGACATCAGTTATATCTATAATAATACAGGGACATGACTGGGGAGGTGAGGGGATCTGGGAGCATCACTGTGACATCACTAATAGCTATAGTAATAATACAGGGGCATTACTGGGGAGGTAAGGGGATCTGGGAGCGTCACAGTGAGATCACTTATATCTCTAGTAATAATACAGGGGCATGACTGGGAAGGTGAGGGGATATGGGAATATCACAGTGAGATCACTTATATCTCTAGTAATAATACAGGGGCATTACTGGGGAGGTAAGGGGATCTGGGAGCGTCACAGTGAGATCACTTATATCTCTAGTAATAATACAGGGGCATGACTGGGAAGGTGAGGGGATATGGGAATATCACAGTGACTCACTTGTATCTATACTAATAATACAGGGACATGATTTGGGGAGTTGAGGGGATCAGGGAACATCACAGTTACATAACTTATCTGTAGTAATAATACAGGGATACTGTTCACTCTAGAAATAATGTTAGGCATCTGAAAAGGGTTCGTGGCCATGTAAAATGGGGTTTGTGGCCATAACACATAATTTAAGTGGGTGGTGCGGCCCACAGATGTTACTGCAGGGGTCGTGGGCGGCCGGCGGCTTCACTGTTGGAGACGTGCCCAGCACCTATGATGTGCTGGGCTTTCCCCAAGCTCTCCTACCATGAATGGATACCGTCCGAACGCGCACGTGCAAGACATCTTTACACGCTGAGAGGGCAGGAAGTGGACGGCAGTTTTAGCAGGGTGCCGCAGGAAGGGCAGAGTGGATTTTGCCCTTAAAAAATAGGGCAAGCTGCGGCGCCCTGCTAAAACAGCCTAGCTTGTACACTAAGGGACATGACTGGGAAGGTGAGGGGATCTCGGAGTGTTACAGTGACATTACATATCTAAAGTAATGATACAGGGACAAGATGGGAGCTGAGGGGATCTGGGAATGTCACACTAACATCATTTATATCTCTAGTAATAATCCATAGATTAGACTGGGGAGTTTAAGGGATCTGGAAACATCATCATCAATTTTTTTTTTCAGGGGACGTGTCTGGGTGATGACTGGAGAGGTGACTGCTGGGAATGGGACATTATACAGTAACACCAGGGGACGTGTCTGGGTGATCACTGGAGAGGTGACTGCTGGGAATGGGGACATTATACAGTAACACCGGGGGATGTGTCTGGGTGATGACTGGAGAGGTGACTGCTGGGAATGGGACATTATACAGTAACACCGGGGGACGTGTCTGGGTGATGACTGGAGAAGTGACTGCTGGGAATGGGACATTATACAGTAACACCAGGGGACGTGTCTGGGTGATGACTGTATCACTGTGTGTGTCAGGTTCCTATAAGGTGTCAGGATGTCACTGTCTATGTCTCCGTGCAGGAGGGTGAGTATATAGAGGAACACAGGGGTCTGTACAAGGACGTGATGATGGAGAATCACCGGCCCCTCACATCACTGGGTAAGAGGAGACTGTCATGTATTGTACAGGGGAGAGCAGGTATGGGGGCCCCCTATATACACACGTCATCTGATAATCACATATATACACTGTACTCAGTCACTGTGTGTCTCCTACAGATGGGCCCAGTAACAGAGATACCCCAGAGAGATGTCCCCGTCCTCTGTATTCCCTGGACTGTACAGAGGAGAATCACAGGATCCCACAGGAGGATCAGGTAGGTGGGATTTAGGGTCTCACCCATATACCAAAGTGACTGTCACTATATGATCTGTAGAGGAGCTGTGTGTATTATACACTGATATTATACTGTTTCACCTCAGTTTAATCTAACACTATGCAAATGTCATTGTATTTTTTGGGTTATTTAGGAAGAACGTCTGTCTGATATAAAGGCAGAAGATATAGAGGGAGAAGAAGAGACGTATGTGACTGATATAAAGGCAGAAGATTTAGAGGGAGAAGAAGAGACGTATGTGACTAATATAAAGGCAGAAGATATAGAGGGAGAAGAAGAGACGTATGTGACTGATATAAAGGCAGAAGATTTAGAGGGAGAAGAAGAGACGTATGTGACTAATATAAAGGCAGAAGATATAGAGGGAGAAGAAGAGACGTATGTGACTGATATGAAGGCAGAAGATATAGAGGGAGAAGAAGAGACGTATGTGACTGATATAAAGGCAGAAGATACAGAAGGAGAAGAAGAGACGTATGTGACTGATATAAAGGCAGAAGATACAGAAGGAGAAGAAGAGATGTATGTGACTGATATAAAGGCAGAAGATATAGAGGGAGAAGAAAAGACGTATGTGACTGATAGAAAGGCAGAAGATATAGAGGGAGAAGAAGAGACATATGTGACTGATATGAAAGGAGAAGAGACGAATGTGACTGATATAAAGACAGAAGATATAGAGGGAGAAGAAGAGACGTATGTGACTGATATAAAGACAGAAGATATAGAGGAAGAAGACGAGACGTATGTGAGGGGTGATCAGCAGTGTAAGAAGGAGGAGATCCCTACAGATATCAGCACAGGTGAGTAATAAACACTTATTACAGAAGTCACATATTCTCATTGCTCAGTCACTACAGCAATCTCTTATCCTACACCCTCCTCCGCCATCAGCCCTGTTCTCAGTTGGGTGTTTCTAACACAAGGCTATCCATGACAAATATCACATATAGAGAGATATTACACACAACACTATAATGTTATTAAAAGTAACAAGCAGAAGTTTATAATTAGCGATTATCTATAAATGTGTATATATATATATATATATATATATTTATATATGTATATAATTAGTATTGTTTTTTGTAGAGTGCCTAATTTATATGCATTTTGTTAGATGATGCAGGTATGAAATATTTCCTGCTATACTGAAATATAATTCGTATAAGATTCAGAAATAAAATGAAATTTGAATCTAGAACTTCAAGTAAAACAGAGTAAAAGCTTATCACAAGTACATATCTGTATAATCATAAGACAAGCGTTTTGCACTTGTTGTCACCCTTGCATGGGCTGGCTTGTTCTTATCCACTCCAATTCACTCTAAATCCAAATTGGGTGTCATCCAACGCGTTTCGTCAATAGTGACTTCTTCAGGGGTGTTTTCTGTTAAAGGCTTTATCCTCAAATATCAATTGTGTAGACTTGAAATAATTGTGTAACCTTCAGACTGTAATTGTGGACTTGTTCATGAGGAACACATTCCTAATTACTTGTGAATAATAGTTCCTGCTCTGTGCAGTTCTGAGGTTATGACTTTAGGCAATGTAATGGCCAGATCCAATATTGCTCAATCTAAGGTCTCCCAGTAGCCTTACTACATACATAAATGTGTCTTGCACTCAGTATTTTAACTAACAATAATAAACAGTGGAGTTTTAGTTCATGTATTGCTCAATGCATTTAAGCCTGCAGCCCCCGACAAGGGACCCCACTATACTGCAGGTGCTACTCTATTGCTAAAAATAATTACCAGAAAAACAGCTATCACATTAGTGTTAAACTTTAGGTATGCTCTCAGCGGTGGAACAGTGACCGAAAGGCTTGGATTGGTTTTCAGAGCACCAGTCTGACGTGCCACCACATCTCACGTTGCCCTCCAATTCACCAGATCTGGGACTGTTTGGCTGGGTCCGGCATTGTACTGTTGGTGCAGTTCCTGATGGGTTTGTAACGATTGGTGGTTGCTAGGCGCCCTAAATGCCTGTTGTCCCGATTTGTCATGATCTACTTTCGCCCACTGTTCCGCCGCTGAGATTCTTGGTGTCCATACTTCTTCCACTGTAGATGGATACTACTCACGGTCTACAATGGATCACCAACAAACAAATGCCGGTCTCGGCCAAAACCAATGGCTCCCTTTTGCCAGTTGCATCACGTGCACGACCCATGGTTTCATCTGAAAAAGAAACAATATCTCAACAAATTTGCATTGTATCAATACCTCAGACATTCACAATAATCATCCAGTAGTTTTAGTGTCGCCATCTACACGCATGTGCACGTCCTGTGTCGTTAATATACCTGGTGGAACCGTCCATGATGCCATCCGTCGCTCACTCCAGCGCATCAAATGACGTCATCTGACACGCGCTATGTCCGGGGATACGAGTGAACCTCATCCACGTGACCTATTGTAACCAATGAGGACGAAAGTATCAAGTAACCTGCCAACAAAACAGTGCAACAACACCGATCAAATTCTATCCTCTTAGATAGATATGTATATCTTTCTCTGGCAGGGTGTATAGGTTATCCACAGGATAACATTGGGATAATAAGATTTTAAACCTACCGGTAAATCTATTTCTCCTAGTCCGTAGAGGATGCTGGGGACTCCGTAAGGACCATGAGGCTTTTCCAAGGAGGAGGTGGAGCAAATGAGTGGTGTGTCCCCGTCGGTTGTGCCTACTCAGGAATGGATGGATATGTGGCATATGTTGAATGCAAGTGTGGCATCCTTACATAAGAGGCTTGATAAGGCTGAATTAGGGGGGATATCAGGGGGTCAATCCTCGGATTGGACTGACTCACAGGGCCCGTCGGGGTCTCAAAAGCGTCCCTTAACACAAGACACTACTACCGACACGGATTCTGATTCCAGTGTCGACTATGACGAAGTGAAATTGCACCCTAGGGTGACCAAAAGCATTCAGTGTATTATTGCGGCAATAAGGGATGTGTTGCATATTGTGGATGAACCCTCGGCCCCCGACACAAGGGTGCACATGTTTAAGGGAAAGAAACAGATTATTAACTTTCCCACATCTCATTAACTAAATGATTTCTTTGAAAAAGCTTGGGAGACTCCGGAAAAGAGACCGCAGATCCCCAAAATAATTTATATGGCATTCCCCTTCCCTAAACAGGACAGGGAGCGTTGGGAATCACCTCCCACTGTGGACAAGGCCCTGACGCGCTTGTCCAAGAAAGTGGCGCTACCGTCTCATGACACAGCTGCCCTTAAGGACCCTGCAGATCGCAGGCGAGAAACTACCTTAAAGTGTATTTATTCTCATACTGGAGCAGTCCTTAGACTGACAATTGCGTCGGCATGGGTGTGTAGCGCGATTTCAGCTTAGACAGATGAGCTGACAGCTGATTTTGATAATATGGATAAGGATACTATATTCTTAACTCTAGCCCATATTAAAGACGCAGTCTTATTTATGAGGGATGCTTAAAGGGACATTGGATTGCTGGCTTCTAGGGCCAATGCCATGTCTATCTCAGCGAGACGATCCTTATGGACTCGCCAATGGACGGGTGATGCAGATTCCAAAAAACATATGGAAGTTCTACCCTATAAGGGAGATGTATTGTTTGGGGATGGGCTGACGGACCTGGTTTCCACAGCTACAGCAGGTAAATCAAACTTTTACCATTTATTCCCCAACAGCAAAAGAAAGTACCACCCTATCAGATGCAGTCCTTTCGGTCGCACAAGTCCAGAAGAGGTCGGAGATCCTCCTTCCTCGCCAGAGGTAAGGGCAGAGGCAAAAGAGCACCTGCTTCGGCAGCTGCCCAGGAACAAAAGTCCTCCCCGGCTACTCCAAAACCCACAGCATGACGCTGGTGCTCCCCTGAGGGAGTCCGCACCGGTGGGGGCACGTCTTCGACTTTTCAGCCAGGCCTGGGTCAGCTCAGACCTGAATCCTTGGGTGTTGGAAATAGTTTTCCAGGGTTACAAACTGGAATTCGAGGAGGTGGCCCCGCGCCGATTTTTCAAGTCGTCCCTACCAGCTTCCACATCGGAACGGGATGTAGTGTTAGCTGCAATTCATATGCTGTGTCTACAGCAAGTAATAATCAGGGTTTCCCTGACCAAGCAGGGAAGAGGTTACTACTCAACCCTCTTTGTGGTCCCGAAACCGGACGGTTCGGTCAGACCTGTTTTGAATCTGAAATCCCTAAACCTGTACATAAAAAGATTCAACTTCAAAATGGAATCACTCAGAGCGATAATAGCCAATATGGAGGAGGGGGAGTTTATGGGGTCTCTGGACATAAAGCATGCGTACCTTGAAGTCCCCATATACCCCCCCACCAATCAGGAATACCTGAGATTCGCTGTACAGGATTGTCATTACCAATTTCAGACGTTGCCGTTTGGGCTTTCCACGGCTCCGAGGATTTTCACCAAGATAATGGAGGAATTGATGGTTGTCCTGCGCAAACATGGAGTCACAATTATCCCATACTTGGACGATCTCCTGATAAAAGCGAGATCCAGAGAGAAATTGCTGAGCAGTGTGGCGCTCTCTCTGAGAGTGCTCCAGCAACACGGTTGGATTCTGAATCTACCGAAGTCACAGTTGATTCCGACAACTCGACTAACGTTCCTAGGTATATACTGGATACGGATCAAATTAAGCTCTTCCTCCCACTGGAGAAAGCCCATGACATCCAGAACATGGTCAGAGACCTGCTAAAACGAAAAGGGTGTCAGTTCACCAATGCACTCGAGTTCTGGGAAAATAGTGGCGGCCTACGAGGCCATTCCCTTCGGAAGGTTCCATGCAAGGACTTTTCAATGGGACCTTCTGGACAAGTGGTCGGGGTCCCATCTGCACTTACATCGGAAAATAACTCTGTCCCCAGGGGCCAGAGTGTCTCTCCTGTGGTGGTTGCAAAGTACTCACCAGCTGGAGGGTCGCAGGTTCGGAATTCAGGATTGGATCCTGGTTACCACGGACGCGAGCCTCCGAGGATGGGGAGCAGTCACTCAAGGAAGACATTTTCAGGGACTGTGGTCAGACCAGGAGTCCTGTCTACACATCACTGTGTTGGAACTCAGGGCCATTTACAACGGCCTTCGACAAGCGGAGAGTCTTCTTCGAAACCTACCGGTTCTGATTCAATCAGACAATGTCACAGCAGTGGCTCATGTGAACCGCCAAGGCGGGACAAGAAGCAGAGTCGCAATGGCGGAAGCCACCAGGATTCTTCGCTGGGCGGAAAATCACGTAACCGCTCTGTCGGCTGTCTTCATTCAGAAGTCCCTGCCGGAAATCACCAAGACTGTAGTGAAGGGCACCGATCATGGGCTGGCAGTGTCTGTAGCTCCCAGACAAGCGGTTGGTTTCAGGAGGGCATGTGGCTATATTGCCAGTTTTGAAAATGACCACTTCTGGCAGGGAAGCCCAAATCTGAAAAAACTGGGCGGGTGAACCAGGTCAGTAATAAGGCAGGAGAGGAGAGGGTACTAGGATGCAGTGGCACAGGGTAGCGTATCTGGCTGCACAGGAACCCCACGTGTATGTCCTCTATATTTCACAGCTCCACCAGATTCACCCGTAGCACCATGGGTTAGGAGGAGAGGAGGAAATGCCGGAACAATGCTGGAGTGATGACATGCAATCGTTCCGTGTAGACCGATTTGAAAACCCACGGTGTTACCAGAGCGTCTACTGCTACTGCCTGAGGGTCCCGAGACCTGGTACAATACCTCCGAAGCTTTATGTTGAGGCGTGACGCCATCATGTCTGTTTGAGGAGTTCCCCAAAGACACGTTACGTCTGCAAAGACTTCTTGATGAAGTCCACACTCTCCTGGATGGAGATCGTATCTGCTGAGGAAGTCCGCTTCCCAGTTGTTCACTCCCGGAATGAAGATCGCCGACAGCGCCAGCGCGTGTCTTTCTGCCCAGAGGAGGATTCTTGTAACCTCTGACATTGCAGCCCTGCTCTTCGCTCCACCCTGCCTGTTTATGTAGGACACCGCTGTGACGTTGTCCAACTAAACCTGAATGGCTCGATCTTGCAGAAGATGAGCCGCTTGTAGAAGGCCATTGTATATGACCCTTAGTTCCAGAATTTTATTGGAAGGACCGATTCCTGGCTTGACCACTTTCCTTGGATGTTTTCCCCCTGGGTGACTGCTCCCAACCTTTGAGGCTTGCATCCGTGGTTAGAAAAATCCAATTCTGAATCCAGAACATGCGGCCCTCGAGCAGGTGAGAAGTTTGCAGCCACCAGAGTAGTGAAATTCTGGCTTTCGGCGACAGGCATATCCGCTGGTGCATGTGAAGATGCGATCCCGACCACTTGTCCAGGAGATCCAGCTGGAAGAACCGTGCATGGAATCTTCCATAGTGTATTCCCCAGAAGGTGAATACACTGATGAACAGATACAGAGCTATCTTAACAGCAGTGTAGACCCTTGGGCACAGCAATGCACTTGGGCCCCTACCCATCCTCCAGCAGTAGGGGTGGGGGTGCTGTCAGCGGCAGCTTTGATGTCCCACGGGCGGTAGGGGGTGTTCTATTTTTTGCTCAGCATGTAGGACCTGTAGAAATAATTTCTGCTAATTACTCCTTTCCTGCACAGATGGGGCAGGAATGAGAACACTAAACTGTAGAAGGGGACATTGGGCTGAATGACGGGGCCCTGGTACATGACTTTCAGGTTGGTAGGGAATGTTTAATACGTAGGGGAGGGGTTGATAGTGGAGTGGGCTTAATATTCATAATTTTCTGCCCGGAGGGCAGCTTGCTTGACTGCAGATATCTCCAGTTCCTGGAAATAGATTTCTTAACTTTAATGGGATGCAAAAAACTAGAGTCCCAGGAGGTAATGGAGACTTGTGGATCAGAGTTCAGGAGCCAGAGCAATCCACCAACAAAAATATAAAACTGCATACCAGGCGTGTGGAGCTGGAGCAGAGACAAGCTGCTTGAAGGCTGATATCTCTGGTTCTGGGCATAGAAGAGACAAGCTGCCAGTGTTCACCAAAAGGGGAGAGTCCCAGCTTTTTGCGTATACCCTCAGAAAAAATCTAAGTTAGACAGAACCCGAGATATCTGGCTGGGAAGGACAATTAAATGGCTTGGATGGGGACCACTGTTTTGAAGTCAGATATCTCCGGTTCCCCAGTGCCGATTTTTCAAAAATCTGGTAACCTTGGAAAGAGGGGACCCTCAGCTATCAGCCTAGGGCCCTTTTACTCCTGGGGCCCTTTGGCAAGAGACCATTGAGCCCATACGAAAAGACGGCCCTGAACAGATACCCGGGGAGGTTTCAAGACATCCCTGACCATTGATTGGATCACCAACGCTTTCTCCATCGGTAGAAACACCCTCTGCACTTCTGTGTCAAGTATCGTCCCCAGGAAGGTCAGTCTCCTTGTCGGTTCCAAATGTGACTTTGGAAGGTTCAGGATCCACCCATGATCCCAGAGTAATTGAGTTGAGAGCGCAATACTCTGCAACAGCTTCTCCTTAGAAGATGCCTCTATCAGCAGATAATCCAGATATGGAATTATGTTCACTCCCTGTTTGCGTAGGAGGAGCATGATCTCCGCCATGACCTTGGTGAACACCCTAGGTGTTGTGGAGAGGCCAAATGGCAACGTCTGGAACTGATAGTGACAGTCCTGTAGTGCAAACCGTAGCTAGGCCTGGTGAGGTGGCCAGATCAGAATGTGAAGGTACGCATCCTTGATATCCAGGGATACTAGGAATTCCCCCTCCTCCAGACCTGAGATCACCACTCTCAGAGACTCCATCTTGAATTGGAAAACCCTCAAGTTAGGGGTTCCACAACTTCAGGTTCAATATAGGCCTTCCTAGCTGGTGGTGCTGCGGAGGGAAGAAATGTTGAATTACCCGCAGTCACCGTGGAAATCCACGCATCCAGTGCGTCCCCAAATAGTGCCTGACCTGTGAATGGCAGGTTCTCCACACTTTTCTTGGATACTGCATCCGCAGTCCATTGGTGTAGCCAGAGTCCTCTGCGTGCCGAGACAGCCATGGAAGTAGCAGGCCAATGTCCTTCATGGCCTCCACCATGAAACCTGCAGAATCCTGTAAAAACAAGTAAATTTCACTCCTATCCATAGTATCTCAGTCCTCTAGTAAGGTGCCTGACCACTTTACTATGGCTTCAGAAATCCACGCACAAGCAATAGTGGGCCTTAAAGCCACGCCTCTAGCTGTGTATAGTGATTTCAGCGTAGTTTCAATCTTGCGATCAGCCGGCTCATTTAAGGCGGTTGAACCAGCGACAGGTAAAACCACCTTTTTAGACAGCCTAGATACAGAAGCGTCTACTATAGGTGGGTTTTCCCACTTCTTCCTATTCTCTTCAGGGAAAGGCAAAGCAATGAGAATTCTTTTAGGGATCTTGAATTTTTTCTCTGTGTTTTCCCAGGAATTTTCAAACAAGGAGTTTAACTCCTTAGAAGCAGGGAAGGTAGGCGAGGACTTCTTATTTACTGTAAAATAAGATTCCTCTACTTGTTCCGGAACTTTCTTAGAAATATGTAAAACATCCCTAATGGCTTCAGTCATTAGCTGCACCCCTTTAGCAAGGGCTACATCCCCCCCCCGCCCTGCATATCCCCATCACCGTCCCCTGTATCAGAGTCGGTATCAGTGTCAGCTTGCATTATCTGGGCAAGTGTACGTTTTTTGGGGTATGTAGGGGGGGTTTTAGATGAAGTAGTGGGAGCTGAATACTTCAAACCCACTACAGATTGTCTCAAAAACTGCGTCTCTTTCTCAGTATGTGACATCCTTGTTGAAATCTGGGATATCATTCCCCTTAAAGACTCCACCCATGGGGGTTCGGAGTCAGAAGGCTGAGACAGCACATTGCAGTCCTGAGTACATGGAATAGACTCCTCAGGAGAAGATAAACACCCTGCAGCACAGGACACAGAGTCCTTAGACATGGCAATGTGGATATACACACACACACACACACACACACACACACACACACACAGGAAAATGTCAGACACAGTTTCCCCCAGAGTACCTTCAGAGAGTCACAGAGTATAAGGAGCCAGCCACACAGCGCCCCTGTAGGCAGTTATTATGATAAAAGCCCGGCGCTGACTGACTAACCTTAATAGGGAGGGCAGCGCTCCCTGTCAGTGTCCTAGTTCCTATGATCTGCAGGGAGAAAATGGCGCTGGTGAGTGCTGGATCCGCTCTGAGAGGAAGCCCCGCCCCTTGTAATGGCGTGCGGCTTCCCGCACTAATTGTTTATACTGGCCTGAGGATTTTAGTGATAACAGGGGGATTAGCCCCTGTTATCTGCGTGACCAGTGTAGGGTTTATCTGCACTGGCTCAGGACGCTCCTCAAAGCGCCTACACTGTATGTTGCTGAGCCTTCCTGGAGCGCAGCCTGTCAGAGCTACGCTCCCACCCTTGTGCCGCCATACCCTGCCGCTAACTGAGACGCTGGCGCTGCACTCACCACTTTTCTTTCTTCTGGCTCTGTTAGGGGTTGGCGGCCGTGCTGCGGTAGTGAGCAGTCGCCTCATGGTCTTGCGATCAGCACCCTCAGGAGCTCAGTGTCCTGTCATCGGAGTAGGGAACCATTAACTCTTCAGGAAGTTGGTTCCTATTCCCGACCCCCCCTAAGTCCCATGAAGCAGGGAGTCTGTTGCCAGCAGCCTTCCTGTAACCTAACTAACTCTAAAAAATACAAAACTTAGAAAACTCCTAGGAGCTCCCATAGCTGTGACCGGCTCCTCCGGGCACATTTTCTAAACTGAGTCTGGTAGGAGGGGCATAGAGGGAGGGGCCAGCCCACACTATTAAACTCTTAAAGTGCCAGTGGCTCCCAAAGGGCCCGTCTATACCCCATGGTACTAAATGTACCCCCGCATTCTCTAGGACGTAAGAGAAAGTAGATTATAACCTAGCAGATGATGATTACAGGGTATCATATGGCGTATTGCATGTAAAGTACCTTGTACCACACCTACTCTGCTGTAGCAATATACCTTATATAAGGGTGAGTAACACATGTACAGGCTTACCAGCGTATGAGCACACACATAAAGGAATGCTACCTTACCAATGCTTCTAGGAGTAACGTTAGGAGACATTACTCTGATCCATAAGCTCATATGACTGATGTTATTGTTCATCTAGAATCTCCAATTCATACGATATGTTCCCCAGCCATTGTTTTACATTGGTGCTGACATAGGACTTGGCGAGTGACTACATCTCCATTTATACTTCATGGTTAGTTACCAGTACAAGAGAGAGATATATCTAAGTCTTATTAGAATTTCTCTAACGTCCTAGTGGATGCTGGGGACTCCGTAAGGACCATGGGGAATAGACGGGCTCCGCAGGAGACTTGGCACTCTAAGAAAGATTTAGTACTACTGGTGTGCACTGGCTCCTCCCTCTATGTGCCTCCTCCAGACCTCAGTTAGAATCTGTGCCCGGCCAGAGCTGGGTGCTTTTACTGGGCTCTCCTGAGCTTACTAGTAAAGAAAGTATTTTGTTAGGTTTTTTATTTTTAGAGAGCTTTTGCTGGCAACAGACTCTCTGCTACGTGGGACTGAGGGGAGAGAAGCAAACCTACTAACTGCGGCTAGGTTGCGCTTCTTAGGCTACTGGACACCATTAGCTCCAGAGGGATCGAACACAGGAACCTAACCTTGGTTGTCCGTTCCCGGAGCCGCGCCACCATCCCCCTCGCAGAGCCAGAAGACAGAAGCCGGTGGGTTGAAGCAAGAAGACGTCAAAATTGGCGGCAGAAGACTCCTGTCTTCATATGAGGTAGCGCACAGCACTGCAGCTGTGCGCCATTGCTCCCACATTACACCCACAGACTCCAGTCACTGTAGGGTGCAGGGGGCAGGGGGGGGCGCCCTGGGCAGCAATTGAGTACCTCCTGGCAAAAGCAGCATTTATACAGCTGGGCACTGTAATATGCATGAGCCCCTGCCATTAATTTTACACAAAATCGCGGGACAGAAGCCCGCCGCTGAGGGGGCGGGGCCTTCTTCCTCAGCACTCACCAGCGCCAATTTCTCTCCACAGCTCCGCTGAGAGGAAGCTCCCCAGGCTCTCCCCTGCAGACTCACGGTAGAAAAGAGAGGGGGGGGGCACATAAATTTAGCGCTTTAATCATATATACAGCAGCTACTGGGTAAACAATAAGTTACTGTGTGATTCCTGGGTCATATAGCGCTGGGGTGTGTGCTGGCATACTCTCTCTGTGTCTCTCCAAAGGGCCTTGAGGGGGTCCTGTCCTCATATAGAGCATCCCCTGTGTGTGTGGTGTGTCGGTACGTGTGTGTCGACATGTTTGACGAGGAGGGCTATGTGGAGGCAGAGCAAGTGCAGATGAATGACGTGTCTCCGCCGACGGCGCCGACACCCGATTGGATGGATATGTGGAAGGTGTTAAATAATAATGTAAACTCCTTGCATAAAAGGTTGGATAAAGCTGATGCTTTGGGACAGTCAGGGTCTCAGCCCATGCCTGATCCTACAGCGCAGAGACCGTCAGGGTCTCAAAAGCGCCCACTATCCAAAATTGTTGACACAGATATCGACACGGATTCTGACTCCAGTGTCGATGACGATGATGCAAAATTGCAGCCTAAAATGGCTAAAGCCATCCGCTACATGATTATAGCAATGAAGGATGTATTGCACATATCAGAGGAAAACCCTGTCCCTGACAAGAGGGATTATATGTATGGGGAGAGAAAGCAAGAAGTGACTTTTCCCCCTTCACATGAGTTAAATGAATTATGTGAAAAAGTGTGGTATTCCCCCGATAGGAAAGTGCTGATTTCCAAAGGTTACTTATGGCGTATCCTTTCCCGCCAATGGACAGGATGCGCTGGTAATCCGCCCCTAGGGTAGAATTAGCTCTGACACTCTTATCTAAGAAGGTGGCCCTGCCGTCACAGGATACGGCCGTCCTAAAGGATCCTGCAGATAGGAAGCAGGAAAGAATCCTGAAGTCTGTTTATACTCATTCTTGTACTCTACTGAGGCCGGCGATTGCGTCGGCCTGGATGTGTAGTGCTGTAGCAGAATGGACAGATAATCTGTTTGAGGAGCTGGATACTTTAGACAAGGATACCATTTTACTGACCCTGAGGCATATAAAATACGCTGTCCTATATATGAGGGATGCCCAGAGGGACATTTGCCTACTGGGCTCTAGAATAAATGCAATGTCAATTTCTGCCAGAAGGGTCCTGTGGACTCGGCAATGGACAGGTGATGCCGACTCCAAAAAGCACATGGAGGTTTTGCCTCACAAGGGTGAGGAATTGTTTGGGGACGGTCTCTCGGACCTAGTTTCCACAGCTACGGCTGGGAAGTCAAATTTTTTGCCATATATTCCCTCACAGCCTAAGAAAGCACCGTATTACCAAATGCAGTCCTTTCGATCACAAAGAAGCAAAAAGGTCAGAGGTGCGTCCTTTCTTGCTAGAGGCAGGGGTAGAGGAAAGAAGCTGCACCATACAGCTAGTTCCCAGGAGCAGAAGTCCTCCCCGGCTTCCACTAAATCCACCGCATTACGCTGGGGCTCCACAGGTGGAGCCAGGAGCGGTGAAGGCGCGTCTCTGACATTTCAGCCACCAGTGGGTTCGCTCACAGGTGGATCCCTGGGCTATACAGATTGTGTCTCAGGGATATAAGATGGAATTCGAAGTGACGCCCCCTCACCGTTACCTCAAATCGCCCCTGCCAGCTTCCCCCATTGAAAGGGAAGTAGTGTTAGCGGCAATTTACAAGTTATATCTCCAGCAGGTGGTGGTAAAGGTTCCCCTCCTTCAACAGGGAAGGGGATACTGTTCCACAATGTTTGTGGTACCGTAACCGGACAGTTCAGTCAGACCCATATTGAATTTAAAGTCCCTGAACATTTATCTGAAAAGATTCAATTTCAAAATGGAATCGTTCAGTGCGGTCATTGCAAGCCTGGAAGAGGGGGATTTTATGGTGTCTCTGGACATCAAGGATGCTTACTTGCATGTC
The DNA here is from genome assembly GCF_028390025.1 of Pseudophryne corroboree. Lineage (NCBI taxonomy): Eukaryota > Metazoa > Chordata > Amphibia > Anura > Myobatrachidae > Pseudophryne > Pseudophryne corroboree. Next base: position 2,923,392 of record NW_026967501.1, read on the forward strand.
CCCATTTATCCACCTCATCAGGAGTACCTCAGATTTGTGGTAGAGGACTGTCATTACCAATTCCAGACGTTGCCGTTTGGGCTCTCCACGGCACCGAGAATATTTACCAAGGTAATGGCGGAAATTATGGTGATCCTGAGAAAACAAGGAGTCACAGTTATCCCAAACTTAGACGATCTCCTCATAAAGACGAGATCCAGGGAGCAGTTGCTGATCAGCGTAACACACACTCAGGAAGTGTTGCGACAGCACGGCTGGATTCTGAATATCCCAAAGTCGCAGCTGATTCCTACGACGTGTCTGCCCTTTCTGGGCATGATTCTGGACACAGACCAGAAGAAGATGCTTCTCCCAGCGGAGAAGGCTCAGGAGCTCGTGACTCTAGTCAGAGACCTCTTAAAACCAAAACAGGTATCGGTGCATCACTATACGAGAGTCCTGGAAAAGATGGTGGCGTCATACGAAGCCATTTCATTCGGCAGGTTCCATGCGAGGGCCTTTCAGTGGGATCTGTTGGGCAAGTGGTCCGGATCGCATCTTCAGATGCATCAGCTGATCACCCTATCCCCCAGAGCCAGGGTGTCTCTTCTGTGGTGGCTGCAGAGTGCTCACCTTCTCGAGGGCCGCAGGTTCGGCATACAGGACTGGGTCCTGGTGACCACGGATGTGAGCCTCCGAGGATGGGGGGCAGTCACACAGGGAAGAAACTTTCAAGGGTTGTGGTCAAGTCAGGAGGCTTGTCTGCACATAAATATCCTGGAACTAAGGGCCATATACAACGCTCTGAGTCAAGCGGAACCTCTGCTTCGTAACCAACCGGTGCTGATTCAGTCAGACAACATTACGCAGTAGCTCATGTAAACCGCCAGGGCGGCACAAGAAGCCGAGTAGCGATGGCGGAAGCCACCAGGATTCTTCGTTGGGCGGAGAATCACGTGCAAGCACTGTCAGCAGTGTTCATTCTGGGAGTGGACAACTGGGAGGCAGACTTCCTCAGCAGGCACGACCTCCACCCGGGAGAGTTAGGACTTCATCAAGAAGTCTTCACTCAGATTGCAAATCGATGGGAACTGCCACAGGTGGACATGATGGCATCCCGTCTCAACAAAAAGCTACAAAGGTATTGCGCCAGGTCAAGAGACCATCAGGCGATGGCTGTGGACGCACTAGTAACACCGTGAGTGTTCCAGTCGGTCTATGTGTTTCCTCCTCTTCCTCTCATACCCAAGGTGCTATGAATCGTAAGAAAAAGAGGAGTGAGAACAATTGTTCTCATTGTTCCGGATTGGCCAAGAAGGACTTGGTACCCGGAACTGCAAGAAATGCTCACAGAGGACCCATGGCCTCTGCCTCTCAGACAGGACCTGCTGCAACAGGGGCCCTGTCTGTTCCAAGACTTACCGCGGCTGCGTTTGACGGCATGGTGGTTGAACGCAGGATTCTAGCAGAAAAAGGCATTCCGGATGAAGTTATTCCTATGCTGATAAAGGCTAGGAAGGACGTGACGGCAAAACACTATCACTGTATATGGCAAAAATATGTTACCTGGTGTGGGGCCAGGAAGGCCCCTACAGAGGAATTCCAGCTTGGCCGGTTCCTGCACTTCCTACAGTCTGGAGTGACTATGTGCTTGAAGTTGGGATCTATAAAGGTCCAGATTCCTGAAATCCCACTGGTTTGAGCCACTTAAGACCGTGGAGCTGAAGTATCTCACGTGGAAAGTGGTCATGCTATTGGCCTTCGCTTCGGCTAGGCGTGTGTCAGAATTGGCGGCTTTGTCATGTAAAAGACCCTATCTGGTTTTCCATATGGACAGGGCAGAATTGCGGACTCGTCCGCAATTTCTGCCGAAGGTGGTGTCATCTTTTCATTTGAACCAACCCATTGTGGTGCCTGCGGCTACTCGTGACTTGGAGGATTCCAAGTTGCTTGATGTAGTCAGGGCTTTGAAGATCTATGTAACCAGGACTGCTGGAGTCAGGAAAACTGACTCGCTGTTTATCCTGTATGCATCCAACAAGCTGGGTGCTCCGGCTTCAAAGCAAACCATTGCTCGCTGGATCTGTAACACGATTCAGCAGGCTCATTCTGCGGCTGGATTGCCGCATCAAAAATCTGTGAAAGCCCACTCTGTGAAAGCTTACTCCACAAGGGGTCTCGGCATTACAGCTTTGCCCCCCAGCTACTTGGTCGGATTCAAACACATTTGCTAATTTCTACAAGTTTGATACCCTGGCTGAGGAGGACCTTGTGTTTGCCCATTCGGTGCTGCAGAGTCATCCGCACTCTCCCGCCCGTTTGGAAGCTTTGGTAAAATCCCCATGGTCCTTACGGAGTCCCCAGCATCCAAGAGGACGTTAGAGAAAATAAGATTTTACTCACTGGTAAATCTATTTTTCGTAGTCCGTAGTAGATGCTGGGCGCTCGTCCCAAGTGCGGACTTTCTGCAATACGTGTATATAGTTATTGCTTAATAAAGGGTTATGTTATGTTGGCATCCATTGTTTGATGCTCTGTTGTTGTTCATACTGTTGACTAGGTAAGTTTATCACAAGTTATACGGTATGATTGGTTTGGCTGGTATGAGTCTTACCCTGGATTCCAAAATCCTTTCCTCGTAATGTCAGCTCTTCCGGGCACAGTTTCCTTAACTGAGGTCTGGAGGAGGGGCATAGAGGGAGGAGCCAGTGCACACCAGTAGTACTAAATCTTTCCTACAGTGCCCAGTCTCCTGCGGAGCCCGTCTATTCCCCATGGTCCTTACGGGGTCCCCAGCATCCACTACGGACTACGAGAAATAGATTTACCGGTGAGTAAAATCTTATTATTACATTTGTTATTGTGAGTGTTCTCAGGAGGGTGGACACAATGATAGTCTGAGACACAGTATTATAAAGCCTTCATTAAAAGTTATGTTTTATTATACACACACATTTACAATTAAGTGTCCCAGAGAGTCGTCTTCTATTGTTTACAAGATTAATATTGTTACAGAAAATGTCACATTTCCATAATGTATTTTATTTCCAGCAGATGGACACACAAGCAGGAATATCTCAGAAGGACATCTAATGTTATCCTTGGATTGTGACATTAAAGATAATGACAGTAGACAGGATTCTCCAGGAGCTAACCCCATTACCCCAATTATACATCCAGCTCTATCAGCTGGTCCCCCTGATCCTGCAAAATATTCTCCTGATCACTCTGATATTGGTGCATCTGTTACAGCTCTGAGAGTAGATACATTGTTTCCATGTTCTATAGATGCCAAATGTTTTACACAGAACACAAAGCCTATTAACCCACACACAGGTAAGGCAGGTGAAAGGCCACTGATATGTCCGGAGTGTGAGAAATGTTTTACATACAAATCAGATCTTGTTATACATCAGAAAAGTCACACAGGTGAGAAGGCATTTCCGTGTTCTGAGTGTGGGAAATGTTTTGCACGGAAATCACGTCTTGTTAGACATCAGAGAAGTCACACAGGTGAGAAGCCATTTCCATGTTCTGAGTGTGGGAAATGTTTTACACAGAAATCAGATCTTGTTAAACATCAGAGAAGTCACACAGGTGAGAAGCCATTTCCATGTTCTGAGTGTGGGAAATGTTTTACACGGAAATCAGATCTTATTATACATCACAGAACTCACACAGGTGAGAGGCCATTTCCATGTTCTGAGTGTGGGAAATGTTTTGCACAGAAATCAGATCTTGTTAAACATCAGAGAAGTCACACAGGTGAGAAGCCATTTCCATGTTCTGAGTGTGGGATATGTTTTGCACACATATCAAATCTTGTTATACATGAGAGAAGTCACACCCGTGAGAAGCCATTTTCTTGCTCTGAGTGCAGGAAAAGTTTTACCTGGAAATCCCTACTTGTTATACATCAGAGAAGTCACACAGGTGAGAAGCCTTTTCCATGTTCTGAGTGTGGGAAATGTTTTGCACTGAAATCAGATCTTGTTAAGCATCAGAGAAGTCACACAGGTGAGAGGCCATTTCTATGTTCTGAGTGTGGGAAATGTTTTGCACACAAATCAGATCTTGTTAGACATAACAGAAGTCACACAGGTGAGAAGCCATTTCCATGTTCTGAGTGTGGGAAATGTTTTACACAGAAATCACAACTTGTTATACATCAGAGAAGTCACACAGGTGAGAAGCCTTTTCCATGTTCTGAGTGTGGGAAATGTTTTGCACACAAAACCGTTCTTGTTAGACATAACAGAAGTCACACAGGTGAGAAGCCATTTCCATGTTCTGAGTGTGGGAAATGTTTTACACGAAAATCAGTTCTTGTTATACATCAGAGAAGTCATACAGGTGAGAGGCCATTTATATACTCTGAGAAATAAATCAGCTCTTGTTGCACACAATAGACATCACTCAGTTGAGGAACCATTTTAATCTTCTGGAGTATACTCATCATTGCCTTGCGTTGTTCTTCAAGGTTCTTATCCTATCTCCTATGCTTTTTGCAATATACATGCTACCACTGGGTATAATAATCAGATGTCATGTCCTCATCTACCACTGCTATGCAGATGACCTGTCTTTTGCTCCGGGTACTGAGAATCCAGTACCAATCCTAAATGGTTGTCTAGCTGAGCTCCAGGTGTGGGTGATGCCAGTTGGCTGTGACTCAGTCCTGGTGAAACAGGTCCTTTTGATAGAAGCTCACCAACAAAGGACAGGGCTACAGCTCAGCTTTGCCTACCAACCAGAATTACGCTTGGGGGTTCAGAGTTACAAAATGCTGATCATGGGGGTGATTCCGAGTTGTTCGCTCGCTAGCTGATTGTAGCAGCATTGCACACGCTAGGCCGCTGCCCTCTGGGAGTGTATCTTTGCTTAGCAGAATTATGAACGAAAGATTAGAATAGCGAATAGAAAATTCTTAGCAGTTTCTGAGTAGCTCAAGACTTACTCCTACACTAAGATCAGCTGAGGCCATTTCGTTCCTGGTTTGACGTCACAAACATGCCCTGCGTTCGGCCAGGCACTCCCCTGTTTCTCCAGACACACCCGCTTTTTATCCTGGCACGCCTGCGTTTTTCTGCACACTTCCAGGAAACGGTCCGTTTTCGGCCAGAAACACCCACTTCCTGTCACTCACACTCCGATCACTTCAACACTGAAAATTCTTCGTTCTGCCGTGAGTAAATCTACAAAGTTTTGAACTAAAATACTTGTCACACTGCTCATTTTCGCATTAATTGCTCCGTTGCTAAAATCGGCAACAAGCGAACAACTCGGACTGACCCCCCATATGCGGAATCTTGGTGTCCTGGATGGTGGAGTGACACTTAGACATCAGGTATCAGCCACAATCAGATCCTCATCTGAGGAACAGAGCCAGACTCCAGCACTTTATTCCCTCAGAAGATCTACCTACAGTCATACATGCACTTTTATCATCACACATAGACTACTGCAATGTCCTCTACCTGGGTCTCCCAGCAAAAGAATTGCATCGGTTGTAGCTTGTACAGAATGCAGCAGTCAGGCTGTTACCTAATCAGCCCGTTCCTGCCACATAATACCCATTCTCTGCTCCCTTCACCGGCTGCCTGTAAGATTGTGACTCTATTACATAATCTTACTGACTCTCCCAGCCCTACATGACCAGGGTCCATGGTACCAGATGCAGCTTCTGCCTCCTTACTGTCCTACTTGCTTCCATCTGCAGATGGACTGTTACCAGCTGTACCAAGAAACTCCAAGCAGTGCTGAGATGTCAGGGGGGGGGGGACAGGGTGGGTGGCAGTAGTGCTGTGGCGGAGGCTGCCGGAGGCACTGTCTGTGGGTAATATTGTCCCCAAGCAGCGCTAAGGTGTCAGAGGGGAGACAGGGTAGTGGCAGTAGTGGGGGAGGACAGGGTGGGTGGCAGTAGTGGGGCGAGACAGGGCGGGTGGCAGTAGTGGAAAGAGGGTGGATGGTCACAGTGCAGTACCAGCGGCTGATGGAGGCAGTAAAGAGGTGTATGGGTCACGCACAGAACCAGTTGATAATTAGCAATAAAGGTAATGTCAAAGCGCTATGAGGGGAAGGGGGAGATACCAGTATGTTTACAGCTCTTTTTTGAACTAATGAGATGAGTGGAATATTTATTTTTTAAGCAGTATGTTTGGATTCCATATATATGCCTTCTGGGGCGTCCTCAGCAGGTAGTTATAAGCTAGCTTTCCCTATCTATACCTTGCTGTAGTGGTGACTTCTGGCTCCCGTGGCTGGTTTCCAAGCTCCTGCTTCACTGTATTCACGGCCAAATTGCGGGTTACGAAGCACTTCCGGTCGCGGCAATGACGTACTTCCGGTCACACGGACCAACGCGTTTCATGCCTCAGCACTTAGTCATGGACTAAGTGCTGAGGCATGAAACGCGTTGGACCGTGTGAAATCAGCCACGGGAACAAGAAGTCACTACAGCAAGGTATAGATAGGGAAAGCTAGCTTATAACTACCTGCTGAGGACACCCCAGAAGGCATATATATGGAATTCAAACATACTGCTTAAAAAATAAATATTCCGGACACTCATTAATTCAAAAAAGAGCTGTAAACATACTGGTATCTCCCCCTTCCCCTCATAGCGCTTTGACATAACCTTTATTGCTAATTTTTAAACAAAAAGTCGAAGCAGCTCACATATACAGGCGCAGAACTGGAAAGTTTCTATACCCCAGTTGATAATTAGACCTAATGATGATTCTGCTTCCTTATTTCTAATTAATCCCTTGTATGTGTTACTGTTATTTGCTGTCAGCCTTTATGTGTGTTCTGTGTAATAATCCTGAAAGTAGTGCTGCTACCGATCTCATATCATTTGTAGTAACTTGGAAAAGATGAGATATGAGGTGCACTCTGGGAGCTTATAGGGGGTTAATCAGAGATGATCGCAGATGTGACATCACGCAGCCCCTGGAAAATGGTCCCGGCCCACCCGCGTTCACCCCTCAGGGATGCGGCCACAATGTGTGTCTGTGCGGCCCCTGCACGTGCATTTTGTCACCACCAGTAAACTGCTGCGGACCGCTATTGTGGTTGGGCCTGAATGACCCCCATAGGATTTTGGCTCTCCTGATATGTATCTGTTTTACTTACCTGCAATACTATAATGTAACTTGAATTGTTTCTGTGCTTTAAAGGATATTTTATCCATGTTGTGCAGAGTAAAGTATTTTTCAAGTTTAAAATATAGAGAAAAATCTGTGTATTAAAGATATGAAATAAAGTTGTTTAAAAACAAAAGATTTCCGTTGAGTCTTTTTATGTGTCTGTGTATTTGTTATGATTCCAGCACTCTGGTCTGAGGAAATCTTATTGCGAGGACTGGAGCACTGGAACGGAATGCTGGGGAAGGGAGCAGGAAAAGAAAATAGCCCCTGGCGCCCTAACTCTGTTGTCTCACCCGTGCTGTCAGAAATCCCCTGCGAGACTATGGTTGCTTGAGCCCATGGCAGCCGCGTTTGAAGGGCGGATTTTGTCTGCCCAACTCCGATGCCCCCCGGTCTTAATGAGAGACAAAGGGAAATCCGAGACAGGATGATAACAAGAGGCCCTCTAACTAAACAACCAGGCCAGGGGCTACAAGCTAACTCAAAACTAGAATATGTGCGGAGAAACCGCCATGGAAAAGGACAACCAAAATATCCACTTGTCCAATACTCCTACCCGGCACCGCCGAGTACCAGAGAGGACTTGTGGAAGCGGAACCCTCCACAAATGCTCCAAAAACAAAATATAAAAGGTAAAGCGGCTGAGCCGCAACACACGGCAGAGCCGCAACTCACGAACACCACTGGATATTAAACGGTGATCAGTCAGGACTCCAGGGAACAAAACGACCTCCTGGGATGAGATGACAACTCCCGAGTACAGGACTTCTGAGGACTGCAATGACCGGATACAGCAGGACTGAAAACAGACTCTCAGCAAACAAAGGCATCATGCAGGAAGCTATTACCGGCGTCTGTGAGAAGCCCTGGGAATGTACTTAACAGGGAGTCCTCCAATCAGCTGCTTTGCTGCACGGCCAGAGAACAGGTGAATGTACTAGTTCCTAAAGCCCAGCAACGGGGAACGCGGTCCGCCAGTGGCGTCCCCGTTGCTAGGGTCCATGCAGCTCAGCGCGCCCGGCGTCTAGCGTTGCTAGGGAGCTGGCGGCTGTACGCGCGCGGCGTCCCTAGTTGCTAGGCGCCAGGCCGCTAGACAAGCGGACCCCGGCGCCTAACAGTATTATTTTTTTCTCTTACGTCCTAGAGGATGCTGGGGACTCCGTAAGGACCATGGGGTATGGACGGGCTCCACAGGAGATAGGGCACCTAAAAAGAACTTTGACTATGGGTGTGCACTGGCTCCTCCCTCTATGCCCCTCCTCCAGACCTCAGTTAGATCTTGTGCCCAGAGGAGAAAGGGTAATATGCAGAGAGCTCTCTAGAGTTTTCTGTTTTAAAGAATTTTGTTAGGTTTTTTTATTTTCAGGGAGTCCTGTTGGCAACAGGCTCCCTGCATCGTGGGACTGAGGAGAGAGAAGCAGGGCTGGCTTTATGGTTGGGCACTGTTTCTAAGGCTACTGAACACCATTAGCTTCAGAGGGAGTCGGAACACAGGTCTCACCTGGGGTTCGTCCCGGAGCCGCGCCGCCGTCCTCACAGATGCCGAAGATGGAAGCCAGGTGAGTATGAGAAGGCAAGAAGACATCAGGCGGCAAAAGACATCAGATCTTCATACCGCTGCGCGCCATTGCTCCCAGTACTCACACACAAGCAGGCACTGAAGGGTGCAGGGCGCAGGGGGGGGGGGGTGCCTGGGCAGCAATATTCCTCATTTTGTGGCAATATAAGCAGGATTAGGCTGTGGCACAGTAAATCCACAAATCCCCTGCCATTTTTAATATAAGTTTACTGGGACCGAAGCCCGCCGTCGGGTGGGCGGTGCTTGATCCTCAGCACTAATCAGAGCCATTTTCTCCACAGAAACTGCATGAGGAAAAGCTGGCTCCCTAAACTCTTCCCTGCTGAACCATCACAGGCTGGAAAAAAGAGGAGGGGGGCACATTAGCGACGCAGTGAGTGGGAATTAAGGCTATATATATAAAAAGCGCTATCTGGTATATATATTCCAGTGTTTTTAAGCGCTGGTGTGTGCTGTTATACTCTCTCTCTGTCTCTCCTAAGGGCCTGGTTGGGGTTTTGTCCCCGTATAGGTTAATCCCTGTGTGTGTGGGGTGTCGGTACGGGATGCAGTCAGTTTACCTCCAATCAAAATACCGACGTTCAAAATCCCGACACCAATTGACCAATGGTCAAAATCCCGACAAGGTCAAAATACCGACACGGACAAAATACCGACATTTAAAATACCGACAAGGTCAAAATACCGACATGTAAAATGCCGACAGGTCAAAATACAGACATGAGTTTTTCATGAGTTTTTTAATTGAAACCGACTTGTTCATACTTTACCATCCCAGTGGACCTGGAGGGGGAATATAATAGTGTGCCGAGCACATCATTATGGTGTCCATGTTGATTTATGTCGATATACACACACAAAAACATCAAAAAATGCATGTCAGTATTTTGACCTGTCGGCATTTTACATGTCGGTATTTTGACCTTGTCGGTATTTTAAATGTCGGTATTTTGACCTTGTCGGGATTTTGACCGTCGGTCAATTAGTGTCGGGATTTTGAACGTCGGGATTTTGATTGGAGGTATTTCATACCGATCCCGTCGGTACATGTGTGTCGACATGTCTGAGGCGGAAGGCTTCTCCAAGGAGGCGGTGGAGAAAATGAGTGGTGTGTCCCTGTCGGTTGTGCTGACTCCGGATTGGATGGACATGTGGCATATGTTGAATGCAAGTGTGGCATCTTTACATAAAAGGCTTGATAAGGCTGATTTAGGGGGGACATCAGGGGGTCAATCCTCGGATTGGACCGACTCACAGGGCCCGTCGGGGTCTCAAAAGCGTTCCTTAACACAAGACACTACTACCAACACGGATACTGATTCCAGTGTCGACTATGACGAAGTAAAATTGCACCCTAGGGTGACTAAAACCATTCAGTGTATGATTGTGGCAATAAGGGATGTGTTGCATATTGAGGATGAACCTTCGGTCCCCGACACAAGGGTACACATGTTTAAGGGAAAGAAACAGATTATTAATTTTCCACATCTCATGAATTAAATGATTTCTCTGGGAAAGCTTGGGAGACTCCGGAAAAGAGACCGCAGATCCCCAAAAGAATTTATATGGCATACCCCTTCCTAAACAGGACAGGGAGATTTGGGAATCACCCCCCACTGTGGACAAGGCCCTGACGCGCTTGTCCAAGAAAGTGGCGCTACCGTCTCCTGACACAGCGGCCCTTAAGGACCCTGCAGATCGCAGGCAGGAGACTACCTTAAAGTGTATTTATTCTCATCCGGGTGCTGTGCTAAGACCGATAATTGCGTCGGCATGGGTGTGTAGCGCAGTTGCAGCTTGGACAGATGAGCTGACAGATCAATTTGATAGTATGAATAAGGATACTATATTCTTAACTCTAGCCCATATTAAAAACGCAGTCTTATTTATGAGGGATGCTCAAAGGGACATTGGATTGCTGGCTTCTAGGGCCAATGCCATGTCTATCTCAGCGAGAAGATCCTTATGGACTCGCCAATGGACGGGTGATGCGGATTCAAAAAAACATATGGAAGTACTACCCTATAAGGGTGATGTATTCTTTGGGAATGGGCTGACTGACCTGGTTTCCACAGCTACAGCAGGTAAATACATTTTTTTACCATATATTCCCTAACAGCAAAAGGTAACACCCTATCAGATGCAGTCCTTTCGGTCGCACAAGTCCAAAAGAGGTCGGGGATCCTCTTTCCTCGTCAGAGGTAAGGGCAGAGGCAAAAGAGCACCTGTTTCGGCAGGTGCCCAGGAACAAAAGTCCTCCCCAGCTGCTCCAAAACCCAAAGTATGACGCTGGGGCTCCCCTAAGGGAGTCCGCACTGTGGGGGCACGTCTTCGACTTTTCAGTCAGGCCTGGGTCAGATCAGACCTGAATCCCTGGGTGTTGGAAATAGTTTCCCAGGGATACAAACTGGAATTTGACGAAGTGCCCCAAGCCGATTTTTCAAATCGACCCTACTAGCTTCCACATCGGAAAGGGATGTAGTGTTATCTGCAATTCAAACACTGTGTATACAGCAAGTGATAATCAAGTTTCCCCTGCACCAGCAGGGAAGAGGTTACTACTCAACCCTATTTGTGGTCCCGAAACCGGACGGTTCGGTCAGATCTATTTTGAATCTGAAATCTCTAAACCTGTACATAAAAAGATTCAAATTCAAAATGGAATCACTCAGAGCGATAATAGCCAACATGGAGGAGGGGGAGTTTATGGTGTCTCTGGACATAAAGGATTCGTACCTTCATGTCCCCATATATGCCCCCCATCAGGAATACCTGAGATTCGCTGTACAGGATTGTCATTACCAATTTCAGACGTTGCCGTTTGGACTTTCCACGGCCCCGAGGATTTTCACCAAGATAATGGCGGAAATGATGGTGGTCCTGCGCAAGCATGGAGTCACAATTATCCCATACATGGACGATCTCCTGATAAAAGCGAGATCTATTGAGAAATTGCTGAGCAGTGTGGCGCTCTCTCTGAGAGTGCTCCAGCAACACGGTTGGATTCTAAATCTACCGAAGTCACAGTTGATTCCGACAACTCGACTACCGTTCCTAGGTATGATACTGGATACGGAACAAATTAAGGTCTTCCTCCCAATAGAGAAAGCCCAGGACATCCAGAACATGGTCAGAGACCTGCTAAAACCGAAAAGGATGTCAGTTCACCAATGCACTCGAGTTCTGGGAAAAATGGTGGCGGCCTACGAGGCTATTCCCTTTGGAAGGTTCCATGCAAGGACTTTTCAATGGGACCTTCTGGACAAGTGGTCCGGGTCCCACCTGCACTTACATCGGAAAATAATTCTGTCCCCAGGGGCCAGAGTGTCTCTCATGTGGTGGTTGCAAAGTGCTCACCTGCTGGAAGGTCGCCGGTTCGGGATTCAGGACTGGATCCTGGTTACCACGGACGCGAGCCTCCGAGGATGGGGAGCGGTCACACAGGGAAAAAACTTTCAGGGACTTTGGTCAGACCAGGAGTCCTGTCTACACATCAATGTGTTTGAACTCAGGGCCATTTACAACGGCCTTCGACAAACGGAGAGTCTTCTTCGAAACCTACCGGTTCTGATTCAATCAGACAATGTCACAGCAGTGGCTCATGTGAACCGCCAAGGCGGGACAAGAAGCAGAGTCGCAATGGCGGAAACCACCAGGATTCTTCGCTCGCCGTAAAATCATGTAAGCGCTCTGTCGGCTGTCTTCATTCCGGGAGTGGACAACTGGGAAGCAGACTTCCTCAGCAGACACGATCTCCATCCAAGATAGTGGGGACTTCATCAAGAAGTCTTTGCAGACATAACACGTCTTTGGGGAACTCCTCAAATAGACATGATGGCGTCACGCCTCAACAAAAAACTTCAGAGGTATTGTGCCAGGTCTCGGGACCCTCAGGCAGTGGCAGTAGACGCTCTGATAACACCGTGGGTGTTCAAATCGGTCTACGTTTTTCCTGCTCTTACTCTCATCACAAAAGTGTTGAGGATCATAAGGCAAAGAAGAGTACAAACGATACTCATTGTCCCAGACTGGCCTCGAAGGGCCTGGTACTCGGATCTACAAGAGATGCTCACAGGAGATCCCTGGCCTCTTCCTCTGAGGGGAAGACCTGTTGCAATAGGGGCCCTGTGTATTTCAGGACTTACCGTGGTGACGTTTGACGGCATGGCGGTTGAATGCCGAATCCCAGCGAAAATAAGATTTTACTCACCGGTAAATCTATTTCTCGTAGTCCGTAGTGGATGCTGGGAACTCCGTAAGGACCATGGGGAATAGCGGCTCCGCAGGAGACTGGGCACAAAAGTAAAGCTTTAGGACTACCTGGTGTGCACTGGCTCCTCCCCCTATGACCCTCCTCCAAGCCTCAGTTAGGATACTGTGCCCGGACGAGCGTACACAATAAGGAAGGATTTATGAATCCCGGGTAAGACTCTTACCAGCCACACCAATCACACCGTACAACTTGTGATCTGAACCCAGTTAACAGTATGATAACAGAGGAGCCTCTCGACAAGATGGCTCCCTACAACAATAACCCGATTTTGTAACAATAACTATGTACAAGTATTGCAGACAATCCGCACTTGGGATGGGCGCCCAGCATCCACTACGGACTACGAGAAATAGATTTACCGGTGAGTAAAATCTTATTTTCTCTGACGTCCTAGTGGATGCTGGGAACTCTGTAAGGACCATGGGGATTATACCAAAGCTCCCAAACGGGCGGGAGAGTGCGGATGACTCTGCAGCACCGAATGAGAGAACTCCAGGTCCTCCTCAGCCAGGGTATCAAATTTGTAGAATTTTGCAAACGTGCTTGCCCCTGACCAAGTAGCTGCTCGGCAAAGTTGTAAAGCCGAGACCCCTCGGGCAGCCGCCCAAGATGAGCCCACCTTCCTTGTGGAGTGGGCATTTACAGATTTTGGCTGTGGCAGGCCTGCCACAGAATGTGCAAGCTGATTTGTACTACAAATCCAACGAGCAATAGTCTGCTTAGAAGCAGGAGCACCCAGCTTGTTGGGTGCATACAGGATAAACAGCGAGTCAGATTTTCTGACTCCAGCCGTCCTGGAAACGTATATTTTCAGGGCCCTGACAACGTCCAGCAACTTGGAGTCCTCCAAGTCCCTCGTAGCCGCAGGTACCACAATAGGTTGGTTCAAGTGAAACGCTGAAACCACCTTAGGGAGAAATTGAGGACGAGTCCTCAATTCTGCCCTGTCCGTATGAAAAATCAGATAAGGGCTTTTATAAGATAAAGCTGCCAATTCTGACACGCGCCTGGCCGAAGCCAGGGCCAACAGCATGACCACTTTCCATGTGAGATATTTCAAATCCACAGATTTAAGTGGTTCAAACCAATGTGATTTGAGGAACCCCAAAACTACATTGAGATCCCAAGGTGCCACTGGGGGCACAAAATGAGGCTGTATATGCAGCACTCCCTTGACAAACGTCTGAACTTCAGGAACTGAAGCCAGTTCTTTCTGGAAGAAAATCGACAGGGCCGAAATTTGAACCTTAATGGACCCCAATTTGAGGCCCATAGACACTCCTGTTTGCAAGAAATGCAGGAATCGACCCAGTTGAAATTCCTCCGTTGGGGCCTTCCTGGCCTCGCACCACGCAACATATTTCCGCCAAATGCAGTGATAATGCTTTGCGGTTACATCCTTCCTGGCTTTGATCAGGGTAGGGATGACTTCCTCCGGAATGCCTTTTTCCTTCAGGATCCGGCGTTCAACCGCCATGCCGTCAAACGCAGCCGCGGTAAGTCTTGAAACAGACAGGGTCCTTGCTGGAGCAGGTCCCTTCTTAGAGGCAGAGGCCAAGGGTCCTCTGTGAGCATCTCTTGAAGTTCCGGGTACCAAGTTCTTCTTGGCCAATCCGGAGCCACTAATATAGTTCTTACTCCTCTCCGTCTTATAATTCTCAGTACCTTGGGTATGAGAGGCAGAGGAGGGAACACGTACACTGACTGGTACACCCACGGTGTTACCAGAGCGTCCACAGCTATTGCCTGAGGGTCCCTTGACCTGGCGCAATACCTGTCCAGTTTTTTGTTGAGGCGGGACGCCATCATGTCCACCTTTGGTTTTTCCCAACGGTTTACAATCATGTGGAAGACTTCTGGATGAAGTCCCCACTCTCTCGGGTGGAGGTTGTGCCTGCTGAGGAAGTCTGCTTCCCAGTTGTCCACTCCCGGAATGAACACTGCTGACAGTGCTATTACATTATTTTCCGCCCAGCGAAGAATCCTTGCAGCTTCTGTCATTGCCCTCCTGCTTCTTGTGCAGCCCTGTCTGTTTACGTGGGCGACTGCCGTGATGTTGTCCGACTGGATCAACACCGGCTGACCCTGAAGCAGAGGTCTTGCTAAGCTTAGAGCATTGTAAATGGCCCTTAGCTCCAAGATATTTATGTGAAATGATGTCTCCAGGCTTGACCATAAGCCCTGGAAATTCCTTCCCTGTGTGACTGCTCCCCAGCCTCGCAGGCTGGCATCCGTGGTCACCAGGACCCAGTCCTGAATGCCGAATCTGCGGCCCTCTAGAAGATGAGCACTCTGCAACCACCACAGGAGAGACACCCTTGTCCTTGGTGACAGGGTTATCCGCTGATGCATCTGAAGATGCGATCCGGACCATTTGTCCAGCAGGTCCCACTGGAAAGTTCTTGCGTGGAATCTGCCGAATGGGATTGCTTCGTAGGAAGCCACCATTTTTCCCAGGACCCTCGTGCATTGATGCACTGAGACTTGGCCTGGTTTTAGGAGGTTTCTGACTAGCTCGGATAACTCCCTGGCTTTCTCCTCCGGGAGAAACACCTTTTTCTGGACTGTGTCCAGAATCATCCCTAGGAACAGCAGACGTGTCGTCGGAATCAGCTGCGATTTTGGGATATTTAGAATCCACCCGTGCTGCCGTAACACTACTTGAGATAGTGCTACTCCGACTACTAACTGTTCCCTGGATCTTGCCCTTATCAGGAGATCGTCCAAGTAAGGGATAATTAAGACGCCTTTTCTTCGAAGAAGTATCATCATTCCGACCATTACCTTGGTAAAGACCCGGGGTGCCGTGGACAATCCAAACGGCAGCGTCTGAAACTGATAGTGACAGTTCTGTACCACAAACCTGAGGTACCCTTGGTGAGAAGGGTAAATTGGGACATGGAGGTAAGCATCCTTGATGTCCAGAGACACCATATAGTCCCCTTCTTCCAGGTTCGCGATCACTGCTCTGAGTGACTCCATCTTGAACTTGAACCTTTGTATGTAAGTGTTCAAGGATTTCAGATTCAAAATAGGCCTCACCGAGCCGTCCGGCTTCGGTACCACAAACAGCGTTGAATAATACCCCTTGCCCTGTTGCAGGAGGGGTACCTTGATTATCACCTGCTGAGAATACAGCTTGTGAATGGCCTCCAATACCGCCTCCCTGTCGGAGGGAGGCGTTGGTAAAGCAGACTTTAGGAAACGGCGAGGGGGAGAGGTCTCGAATTCCAATTTGTATCCCTGAGATACCACTTGAAGGACCCAGGGATCTACTTGCGAGTGAGCCCACTGCGCACTGAAATTCTTGAGACGTGCCCCCACCGTGCCTAAGTCCGCTTGTAAAGCCCCAGCGTCATGCTGAGGACTTGGCAGAAGAGGGAGAGGGCTTCTGTTCCTGGGAATTGGCAGTCTGTTGCAGCCTTTTTCCCCTTCCTCTGCCCCGGGGCAGAAATGAGGAGCCTTTCGCTTGCTTGCCCTTATGGGGACGAAAGGACTGCGCCTGATAATACGGCGTCTTCTTATGTTGAGAGGCGACCTGGGGTAAAAATGTGGATTTCCCAGCCGTTGCCGTGGCCACCAGGTCTGATAGACCTACCCCAAATAACTCCTCCCCTTTATAAGGCAATACTTCCATATGCCGTTTGGAATCCGCATCACCTGACCACTGTCGCGTCCATAACCCTCTTCTGGCAGAAATGGACAGCGCACTTACTCTTGATGCCAGTCGGCAAATATCCCGCTGTGCATCACGCATATATAGAAATGCATCTTTTAAATGCTCTATAGTCAGTAATATACTGTCCCTGTCCAGGGTATCAATATTTTCAGTCAGGGAATCCGACCAAGCCAACCCAGCACTGCACATCCAGGCTGAGGCGATTGCTGGTCGCAGTATAACACCAGTATGTGTGTAAATACATTTTAGGATACCCTCCTGCTTTCTATCTGCAGGATCCTTAAGGGCGGCCGTCTCAGGAGAGGGTAGAGCCACCTGTTTTGATAAGCGTGTGAGCGCTTTATCCACCCTAGTGGGTGTTTCCCAACGCGCCCTAACTTCTGGCGGGAAAGGATATAATGCCAATCATTTTTTAGAAATTATCAGTTTTTTATCGGGAGAAACCCACGCTTCATCACACACCTCATTTAATTCCTCAGATTCAGGAAAAACTACAGGTAGTTTTTTCTCACCTAACATAATACCCTTTTTGTTAGGCGCCGGGGTCCGCTCGTCGGTGCGGCCCGGCGCCTAGCAACCAGGGACGCCGTACGCGGACAGCCGCCGGCTCCCTGGCAACGCTGGACGCCGGGCGCGCTGAGCCGCACGGACCCTAGCAACGGGGACGCCACTGGCGGACCGTGTTCCCCGTTGCTAGGCTTTAAGAGTTAATGTATTCTCCTGCTCTCTGACCATACAGCAAGGCAGCTGCACGGCATTTATTCTAATCAGCCTTTTGGCAGTTGATTGGAGGACTCCTTGTTAAATACACTCCCAGGGCTTCTCACAGATGCCGGTAATAGCTTCCTGCATGCTGTTTCTGTTTGCTGAGAGTCTGTTCCAGTCTTGCTGTATCATTCCAGTATTCGGAAGTCCTGAACTCGGAAGTTTGTCATCTTATTCCTGGAGTCCTGACTAATCACCATATAACATCCAGTGGTGTTCGTGAGTCGCGGCCTTGCCGTGTGTTGCGGCTTGTCCGCTTTATTATTTGTGTTTTGGAGCATTTTGCGGAGGGTTCCGCTTCCACAGGTCCACTCTGGTATCCGGCGGTGCTGGGTAGGAGTATTGGACAAGTGGATTTTGGTTGTCCTTTTCTCTGGCGGGTTTTCGCACATACTTCTGTTTTTGTTAGTTAGCTTGTTGCCCCTGGCCTGTTGTCAGTCAGAGGTCCTCTTGTTATCATCCTGCCTCGGATTTCCCTTTGTCTCTCACTAAGACCGGAGGGCACCGGAGTTGGGCAGACATAATCCGCCCTTCAAACGTGGCTGCCAGGGGCTCAAGAAACCATAGTCTCGCAGGGGATTTCCGATAGCACGGGTGAGACAATAGAGTTAGGGCGCCAGGGGCAACTAGTCTTCCCTGCTCCCGTTACCTGCATTCCATTCCAGCGCTCTGGTCCTTGTCATAAAATCTCCTCCGGTCAGGAGTGCTGGAATCATAACATTATTACCGGCCAAACCAAAACTTAAAATTAAACGGAGTTTAATTTTTTCTTTTTCAGTTTTTGTAAGAAATTGTCGGCCTCATGAATCCAACAGGGTTAGGACCAAATCCTGGTCAGCTCTTAGTCAGTCAGATTCAAGAACTTACTCAGATGGTTCAGGATCTTTCCCTTCGGGTGAAGTCGCAGGAAGATCTTTTACGAACTTCCCCGAGGGTAGTTCCTGAACCAAAAATGCATTTGCCTGACCGTTTTTCTGGGGATAGAAAAGAGTTTTTTAATTTTAAAGAATCCTGTAAACTTTATTTTCGTTTAAGACCGATCTCCTCGGGTACTGAATCTCAGCGGGTCGGGATTATTATTTCCTTGCTCCAGGGGGATCCCCAGACTTGGGCATTTGGTTTAAAAGCAGATGATCCGGTGTTGTTGTCAGTAGACGCTTTTTTGGGGTCTTTAGGACTGTTATATGACGACCCTGATAGAGAGGCATCCGCTGAAGGTCAGTTGCGCGCTCTCAGACAGGGTAGGAATCCCGCAGAGGTTTATTGTACGGAGTTTCGCCGGTGGTCGAATGACTGTGGCTGGAATGACCCAGCCCTGCGCAGTCAGTTTCGCCTCGGCTTATCAGAATCTATTAAAGACAGTCTCCTCCAGTATCCCGCTCCTGAGACTCTCGATAAACTCATGGAGCTTTCTATTAAGATTGATCGTCGTCTTAGAGAGCGGAAGGCTGAAAAAGGAGCATCGGTCAGGTCATCTCCGTGTGTATATTCCATCCCTGAGGACATAGAGGAGCCCATGCAGATGGGTCTCTCCCGGTTGTCTCCTGAAAAGAGAGCCAGAAGGCAAAACTCTGGTCTTTGTTTGTACTGTGGGGGTAAGGGACATTTTGCTCGTAATTGTCCGAATAAGTCGGGAAACGCCTTGACCAGGTGAATTGTGAGGGGGTTCACCTAGGTCTGCAACTTATCTCCTCGCATAACTCCCTTTTAGTCCCAGCTAAGGTTTCCTTTGGCAGCCTCAGTTCCTCGGTGTCGGCTTTTGTCGACAGTGGAGCCGCAGGAAACTTTATGGATTTAACTTGGGCCAAGGCCTTAGGCATTCCTCAGTTATCTTTGGGTAGGAGTGTCACCATGCATGGTTTAGATGGGAGTCCACTGTCCAATGGGGTTATTTCCCTCTGTACACCCCCTGCACTACTTACGGTAGGAGCTCTTCATTCTGAAAAGATCGAGTTCTTCCTTACCCATTGCCCAGCAGTTCCAGTGGTTCTGGGTCACCCTTGGCTGGCCTTTCACAATCCCACCATTGATTGGCGGTCAGGGGAGATTTCTCAATGGGGTGCCTTCTGTGATAAGGAATGTATTTCGTTTCCAGTCAGAATAGCTGCTGCAATTCCTGAACTCATTCCCGTGGAGTACCAGGAGTTTGCTGATGTGTTCTCCAAGGGCAATGCAGACATTCTGCCTCCCCATCGGCCTTATGATTGCGCCATTGAGCTAATTCCTGGTGCCGCATTGCCAAAGGGAAGGTTATATGCTTTATCCGGGCCAGAAACTGCGGCCATGAATGACTATGTTAAAGAGAGCCTAGGGAAAGGATTTATTAGGTCATCTAAATCTCCTTTAAGTGCAGGCTTCTTCTTTGTGGAGAAAAAGGATGGCTCGCTCAGACCTTGCATTGACTATAGAGCCTTAAATAAAATCTCAGTTAAAAATACTTATCCTCTGCCGCTGATTTCTGTCCTCTTTGATCAGCTGCGTTCGGCTGTGATTTTCTCCAAAATCGATCTAAGAGGAGCGTATAACCTCATCCGAATCAGGTCCGGAGATGAGTGGAAGACAGCCTTCAGTACTCAGTCGGGTCACTACGAGTACCTAGTGATGCCGTTCGGCTTGTCTAACGCTCCAGCAGTTTTCCAGGACCTCGTTAACAATGTGCTCCGTGACTTCCTAGGGAAATTCGTGGTCGTTTACTTAGACGACATCCTGATTTATTCTGACTCTATTGAACAACATGTTACCCAGGTGCGTCAGGTTCTTCAAAAGTTACGTGAGAATCATCTATATGCCAAACTGGAGAAATGCGAGTTTCATGTCACGGAGGTATCTTTTTTAGGATACATTATTTCCCCTCGGGGATTTTTCATGGAACTAAAGAAGCTTCAGGCCATCCTTAGTTGGGCGCAACCCACCAATTTAAAAGCAATTCAGCGCTTTTTAGGGTTTGCGAATTATTACAGGAGGTTCATTCATTCCTTCTCTGACCTGGTTGCTCCCATTGTGGCCCTGACAAAGAAAGGAGCGGATCCTACCAACTGGTCGCGTGAAGCGGAGTTGTCCTTTCGGGCCTTGAAACAAGCTTTTGTCTCGGCTCCAGTCCTTAGACATCCCAATCCAGGATTGCCCTTCGTTGTGGAGGTTGATGCCTCGGAGGTTGGAGTAGGGGCTATTCTATCTCAAAAGGATCCAGTGTCTCAGGAACTACATCCTTGTGCCTTTATGTCTAGGAAATTCTCCTCCGCTGAATCCAACTATGACGTTGGTAACCGGGAACTACTGGCAATAAAATGGGCTTTCGAGGAGTGGAGGCATTGGCTGGAGGGAGCAACACATACCATTTCAGTATTGACTGACCATAAAAATCTGCAATACATCGAATCAGCTAAGCGGCTGAATGCCCGGCAGGCTCGTTGGGCTTTGTTCTTTACTCGTTTCAAGTTTATTATAACTTTCAGGCCAGGTTCCAAGAATACCAAGGCAGATGCTCTGTCACGCAGTTTTCTTCCGGTTCATGATAACAGTCCTGTTACTCCCATACTTCCATCTTCAGTCATTTGGGCAGGCCTCACACAAGATTTATTTACCCAGTTAAAACAGCTTCAACACCAAGCTCCTGGAAATTCTCCTGCTGGTCGTCTTTACGTCCCTGAGTTCCTGAGAGCTAATGTTTTGACTGAGTTCCATGATAACAAAGTTTCCGGGCATCCAGGGATCTCTAAGACATTGGAGTTAGTCTCCCGCTCAGTATGGTGGCCTGGTCTTTCTAAAGACGTTAAGGAGTTTGTTTCTTCGTGTCAGGTTTGTGCACAGCATAAGGTTCCCCGTTCCTTGCCTATCGGGCAACTTATGCCCTTGAATGTCCCTCTCAGGCCATGGTCTCATATTTCCATGGATTTTGTGGTGGACCTTCCCCTTTCAGCTGGATGCAGAGTCATTTGGGTGGTAGTAGACCGTTTTAGCAAGATGGCTCATTTCATTGCCCTTCCCCGACTGCCATCTGCCCAAGGATTGGCAGTGTTGTTTCTCCGCCATATTTTCAGACTTCATGGGTTGCCCACTGATATTGTTTCTGATCGGGGTCCACAATTCGTTGCACAATTCTGGAAGTGTTTTTGTGCTTCATTAAAGATGAGATTGTCATTAACATCTGGTTACCACCCACAGTCCAACGGGCAAACCGAGCGAGTTAACCAATCATTGAAACAGTATTTGCGTTTGTACTCAGCCAAACTCCAGAATGTTTGGTCCGAGTTTCTTCCATTGGCGGAGTTTGCTTACAATAATTCTTGTCATTCCTCCACCAACGTGTCTCCATTCTTTTCAGTTTTTCGTTTTCACCCCAGAGCTAATTCTTTTTTTCAACATTCCTCAGTTTCCTCGCTAACCTTAACCTCCCATCTCAGAGCCATTTGGAAAAAAGTGCACCTTGCTCTCAGAAAAGCGGCCTTTCGTGAGAAAATTTTTTGAGACCGGCTCCGACGTCCTTGCAATTTTAAGGTGGGAGATAGGGTATGGTTGTCGACTCGTAACATTAGACTTCGACAATCTTCAGCTAGGTTGGGACCCAAATTTATTGGACCATTTCATATCATTAAAAAAGTTAACCCAGTTGCTTTCCGGTTACGTTTACCAAAATCTCTTCGGATTGGTAATACGTTTCATTGCTCCCTGTTGAAGCCATACATTTCTTCCAATAAATTTCCTCGGAAGATCTCTCAGGGAAGATCTCCAGTGGATGTACAGGGACAACAGGAGTTCCTGGTGGAGAAGGTTCTCGATTCCAAGTTGTCCAGGGGCCGGCTTTATTTTCTGGTTCACTGGAGAGGTTATGGTCCAGAGGAAAGGTCCTGGGTCCTGGATAAGGATCTTCATGCCCCAAGGCTCAAGAGGGCATTTTTTCGGGAGTTTCCTTGGAAGCCTGGCTTTAGGGGTTCCTTGACCCCTCCTCAAGGGGGGGGTACTGTTAGGCGCCGGGGTCCGCTCGTCGGTGCGGCTCGGCGCCTAGCAACCAGGGACGCCGTATGCGGACAGCCGCCAGCTCACTGGCAACGCTGGACGCCGGGCGCGCTGAGCCGCACGGACCCTAGCAACGGGGACGCCACTGGCAGATTGTGTTCCCCGTTGCTAGGCTTTAAGAGTTAATGTATTCTCCTGCTCTCTGACCATGCAGCAAGGCAGCTGCACGGCATTTATTCTAATCGGCCTTTTGGCAGCTGATTGGAGGACTCCTTGTTAAATACACTCCCAGGGCTTCTCACAGATGCCGGTAATAGCTTCCTGCATGCTGTTTCTGTTTGCTGAGAGTCTGTTCCAGTCTTGCCGTATCATTCCAGTATTCGGAAGTCCTGAACTCGGAAGTTTGTCATCTTATTCCTGGAGTCCTGACTAATCACCATATAACATCCAGTGGTGTTCGTGAGTCGTGGCCTTGCCGTGTGTTGCGGCTTGTCCGCTTTATAATTTATTATTTGTGTTTTGGAGCATTTTGCGGAGGGTTCCGCTTCCACAGGTCCACTCTGGTATCCGGCGGTGCTGGGTAGGAGTATTGGACAAGTGGATTTTGGTTGTCCTTTTCTCTGGCGGGTTTTCGCACATACTTCTGTTTTTGTTAGTTAGCTTGTTGCCCCTGGCCTGTTGTCAGTCAGAGGTCCTCTTGTTATCATCCTGCCTCGGATTTCCCTTTGTCTC
Organism: Pseudophryne corroboree; assembly: GCF_028390025.1. Classification (NCBI taxonomy): domain Eukaryota; kingdom Metazoa; phylum Chordata; class Amphibia; order Anura; family Myobatrachidae; genus Pseudophryne; species Pseudophryne corroboree. The sequence continues at coordinate 2,946,503 of NW_026967501.1, forward strand.
TCACTAAGACCGGGGGGCACCGGAGTTGGGCAGACATAATCCGCCCTTCAAACGTGGCTGCCAGGGGCTCAAGAAACCATAGTCTCGCAGGGGATTTCCGATAGCACGGGTGAGACAATAGAGTTAGGGCGCCAGGGGCAACTAGTCTTCCCTGCTCCCATTACCTGCATTCCATTCCAGCGCTCTGGTCCTTGTCATAAAATCTCCTCCGGTCAGGAGTGCTGGAATCATAACACTTTTTAGTAGTACTTGTATTATCAGAAATATGCAAAACATTTTTCATTGCCTCAATCATGTAACGTGTGGCCCTACTGGAAGTCACGTTTTTCTCTTCCCCGTCGACACTGGAGTCAGTATCTGTGTCGACGTCTGTATCCACCATCTGAGGTAAGGTGCATTTTAGAGCCCCTGATGGCTTTTGAGGCGTCTGGACAGGCACAAGCTGAGTAGCCGGCTGTCTCATGTCGTCAACTGTCTTTTGCAAAGTGTTGACACTGTCACGTAACTCCTTCCAGCATCTCATCCACTCAGGTGCCGATTCCCTAGGGGGTGACATCTCTATTATAGGCAATTGCTCCGCCTCCACATCATTTTCCTCCTCATACATGTCGACACAACGTACCGACACACAGCGCACACACAGGGAATGCTCTGACAGAGGACAGGACCCCACTAGCCCTTTGGGGAGACAGAGGGAGAGTATGTCAGCACACACCAGAGCGCTATATATATATATATATATATATAGGGATAACCTTATATAAGTGTTTTTCCCTTTATAGCTGCTATATTGGTAATATTACGCCAATTGGTGCCCCCCTCTCTGTTTTACCCTGTTTCTGTAGTGCAGGACTGCAGGGGAGAGTCAGGGAGACGTCCTTCCAGCGGAGCTGTGAGGGAAAATGGCGCCTGTGTGCTGAGGAGATAGGCTCCGACCCCTTCTCGGCTGCCTTTTCTCCCGCTTTTATGTGGAATCTGGCAGGGGTTAAAATACATCCATATAGCCCTGGGGGCTATATGTGATGTATTTTCGCCAGCCAAGGTGTTTTTATTGCTGCTCAGGGCGCCCCCCCTAGTACCCTGCACCCTCAGTGACCGAAGTGTGAAGTGTGCTGAGGAGCAATGGCGCACAGCTGCAGTGCTGTGCGCTACCTTGGTGAAGACAGGATGTCTTCTGCCGCCGATTTTCAGGACCTCTTCTTGCTTCTGGCTCTGTAAGGGGGCCGGCGGCGCGGCTCTGGGACCGGACTCCGAGGCTGGGCCTGTGTTCGATCCCTCTGGAGCTAATGGTGTCCAGTAGCCTAAGAAGCCCAATCCACTCTGCAAGCAGGTGAGTTCGCTTCTTCTCCCCTTAGTCCCTCGATGCAGTGAGCCTGTTGCCAGCAGGTCTCACTGAAAATAAAAAACCTAAAACTAAACTTTCACTAAGAGCTCAGGAGAGCCCCTAGTGTGCACCCTTCTCGGTCGGGCACAAAAATCTAACTGGGGCTTGGAGGAGGGTCATAGGGGAGGAGCCAGTACACACCAGGTAGTCCTAAAGCTTTACTTTTGTGCCCAGTCTCCTGCGGAGCCGCTATTCCCCATGGTCCTTACGGAGTTCCCAGCATCCACTAGGACGTCAGAGAAAAAGGGGATTCCAGAAGAGGTCATCCCTACTTTAATAAAGGCTAGGAAGGAGGTGACGGTAAAACATTATCACCGTATCTGGCGAAAGTATGTGTCTTGGTGTGAGACCAAGAATGCACCTACGGAAGATTTTCATCTGGGTCGTTTTCTCCACTTCCTACAGACAGGAGTGGATATGGGCCTCAAATTAGGCTCTGTTAAGGTACAGATTTCGGCCCTCTCGATTTTCTCTCAGAAGGAATTGGCTTCTCTTCCAGAAGTCCAGACGTTTGTAAAGGGAGTGCTGCACATTCAGCCTCTTTTTGTGCCTCCAGTGGCACCGTGGGACCTCAACGTGGTGTTGCAGTTCCTAAAATCACACTGGTTAGAACCGCTTAACAAGGTTGAGTTGAAATTTCTTACCTGGAAGGTGGTCATGTTGTTGGCCTTGGCATCTGCAAGGCGAGTATCAGAATTGGCGGCTTTGTCACACAAAAGCCCCTACTTGATTTTCATGTGGATCGAGCTGAATTGAGGACACGTCCGCAATTTTTGCCTAAGGTGGTTTCTTCATTTCATGTGAATCAACCTATTGTGGTGCCTGTGGCTACAAGTGACCTGGAGGATTCCAGATCCCTGGACGTAATCAGGGCCTTAAAGATTTATGTAGCCAGGACGGCTAGAATTAGGAAAACAGAGGCTCTGTTTGTCCTGTATGCTGCTAATAAGATTGGCGCACCTGCTTCGAAGCACATTATTGCTCGCTGGATCTGTAATACGATTCAGCAGGCTCACTCTATGGCTGGATTGCTGGTACCAAATTCGGTTAAGGCCCATTCCACTAGGAAGATGGGCTCTTCTTGGGCGGCTGGCCGAGGCGTCTCGGCATTACAACTTTTCCGAGCGGCGACTTGGTCAGGGTCAAACACTTTTGCTAAATTCTACAAGTTTGATACAGTGGCTGAGGAGGACCTAGCATTTGCTCAGTCGGTGCTGCAGAGTCATACGCACTCTCCCGCCTGATTGGATGTTTTGGTATAAACCCCATGGTCCTTACGGAGTCCCCAGCATCCTATAGGACGTAAGAGAAAATAAGATTTTAAACCTACCGGTAAATCTATTTCTCCTAGTCCGTAGAGGACGCTGGGCGCCCGACCCAGTGCGGAAACTCTGCAAGACTTGTATATAGTTGTTGCTTACATAAGGGTTAAGTTACAGTTGGAGTCGGTCTTGGACCATTACTGTTGTTGTACATACGGTTAACTGGTTATGTATGATCCAGGTTACATGGTATGATTGGTGTGGGCTGGTATGAATCTTGCCCTTGGATTTCTAAATCTTGCCTTGTATTGTCCATCTCCTCTGGGCACAGTTCTCTAACTGAGGTCTGGAGGAGGGGCATAGAGGGAGGAGCCAGTGCACACCCATAGTCAAAGTTATTTTTAGGGGCCCTATCTCCTGCGGAGCCCGACTATACCCCATGGTCCTTACGGAGTCCCCAGCATCCTCTACGGACTAGGACAAATAGATTTACCGGTAGGTTTAAAATCTTATTATTATCAGATAATTGTCGCTATGGTGACAGAAACAATTTCCTGTGTATGTGTCACTTGTATTGTTACTTTTGTGTCCAGCGGGTGGGCTCCTTTTCCTCGCAGCCCCAGTTGCTGGAGAAAATGAAGGAGGAGCTGTTGGCGGGTCACGTTCCACTTGAGTTGACAATTTTCTCACCAGCAGGTCTTTCCTCCTCTGCAGACTTGTGTCCGGAAAGAGAGATACAACGTAGGCTTTAAACCTAGGATCGAGCACGGTGGCCAAAATATAGTGCTCTGATTTCAACAGATTGACCACCCTTGAATCCTGCCTAAGCGAATGAAGGGCTCCATCCACAAGTATTTCCAGGGAAGACGTTAAGTCTGAGGGACTATGGGGGTAATTCTGAGTTGATCGCAGCAGCAAGAAAGTTAGCAATTGGGCAAAACCATGTGCACTGCAGGTGTGGCAGATATAACATATGCAGAGAGAGTAAGATTTGGGTAGGTTATTTAATTTCTGTGCAGGGTCAATACTGGCTGTTTTAATTTTACACTGCAAATTAGATTGCAGATTAAACACACCACACCCAAATCTAACTCTCTCTGCACATGTTATATCTGCCTCCCCTGCAGTGCACATAGTTTTTCCCAATTGCTAAAAAGTTTCCTGCTGCGATCAACTTGGAATTACCCCCTATGCACAGGCCCAAATGATAATTGTTTTATGATCCTTCTATGTATGAACCAACCGACAGAGGGAATAATCCAAAAGTGTTAATACCAAAGATTAGCTAATCTGGTTGGAGGTGCGCCATTAAGCAAATTGCAATGACTGGTTAGGGGGTTTAGAAAAAAACGCTAGTGGGCTTATATCTAAAGAAGCCTTAATGTGTGGTGCACTCTTTTTTCTTTATGTTTCATGAATAAATTAAAACATCGCTTTATTTTTATATAAGAAAGATTTTTCAATAGGCATGACATAAGGCAATTGATTGTCAGCCTGGAAAGACAAAAAAATTAAAGATATAAAATAATTGCTATACCAGCACTACCTATGTATGGGTATATGGGTAGAGCAATAACTGATATAAGCAAGTGAAATATAAAAGGAATTTAAACACAGGTTTTATTTATCAAATGTATGAGATCCTTTCACAACGGGATTGTGACCTCAGAAAAAAACTGTTTTACAGCTGCTCCCTGCAGAGCGTTACTACTGCATACAACCTAAGTGCTCCCTGCAGAGCGTTACTACTGCATACAACCTAAGTGCTCCCTGCAGAGCGTTACTACTGCATACAACCTAAGTGCTCCCTGCAGAGCGTTACTACTGCATACAACCTAAGTGCTCCCTGCAGAGGGTTACTACTGCATACAACCTAAGTGCTCCCTGCAGAGCGTTACTGCATACAACCTAAGTGCTCCCTGCAGAGCATTACTACTGCATACAACCTAAGTGCTCTCTGCAGAGCGTTACTACTGCATACAACCTAAGTGCTCCCTGCAGAGCGTTACTACTGCATACAATCTAAGTGCTCCCTGCAGAGCGTTACTATTGCATACAATCTAAGTGCTCCCTGCAGAGTGTTACTACTGCATACAACCTAAGTGCCCCCTGCAGAGCATTACTACTGCATACAACCTAAGTGCCCCCTGCAGAGTGTTACTACTGCATACAACCTAAGTGCTCCCTGCAGAGCGTTACTACTGCATACAATTTAAGTGCTCCCTGCAGAGCGTTACTACTGCATACAACCTAAGTGCTCCCTGCAGAGCATTACTACTGCATACAACCTAAGTGCTCCCTGCAGAGCGTTACTAATGCTTACAATCTAAGTGCTCCCTGCAGAGCGTTACTACTGCATACTACCTAAGTGCTCCCTGCAGAGCATTACTACTGCATAAAACCTAAGTGCCCCCTGCAGAGCATTACTACTGCATACAACCTAAGTGCTCCCTGCAGAGCGTTACTACTGCATACAACCTAAGTGCTCCCTGCAGAGCGTTACTACTGCTTACAATCTTAGTGCTCCCTGCAGAGCGTTACTACTGCATACAACCTAAGTGCTCCCTGCAGAGCGTTACTAATGCTTACAATCTAAGTGCTCCCTGCAGAGCGTTACTACTGCATACTACCTAAGTGCTCCCTGCAGAGCATTACTACTGCATAAAACCTAAGTGCCCCCTGCAGAGCGTTACTACTGCATACAACCTAAGTGCTCCCTGCAGAGCGTTACTACTGCATACAACCTAAGTGCTCCCTGCAGAGCGTTACTACTGCATACAACCTAAGTGCTCCCTGCAGAGCGTTACTACTGCTTACAATCTAAGTGCTCCCTGCAGAGCGTTACTACTGCATACAACCTAAGTGCTCCCTGCAGAGCGTTACTACTGCATACAACCTAAGTGCTCCCTGCAGAGCATTACTACTGCATACAACCTAAGTGCTCCCTGCAGAGCGTTACTACTGCATACAACCTAAGTGCTCCCTGCAGAGCGTTACTACTGCATACAACCTAAGTGCTCCCTGCATGGTCTTTTTATGTGAGCCAAGCACACTGCAGCCCCGCCGGTGATAGCTTCCTGTTTGCTGTTCCTGCCTTGCAGAACTCTGTTCCCGTCAGCTGTATTTGGTGGATCTTGCTCCCTACCCTCTTGTACTTTGGAGGTCCGAAGCCGGTCCTGGGAATCCTTCTAGTCCTTGCGAACCTGTTCTCGCATGGTTTCGTGAGTAGCGGCATCAGCCGCGTGTTGCGGCTTATGCCGCTTAGTATTTACTTCTGTGAATTGGTGCATTTGCGGAGGTTTCCGCTTTCACTGTCCTCCCCGGAACTCGGCGGTGCCGTGTGGGGGAGTGGACAGTGGTTTTCTTTGTAGTTCTTTCCCTTTGGCGGCGTGCCGCACATACGTTTAGTTTTTAGGTAGTTTATAGCCCCTAGCGTGGTTGTTTCAGTTAGAGGGCCCCTTGTTATTACCATGTCTCAGTTCAAGCTTTGTCTCTCTTTAAGACCTGAGGGGGCATCGGAGTTGGGCAGACCTAATCCGCCCTTCAAACGCGGCTGCCATGGGCCCAAGAAACCATAGTTGTTCAGGCGTGAATTGATAACACGGGTAAGACAATGGAGATAGGGTGCTAGGGGCTATTTCCTTCCCATTTCCCAATCCCAGCATTCCGTCCTGGTGCTCAGGTCTCACCGCATAAGATCTCCCCTGTCCTGAGCATCAGGATCATAACAGCAGGGAGCACTTAGGTTGTATGCAGTAGTAACGCTCTGCAGGGAGCACTTAGGTTGTATGCAGTAGTAACGCTCTGCAGGGAGCACTTAGGTTGTATGCAGTAGTAACGCTCTGCAGGGAGCACTTAGGTTGTATGCAGTAGTAACGCTCTGCAGGGAGCACTTAGGTTGTATGCAGTAGTAACGCTCTGCAGGGAGCACTTAGGTTGTATGCAGTAGTAATGCTCTGTAGGGAGCACTTAGGTTGTATGCAGTAGTAACGCTCTGCAGGGCACAGCTTTAAAAGTTTTTTTCTGAGATCACAATCCCGTTGTGAAAGGATCTCACAAATTTGATAAATAAAACCTGTGTTTAAATCCCTTTTATATTTCACTTGCTTATATCAATTATTGCTCTACCCATATACCCATACATAGGTAGTGCTGGTATATAAATTCTTTTATATCTTTCCATCATTTTTTGTCTTTTCCAGCTGACAATCAATTGCCTTATGTCATGCCTATTGAAAAATCTATCTTACATAAAAATAATAAAAGTTAGGTTTTCATTTATTCATGAAACAAAAAAGAGTGCGCCACACATTAAGGCTTCTTTAGGTATAAACCCTCCATCCATAAGTCCCATATACTTAATGCAATCGCTCCATCTAATAGGCCCTACACACTTATCTGTCCAATCTGGCTGATTGGAAAGAAAATCTGGCAATGTCTGGGAGCAAATGGCAATCAAGAATTTGCTACCAAAATCAAGAAAATGGACAAAAACAGTTCAGATAAATTGGTTTAATGAAACAAACTTAACCAATTTGTCTTAAAGTCCATTTTTGTCTGTTTTCCAATGTTTGAGAGCAAATAGTCAATTGCCATTTGCTCCCAGACATTGCCAGATTTTCTTTCCAATCAGCCAGATTGGACAGATAATCTTTTAGTGTGTAGGGCCCTTTAGCTCCTTCTTCAATTTCTCCAGCTGCTTCTGCAAAAGCCTGATGAGGGGAATGACCTGACTTAGGCTGGCAGAGTCTGAACTGACTTCACGTGTGGCAAATTTGAATGGTTTGAGAAACTTGCAAAACACGGAAATCATTCTCTATTGCGCTTGAGTCAGGTGTATTCCCCCTCCTTTGCCTGTATCATAGGTGGATGTGTAGGCTTGAATGTCATTTTGCGGCTCCTCCATCCTCTGAAGCATATAGAGTATTGAATTCCACCTCGTTACCACCTCTTGCTTCAGGTGATGACAGGGCAGGTTCAGAAGTGTTTATTGGTGCTCCAGTCTTCGGCACTCTGTGGCTGAATGTCGAAAGTGGCCTGCAATTTTTCGGCCCACCGACAGCATTGCATACAAGCCCCCCTGTCGTTTTAAAAAAAATTCTGCACCACCAAATGAATTGTATGTGCAAAACATGGGATGTGCTGGTATTTGCCCAGATGTAATGCACGCACAATATTAGCGGTGTTGTCCGATATCACAAATCCCCAGGAGAGTCTAAGTGGGGTAAGCCATTGTGCGATGATGTCCCTCTGTTTCCGTAAGAGGTTGACGGTGGTGTGCATCTAATGGAAACTGGTGATACACAGCGTAGCCTGCCTAGGAACGAGTTGGCATTTGTGAGAAGCTGCTACTGGTGCCGCCGCTGTTGTTGCTGCGGTAGGCAATGAATCTACTCAGTGGGCTGTCACAGTCATGTAGTCCTTAGTTTGCCCTGCTCCACTTGTCCACATGTCCGTGGTTAAGTGGACACTGGGTACATCAGCATTTTTCAGGACACTGAGAATACTTTTGTAAATCCTGTACAGTTCGGGAATCGCTTGCCTAATGAAGAATCTAGATGGTATCGGGGACACAGAATGTCCATCAACTGTCTGAAATCCCACTGCACTAATGGCGGATACTGGATGCATGTCTACTACACCAACATAGTTGTTATGGCCTCAGTTATCCGCTTTGCAACAGGGTGACTGCTGTCATATTTAATCTTCCTCACAAAAGACTGTGGACAGTCAATTGCTTAGTTGAGGTAGTACAAGTGGTCTTCTGACTTCCCCTCTGGGATGACGATCGACTTCCAGAAGCAACAACAGCAGTGGCAGCAGCAGCAGCAGTGGAAGCAGCAGCAGTAGGCATACCACTCAAGGATCCCCCAGAGGAATCCCGATTAGGAGAGGACTCGTCAGTCATGCCAGTGACAGGGCCTGCAGGACTACTGACGTTCCTGACTGAGGAGAAAATTGACATTGAGTGAGTTGGTGGTGTGGCTTGCAGGAGCTTGGGTACAACAGGAAGAAGGGATTTAGGTGTCAGTGGACTGCTTACGCTATTACCCAAAGTTTCTGAACTTGACAATGACTTCTGATGAATGTGCTGCAGGTGACGTGTAAGGGAGGATGTTCCTAGGTGGTTAACGTCCTTACCCCTACTTATTACGGATTGACAAAGGCAACACACGGCTTGATGGACCCTGGTCATGTAGGGCTGGGAGAGTCAGTAAGATTGTGTAATAGGGGCCTACAGTAAGTCAGTAAGATTAGCAGAATTTGCAATCCTTTTTCTAGCAGGCTGGGGGCCGCCCATCGCAGGGTGAGGCAGCCCAGTATGCTCACCAGCGCCTCCCCCTTAATGAAGCAGGAATTGCGATCGCTTCACAATTTCTGCTTCATCTTAGAAACTAGTGAAGCATCCTGCCAGCTTAGCTGTGCCCGCAGGATCCCTACCGCGTTCTTCTCGATTGCGATGGCTGCGTGTGATGTCATGCAGCCACTGTGATCACGCCCGTTTGTCCACCTCCCTTTCTCGCCGCACTTGCAACGCTCCATTTTCTGACTGGAAATGGAGCATTGCCCCCCACCCCATGACCACCTCTGCCTGATTAACAAGAAACAATAGCATTTCCTGCAGCCCCCCATAGAGAATGCAGGCGCATGCGCAAGATGGGTGCTGCGCATGCATCCGCAACTTTTTCTCAATAAATTCCTTTTGGATCACACACTGCAATCCAACCTGAATTAGGACCAGAGTCACCATCTTACAGGCAGCCGGTGAAGGGAGTAGAGAATGGGTGTTATGTGGCAGGAACGGGCTGGTTAGGTAACAGCCTGGCTGCTGCATTCTGTACAAGCTACAAGTGGTGCAATTCTATTGCTGGGTGACCCAGGTAGAGGACATTGCAGTAGTCTATGCGTGATGATACAAGTGCATGTATGACTGTAGGTAGATCTTCTGAGGGAAAAAAAAAAGTGCGGGAGTCTGGCTATGTTCCTCAGATGAGGATCCGATTGTGGCTGATACCTGATGTCTAAGTGTCACTCCACCATCCAGGACACCAAGATTCTGCACATGATCGGCATTTTGTAACTCTGAACCGCCAAGCATAAATCTAGTTGGTTTGCAAAGGTGAGCTGTAGCCCTGCCCATTGTTGGTGAACTTCTATCATAAGGACCTGTTTCACCAGGACTGAGTCACAGCCAACTGGCATCACCCACACCTGGAGCTCAGCTAGACAACCATTTAGGATTGGTTTTGGGTTCTCAGTACCTCGAGAAAAAGACAGGTCATCTGCAAAGAAGTGGTAGATGAGGACATGACGTCTGATTATTATACCCAGTGGTAGCATGTATATTATAAAAAGCATAGGAGATAGGATAAGAACCTTTAATAACAATGCATGGCAATAAGAAGTATACTGCAGAAGACTAAAATGGTTCCTCACCTCAGTGATGTCTATTGCATGCAACAAGAGTGAATTTATTTCTCAGAACATGGAAATGGCTTCTCACCTGTGTGACTTCGCTGATGTGAAACAAGTTGTGATTTTTGTGTAAAACATTTCCCACACTCAGAGCAAGAAAATGGCTTCTCACCTGTGTGACTTCTGTGATGTAAAACAAGATGTGATTTCTGTGTAAAACATTTCCCACACACAGAACATGGAAATGGCTTCTCACCTGTGTGACTTCGCTGATGTTTAACAAGAACTGATTTGTGTGCAAAACATTTCTCACAATCAGAACATGGAAATGGCCACTCACCTGTGTGACTTCGCTGATGTGTAACAAGTTGTGATTTCTTTGTAAAACATTTCCCGCATTCAGTGCAAGAAAATGGCTTGTCACCTGTGTGACTTCTCTGATGTATAACAAGATCTGATTTGCATGCAAAACATTTCCCACACTCAAAACATGGAAATGGCCTCTCACCTGTGTGACTTCTCTGATGTGTAACAAGTTTTGATTTCTGGATAAAACATTTCCCGCACTCAGAACAAGAAAATGGCTTCTCACCTGTGTGACTTCTGTGATGTATAACAAGATCTGATTTGTGTGCAAAACATTTCCCACACTCAAAACATGGAAATGGCCTCTCACCTGTGTGACTTCTCTGATGTGCAACAAGTTTTGATTTCCAGGTAAAATATTTCCCACACTCAGAGCAAGAAAATGGCTTCTCACCTGTGTGACTTCTCTGATGTTTAACAAGATCTGATTTGTATGTAAAACATTTCCCACACTCTGAACATATCAGTGGCCTCTCACCTACCTTACCTGTGTGTGGGTTAATAGGCTTTGTGTTCTGTGTAAAACATTTGGCATCTATAGAACAGGGAAACACTATATCTACTGTCAGAGCTGTAACAGATGCACCAATATCAGAGTGATCAGGAGAACATTTCCCAGGATCAGAGGGATCAGCTGATAGAGCTGGATGTATAATTGGGGTAATGGGGTTATCTCCTGGAGAATCCTGTCTATTGTCATTATCTTTTATGTCACAATCCGGGGATAACATTAGATGTCCTTCTGAGATATTCCTGCTTGTGTGTCCATCTGCTGGAAATAAAATACATTATGGAAATGTGACATTTTCTGTAACAATATTAATCTTGTAAACAATAGGAGAAGACGACTCTCTGGGACACTTAATTGTAAATGTGTGTGTATAATAAAACATAACTTTTAATGAAGGCTTTATAATATTGTGTCTCAGACTATCATTGTGTCCATCTTCCTGAGAACATCACAATAACAAATGTAATATTATAATAAGACTTAGATATCTCTCTCTCTTGTACTGGTAACTAACCATGAAGTATAAATGGAGATGTAGTCACTCGCCAAGTCCTATGTCAGCACCAATGTAAAACAATGGATGGGGAACATATCGTATGAATTGGAGATTCTAGATGAACAATAACATCAGTCATATGAGCTGATGGATCAGAGAAATGTCTCCTAACGTTACTCCTGGAAGCATTGGTAAGGTAGCATTCCTTTATGTGTGTGCTCATACGCTGGTAAGCCTGTACATGTGTTACTCACCCTTATATAAAGTATATTGCTTCAGCAGAGTAGGTATGGAACAAGGTACTTTACATGCAATACACCATATAATACCCTGTAATCATCATCTGCTAGGTTATAATCCACTCTTACACCCCCATCATGTGTTTTACCTCTATATTCTCTTAGTAGTAATAAGGATGATGTGAGTACGGTCAGTATGATATAGAGAATTACATAATAGAATCTATACAGCTGCCGCCATACTTCTGCTTCTCATACGTGTGCTACTGGCAGCAGTGAACATCTGAGTGAGAGTGCAGGGAAGACAGCAGAGTCTGATGAGAAAGAGATTGGATCTGCCTTTGCAGGGATGTACAACACCTGTCACCCCTGTAAGTATATAAAATAATAAATAAGAGGGGCGTGGTCCATCCAGACGTGCTTTCTGGAGATTTCCTCACTATGGGGGACATGTACTAAGCAGTGATAAAAGTGGAGAAGTTGCCCATAGTAACCAATGAGCTGCTCTGTATACTTTTATAGTATGCAAATTATAAATGTTACATCAATGCTGGTTGGTTGCCATGGGCAACTTCTCTACTGGCTCACTACACTTTTATCACTGTTTAGTACATCTCCCCGTATGTGGCTTCTTATCTACCCTACCTGATAGCTCTCAGCCACTGCTGGGATCAAGACCCAATCTATTAAGTCGTCCACTCCTACTGGCCTAAAGCCACTCACTCCGGGTACTGTTCACTGCCGCAGCCTAGTGACGCCGCTGAAGCCACGGGCTGTAGTCTGGGGATAAGTGCGCCCAGTCTTTCCTGCACGCTCTGGATACCTGACTTGGAGGCGATTTTGCCTCAGGTGGGAGCACTTGCTCTCCCACTTCTCCTGGGGACAGAACGGGCTGCACACAGTCACCGGAGCCCGGCGGTGATATTAGGAAGTGAGGTGGCTACCATTTTGTATCCTGGTGCCTGGCCATCACATGCTTTGCTTCAATAAGGTTTAAAATTAATATAAGCTGCTAAATAAGTGTCCTGACAGCTGGACCGGGGGTCACTACACTAAATTGAAGCATTTGCCTGGAGGTGAAACTACCCTCTATTTATATGGTACCACTATAATCTACTTCCTCTCAGTCTACATGCAGAGCCCAGTATTAAGTATCGTCTGAGTACAGCTCATTACACTCTGATCACAACCTCACAGTATATTATATTGTGGATTCATTCACTGACTATGGGGGTAATTCCAAGTTGATCGCAGCAGGAAATTTTTAGCAGTTGGGCAAAATCATGTGCACTGCAGGGGAGGCAGATATAACATGTGCAGAGAGAGTTAGATTTGGGTGGGTTATTATGTTTCTGTGCAGGGTAAATACTGGCTGCTTTATTTTTACACTGCAATTTAGATTGCAGATTGAACACACCACACCCAAATCTAACTCTCTCTGCACATGTTATATCTGCCTCCCCTGCAGTGCACATGGTTTTGCCCAACTGCTAAAAAATTTCCTGCTGCGATCAACTTGGAATTACCCCCTATATTTTGCCATTTGTGTCTCTCTGTGCTGAGTACTTCACATCTGTGATCACGCTGACCTCTAGTGGAATTTCTCAGTCATTACTGTGTTATTTGAGTTGCATTACATTACGTTTACTTGAAGTTTAGGCTCGGTTATCCCTGTCACCCCGACTAAGAATGTAATTTTGAACTGAGTCATCTTGATGTAACCTCCTGACAGCGTACTACTGCTCCTTTTATTTATAGATTGTATATTCTTATCTCTGAGAGGTCAGTCTCTTTGGAGCCGGCTTATGGGGGTCATTTTGAGATGATTACTCGCTAGCAACTTTTTGCTGTGCTGCAATCAGATAGTCGCCACCTAAGGGGGAGTGTATTTTTCGCTTTGCAAGTGTGCGAACGCTTTTGCAGCAAACGGCACAAAAAAGTTTGTTGCTGTTTCTGAGTAGCTCTGGACTTACTCAGCCGCTGCGGTCTCTTCAGACTTTTTGACGTCAGACACCCGCCCTGCAAACGCTTGGACACGCCTGTGTTTTTCCAAACACTCCCAGAAAACGGTCAGTTAACACCCATAAACGCCCTCTTTCTGTCAATCACCTTGCGATCGGCTGTGCGAATGGATTCTTCATTAAATCCATTGCCTATCACCAATCCTCTTTGTACCGGTACGACTCGCCTGCGAATTGCGGTGCAGACGTGTGCAGTTTTGATGAGTTTTAACCTGATCGCAGCGCTGCAAAAAGTTGCTAGAGAGATCAACTCAGAATGACACCCCATGCCTCCAAAAAAGGTTAAAAAGTACCAAATTGGCCCCACCTGTCCATCTCTTTGGTACCTCAAATTCAGGTGGTCCTTCTGAGACCGCTACAACATCATCTGCTTCTACTTGTCAGTTGCACAGCCCAGCTGTAATGGCTGAGATAGTCTTAAGACACTCTAGAGTGTCCTGTTACTCTACGCTCTATACATTCTATGTTATTTACATTTAAGGACTGAAAACCTCAGAACTTAACGCTAATATTTGAAGCTTTGGGGTCAGATATCAGTGAGATTGGCACTCGTACAGACTAAAATGAAAGAGATTGTTGCGTCTCACAATCAGATCTGATTTCAGCACCTGACACCCTTCAGGAAGACATGGGGGTAAATTTACTAAAGTGGGAGATTTTTAGAACTGTTATCTATTATCTATTATCTGCTAGAAGCAGCTAGATAAATGGTACGTAGAATCTGATTGGTTGCCATGGGCAACATCACCAGTTCTAAAAATCTCCCACCTTAGTAAATTTGCCCCATGGTCTCTATTCATGATAAAGTCATTGATTTAGAAGACAGGTCTCCGAGAAATAATATCAGAATAATGGGCGTTCCGGATTCTGTTACAAATGCTGAGCTTTCTGATTATGCCACGGTCCTCTTTTCAGAAGCTTCCACCTTAGGCTCCTGCCAAGGACCTTCTTATTGATAGGATCCATAGACTCTCAAAGTCCAAACAGGCCCCTATCCAAGCACCGAGGGACACTCTGCTCAGGGTCCACTTTTTTCATATTAAAGAACACATTCTACAGGCTGCTTTGTATTCCTCGTCCACAACTGATTGCCTGGATAATCTGCAGATATTTCCAAATATTTCTTCTGTGACGCTGGCCAAAGGCGTCTATTCCACCCAAGGAAATGTGCAATACAAATGGGGCTTTCCTACTAAGCTTATTACATAGTAACATAGTATCTAAGGTTGAAAAAAGACAATTGTGCATCGAGTTCAACCTATTTGTGGTCTCCTATGCATGATGATTTGACAACAATTTCTGACTGATGCTGCTGTCAGCCGTTCCATTTTATCCCTATTTATAGTAACTATAATACATGACTATGCACCACAACTCCCTTTGGCAGGGAATTCCAAACACGTATTGTCCTTACCGTGAAAAAGCCTTTACGCCGTATTGTGCGGAATCTCCTCTCCTCTAACCTGAGCGAGTGTCCACGAGTCCTCTGTGTTGATCTAACCAAAAACAGGTCCCGTGCAAGCTCTGTATATTGTCCCCTTATAAATTTGTAGATGTTGATCATATCCCCTCTTAGTGTTATGATTCCCGTACTCCAGACCAGAGGAGATCTAATGGCAGAGGTCTGAGTACTGGGAAGATTTGCTGGTTGTGGGAGCAGGAGAGCCTAGTAACCCCTGGCGCCCTAACTCCGTTGTCTCGCCCGTGTTATCAGAGATCCCCTGCGAGACTATGGTTGCTTGAGCCCATGGCAGCCGCGTTCGAAGGGCGGATTATGTCTGCCCAACCCCGATGCCCCCTCAGGTCTTAATGGGAGACAAAGGGAAATCCGAGACAGGGTGATAACAAGGGGCCCTCTGACTAAGCAACCAGGCCAGGGGTTACAAGCTAACTAACTTAAACCAAGGTATGTGCGGACTAGCCGCCAGGGAAAAGGACAACCAAAGATCCACTGATCCGTTACTTCTATCCAGCACCGCTGGATACCAGAGTGGATCTGTGGGAGCGGAATCCTCCGCAAAAGCTCCAGAACACAAATATACTAAATAATAAACAGTAAGCGGACAAGCCGCAACACACGGCTGCGCCGCGACCCACGAACACCACAGGATGTTAAAGGTGCTCGGTCAGACTCCAGGAATAGATGACAAATATCCGAGTACAGGACCACTGAGGACAGGAACAACCGGATTGAGCAGGACTGGAAACTCTCTGCAACTGACACAGGCAAACAGGAAGCTATCACCGGCGTCTGTGAGAAGTCCAAAGGGTGCTTAAAAGTGTGAGCTCCCCAATCAGGAGCCAGACTGGGTCATCACAATTAATGCCATGCAGCTTGCATGCTGCACGGCCAGCACACCATAATACAATTAGAACAGACCCAGCAACGGGGAACGCGGCCCGAACGTGGCGTCCCCGTTGCTAGGGTCAGAGCGGCTCCGTGCGCCCGGCGTCTAGCGTTGCCAGGGAGCCGGCGGCTGTACGCGCACGGCGTCCCTGGTTGCTAGGCGCCGGGCCGCACCGACGAGCGGACCCCGGCGCCTAACAGTACCCCCCCCTTGAGGAGGGGTCAAGGAACCCCTAAAGCCAGGTTTCTGAGGAAATTCTCGAAAAAATGCCCTTTTGAGCCTCGGGGCATGAAGATCCTCATCCAGGACCCAAGACCTTTCCTCTGGCCCATAACCTCTCCAATGTACCAAAAAATAAAGCCGACCCCGGGACAACTTGGAATCGAGAACCTTCTCCACCAAGAACTCCTGCTGACCCTGTACATTTATAGGTGATCTCCCCTGAGATATTTTACGAGGAAATCTACTGGACGAAACATATGGTTTCAGCAATGAGCAATGGAAGGTATTTCCGATCCGTAAAGTTTTTGGTAAACGTAACCGGAAAGCAACTGGATTGACTTTTTTGATAATGTGAAATGGTCCAATAAATTTAGGACCCAATCTGGCTGAGGTTTGTCGAAGTTTAATGTTGCGAGTCGACAACCACACCCTATCTCCTACTTTAAAAGTGCACGGCCGCCGGAGCCTGTCAGAAAATCTTTTTTCCCGGAATGCCGCTTTTCTGAGAGCCAGGTGCACTTTTCTCCAAATAAGTTTAAGATGAGAGGTCAGGGCCAGTGAGGAGACAGAGGAATGTTGAAAAAATGAATTAGCTCGGGTGAAAACCAAAAACTGCAAAAAATGGAGACACATTGGTGGAAGAATGACAGGCATTATTATAAGCAAACTCCGCCAATGGAAGAAACTCAGACCAGTCATTTTGGAGTTTGGCCGAGTACAAACGCAAATATTGTTTTAGAGATTGATTAACTCGCTCAGTCTGCCCATTGGATTGGGGATGATAGCCGGACGTTAAAGATAATTTCATCTTTAATGAAGCACAAAAAGACTTCCAAAATTGTGCAATGAATTGTGGACCCCGATCAGAAACAATATCAGTGGGTAAGCCATGGAGTCTGAAAACATGGCGGAGGAACAAGACTGCCAATCCCTGGGAAGATGGCAATCGGGGAAGAGCAATGAAATGGGCCATTTTGCTAAAACGGTCCACTACCACCCATATGACTCGGCATCCGGCTGACAGAGGGAGGTCTACCACAAAATCCATGGAGATATGCGACCATGGCCTAAGAGGAACATTCAAGGGCATAAGTTGACCGATGGGCAAAGAACGGGGAACTTTATGCTGTGCACAGACCTGACACGAAAAAACAAACTCTTTAATGTCTTTGGAAAGACCAGGCCACCATACTGAGCGGGAGACTAATTCCAAAGTCTTAGCGATTCCCGGATGCCCGGCAACTTTGCTATCATGAAACTCCGTCAAAACAGTTGCTCTCAAAAACTCAGGGACAAAAAGACGACCAGCAGGAGTATTTCCAGGAGCTTGATGTTGAAGCAGCTTTAACTGGGTAAATACATCCTGTGTGAGGCCTGCCCGAATGGCTGAAGACGGAAGTATGGGAGTAACAGGACTGTTGTCTTGAACTGGAAGAAAACTGCGTGACAGGGCATCTGCCTTAGTATTCTTGGAACCTGGCCTGAAGGTGATAATGAATTTGAAACGAGTAAAAAATAAAGCCCAACGAGCCTGCCGGGCATTCAGTCGTTTAGCTGATTCAATGTATTGAAGATTTTTGTGATCAGTCAAAACTGAAATGGTATGAGTCGCTCCTTCAAGCCAATGCCTCCACTCCTCGAAAGCCCATTTAATAGCCAGCAATTCCCGGTTACCAACATCGTAGTTGGATTCTGCAGATGAGAATTTCCTGGACATAAAGGCACAAGGATGTAATTCAAGGGAATCCGGATCCTTCTGAGATAGGATAGCCCCTACTCCAACCTCCGAGGCATCAACCTCAACAATGAAAGGCAATTCTGGGTTGGGATGTCTGAGGACAGGGGCTGAGACAAAGGCTTGTTTCAAGGCCTGAAAAG
Organism: Pseudophryne corroboree; assembly: GCF_028390025.1. Lineage (NCBI taxonomy): Eukaryota > Metazoa > Chordata > Amphibia > Anura > Myobatrachidae > Pseudophryne > Pseudophryne corroboree. The sequence goes on from NW_026967501.1 coordinate 2,964,646, forward strand.
ATAACTCAGCTTCACGTGACCAATTGGTAGGATCTGCTCCCTTCACAACTCACTTGGTCGGGAAGTTTCCCGACTTGTTCGGACAACTACGGGCAAAATGTCCCTTACCTCCACAGTATAAACAAAGACCAGAATTTTGCCTCCTGGTTCTTTCTTCAGGAGACAATTTGGAGAGACCTATCTGCATAGGCTCCTCCATGTCCACAGGAATGGAAAAAACACAAGGAGTAGACCCAACAGACGCTCCTTTTTCAGCCCTCCGCTCTCTGAGCCGACGATCTATCTTAATAGAGAGCTCCATGAGTTTATCGAGAGTCTCAGGAGCGGGATACTGAAGGAGACTGTCTTTTATAGATTCAGATAAGCCGAGGCGAAACTGACTGCGCAGGGCTGGGTCATTCCATCCACAGTCGTTCGACCAACGGCGAAACTCCGTACAATAAATCTCTGCGGGATTCCTACCCTGTCTGAGAGCACGTAACTGACTCTCAGCGGACGCCTCTCTATCAGGGTCGTCATACAATAGCCCTAAAGATTTAAAAAAGGCGTCTACAGACAATAAGGCCGGATCGTCTGTCTTTAAACCAAAAGCCCAGGTCTGAGGATCCCCCTGAAGCAGAGAAATAATAATTCCAACCCGCTGAGCCTCCGTACCTGAGGAGACTGGTCTTAAACGAAAATAAAGTTTACAAGACTCTTTAAAATTAAAAAACTGCTTTCTATCCCCAGAAAAACGGTCAGGCAGATGCATTTTTGGTTCAGGGATGACCCTCGGGGAAGTCCGTAACAGATCTTCCTGTGACCTCACCCGGAGGGACAGATCCTGAACCATCTGAGTAAGTTCTTGAATCTGACTAACTAGAAGCTGGCCAGGATTTGGCCCAACACCGGTGGGATTCATGAGGCCGACAAAATCTCCCAACTGAATAAGTGAAAAAAAATTAACTCCTGTTAATTTTAATTTTTTTTTTTGTCTGGCCGGTGATAATGTTATGATTCCCGTACTCCAGACCAGAGGAGATCTAATGGCAGAGGTCTGAGTACTGGGAAGATTTGCTGGTTGTGGGAGCAGGAGAGCCTAGTAACCCCTGGCGCCCTAACTCCGTTGTCTCGCCCGTGTTATCAGAGATCCCCTGCGAGACTATGGTTGCTTGAGCCCATGGCAGCCGCGTTCGAAGGGCGGATTATGTCTGCCCAACCCCGATGCCCCCTCAGGTCTTAATGGGAGACAAAGGGAAATCCGAGACAGGGTGATAACAAGGGGCCCTCTGACTAAGCAACCAGGCCAGGGGTTACAAGCTAACTAACTTAAACCAAGGTATGTGCGGACTAGCCGCCAGGGAAAAGGACAACCAAAGATCCACTGATCCGTTACTCCTATCCAGCACCGCTGGATACCAGAGTGGATCTGTGGGAGCGGAATCCTCCGCAAAAGCTCCAGAACACAAATATACTAAATAATAAACAGTAAGCGGACAAGCCGCAACACACGGCTGCGCCGCGACTCACGAACACCACAGGATGTTAAAGGTGCTCGGTCAGACTCCAGGAATAGATGACAAATATCCGAGTACAGGACCACTGAGGACAGGAACAACCGGATTGAGCAGGACTGGAAACTCTCTGCAACTGACACAGGCAAACAGGAAGCTATCACCGGCGTCTGTGAGAAGTCCAAAGGGTGCTTAAAAGTGTGAGCTCCCCAATCAGGAGCCAGACTGGGTCATCACAATTAATGCCGTGCAGCTTGCATGCTGCACGGCCAGCACACCATAATACAATTAGAACAGACCCAGCAACGGGGAACGCGGCCCGAACGTGGCGTCCCCGTTGCTAGGGTCAGAGCGGCTCCGTGCGCCCGGCGTCTAGCGTTGCCAGGGAGCCGGCGGCTGTACGCGCACGGCGTCCCTGGTTGCTAGGCGCCGGGCCGCACCGACGAGCGGACCCCGGCGCCTAACACTTAGTCTCCGCTTTTCCAATGTAAACATGCCTAGTCTTTCAAGCCTTTCCTTGTATTCCATCGTCTCCATACCCATAATTAGTTTGGTCGCCCTCCTCTGTACCTTTTCAAGCTCCAGGATATCCTTTTTGTGGTACGGTGCCCAGAATTGTAAACAGTATTCAAGGTGTGGCCTCAATAGTGATTTATATAACAGGAGTATAATACTCTCGTCCCAAGCATCAATACCCCATTTTATGCTTGCTAATATCTTATTAGCCTTCTTTGCTGCAGTCCTACTTTGGGTACTACTGCTTAGCTTGCTATCTATGAGGACACCTAAGTCCTTTTCCAGTACAGAATCCCCTAATTTTACTCCATTTAGTTGGTAGGTGTAATTTTTGTTCTTGTTACCACAGTGCATTACCTTACACTTGTCTGTGTTGAAGCGCATTCTCCATTTGGCTGCTCCTAATTTAACTAAGTCGTTCTGAAGAGACTCGGCATCCTCCTCTATATTTATAGCCTTACACAATTTGGTATCATCTGCAAAAATTGACACCATGCTCTCTAGACCTTCTGTTAGGTCGTTAATGAAAATATTGAACAATAGCGGTCCTAATACTGAGCCTTGCGGCACACAACTTAGCACTTCAGTCCAAGTTGAAAAAATAAGATTTTACTTACCGATAAATCTATTTCTCGTAGTCCGTAGTGGATGCTGGGACTCCGGCAGGACCATGGGGATTAGCGGCTCCGCAGGAGACAGGGCACAAAAATAAAGCTTTAGGATCAGGTGGTGTGCACTGGCTCCTCCCCCTATGACCCTCCTCCAAGCCTCAGTTAGGATACTGTGCCCGGACGAGCGTACACAATAAGGAAGGATCTTGAATCCCAGGTAAGACTCATACCAGCCACACCAATCTCACCGTACAACTTGTGATCTGAACCCAGTTAACAGTATGATAAACGTAGAAGCCTCTGAACAGACGGCTCACAACAATAACAACCCGATTTTTTTGTAACAATAACTATGTACAAGTATTGCAGACAATCCGCACTTGGGATGGGCGCCCAGCATCCACTACGGACTACGAGAAATAGATTTATCGGTAAGTAAAATCTTATTTTCTCTGACGTCCTAGTGGATGCTGGGACTCCGTCAGGACCATGGGGATTATACCAAAGCTCCCAAACGGGCGGGAGAGTGCGGATGACTCTGCAGCACCGAATGAGAGAACTACAGGTCCTCTTTAGCCAGGGTATCAAATTTGTAGAATTTTACAAACGTGTTCTCCCCCGACCACGTAGCTGCTCGGCAGAGTTGTAATGCCGAGACCCCTCGGGCAGCCGCCCAGGATGAGCCCACCTTCCTTGTGGAATGGGCCTTGACAGATTTAGGCTGTGGCAGGCCTGCCACAGAATGTGCAAGTTGAATTGTGCTACAAATCCAACGAGCAATCGTCTGCTTAGAAGCAGGAGCACCCAGCTTGTTGGGTGCATACAGTATAAACAGCGAGTCAGATTTTCTGACTCCAGCCGTCCTTGAAATATATATTTTCAATGCCCGGACAACGTCCAGCAACTTGGAATCCTCCAAATCGCTAGTAGCCGCAGGCACCACAATAGGCTGGTTCAGGTGAAACGCTGACACCACCTTAGGCAGAAACTGAGGACGCGTCCGCAGTTCTGCCCTGTCCGAATGGAAAATCAGATATGGGCTTTTATACGATAAAGCCGCCAATTCTGATACTCTCCTGGCCGAAGCCAGGGCCAGTAGCATGGTTACTTTCCACGTAAGATATTTCAAATCCACCGATTTGAGTGGCTCAAACCAATGGGATTTGAGAAAATCCAAAACTACATTAAGGTCCCACGGAGCCACTGGGGGCACAACCGGGGGCTGTATATGTAGTACTCCTTTCACAAAAGTCTGGACTTCAGGAACTGAAGCCAATTCTTTCTGGAAGAAAATCGACAGGGCCGAAATTTGAACCTTAATGGACCCCAATTTGAGGCCCATAGACAATCCTGTTTGCAGGAAATGTAGGAATCGACCCAGTTGAAATTCCTCCATGGGGGCCTTCCTGGCCTCACACCACGCAACATATTTTCTCCAAATGCGGTGATAATGTTGTGCAGTCACCTCCTTCCTGGCTTTTACCAGTGTAGGAATGACCTCTTCCGGAATGCCTTTTTCCCTTAGAATTCGGCGTTCAACCGCCATGCCGTCAAACGCAGCCGCGGTAAGTCTTGGAATAGACACGGTCCCTGCTGAAGCAGGTCCCGTCTTAGAGGTAGAGGCCACGGATCTTCCGTGAGCATCTCCTGAAGTTCCGGGTACCAAGTTCTTCTTGGCCAATCTGGAGCCACAAGTATCGTTCTTACTCCCCTTTGCCGTATAATTCTCAGTACTTTTGGTATGAGAGGCAGAAGAGGAAACACATACACTGACTGGAACACCCACGGTGTTACCAGAGCGTCCACAGCTATTGCCTGAGGGTCTCTTGACCTGGCGCAATACCTGTCCAGTTTTTTGTTGAGGCGAGACGCCATCATATCCACCTTTGGTTTTTCCCAACGGTTCACAATCATGTGGAAAACTTCTGGATGAAGTCCCCACTCTCCCGGGTGTAGATCATGTCTGCTGAGGAAGTCTGCTTCCCAGTTGTCCACTCTCGGAATGAACACTGCTGACAGTACTATCACATGATCTTCCGCCCAGCGAAGAATCCTTGCAGCTTCTGCCATTGCTCTCCTGCTTCTTGTGCCGCCCTGTCTGTTTACGTGGGCGACTGCCGTGATGTTGTCCGACTGGATCAACACCGGCTGACCCTGAAGCAGGGGTTTTGCCAGGCTTAGAGCATTGTAAATCGCTCTTAGCTCCAGTATATTTATGTAAAGAGACATCTCCAGGTTTGACCATACTCCCTGGAAGTTTCTTCCCTGTGTGACCGCTCCCCAGCCTCTCAGACTGGCATCCGTGGTCACCAGGACCCAGTCCTGTATGCCGAATCTGCGGCCCTCTAACAGATGAGCACTCTGCAACCACCACAGAAGAGACACCCTTGTCCGTGGCGATAAGGTTATCCGCTGATGCATCTGCAGATGCGATCCGGACCATTTGTCCAGCAGATCCCACTGAAAAGTTTGTGCGTGGAATCTGCCGAATGGAATCGCTTCGTAAGAAGCCACCATCTTTCCCAGGACTCTTGTGCATTGATGCACAGACACTTTTCCTGGTTTTAGGAGGTTCCTGACAAGTTCGGATAACTCCTTGGCTTTCTCCTCCGGAAGAAACACCTTTTTCTGAACCGTGTCCAGAATCATTCGCAGGAACAGCAGACGTGTTGTCGGGGTCAACTGAGATTTTGGAAAATTCAGAATCCACCCGTGTTGTTGCAGCACTACTTGGGTTAGTGCTACTCCGTCCTCCAGCTGTTCTCTGGACCTTGCCCTTATCAGGAGATCGTCCAAGTAAGGGATAATTAATACGCCTCTTCTTCGCAGAAGAATCATCATTTCGGCCATTACCTTGGTAAAGACCCGAGGTGCCGTGGACAATCCAAACGGCAGCGTCTGAAACTGATAATGACAGTTTTGCACCACGAACCTGAGGTACCCTTGATGTGAAGGGCAAATTGGGACATGCAGGTAAGCATCTTTTATGTCCAGGGACACCATAAAGTCCCCTTCTTCCAGATTCGCTATCACTGCTCTGAGTGACTCCATCTTGAACTTGAATTTTTGTATGTACAGGTTAAAAGATTACAGATTGAGAATAGGTCTTACCGAGCCGTCCGGCTTCGGTACCACAAATAGTGTGGAGTAATACCCCTTTCCCTGTTGTAGGAGGGGTACCTTGACTATCACCTGCTGAGAAAACAGCTTGTGAATGGCTTCCAATACCGTCGCCCTGTCTGAGGGAGACGTTGGCAAAGCAGACTTTAGGAACCGGCGAGGGGGAGACTTCTCGAATTCCAACCTGTAACCCTGAGATACTACCTGCAGGATCCAGGGGTCCACCTGTGAGCAAGCCCACTGCGCGCTGAAATTCTTGAGTCGACCCCCCACCGCTCCTGAGTCCGCTTGTAAAGCCCCAGCGTCATGCTGAGGGCTTTGGAGAACCCGGGGCGGGCTTCTGTTCCTGGGAAGGAGCTGCTTGCTGCCCTCTCTTACCCTTTCCTCTGTCTCGGGGCAGATATGACTGTCCTTTTGCCCGCTTGTTCTTATAGGACCGAAAATGTGTCTTTTTCTGTTGGGAGGGGGTCTGAGGTAAAAAGGTGGATTTCCCGGCAGTTGCCGTGGCCACCAGATCCGATAGACCGACGCCAAATAATTCCTCCCCTTTATACGGCAATACTTCCATATGCCGTTTGGAATCCGCATCACCTGACCACTGTCGCGTCCATAAACTTCTTCTGGGAGATATGGGCATCGCACTTACTCTCGATGCCAGAGTGCAAATATCCCTCTGAGCATCTCGCATATAAAGAAAAGCATCCTTTAATTGCTCTAAAGTCAATAAAATACTGTCCCTATCCAGGGTATCAATATTTTCAGTCAGGGAATCCGACCAGACCACCCCAGCACTGCACATCCAGGCTGAGGCGATGGCTGGTCGCAGTATAACACCAGTATGTGTGTATATACTTTTTAGGGTAGTTTCCAGCCTCCTATCAGCTGGATCCTTGAGGGCGGCCGTATCAGGAGACGGTAACGCCACTTGTTTTGATAAGCGTGTGAGCGCCTTATCCACCCTAGGTGGTGTTTCCCAGCGCGCCCTAACCTCTGGCGGGAAAGGGTATAATGCCAATAACTTTTTTGAAATTAGCACTTTTCTATCTGGGTTAACCCACGCTTCATCACATACATCATTCAATTCCTCTGATTCAGGAAAAACTACAGGTAGTTTTTTCACACCCCACATAATACCCCTTTTTGTGGTACTTGCAGTATCAGAGATATGTAAAGTCTCCTTCATTGCCGTGATCATATAACGTGTGGCCCTACTGGAAAATACGTTTGTTTCTTCACCGTCGACACTAGATTCAGTGTCTGGGTCTGTGTCGACCGACTGAGGTAAAGGGCGTTTTACAGCCCCTGACGGTGTCTGAGACACCTGGGCAGGTACTAACTGGTTTGCCGGCCGTCTCATGTCGTCAACTGATTTTTGCAGCGTGCTGACATTATCACGTAATTCCATAAACAAAGCCATCCATTCCGGTGTCGACTCCCTGGGGGGTGACATCACCATTACCGGCAATTTGCTCTGCCTCCACACCAACATCGTCCTCATACATGTCGACACACACGTACCGACACACAGCAGACACACAGGGAATGCTCTATTGAAGACAGGACCCCACTAGCCCTTTGGGGAGACAGAGGGAGAGTTTGCCAGCACACACCCAAGCGCTATAATATATATGGGAACAACCCTATATAAGTGTTGTATCCTTATAGCAGCTTAAATATAGTAATATCGCCAAAAAAGTGCCCCCCCTCTCTGTTTTACCCTGTTTCTGTAGTGCAGTGCAGGGGAGAGTCCTGGGAGCCTTCCTCACAGCGGAGCTGAGCAGGAAAATGGCGCTGTGTGCTGAGGAGAATAAGCCCCGCCCCCTATTTCGGCGGGCTCTTCTCCCGGAGTTTGTGAGATCTGGCAGGGGTTAAATACATCCATATAGCCTCAAGGGCTATATGTGATGTATTTTTAGCCATAAAAAAGGTATTATACATTGCTGCCCAGGGCGCCCCCCCCAGCGCCCTGCACCCTCAGTGACCGCTGTGTGAAGTGTGCTGACAACAATGGCGCACAGCTGCAGTGCTGTGCGCTACCTCATGAAGACTGAAAAGTCTTCTGCCGCCTGTTTCTGGACCTCTTCAATCTTCGGCATCTGCAAGGGTGGTCGGCGGCGCGGCTCCGGGACCGGACTCCATGGCTGGGCCTGTGTTCGATCCCTCTGGAGCTAATGATGTCCAGTAGCCTAAGAAGCCAATCCATCCTGCACGCAGGTGAGTTCACTTCTCTCCCCTAAGTCCCTCGATGCAGTGAGCCTGTTGCCAGCAGGACTCACTGAAAATAAAAAACCTAAAAACTTTTCCTAAGCAGCTCTTTAGGAGAGCCACCTAGATTGCACCCTGCTCGGACGGGCACAAAAACCTAACTGAGGCTTGGAGGAGGGTCATAGGGGGAGGAGCCAGTGCACACCACCTGATCCTAAAGCTTTATTTTTGTGCCCTGTCTCCTGCGGAGCCGCTAATCCCCATGGTCCTGACGGAGTCCCAGCATCCACTAGGACGTCAGAGAAATATCCATTAACCACAACGCGCTGCTCCCTATTATCTAACCAGTTTTTGACCCAAGTGCATATTGTGCTTCCTAGCCCTGATTCTTGTAGCTTGTAGAAAAGTCTCATGTGTGGTACAGTATTGAACGCTTTGGCAAAGTCTAAAAAGATTACATCCACGTCTTTACCCTGATCTAGGTTTGCGCTTACTGTTTCATAAAAGCCAAGTAAGTTGGTTTGACAGGATCTGTCCTTCATAAACCCATGTTGATTCCTTTTAATGACCTTATTGACTTCAAGAAACTTCTGAATACTATATCTTAGAATACCTTCCAATACTTTCCCCACTATAGATGTAAGACTAACTGGTCTATAATTACCTGGTTCAGCTTTACTTCCCTTTTTGAATATAGGCACTACTTCCGCTATACGCCAGTCTTTGGGAACCATATCTGATATAACTGAATCCTTAAAGATCAAAGGTAGCGGTTTTGCCAGTTCAGAGTGAAGCTGCATTAGAACCCTTGGGTGAATACCATCGGGCCCTGGTGATTTATTAATCTTTAAATGTTTTAATCGGTCACAGACTACTTCCTCGCTTAAATAAGTACCTATCAGTGTGATATTCTCATTATTGAGATTGTGTGTCAGTCCCTGAATTGGGTCCTCTCTAGTAAATACTGTTGAAAAAAACTAATTTAGTGTGTCCGCTATGTCATTATCATTTTTGCTTAAAACTTCCAACTTGTCTTTTAAAGGGCCTATACTCTCCTTCTTTAATCTCTTGCTATTAATGTATTTAAAGAATTTTTTGGGATTCGCTTTGCTTTCCTTTGCTACTAGTTTTTCAGTTTCTACTTTAGCCGCTCTTATTTCCTTTTTGCAATTTTTGTTACATTCCTTATAGTGCTGAAATGACTCTGCAATGACTCTACTTCCCCGTCAGATTTGTATTTTTTAAATGCTCGCCTTTTCTTGCCCATAAATTCCTTAATCTCTTTGTTAAGCCACACCGGTTTATGATTTTTATTCCCTGTTTTTGTTACTCATAGGAATAAATTTGAGTGTATTTTTAGCTAGCAGGAATTTTAGTACCTCCCATTTTTCTGTAGTATTTTTTCCTAATAACAAACCTTCCCATTCAATATCCCTGAAAAATACCCTCATCTTTTCAAAATTTGCTTTGCTAAAGTTTAGAGTCCTAGTTGAGCCAGTATAGGGCTGTTTATGGAAACTGATATTGAATGTGGCCATATTGTGGTCGCCGTTTCCTATGGGTTCCACTACTATAATACCTGATACCAAATCCCCATTGTTTGTTAATACCAGGTCTAAGATTGCATTGTACCTAGTTGGTTCCTCAATTAGTTGGACTAAGTAGTTATTGTAATGCGAAACGGTGCCTTCACAGTGATACCTTCACCCGAGGATGGCCCTGCTATTCTGAAAAATTGGGACATTCCTGTTGACAGTCCTTCATGACACTTTACCTAAACCAATCCCGGAGGAGTTGTCTTCCGTCTCGAAGTAATATGATAAAGGAGTAAAAATGTTAGAGTTTATTTCCTACTGTAACATGTGACAACTGGGACTAAGTTACTGGGCATGGATCTATTTTTGGGCCAGATTTATTTGCTCTTGTTATGGGTATAAAACATATATTTTTATCTTTATTTCCTGTGCTATATAATTGCTATATGGTATATGGCCTGACATTGTTTCCACCATTACATTTCATAATACCTTTCTAGAATGTTTGGGTGTTCAGGCAAAGCATGACTGATTTATCTTTAACATCCTGTTGCCCTTATAACTGTTGGTGGAACCTACATTGGATAACAGACCAGGTTCTTGGCCTTTACCTCCTTTGGATACATTGAGATTTGATATTTCTTTGTACAATTGTTATTATGATGACTAGATTTTGCACTCTCGTATGGCTAATTGGGGTAGTCGTGGGTTTCCCTCTTAGGACCGACTGCCACCTTTTTCTACCTTTCTGTCATGGTACCCTAGTAACCGAATCTCTAGTTCCTTTATGGACGCTGTTTCTGATTGTCTTTCATTTTCTTCCCTATTTTATTCATTTTTTTCTGTTATTTGATAATGTGAAGTATGCACACGTCCTACAGACTCTATTGGACTTTACACAGATGATCCTAGATGTTTCATATGGTAGACTTACCATTGTTAACTCTCTTTCTGCGAGGTTCATTGGTTCCACAGGAAAACATTGCAGTATGCACAGGAAAATATTGGGGTGGGATCTTGATCCAGAGGCACAAACAGGCTAAAGCTTTAGGCTGTCCCAGGATGCATTGGAGACTCCTCTATAACTCCGCCTCCAGGCACTAGAGCTAAGTTTTGTTTAACCAGTCAAATGCAGGAGCAGGTAAAAGAGAAGGCAGATGTTAGTCACATAGAACCACATTCTCATGACAAGAGAAGGGACCAGCGGCTAACGCCATACAAACCTACAGAAGCTAGGTGCGTCAGGGTGGGCGCCCTGTGGAACCAATGTACCTCAAAGAAAGAGCGGTAACAATGGTAAGTGTACCATAACTCTCCTTTTCTGCAGCAGGATACATTGGTTTCCACAGGAAAACATTGGCACCGTTCCTCAAGGGAGGGGACACGCCTTAACGGGCATGAGAACGTGGCATCCAAAGGAAGCATCCTGGGAGGCAGAAGTATAAAAGGCATAGAACCTAATAAACATGTTCACTGAGGACCACGTAGCCGCCTTCCACAATTGTTCTGCGGATGCGCCACGGCGAGCCGCCCAAGAGTTCAACAGACAGAGTAGAATGGGCTTTAATAGCAGCAGGAGCTGGAAGTCCAGCCTGCGTATAAGCTTGTGCAATCACCATTCTAATCCATCTGGCCAAAGTTTGCTTATTCGCAGGCCAGCCACATTTGTGAAAACCAAACAGTACAAAAAGGGTATCTGACCTCCTGATAGAGGCAGTCCTTTCCACATAAATACAGAGAGCCCTTACCACATCCAAACAACGGTCTTTGGAATACAAATCTGAAGAGATAAAGGCGGGAACAACAATCTCTTGGTTAAGGTGAAAAGATGACAGCACCTTAGGCAAATAGCCAGGTCTATTTCAGAGAATTGGCCGGTCACTGTGAAAAGTCAAATAGGGTGGACGACAGGACAAAGCGCCTAAGACCGATACCCTTTTTGCAGAGGCAATTGCCAGCAAGAACAGGACCTTGGCCATGAGCCATTTTAGGTCCACTGACTCAAGAGGTTAAAATGGAGACTCTTGCAGGACCTTTAGTGCAACAGTCAAATCCCATGGAGCCACAGGAGGGACATGGGGAGGCTGACTCCTAAGTATGCCCTGAGCGAAAGTATGAACGTCAGGTATAGATGCAATTTTCCTCTGAAACCATACCGACTAGGCAGAGATGTGAACCTTGAGGGTGGCCAGACGAAGACCTAGTTCAAGGCCTCGTTGCAGAAAAGCCAGGATTCTGGATGTTCTGAATTGATATGTATCATAATTCTTGTCAGCACACTAGATGAAGTAAGAATTCCAGACTCTGTAATAAATCCGGGCAGATGCCGGTTTGCGGGCTTTCAGCATAGTCTGAATAACTGCCTCGGAAAATCCTTTGGCCGTCAGGAGTGAAGCTTCAAGAGCCACACTGTCAAAGCCAGTCTGGCCAGGTCTGGGTAAAGACAAGGGCCCTGTATGAGAAGGTCCGGGCGCTGCGGAAGTAGAAGGGGTCTCTCTGCAATAATGACATGGGATGATCTAGATATTGTGGCAATTACAGAGTCATGGTGCAATGAAAATCATGACTGGGACATAGCTATCCCGGAATATACTTTATTTAGGAAGGACAGAACGGGAAAAATCGGAGGAGGGGGGGCAATGTATGTAAAAAAAAGCATTAATACTACCTTAATACAAAGTAATGAAGAAAAAACTGAGGCCCTTTGGGTGTCCAGAGAAATAGGGGAGATGTGGATTATTCGTATTGGTGATATACAGGACTCCAGGACAGGAAGTAGAACTGGACAAAAACCTATTGCAGGACATAACTAAAATGGCATTAATAGCAGAGGTAATAATCATGGGAGACTTTAAACTTCCTGATGTAAACTGGGAGGTGTCTGTTGCTTGTTCCACTAGAAGTAGAGACATTTTAAATTCCCTTCAGGGAGCATCCCTCCACCAATTGGTGAGGGAGCCCACTCGGATAGACGCACTATTATACTTAATACTTACAAATGGAGACAGAATATCGGACGTAAAAGTTGGTGAAAACCTGGGATCCAGTGATCATCAAGCAGTATGGTTCTGCATAAAGACAGAGACTGACTCATCCCATACAAAAACAAAGGTGTTGGATTTTAGGAAGGCTGATTTTGTAGGGATGGGAAAATGTGTAAGCGATTCTTTTGCAGAGCGGAGAAACTTGGAAGCAGTGCAGGAGAGGTGGGAAACATTAAAATGTGCAATATTAAAGGCAACAGACCTTTGTATCAAAAGTGTTAGGAAAAACACAAGGAAAAGGAAGCCAGTGTGGTTTGTGAATGAAGTAGCAAATATTGTGAAAGAAAAAAAAGATGGCTTTTAGGAAATATAAGCAGACACAGAATAATGAAGACAAAGATATATACCGTATATACTCGAGTATAAGCCGACTTTTTCAGCACTTTTTTTTGTGCTGAAAAAGCCACCTCGGCTTATACTCGAGTCAGTGCACAGTGACAGGCAGAGCAGTGTGAAGGAGGGACACGGAGCGCGCGGCTCTCCTGTGTCCCTCCTGCATCTCCGGCGGCAGCAGCGGCGGTTCTATTACAGGAAGTACCCGTTCGTGACCTCTGATCACGAACCGGCACTTCCTTTAATAGACCCGCCGCCGAAGATGCAGGAGGGACACAGGAGAGGCGCACGCTGTGCGCTTCGTGTCCCTCCAGAAGACAGCGCGGGATCGACGGAGGGGTAAGTAACAACACTGTGGGGCATATCTGGCATCATGAGGGGGCGTATCTGGCAGCACTGTGGGGGCGTATCTGGCAGCACTGTGGGGGCGTATCTGGCAGCACTGTGGGGGCATATCTGGCAGCACTGTGGGGGCATATCTGGCAGCACTGTGGGGCATATCTGGCAGCACTGTGGGGGCATATCTGGCAGCACTGTGGGGGCATATCTGGCAGCACTGTGGGGGCATATCTGGCAGCACTGTGGGGGCATATCTGGCAGCACTGGGGGCATATCTGGCAGCACTGTGGGGGCATATCTGGCAGCACTGTGGGGGCATATCTGGCAGCACTGTGGGGGCATATCTGGCAGCACTGTGGGGGCATATCTGGCAGCACTGTGGGGGCATATCTGGCAGTGTGGGGGCATATCTGGCAGCACTGTGGGGGCATATCTGGCAGCACTGTGGGGGCATATCTGGCAGCACTGTGGGGGCATATCTGGCAGCACTGTGGGGGCATATCTGGCAGCACTGTGGGGGCATATCTGGCAGCACTGTGGGGGCATATCTGGCAGCACTGTGGGGGCATATCTGGCAGCACTGTGGGGGCATATCTGGCAGCACTGTGGGGGCATATCTGGCAGCACTGTGGGGGCATATCTGGCAGCACTGTGGGGGCATATCTGGCAGCACTGTGGGGGCATATCTGGCAGCACTGTGGGGGCATATCTGGCAGCACTGGGGGCATATCTGGCAGCACTGTGGGGGCATAACTGGCAGCACTGTGGGGGCATATCTGGCAGCACTGTGGGGGCATATCTGGCAGCACTGTGGGGGCATATCTGGCAGCACTGTGGGGGCATATCTGGCAGCACTGTGGGGGCATATCTGGCAGCACTGTGGGGGCATATCTGGCAGCACTGTGGGGGCATATCTGGCAGCACTGTGGGGGCATAACTGGCAGCACTGTGGGGGCATATCTGGCAGCACTGTGGGGGCATATCTGGCACTATGAGGGCATATCTGGCACTGAGGGCTGTGTACGGCTAGAGCTGCATTTCCCACCCTAGGCTTATACTCGAGTCAATAAGTTTTCCCAGGTTTTTGTGGTAGAATTAGGTGCCTCGGCTTATATTCGGGTCGACTTATACTCGAGTATATACGGTATCTTGTTAGACAGAAGGAGACTAAGAAGGTAATCAGATGTGCAAAGGCACAAGCTGAGGAGAAAATGGCCCAGTCAGTGGGTAAAGGAGGCAAAACTTTTTTTAGGTATATAAGTGAAAGGAGAAAAACGAAAGGTGGAATTATAAAACTAAAGACAGAAACTGGGAGTCTTGTTGAGGGAGACAATGTAATAGCAGATCATCTTAATAATTATTTTTGCTCAGTATTTACTACTAAAAGAGAGGGGAAGGGGTCACAGTTAACTTGCAGTGATATTTAGGAAAATTAAACAAGTACATTTACAGAGGAGAAGGTCCTAACAGAACTCTCAAAGCTGAAAGTGGACAAATCTATGGGGCCAGATGGGATGCATCCAAGGATACTAAAAGAACTTAAAGAGGTGCTGGTAGCACCATTGACAGAATTATTCAACCAGTCATTAGCTACAGGAGAAATTCCTGAGGACTGGAAAGAGCGAACGTAGTCCCACTGCACAAAAGTGGAAGCAAGGAAGAGGCAAACAACTACAGACCAGTGAGTCTTACATCAGTAGTAGGGAAATTGATGGAAACACTCTAAAAAGAAAGAGTTGTAGATTATCTCAAATCCAGCAATTTACAGGATCCCAAACAGCATGGATTCACTGGGGGGAGATCATGTCAAACAAATCTTATTGACTTTTTTGACTGTGTGACTAAAGTGATGGATAAAGGTGAAGCCGTGGATATAGCTTATCTAAACTTTAATAAGGATGTTAACACTGTTCCATATTGCAGACTGCTAAATAAACTTGGAAGCTTGGGATTGGATACTAGAATTATTTAATGGATAAGATCTTGGTTGCAGGATAGAAAACAGACAGTTGTGGTAAATGGAGTGCATTCACAGGAGGGAAATGTTACCAGTGGAGTACCCCAGGGATCTGTACTTGGACCAGTGCTTTCTAATATCTTTATTGGCGACATTGCAAATGGCATTAAAAAGAAAGTATGCCTTTTTGCAGATGACACAAAGGTATGCAACAGGGCAGACACACCAGGTGGGGTAAAACAAATGATTGAGGATCTAGGTAGACTACAGGAATGGTCAAGAGCGTGGAAATTACAGTTTAATGCCAAAAAATTCAAAATCATGCACTTGGGTCTCAAAAATCCAAAGGCTAAATATAGTATTAAGGGCACTATACTGGAAACTGCTGAGGAGGAAAGGGATCTAGGAGTCACTATTTCAGATGACTTAAAAGCAGGTAAGCAATGTAACAAAGCACTGAGAAAGGCTAGTCAGATGCTTGGTTGCATTGGGAGAGGAAACCTTAACAGAAAGAAGTAATAATGCCACTGTATAGGTCATTGGTACGGCCTCATCTAGAATACTGTGTTCAGTTCTGGAGGCCATATCTTCAAAAGGATATTAATACATTAGAAACTGTACAAAGGAGGGCAACTAAAATGGTGCATGGCCTACATCACAAAACATACCCAGAAAGACTAAGAAATCTCAATATGTATAGTTTGGAGCAGAGAAGGGAAAGGGGGGACATGATAGAAACTTTCAAATATATCAAGGGTTTTAACAAAGTCCAGGAGGGAAACATTCTCCAAATGAAGAGAAGCAATAGAACACGAGGATATGCACTGAGATTGGAGAGGGGGAGGTTCAGGGGAAATTTGCAGAAAAATTACTTCACAGAGAGGGTAGTGGACAAGTGGAATAGCCTCCCATCAGAGCTGTTAGAGGCTAAGACAGTAGAGCAATTTAAACATGCATGGGATAGGCATAAGGATCTCCTTACAAAGAAATAAGGATCAAATAAGGATTGAGATAAAAATATGGTAAAAAAACCCCCAAAAAACAGAAGGGCAGACTAGATGGGCCAAGTGGTTCTTATCTGCCGTCAAATTCTATGTTTCTATGTTTCTCTGTTGACAGACCCAGCAGGTCTGAGAACCAATATCTTCGAGGCCACGCTGGAGCGACTAGAAGTAGTAGTCCTCCTTCTTGTTTGAACTTCCATAGTCGTAGTATCCTGGGCAAAAGTGACACTGTAGGGAACACGTAGGGCAGCCGAAAGTTCCATGGAATTGCCAGTGCGTCCACGAATGCTGCTTGAGGATCCCTGGTCCTTGATCCGTACCGTGTGATTGTGTCGAGATGCCATGAGGTCTACGTCCAGTAGGCTCCATCTATCCACTAGGAGTTGAAAGACTTCCGGATGAAGATTCCACTCTCTGGCATGTATGTCCTGGCGACTGAGGAAGTCTGCTTCCCAGTTTTGGACACCTGGAATGAACACTGTCGATATGGCTGGCAGATGGCGTTCCGCTCAACAAAGGATTTTTGACACTTCCATCATTGCCATGCGGCTTTGAGTGCTGCCTTCATGATTTATGAATGCCACCATGGTGGCGTTGTCTGACCGTACCTGAACAGGCCTGTTCTGTACCAGAGGCAGGGCGAGAGAGTGCATTGAACACTGCCTTCAACTCCAGAATGTTTATTGGGAGGAGTGATTCCTCCTTGGTCCAGCGACCCTGAAATGAGTGTTGCTCCAACACCGCACCCCATCCTCTCAGACTGGCATCTGCTGTCAGCATGACCCAGTCGGGGATCCAGAAGGGACGGCCCTTGCTTAATCGCTGATCCTCTAGCCACCAGGTCAGCGACAACCGAACCTCCGGAGTTAAAGCAATCATCTGAGATCTGATCTGATCTGGAGACAGAAACACCCATTGACTGTGTGTATCCAGAAGTGCCCCTTGGTGCACTATGAGCTGGGACCAGCGAGGACTTTTTCCAATACATAAGCCAACTATGGGCTTGCAGAAAGTTTGCCAGTGGGAATTTACCAGAATCAGCAGATCGTCCAGATGCGGTAGGATTATGATCCCCTGGCAACGAAGATGTGACCTTATCACGGCCATGACCATGGTGAAAATCTGAGGAGCCGTAGCCAATCCAAATGGTTGAGCCTGGAACTGAAAGTGTAGGTTGCCAATAGCAAACCGCAGAAACTGCTGGTGTGACCTGGCAATCGGTATATGCAGGTATGCGCATCCTGTATATCCAGGGATACCATATAGTCTCCAGGTTCCATAGCCAAAACAATTGAGCGCAGTGTTTCCATACGAAACCTGGGTACTCTCACAAACTTGTTCAGAGATTTGAGGTTGAGCATAGGCCGGAATGACCCATTGGGTTTCGGAACTAGAAACAGGGTCGAATAACAACCTCTGCCTCTCTGGGACTGAGGTATCGGCACAACCACTCCTGTACTACGGAGAGAACTGACACTTGTTTACAAAGCTTGCACCTTTAACGGATCCCATGCGCCTGAAGTGGTCTTTCACTAGACCTGGGTGAACTGTAGAAGTCGGCCTCCCACCCTGTAATCCTCCAGGGGGAGGCCCGCCACATCATGCAGCAGATATGTCATGTTTTGAAGCAGGCCGATGGGCATCCCAGGATTGTGTGGCCTTGGGCTAGGTGGTTTTGGGAGCACGAGATTGTCTCGGCTATGCCTGACCTTTTGCTTTCCCTTGAGGCCGAAAAGATTAGTTTTTGGAAGAAAAGCAGTCTTAGCAGCTGTTAATTCAGATACAATTTTATTCAGGCAAATATAGTGGTGGATGCCCAATTATCCTAGTCACATCATTCAGGAGCTTGAATGGGAGTTTTT
This sequence comes from Pseudophryne corroboree, assembly GCF_028390025.1. Classification (NCBI taxonomy): domain Eukaryota; kingdom Metazoa; phylum Chordata; class Amphibia; order Anura; family Myobatrachidae; genus Pseudophryne; species Pseudophryne corroboree. The sequence goes on from NW_026967501.1 coordinate 2,982,665, forward strand.
ACCAAACAAAATGTCCCCCCTTAAATGGGAGTACCTCTAAGGTCTTTTTGGAGTCTAGGTCCACCTTTGATGACCTCAAAAACAGAATACGGTGAGCCAGGACAGACGTCGACGCCTTGGCTGCCAGTACTCCTGAATGTAACAGGCAGCAGTGGTAATGTGAGACAGGTATTGTCTGGCACTGTCAGATATATCCTAAGGCAGCTCATCTTTTAATGCCTGAACCCATACTTCAATACCTTTTGCACCCCAGGAGGCAGCTATAGTGGGCCTATGCACAGCTCCTGTGAGGGAGTAAATAGACTTCAGGTATCCCTCCACACGCTAATCTGTCAGTTCCTTCAGTGAGGTGACAGTGGTGACAGTCAGAGTGGATGATACCACAAGACGGGTGACATGAGAATCCAATGGTGGAGGATTTTCCCACTTGCTACATAACTCTGCAGGGAGAGGATATCGAGCCAAGGCCCGTATAAAGACACAGGGAATTTCTTCTTTGGAGTAGACCAGGGTTCCCGTCTGATGTCCACTGAATGGTCAGAATGGGGTAACAGAGTTTTATCAACTTTCTGCAGCTTACACATATCGGTTTCTTTTGCTGTAGTAGTGGAATCCTCATAGAAACTACTAAGGCCGGAACATCAACCTGTAAGGGAGAATCCTCATCAGTAACACCACATTCAGTGTCTGACAAGGCCATATGTTCCCCCTCCTCTTCAGATGAAACATCAGAGAGGTATATGGACTGTGAGGAAGTAGCCCGCTTAGATAACCCGGAAGCACAGGAGTGACCTGGGGTGGATATCTGTCTAACAAAGGACTGATTTATTTGTTGCAGCTGGTTAGACAAATTGTATGCCCAAGTCGAATTAACCATAGGTGGCTGTAGTGGTACAGGTGGTCCCATAGGGGGCGTAAGGCGTTCCACCGGAGTACTCAGTAGGTTAGTGAACGCAGCCCAGGGTGGCACCTGATTGGTTACAGGAGCTGCAGACTGACAGGGAGATGTATGACACGCAGTAGACAGACCATCATACACAGCTTCCCCCTCTGGTAAATCTTTGGTGCATACTCTGCATGATGCAGGAGCTTCCACAGACTTACTGCCCTTCCTGTTACACATTGTACACAAAATGCAACAATAGAGCGGTTTAGTACGATAAAGCCAAAGTACAACACCTGCGAATAAATCCGGTATTATGTGACCGAGTACACAGTAGATTAAACGTAATAGGTAAATACTGTGTCGCACTAACTATATACATGACCCAGACGTATCTAGCCACTTAGAGTACGGAATACAGGGACAGTTGTATCTGGGAAACACTGAAAGTGAAACCACACAGCAGATACAGGCACACATAGTCACAGGCAATGCAGAAATTACTACCACAATAAAGCTGCACTGGACTAGAATATTATATATCACAGCATGGTCCTAGGCCGGCGGTATATATTAGAATACTCGTACAATATATTCGGTAACAGGTACACTTTTTCTTAACTAACGCTGTCTGTATAAAGACATGTAGAATACTGAAGTGTTCATACAGTCACAGTGCTGTATACAGTCAGCTCTACAAGGCAGACCTTGCCCTGCAGTCCCGGAGACCAGCCGCAGCTATGCTCAGAAGATGGCGCCCAGCGTCTCAGTCAAGGAGTGAGGGGGAATGTGAGGCAGCACCAGGGCGGGAAAATCTGCTCAGAAATGGCGCCCTGAGCCGGTGGAGGGGCTACAGGTCAAGCACTGACTCCCCTATGCTGGACTTCCACCCTAAGTACTGTGAGTCTTATTAAATGGGGTGTTAGTACACCCAACCTGTACTCAGGCACCCCAGTGGTCTAGTGGGATTCCTGTCCGGAGACAGTGTCCACGCCAACGCCGCGACCGGTCTCCTGCCTAGGGAACACTCTTACCTCCTTCCTGTATCAGCCACGTGAACCAGGAGAGCGTCTGCAACCGTGTGCCTAGAGCCGGAGCGTCTCTGCCGCAAGTACCCGGGAACTGAGTTGCGGGAGTATGTGACGCCACTTGGGAGGTGATGGAGCTGCAGCACTGAATGTCACACTGACATATGAGCGATGCGGCCCTTAAAGTCTTCTTAGAAAGCTTTCCTGGGCTGCCAGTGCAGCCCCCGTTAGGTGACCTGCTGAAGACACCAACTCGAAACTGAGCTCCAGTGCCTGGAGGCGGGGTTTATAGAGGAGGCACCAATGCATCCTGGGACAGCCTTAAACTTTAGCCTGTTGGTGCCTCTGGATCAAGATCCACTCTACACTCCAATGTTTTCCTGTGGAAACCAATGCATCCTGCTGCAGAAAGGTATTAATTTTTTTTGTAAGAGACGTCTTGCACTAAAATATTTAGCTGACCAGAAGGCGGCGGTGGTAGCCATTCAGGAATCACATGTTCCATTGCACTCTCCCCCTCAGTTTACCAATAACTATCCAGCATGCTCTATCTCCTGTGGTGTAGCCATCCTTTCCCATAGATCCTGCCCCTTTCACCTGGAAAGCAAGTGGGTGGATTGCAATGGTAGATATTGGGGTATATGCAATTCACGGCGAATCGCGGCAATTTTTCGCCGTTTTTTAATTCGACTCAATTCGACAGGTGAATTCCGGCAGGTGGCTGCCGGAATTCACCATATTCAATGAAAAACGGATTCGACTGACCCGCGGGCGAAAATCGGCTGATTTGGTGGATTTTGGCGCGATTTTTAAAAACGGGAAAAACCCGGGGGAAAAAATGGCGTGGGGTCCCCCCTCCAAAGCATAACCAGCCTCGGGCTCTTCGAGCTGGTCCTGGTTCTAAAAATGCGGAGAAAAATTGGGCATGGATCCCCCGTATTTTTAAAACCAGCACCGGGCTCTGCGCCTGGTGCTGGTGCCAAAAATACGGGGGACAAAAAGAGTAGGGGTCCCCCGTATTTTTCACACCAGCATCGGGCTCCACTAGCTGGACAGATAATGCCACAGCCGGGGGTCACTTTTATGCCGTGCCCTGCGGCCATGGCATTAACTACCCAACTAGTCTCCCCTGGCCGGGGTACCCTGGGGGAGTGGGGACCCCTACAATCAAGGGGTTCCCCCCCCCCAGCCACCCAAGGGCCAGGGGTGAAGCTCGAGGCTGTCCCCCCCATCCAATGGGCTGCGGATGGGGGGGCTGATAGCCTTTTGTGATAATAAAAAGATATTGGTTTTTCCAGTAGTACTACAAGTCCCAGCAAGCCTCCCCCGCAAGCTGGTACTTGGAGAACCACAAGTACCAGCATGCGGGAGAAAAACGGGCCCGCTGGTACCTGTAGTACTACTGGAAAAAAAATACCCAAATAAAAACAGTACACAGACACCTTGATAGTAAAACTTTATTACACTACCGACACACACATACTTACCTATGTTGACACGCCGACTGCCACGGTCTCCGACGATCCGAGGGTACCTGTGAAAAAATTATACTCACCTTCCAGCGTCCAGAGGTACATCCACGTCCAGATATAAATCCACGTACTTGTTAAAAAAACAAACCGAACACCCGCTCCATACCTGACTAAAAAGGGGTCCCATGCTTTCACATCAGACCCCTTTCTCCCGAATGCCGGGACATCACGTGACTCCTGTCACTGAAGTCCCTTCAGCCAATCAGGAAGCGCTACTTCCGTGGCGCTCACCTGATTGGCTGTGCGCTGTCTGTGCTGTGACAGCGCATCGCAAAGCCGCTCCATTAGTTTCAATCGTGGGAACTTTGCCGTCAGCGGTGGGGTTACCCGCGGTCAGCCGCTGACCGGCGGGTGACCTCACCGCTAGCCGCTAAGTTCCCACCATTGAATATAATGGACGGGGCTGTGCGCTGTCACAGCACAGACAGCGCACAGCCAATCAGGTGAGCGCAACGAAGTTTCGCTTCCTGATTGGCTTTAGAGACCTTTGTGTGACAGCTGTCACTGACAGGTCTCATTCGTGGAAAGGGGTCTCATGTGTCAGCATGGGACCCCTTTCAGTCCGGTGGTCGGGTATTTGCGATTTGTTATTTTGCCAAGTCCGTGGATTTATCTCTGGACCCTGGTTGAGGTGAGTATATTGAACTTTTCTTTTCAGGTATCCGTGGATTCTACATGGAGAAGAGGACCGATGTCGGCGTGTGAACATAGGTAAGTATGTGTGTGTCGACGTATGAAATAAAGTTTTACTGTCACAGTGTGTGTGTCCTGTTTTTATTTGGGTATTTTTTTCCCAGTAGTACTACAGGTACCAGCGGGCCCGTTTTTCTCCCGCATGCTGGTACTTGTGGTTCTCCAAGTACCAGCTTGCGGGGGAGGCTTGCTGGGACTTGTAGTACTGCTGGAAAAAACAATATTCTTTTCATTATCACAAAAGGCTATCAGCCCCCCCATCCGCAGCCCATTGGATGGGGGGGGACAGCCTCGGGCTTCACCCCTGGCCCTTGGGTGGCTGGGGGGGGACCCCTTGATTGAAGGGGTCTCCACTCCCCCTGGGTACCCCGGCCAGGGGTGACTAGTTGGATATTTAATGCCACGGCCGCAGGGCACGGCATAAAAGTGACCCCCGGCTGTGGCATTATCTGTCCAGCTAGTGGAGCCCGATGCTGGTGTGAAAAATACGGGGGACCCCTGCTCGTTTTGTCACCCGTATTTTTGGCACCAGCACCAGGCGCAGAGCCCGGTGCTGGTTTTAAAAATACGAGGGATCCCCTGTCAATTTTTCCCCCGCATTTTTAGAACCAGGACCAGCTTGAAGAGCCCGAGGCTGGTTATGCTTTGGAGGGGGGACCCCACGCCATTTTTTTTAAGGATTTTACCGTTCCAGCAATAAAAAAAAATTCTAAAAAAAATTATATTTTAAAAAATATATAAATAATATTTGTGCCTCCCCAAAAAAAAAAAAGTACCTAATCCCTTCTCATATAAATAGATATGCTATTCCTAAAAAAAAACACAAAAAAAAACATGTTTAAATTTTTTTTTATTGTTTTCACCCTCCAAAGTGTGGCGGATTGAAAATGACGAATTTGCTGTCTAAAAGCACTGCTGTCGAATTTCCAAACTTGAATTGAACATGCTTTGGTCGAATTGCAGCACTTGTATCATTGCAGAAAAGTCGAATTTGCAAAAATTCGAATTTCAAAAAGTCGAATTTTGAAAGTCCGTTTTTTGGTCGGAAAGCACTGAATTGCATAGGTGAATTTTTTTTGGGGGCGAAAATGACCCGAAATTCGACAATTTCGGGAATTCCACCGCAATTGCATATACCCCATTGGATTCTAGTTGGGAAGATTCATTATAAATATGTCCCCCTTACTTCTCTCTATGCCCCTCATGACAGACAGCCCCAAGTTCTTAAATATTTTTTTTCAAAAGCTACAAGAAATTGCACTTATGGGAGATTTTACTCTTGCTCCAGACCCTCATCTTGATAAATCCTCCACTACTGATGAACAGACCAGTAATGCCGCCCGTTCCGTAGCTTCCTCATAGCTCCCTTTATTAGCTGAATTTGACCTCTATAATAGTTGGAGAATTAGACATCCAGGTGTGCATGATTATACTTATTACTCTGCTGTACACAGGTCATATTAGAGAATAGACCTTCTTCTAGGTCGTTACAATTGATCCCTTACATTGATATATTTCTGTATGGGGTGATATTTGTAACTATTTTTTAGATGCCATTTTGTTCATGTATAACTCCATTTTGTATATGTATGACCTCATTGCTCTATATATGTACATTTTATTAGGATTAGTGCTTTAGACGCCAGTTAGAAATATATATCTCTCACCTTTGACCTAGTGTGAAGGACATAGTGAGTGGGAAGAATATACACAGGTTTTAGGCTGGCTGATTATAATAGATATATCTTCCTATTATCAGTATCTCAGATGGAAACTGTCTAGTAAGATGTTTGGGGTATTGTATACATAAGTAGGTGAAAGGGGACAGTTGTCCAGGATAAGGGCCCTCATTCTGAGTTGATCGCAGCAGCAAGAAAGTTAGCAATTGGGCAAAACCATGTGCACTGCAGGAGGGGTAGATATAACATGTGTAGAGAGAGTTAGATTTGGGTGGGGTGTGTTCAATCTGCAATCTAATTTGCAATGTAAAAATAAAGCAGCCAGTATTTACCCTGCACAGAAACAAAATAACCCACCCAAATCTAACTCTCTCTGCACATGATATATCTGCTTCCCTGCAGTGCACATGGTTTTGCCCAATTGCTAACTTTCTTGCTGCTGCGATCAACTCAGAATGAGGGCCAAGATAAATTACGTTATACTGAATGACTACTGCACCCAGCATCACAGACCCTGAGTGTAATATCTGGTAAGACAATGTTAGTGTATCCTTGCAGAGAGAAAGCCTAGAGACTTACACATAGCAGGTTAGTTCCGAGTGAAGCTAGTTCTGTCTGCAGCGGATACAGATTTCTATAAACCACCTCAGTTTAATAAATTCAGACAGAGTTATTAAAGAGGGATCCTGAATGCGACTGAACTATATTGTTTAAACTACGTAATTGATGATCATCATCTGGGACAGATCATGAAACATCTGAGATAAGAGCTGAATATTCTAATTTGTTCTTGCTATTACTGTAACTGAGTATAACTTGTTATTTGCAGGTTCTCATTGTTGTAACTTAGAGAAATAAATGCTTATCCTTTATAATATGTCCTGTGTCAGTCTCCATATTTATCACATTGTATCCCAGAACCTGGTGACTTGAATTTTTCTACCGACAGTAATTTCATGGTCTGATCACACCCCTCTGATAGGGTCCTGGTCGCCTTTTCCCCGCTACTCCTCCTTTAGCACCTTGGAGATTGTAGGATTATATAGTAATGGATGCGGAAGGCACTAGAATTTTGCAAAAGACACTGTCCTCCTACTTAGACGTGAACGCTCCTGAAGATACTTCCAATAGGAACCACTGGTGTGCCCTTAAGGCCATGGATCAGAAGCCAGAGAAGGCTGTCATTCTAGTGCCAGGTGACAGGTAATCAGCAGGGAATGTGCAGGATCCTCAATGCTGGTTCCCATACACAAGCTCAATAAATGTATTATATACCTAAGGTGACGGTAGCAAGACTCAGATGCTGCCAACTCAGTAACAGGAGCCATTCATTAGCCAATTCCCTGAGGCCGGCTGCTACAGGAGCATGTGGATACATGACAGGGGCTGCGCCAGATATTTCCTAAGCATTACGAGGCATGAGGAGCCCCGAGCCTGCGCCCCAGCAAGCAGCCGCACCATGCCACAAATAATACACATTCATAGCGTACATAATATAGCATGTAATATATGTAGTTATAGTAGACATACCATCAATAACTCTATTACTCTTAAGTCCACAGTATCCACAGGATATACATTGGGATATGAGGTAGCATCAGAGGATTGGCACCAACGATCAAAAGCTTTCGACCTCCGAGAATGCAATGGGCCAGTCTTCTATATCCCCACCTCCTGGTTCAGGCAATTCAGTTCTTTTCCAAAGCTCAAGGCAGGAGCATCATTGAGAGCCCTAATCAGGCGAGAAGAACACACATGCACACCCTTCCGTACAAGAAGGAAAAGGTTAGTAGGTGTAAGAATCAGCAAATCAGGTGCGTCAGGGTGGAATCCATGTGGACTTAGGAGAAATAGAGTTATCGACGGTAAGTCTACCATAGTTACATATTTCTCCTGCAGGGTCCACAGTAGTATCCACAGGATATACATTGGGATGTCCCAAAGCAAATTTAGTGGAGGGGACGCTCCTGATTGGACAGGAGAATCCTTCGCCCCAAATGTAGCATCCTGAGAGGCAAAGGTATCAAAGGCATAATGCCTAATGAATATGTTGATGGAAGACCATGTGGCTGCCTTATATATCAGTTCAGCTGAGGCACCACTACTATACAGGTAGAATGAGACATTAGCCGGAATAGGGAGATCAGCACGAGAGTAACCTTCCGGGATAGTATTTTGAAGCCACCTCGCCAGCGTTTGCTTGTCCGCAGACAATACCCTCTTGTGGAATCCATAGAGCACAAAGAGAGTTGGATATATTCTTGCCACACACAGTAATAAATACAAGCAGAAGATGGTTTCCTTGTTCTAAGCATTGTTTGAAATAGCTATTGAGAAAATCCTCTAGATTTAAGGATGGACGTCTTAAGAGCCACACCACCAAAGACAGCCAATCCCAATGCCTGTGACAACAAGGACCCTGCAACAGCAGATCTGGACGTTGATGCAGTAGCCACGGAGTGTCCACTGATAGTCTCTGTAGATCTGTGTACCAGCGCCTTCTGGGCCATGCTGGAGCTATTAGAATCCCAGTGCCCTTTCCTTGTTTGACCTTCCGAATCACCATGAGTAACAGGGCGATTGGTGGAAACACATAGGCTAGCTGAAAGTCCCATCTCACTGACCGAACATCCACGAAGATCGCTTTGGTATCCTTTGTTCTTGACCCATATGCGGGTACTTCGAAATTCTGCTGAGAGGCCTTGAGGTCTATCTCCGGCAGCCCCCACTTGTCTCCCAGACTCTGGAAGACCTCTGGGTGTAAAACCCATCCGCTTGCATGAATGGCCAGTTTAGGAGCCCCGGAACAAATACTGCGGACAATGCTGGATGATGAAGTTCTGCCCATCTTAATGTGCGTCTTACCTCCTTCATTGCCTTTTGACTGCGCGTTCCTCCTTGATGATTGAGGCACGCTACTGCCGTTGCATTGTCAGAACAAATTTGAACCGGTTTCCCCTGAAGAAAGTCCTTTGCCTGAGTGAGTGCCATATATATGACCCAAAGTTCCAATAAATTTATCGGCAGGCAACTTTCTTCCTTGATCCACAGCCCCTGGAAGCTACCTTTTTCTGACACTGCTCCCCAGCCCTGAAAACTTGCATCCGTAATCAGCACCTCCCAATCTGAGATCCAATAGGGTCTCCCTTTGGTCAGATGGGACACCAGGCTAATGACCTCCATACTTCCAGAGGAAGGACCATAGTTTGAGTTTTTATTGTCTGATGTAACCCATTCCATTTGGAAAGGATCAGACATTGAAGAGGACTTGAATGGAATTGAGCATACTCTACCATGTTGAATGTCGACACCATTGATCCCATCACATACATAGCTGCATAAATTGATACCCTTTGAATTTGTAGCAAATCCTGAATCCTCAACTGTATTGTGGATATTTTGTTCAGAGGTAAAAACACTCTGAAGACTGGAATCCAATACAGCCCCCTAAGTGCATCATCCATTGTGATGGACCCAGGGACGACTTTTCCCAATTTTTGAGCCAACCGTGTCTCTGTAAACAAGCTATTTTCTGTTGCAGATGACACTGAAGCAATTCCTGAGATTGTGCAAGAATTAATAAATCATCTAGGGACGGAAAAATCCTTATCCCCTGTCAACAGAGATAAGCCACCATTACCACCATATTTTTGGTGAACACTTTTGGAGCTGTGGCCATTCCACATGGTAGGGCCTAAAACTGAAAGTGTTGCTGGAGGATGGTAAACCTGAGCTAGCACTGATGGGACAGTACTATAGGAACATGCAGGTAATCATCCTGGATATCAAGGGATACCATAAAATCCTCCGGCTCCATGGCCAAAATAATGGAAGGTAAAGTCTCCATATGAAATGGAGGCACCCAAATGTACTTGTTCAGCACCTTGAGATTGAGTATGGGCCGGAACAACCCATTTGGCTTCTGGACTAGAAACAGGTTGGAATAGAAACCTTGTCCTTTTTGCACAGGAGGAACTGGAATTATCACTCCTGATTGAAGCAACATCTGAACTGCCTCTTGTAAGGCCCTGGCCTTTGTTTCTACTGAAGACGGGCTGGTACAAAAAAACCTTTGTGGAGGGTGCTTCTTGCAGGCAAACGCATAACTGTGAGATAATGCTTCTTGCTCCCAGGCATCTGTGGTGGACTGCTGCCAGATCTGTGCAAAATGAAGAAGTCGGCCTCCCACCCTGGGGTCCTCCAGGTGGAGGCCCGCACCATCAGCCTGATGGCTTATCTTCTGGTTTGGAAGCAGGCCTTCTGGTAAGCCCAGTGCTTTTTAGTCTTTCCAGACTTGTCTGATTGGGACTGTTTGCCGTAAACTTTTCCTTTCGCTTTTCCTTGGGTCCGAAAGAACCGAAAAGCTGAAAAATTAGGTTTAGACTTGTAAGTAGAAGGAAACTTCGCTTTCTTAGAGTCTGCTTCTGACTCCAATATACTGTAATTCTTTACCAAAAAGAATATCTCCAGTAAAGGGCAAAGACTCTAGAAACTCCTTGGACTCTGAGTCAGACTTCCATGTACGTAGCCAAACCGACATGTGAGCGGCTACTGCTGAGGCTTATGCTTAAGAGGCAATAGTACCCATGTCCAAGGCTGCTTCTTCCATAAACATAGCCGCCTGTTTAATATGTGCAAAATGGGATTTTTGCTCTCTAGATGCCAATGCATCAGCCCAGCGGCCGTTGCTTTTGCCATCCAGGCTGAAGCCATGGCTGGTCTCACAATTGCCCCAGACAAGGAGAAAATGGTTTTTAAAAAAACATCTATTTTTCTATCCGTAACATCATATAATGATGTTGAAGGCAGAAGTAATGTATATTTTCACACTAATCGAATGACGTGCGTATCTATTTTGGGAGCCACCTCCCTTTTTAAACAGTCCCCAGCTGGAAGAGGATAATGGGAATTCCATTTCTTTGGAATTCTAAACTTCTTACTGGGTGTTACCCAAGCCTCTTGCATAATCTCCGTCAGCTGTTCTGACCCCAGAAATTCAGTTCTGACTGTTTTGGGATGTTTAAACACAGGAGCATTGGATTTTAACAAAGGCTCTGCTGCCTCCTATAAGGATAGAATGGCTTTCATAGAACTAATTAGCTCAGGTATAACCACTGAGCTGGGACCTTCATCGTCGTCTCTGTATGCAGACCCAGAATGTGAGGAATCCTCATCCTCCCAAGTGTCTCCTTCTGAAACATGTGTAGACTGTGAGGATGTTGTTTCATGTCTGTGTGATTTATTTTCCACAGGCCTTTCAGCCTGTTTTTCTTGTAAGGGTTAACAGGGTAACCTATCCCTAGTATAGGAGCTGGCATTATCCACTCAGCTATATTGTATAATGTCTGTGCAAAAGAAGCCCACGGGGGTTCAACTTGAACCTGTGCCTGCCTTGGATTATTCAGGAGGCTTTGGTGAAAGTTAAAACAATTGGTTAGAAAGACTCAGGGTGGGACTACCCCCTGTTGAACTGTATGTTGGTTTGAGATAAAAAGATGAGGCCTATGAGCTTCAGAGGTGGATTAGACCATTTTCACTATGCTGTAAACAACTTGCTGTATTGCAGTTGCCGGTAGCAATAGGGAACAGTCTTTTTTAAGACTGGGTAAATAAAACATCTTCTGCCTCAAGACGACTGCTTCATCTTGTGACTTGCAGGGCTAAGCGAAACATAGCTCCGTTTTTCGGCTCTCCAGGGTACACCCAGCATCTCCAAGCTCCGCCTTCCACCTGCTACCGTGCCGTGCTTGGTCAAGCAACTATTGGAGATTCGTCAATACTACACAGGGGTGGTAAGACAGCGTGTTGACGCATACAGAGCAGAGCAGTGGTTCCAGACCCCACTAAATAGGAGTCTGGTGGTGGCTGCATAGAATCCGCCCACTGCGTAGTGGGTGGAATCAGTAACAGGCTGTTACTGACGGTAAGCGGGAATCCCCTATTTGGCCAGGTCCCGTGTGACCTAAACTCCATTCTGTGACTGGGGCCGGGACGCAAGGCGGTGAGGGCTTTCGTAAGAACCGTCCGATCACAATGGTAAACAAATCACACACCTGTACGGTGTTAACTACACAATTTGTGACTGAAATCACTTTAACAAGCTATAAAGTGACATACGATCTGATACTTCCCTGCTTTGCACCAGCATTGAGGATTGAAATATAACCAAAAACTGACAGAAATAGTAAAGTCAGCAATCACACTAGCAATCAGTCACAGGTTATTAATTAGTATTATAAGCAATATGATCACATAATCAACTACAGATACATTTCAAGTATGTAGGAGAAACATATTACTGCATTTCCTTGTATAGGATATTTAACGTATTCAGTCGCAAAGTGAATGAAACAGCAGTAATAGTTTACAGACTCATATGCATCAGGCACTTATCTAACTCCTCGTACCCAATGGTACGCTGAGGGGATCCAGACGCAAATAGTGTACACCAATGCTCAGTGAACGCAACAGTGAACACATATGCTCCAGTCACACAGCCGCCTATACTGCGATCGGGTCCTTTTAGATACACAGCGTCTCAGACGGAAGCGGGAAATCAGTTCATGAGGGGAAACTCAGAGGAAACTGGTCATGAAGCGGGGGGAGGGGTGACCAGGGGAGCGTCTTACTCCCCACTGCTGACATCAACCCCAGGGAACGGCCTCACACTAATCCCTGGAGCCTATGATCCCTGGGGCCTAGTGCTGGTGCACCCGAGGTGGCAGCCGCATCAGCGACTGTTCAGTAGTCCCCACCCCGAGAACAGTGCGGCTGTGTCTCGCATCTCCCCCACTAAGCAGAACTGACGCCTGACCTTCTTCCCATTCTCCGGCCGCAGCCTGGTAACGTCAGCTGGACTTGCTAGTACATCCTACACAGGTGCCCGCTGAAACAGCACTGAACACGTGCGTAAGCGTTGTCGTGACCGGGCGGGAAGTTGTTGGAGCGACTCATTCTAAGGTGGCGTGTAAGACGCTTTTTAGAAAACTCGCTCAAAAAAGTTAAGACTACAAAAATAAATTTAATAACGAGCTTAGGGATTCCAAAATCAGCAGTCCAAAGATCGTGTTCCAGCTCCTGCCGCACCAACAAAAAAATAAGAATTTACTTACCGATAATTCTATTTCTCGTAGTCCGTAGTGGATGCTGGGACTTCCGTAAGGACCATGGGGAATAGCGGCCCCGCAGGAGACTGGGCACAAAGTAAAAGCTTTAGGACTACCTGGTGTGCACTGGCTCCTCCCCCTATGACCCTCCTCCAAGCCTCAGTTAGGATACTGTGCCCGGACGAGCGTACATAATAAGGAAGGATTTTGAATCCCGGGTAAGACTCATACCAGCCACACCAATCACACCATATAACTTGTGATCTAAACCCAGTTAACAGTATGATAACAGAGGAGCCTCTGAAAAGATGGCTCACAACAATAATAACCCGATTTTTTGTAACAATAACTATATACAAGTATTGCAGACAATCCGCACTTGGGATGGGCGCCCAGCATCCACTACGGACTACGAGAAATAGATTTACCGGTGAGTAAAATCTTATTTTCTCTGACGTCCTAGTGGATGCTGGGAACTCCGTAAGGACCATGGGGATTATACCAAAGCCCCCAAACGGGCAGGAGAGTGCGGATGACTCTGCAGCACCGAATGAGAGAGCTCCCGGTCCTCCTCAGCCAGGGTATCGAATTTGTAAAATTTTGCAAACGTGTTTGCCCCTGACCAAGTAGCTGCTCGGCAAAGTTGTAAAGCCGAGACCCCTCGGGCAGCCGCCCAAGATGAGCCCACCTTCCTTGTGGAATGGGCTTTAACAGATTTTGGCTGTGGCAGGCCTGCCACAGAATGTGCAAGCTGAATTGTATTACAAATCCAACGAGCAATCGTCTCCTTCGAAGCAGGAGCACCCAACTTGTTGGATGCATACAGGATAAACAGCGAGTCAGATTTTCTGACTCCAGCCGTCCTGGAAACATATATTTTCAGGGCCCTGACTACGTCTAGTAACTTGGAGTCCTCCAAGTCTCTAGTAGCCGCAGGTACCACAATAGGCTGGTTCATGTGAAACGCTGAAACCACCTTAGGGAGAAATTGAGGACGAGTCCTCAATTCTCCCTGTCTGAATGAAAAATTAGGTAAGGGCTTTTATAGGATAAAGCCGCCAATTCTGAGACACGCCTGGCTGAAGCCAGGGCTAACAGCATTACCACTTTCCATGTGAGAAATTTAAAGTCCACAGTGGTGAGTGGCTCAAACCAATGTGATTTTAGGAACCCCAAAACTACATTTAGATCCCAAGGTGCCACTGGAGGCACAAAAGGAGGCTGTATATGCAGTACCCCCTTGACAAACGTCTGAACTTCAGGCACTGAAGCCAGTTCTTTCTGGAAGAAGATCGACATGGCCGAAATCTGAACCTTAATGGATCCCAATTTTAGGCCCATAGACAGTCCTGCTTGCAGGAAATGTAGGAACCGACCCAGTTGAAATTCCTCCGTAGGGGCCTTCGTGGCCTCACACCACACAACATACTTCCGCCAAATGCGGTGATAATGTTTCGCAGTTACATCCTTCCTGACTTTGATCAGGGTAGGGATGACTTCATCTGGAATGCCTTTTTCCTTCAGGATCCGGCGTTCAACCGCCATGCCGTCAAACGCAGCCGCGGTAAGTCTTGGAACAGACAAGGTCCCTGCTGAAGCAGGTCCTTTCTTAGAGGTAGAGGCCACGGTTCCTCCGTGAGCATCTCTTGCAGTTCCGGGTACCAAGTTCTTCTTGGCCAATCCGGAGCCACGAGTATAGTTCTTACTCCTCTCCTTCTTATGATTCTCAGTACTTTGGGTATGAGAGGCAGAGGAGGGAACACGTACACCGACTGGTACACCCACGGTGTTACCAGAGCATCCACCGCTATTGCCTGAGGGTCCCTTGACCTGGCGCAATATCTGTCCAGTTTTTTGTTGAGACGGGACGCCATCATGTCTACCTTTGGTTCTTCCCAACGGTTTACAATCACTTGGAAGACTTCTGGGTGAAGTCCCCACTCCCCCGGGTGGAGGTCGTGTCTGCTGAGGAAGTCTGCTTCCCAGTTGTCCACTCCCGAAATGAACACTGCTGACAGTGCTATCACATGATTTTCCGCCCAGCGGAGAATCCTTGCAGCTTCTGCCATTGCCCTCCTGCTTCTTGTGCCGCCCTGTCTGTTTACGTGGGCGACAGCCGTGATGTTGTCCGACTGGATCAATACCGGTTGACCCTGAAGCAGAGGCCTTGCTTGACTCAGGGCATTGTAAATGGCCCTTAGTTCCAGGATATTTATGTGAAGAGACGTTTCCATGCCTGACCACAAGCCCTGGAAATTTCTTCCTTGTGTAACTGCTCCCCAGCCTCTCAGGCTGGCATCCGTGGTCACCAGCATCCAATCCTGAATGCCGAATCTGCGGCCCTCTAGAAGATGAGCACTCTGTAACCACCACAGGAGAGACACCCTTGTCCTTGGAGATAGGGTTATCCGCTGATGCATCTGAAGATGCGATCCGGACCATTTGTCCAGCAGATCCCACTGAAAAGTTCTTGCATGGAATCTTCCGAATGGAATCGCTTTGTACGAAGCCACCATTTTTCCCAGGACTCTCGTGCATTGATGCACTGACACTTGGCCTGGTTTTAGGAGGTTCCGGACTAGCTCGGATAACTCCCTGGCCTTCTCCTCCGGGAGAAACACCTTTTTATGGACTGTGTCCAGAATCATCCCTAGGAACAGTAGACGTGTTGTTGGAATCAGCTGTGATTTTGGGATATTTAGAATCCACCCGTGCTGACGTAGCACTACCTGAGATAGTGCTACTCCGACCTCTAACTGTTCCCTTGACCTTGCCCTTATCAGGAGATCGTCCAAGTAAGGGATAATTAAGACGCCTTCTCTTCGAAGGAGAATCATCATTTCGGCCATTACCTTGGTAAAGACCCGGGGTGTCGTGGACAATCCAAACGGCAGCGTCTGAAACTGATAATGACAGTTCTGTACCACAAACCTGAGGTACCCTTGGTGAGAAGGGAAGATTGGGACATGGAGATAAGCATCTTTGATGTCCAGAGACACCATATAGTCCCCTTCTTCCAAGTTCGCTATCACTGCTCTGAGTGACTCCATCTTGAATTTGAACCTTTTTATGTAAGTGTTCAAGGATTTTAGATTTAAAATTGGTCTCACCGAGCCGTCCGGCTTCGGTACCACAAACAGTGTGGAATAATACCCCTTTCCCTGTTGTAGGAGGGGTACCTTGATTATCACCTGCTGAGAATACAGCTTGTGAATAGCTTCCAAAACAGCCTCCCTGCCGGAGGGAGACGTTGGTAGAGCAGACTTCAGGAACCGGCGAGGGGGAGATGTCTCGAATTCCAATTTGTACCCCTGAGATACTACCTGCAGGATCCAGGGGTCCACTTGCGAGTGAGCCCACTGCACGTTGAAATTTTTGAGACGGGCCCCCACCGTGCCTGAGTCCGCTTGTAAAGCCCCAGCGTCATGCTGAAGCTTTGGCAGAAGCGGGGGAGGGCTTCTGCTCCTGGGAAGGGGCTGCCTGGTGCAGTCTTTTCCCTCTTCCTCTGCCCCGGGGCAAAAAAGAGTGGCCTTTTGCCCGCTTGCCCTTATGGGAACGAAAGGACTGAGTTTGAAAAGACGGTGTCTTCTTCTGCTGAGAGGTGACCTGGGGTAAGAAGGTGGATTTCCCAGCAGTTGCCGTGGCCACCAGGTCCGATAGACCGACCCCAAATAACTCCTCCCCTTTATACGGCAATACTTCCATATGTCGTTTGGAATCCGCATCCCCTGACCACTGTCGCGTCCATAAACTTCTTCTGGCAGAAATGGACAGCGCACTTACTCTTGATGCCAGGGTGCAAATATCCCTCTGTGCATCTCGCATATATAGTAATGCATCCTTTAAATGCTCTATAGTTAATAATATACTGTCCCTATCCAGGGTATCAATATTTTCAGTCAGGGAATCTGACCAAGCCACCCCAGCACTGCACATCCAGGCTGAGGCAATCGCTGGTCGCAGTATAACACCAGTATGTGTGTATATACCTTTTAGGATATTTTCCAGCCTTCTATCAGCTGGTTCCTTGAGGGCGGCCGTATCTAGAGACGATAACGCCACTTGTTTTGATAAGCGTGTGAGCGCCTTATCTACCCTAGGGGGTGTTTCCCAACGCGCCCTAACCTCTGGCGGGAAAGGATATAGTGCCAATAATTTATTAGAAATCAGCAGTTTTTTATCGGGGGAAACCCACGACTTATCACACACCTCATTTAATTCATCTGACTCAGGAAAAACCACAGGCAGTTTTTTCACACCCCACATAATACCCTTTTTTGTGGTACTTGTAGTGTCAGAAATGTTCAACGCCTCCTTCATAGCCGTGATCATGTAACGTGTGGCCCTACTGGACATTACGTTTGTCTCCTCACCGTCGACACTGGATTCAGTATCCGTGTCTGGGTCTGTGTCGACCACCAGAGGTAGCGGGCGTTTTAGCGCCCCTGACGGTGTCTGAGACGTCTGGACTGGCACTAATTGATTTGCCGGCTGTCTCATGTCGTCAACAGTTTTTTTGCAAAGTGCTGACACTGTCACGTAACTCTTTAAACACGACCATCCAGTCAGGTGTCGACTCCCTAGGGGGTGACATCACTAACACAGGCAATTGCTCTGCTTCCACATCATTTTCCTCCTCATACATGTCGACACAATCGTACCGACACCCAGCACACACACAGGGAATGCTCTGATAGAGGACAGGACCCCACTAGCCCTTTGGGGAGACAGAGGGAGAGTTTGCCAGCACACACCAGAGCGCTATATATGTATAGGGATAACCTTATATAAGTGTTACTCCCTTAAATAGCTGCTTATATTATTATTTTGCCAAATAGTGCCCCCCCTCTCTTGTTTTACCCTGTTACCGTAGTGTAGGACTGCAGGGGAGAGTCAGGGAGCCGTCCTTCCAGCGGAGCTGTGAGGGAAAATGGCGCTTGTGTGCTGAGGAGATAGGCTCCGCCCCCTTCTCGGCGGCCTTTTCTCCCGCTTTTTTCTGGAAAACTGGCAGGGGTTAAATGCATCCATATAGCCCAGGAGCTATATGTGATGCATTTCTTTAGCCACATAAGGTTTTTATCATGTTTTATTGCGTCTCAGGGCGCTCCCCCCCCAGCGCCCTGCACCCTCAGTGACCGGAGTGTGAAGTGTGCTGAGAGCAATGGCGCACAGCTGCAGTGCTGTGCGCTACCTTATCTGAAGACAGGAACGTCTTCTGCCGCCGCTTTCTCCGGACCTCTTCGCTCTTCTGGCTCTGTAAGGGGGCCGGCGGCGCGGCTCCGGGACCCATCCAGGCTGAACCTGTGATCGTCCCTCTGGAGCTAATGTCCAGTAGCCAAGAAGCCCAATCCACTCTGCACGCAGGTGAGTTCGCTTCTTCTCCCCTTAGTCCCACGCTGCAGTGAGCCTGTTGCCAGCAGGACTCACTGAAAATAAAAAACCTAATTATACTTTTACTTCTAAGCAGCTCAGGAGAGCCACCTAGATTGCACCCTTCTCGGCCGGGCACAAAATCTTAACTGAGGCTTGGAGGAGGGTCATAGGGGGAGGAGCCAGTGCACACCAGCTAGTCCTAAAGCTTTTACTTTGTGCCCAGTCTCCTGCGGAGCCGCTATTCCCCATGGTCCTTACGGAAGTCCCAGCATCCACTAGGACGTCAGAGAAAACTGAATTCCCTGAGCCAGGAGGCGGGATATAGGAGACTGGCCTGTTGACTTCTGGGAGGCCGAAACCTTTTGATCATTACTGCCAATCCGCTGACGATACCTCAAATCCCAATGTATATCCTGTGGATACTACTGTGAACCCTGCAGGTGAAAACATAGGTACCACACAGTGACATGATGTGAGGGGGAGAGAAGGAGAATAATAGAGGCTGATGGCTCCTGATGTACGAGATACACCAGAGAGTGTGGGGAAGAGACTGGTCAGATATCTGGGCTGGTAACACACAGTGACATGATGTGAGGGGGAGAGCAGGAGAATAATAGGGACTGATGGCTCCTGATGTATGAGATACACCAGAGAGTGTGGGGAGGAGACTGGTCAGATCTCTGGGCTGGTACCACACAGTGACATGATGTGAGGGGGAGAGAAGGAGAATAATAGAGGCTGATGGCTCCTGATGTATGAGATACACCAGAGTGTGGGGAGGAGACTGGTCAGATCTCTGGGCTGGTAACACACAGTGACATGATGTGAGAGGAGAGCAGGAGTATAATAGGGGCTGATGGCTCCTGATGTATGAGATACACCAGAGAGTGTGGGGAGGAGACTGGTCAGATCTCTGGGCTGGTAACACACAGTGACATGATGTGAGGGGGCGAGCAGGAGTATAATAGGGGCTGATGGCTCCTGACTCCCCCACTGGGAAAATACATATTCCTCATTAGTTTGTACTGACAGAGGAGGGTGTAGTATAAGAGATTGCTGTAGTGACTGAGCAAGGAGAATATGTGACTCTTTTCTGTAATAAGTGTTTATTACTCACCTGTGCTGATATCTGTAGGGATCTCCTCTTCCTTACACTGCTGATCACCCCTCACATACGTCTCTTCTTCTCCCTCTATACTTTCTGCCTTTATATCAGTCACATACGTCTCTTCTTCTCCCTCTATATCTTCTGCCTTTATATCAGTCACATACGTCTCTTCTTCTCCCTCTATATCTTCTGCCTTTATATCAGTCACATACGTCTCTTCTTCTCCCTCTATATCTTCTGTCTTCATATAAGTCACATACGTCTCTTCTTCTCCCTCTATATCTTCTGCCTTTATATCAGTCACATACGTCTCTTCTTCTCCCTCTGTATCTTCTGCCTTTATATCAGTCACATACGTCTCTTCTTCTCCCTCTGTATCTTCTACCTTAATATCAGTCACATACGTTTCTTCTTCTTCCTCTATATCTTCTGCCTTTATACGAGAAAGACGTTCTACCTAAATAACCCAAAAAATACAATGACATTTGCATACTGTTTGATTAAACTGAGGTGAAACAGTATAATATCAGTGTATAAGACACACAAATCCTCTACAGATCATATAGTGACAGTCACTTAGGTTTATTGGGGAGAACCTATAGCCCACCTACCTGATCCTCCTGTGGGATCCTGTGATTCTCCTCTGTACAATCCTGGGAATACAGAGGACGGGGACATCTCTCTGGGGTATCTCTGTTACTGGGCCCATCTGTAGGAGACACACAGTGACTGAGTACAGTGTATATATGTGATTATCAGGTGATGTGTGTATATAGGGGGCCCCATACCTGCTCTCCCCTGTACAATACATGACAGTCTCCTCTTACCCAGTGATGTGAGGGGCCGGTGATTCTCCATCATCACGTCCTCATACAGACCCCTGTGTTCCTCTATATACTCCTCCTCCTGCATGGAGACATAGACAGTGACATCCTGACACCTTATAGCAGGGCTGGCCAAACCGGTCCTCTAGATCTACCAACAGTTCATGTTTTCCAGGCCTCCTGGAGATCTGTAGAATTGTCAGTTAGGAATGAATTCAGCACATCTTAATTAGTAATGACTACACCTGTGCACCAGCTAGGTGGTCTGGAAAATGTGAACTGTTGGTAGATCTCGAGGACTAGTTTGGCCAGCTCTGTCTTATAGGAACCTGACACACACAGTGATACAGTCATCACCCAGACACATCCCCTGGTGTTACTGTATTATGTCCCATTCCCAGCAGTCACCTCTCCAGTCATCACCCAGACACATATCCTGGTGTTACTGTACTCCCAAGTCTCCTCAGACCCCAGTCATGTCCCTGTATTATTACTATAGATAGAAGTGACGTTATTGTGACGCTCCCAGATCCCCTCACCTCCCCAGTCATGTCCCTGTATTATTACTATAGATATAAGTGATGTCACTGTGATGCTCCCAGAGCCCTCACCTCCCCAGTTATGTCCCTGCATTATTACTATAGATGGAAGTGACGTTATTGTGACGCTCCCAGATCCCCTCACCTCCCCAGTCATGTCCCTGTATTATTACTGTAGTACTCTAGTGATTTGAAGGCCTTGGGACACTATGAGGGGGCAAATCAATTAATGAATGTGTAGATCTATAAGGTAATAGAGATGCTGCCAACTGATGTATACCATATATGTGATAATAACTTGGATCTTTCTAGTGATCCAATAATGTATAGTGTTTATGCATGTTATTATTCTGTGCCTGCTGAAGGTGAGGGGACTCTGGTAAGCGTGCAGCGCGCGGGGGAGATCGTGGAGAAGCTTCCAGAGGTCCCGTGTGCTGAGAGAGGTGGCTGGGCGCGTGTAGTGGCGGTTTTGTTGGTGGGCTGACTAAGGGGAGAGAAAAAGGCTGGCGGCTGAGACGAGGGAGCTTACAGGAAGGCGGTTCCCTGCGAGTGAGAGAGCCCCTGTGGGGGAAAGGAATTGGATGTCTCCCGCTGCGGATGAGAAGCGCTGTGTTAATTTCCCCTGGTGGACGCCGAGCAGGGACGTCCCGGTGGCTGGTTGTCATGGAGAGTGCTGGGAGGCGGAGCGCTGGCGGGGCAGGCTAGTACATGGGAGGAGACCGCAGTGCGGGCAGCAGCTACCAGGAGTCCAGCAGTAGCAGACAGTTTCCCCCCCGAGGCAGAGCTGTGTCCCTCATCCCATCCAACCTGCAGGGAGAGCCCGGTTGTTGGAGGAGGCGGAGTCGGTGGGAGGTCCAGACCGGGCACACTATCATTGTAAGTGCAGGATGCCCCCATATAAATCCTGCTAATCTGCATACTCCCCTATCATCCTTTAACTATTAAAGTACCAGCCCCCAGCACAGTAACACAGGGACCAGCAGGATCGGTGGATCTGAGGAGTACAAATATCACCTCTAGAGACTCCATATCCATTAGATAATGACCAGCCGGGTAGCAGTCATAAAGTGTGCGGAGGGTGCAGGGTCGCCTAAACTTGGAAATTATACACTAGGGAGACTAAGCACCCCTCGCCTATAAGAGACAAGTGCCAACAACCGGAATTCTGTATGTTCTGGAGTCACCCCCACGGATCTACAGTGGGGCTATGCTTATACTGGGACAGGTAACACAGATCATCACCCCACTATATGTAACGAGTAGATCACGGGTGTCAGGGATTCCAGGGTGGACAGCTCCACGTACTACCTTCCTGTTTCAGGCTGTCTAGGAGCGCTACAATTAGATCTTCCATGGAAACCATGCTGTTCATTGCCGGAAAGTAGGGATTTCTCAACAATCGTGAGGACAATTGCTCCAAGTGGATACCCATACAACCCAGAGTACTTCTTATACACAGACACGAAAGGGCCCCAACCGTGCACGATTATAGTAAGAGAACCCGGGTGGTTTTCAAACGCAGCCCCACAACTTTCTTGTGGAATCATATTTTTTGTATTGCATGCATTACCTTATGTATAGGTGGGGTATATTATTATGTATAGGTGGGGTATATTATTATGTATAGGTGGGGTATATTATTATGTATAGGTGGGGTATATTATGTATAGGAGGGGTATATTATTATGTATAGGTGGGGTATATTATTATGTATAGGTGGCGTATATTATTATGTATAGGTGGGGTATATTATTATGTATAGGTGGGGTATATTATTATGTATAGGTGGGGTATATTAGTAGAACGGTTCATGGTTTGAGTATTATATGATATAACTGTATAAGGTGGCCTATAACTTCTTGCATATTAAAACTAGTATACTTACCGGTGGAACTGTCTCCGTATCTGTGAAAGAGCCTGAAATCACAAAGGAAAGGTACGATAGGACTATGCACATTTATCTATCTGGTTACATCACATACCGACCACTACAGTGGTAGGGTATTTCTCAAGCGATTAGAGTATTGGGCTCTAAATAGCTTGGGTGGAGGCACATTGCACATATACACTGTACCCCAAGGAAAAAGAGGGGTTACATTACTATAGATATGTGATTTCACTGTGACACTCCCAGTTCCCCTCACCTCCCCAGTCATATCACTGTATTATTACTGTAGATATGTGATGTCACTGTGACACTCCCAGATCCCATCACCTACCCAGTCATGTCCCTTTACTATTACTATATATATATATAAGTGATCTCACTGTGACACTCCCAGTTCCCCTCACCTCACCAGTCATGTCCCTGAATTATTACTAGAGATATAAGTGATGCCACTGTGACGCTCTCAGATCCCCTCACCTCCCCAGTCATGTCCCTGTTTTATTACTATAGATATAAGTGATGTCACAGTGACACTCCCAGGTGTGTGATATACATTTGCTTCATACTGCGCAATATATTCAATCCCAACAATTACATATAATAAAATTTATAATAATAATAATAATGACACAAAAGGCTGCACCCCAGTATAAAAATAATAACAGGTGTCTTTAAAAGCAGGACACCTCAGACCATTCCTCCAGTATTGTAGGACATCACCACCACTCCCAATGTATAATAATAATACCAGGACACCACAAGCTGCTCCCCCTGTATAATAATAATAAAAACAATAATAATAATAATAACAGGACACCACAGGCCGCTCCCCCTGTATAATAATAATAATAATAACAATAACAGGACACCACAGACCGCTCCGCCTGTATAATAATAATAACAACAATAATAATAACTGGACACCACAGGCCGCTCCCCCTGTATAATAATAATAATAATAATAATAATAACAGGACACCACAGACCGCTCCCCCTGTATAATAATAACAACAATAACTGGACACCATAGGCTGCTCCCCCTGTATAATAATAACAACAGGACAACACAGGCTGCTCCCCCTGTATAGTATTAAAAAATGGGACACCACAGGCTGCTCCCCCTGTATTATAATAATAATAACAGGACACCACAGGCTGCTCCCCCTGTATAATAATAACAGGACACCAAAGACTGCTCCCCCTGTATAGTAACACTAATAATAATAATAACAACAACAATAACAGGACACCACAGACCGTTTCCCCTGTATAATAACAATAATAATAACTGGACACCACAGGCCGCTCCCCCTGTATAATAATAATAATAACAACAGGACACCACAGGCCGCTCCCTCTGTATAATAATAACTGGACACCATAGGCTGCTCCCCCTGTATAATAATAACAACAGGGCAACACAGGCTGCTCCCCCTTTATAGTATTAATAACAGGACACCACAGGCTGCTCCCCCTGTATAGTTTTAAAACTGAGACACCACAGGCTGCTCCCCCTGTATAATAATAATAACAGGACACCACAGGCTGCTCCCCCTGTATAATAATAATAACAGGACACCACAGGCTGCTCCCCCTGTATAGTATTAATAACAGTACACCAAAGGCTGCTCACCCTGCATAATAATAATAACAGGACACCACAGGCTGCTCCCCTGTATAATAATAATAACAGGACCCCACAGGCTGCTCCCCCTGTATAATAATAATAATAATAATAATAACAACAGGGCACCACAGGCCGCTCCCTCTGTATAATAATAATAACAACAGGACACCACAGACCGCTCCCCCTGTATAATAATAACAACAATAATAATAATAACTGGACACCATAGGCTGCTCCCCCTGTATAATAATAACTGGACAACACAGGCTGCTCCCCCTGTATAGTATTAATAACAGGACACCACAGGCTGCTCCCCCTGTATAGTTTTAAAAATGGGACACCACAGGCTGCTCCCCCTGTATTATAATAATAACAGGACACCACAGGCTGCTCCCCCTGTATAATAATAACAGGACACCAAAGACTGCTCCCCCTGTATAGTAATAATAATAATAATAATAACAATAACAGGACACCACAGACCGCTTCCCCTGTATAATAACAATAATAATAACTGGACACCACAGGCCGCTCCCCCTGTATAATAATAATAATAACAGGACACCACAGGCCGCTCCCTCTGTATAATAATAATTGGACACCATAGGCTGCTCCCCCTGTATAATAATAACAACAGGACAACACAGGCTGCTCCCCCTGTATAGTTTTAAAAATAAGACACCACAGGCTGCTCTCCCTGTATAATAATAATAACAGGACACCACAGGCTGCTCCCCCTGTATAGTATTAATAACAGTACACCAAAGGCTGCTCACCCTGCATAATAATAATAACAGGACACCACAGGCTGCTCCCCTGTATAATAATAATAATAACAGGACACCACAGGCTGCTCCCCTGTATAATAATAATAACAGGAAACCACAGGCTGCTCCCCCTGTATAGTAAGACGCCATTACCTCATCTCCACGGACACTGGGAGGCTGCAGCAGTCGATGAAAACTCATTTCCTGTATGTGGAACGCACAGTCCGGAAATAAGGTGGAACGCACAGGCAGGAAGTAAGGCATGATTGGCAAAGGCTGCTTACAGGTTACTGGCCCCTCCCCTCCTTCACCCTGCCAACAGCCCCGCCCTCTGTAAATACTATTGCCATATATGTCCTCAGTGCAGGAGGCCGGCGGCCATTTTCTTGTAGACCAGTCTGGCAGAAGCAATAGGTTCCCTGACCGTGTAGTGACGTCAGGAGCGGCGGCCATTTCCCCCTGGTCTGTGAGCTGCCGCCTTATCCTCCAGGTAATGTCCCCGACATCCCACCTGTCTCCTGCCCCCAACCTCTCCTAATACCCCCTCTCCTGCCCCCAACCTCTCCTAATACCCCCTCTCCTGCCCCCAACCTCTCCTAATATCCCCTCTCCTGCCCCCAACCTCTCCTAATACCCCCTCTCCTGCACCCAACCTCTCCTAATACCCCCTCGCCTGCCCCCAACCTCTCCTAATACCCCCTCTCCAGCCCCATCCTCTCTTAATACCCCCTCTCCTGCCCCAACCTCTCCTAATACCCCCTCTCCTACCTCTCCTAATACCCCCTCTCCTGCCCCATCCTCTCCTAATACCCCATTTCCTGCCCCATCCTCTCCTAATACCCCCACTCCTGCCCGAACCTCTCCTAATACCCCCTCACCTGTCCCAACCTCTCCTAATACCCCCTCTCCTGCCCCCAACCTATCCTAATACCCCCTCTCCTGCCCCCAACCTATCCTAATACCCCCTCTCCTTCCCCTGACATTCTACTAATGCCCCCTCACCTAATGCCCTTCTATTGCCCTCTCTCCTGCCACTGACATTGTCCTAATGGCCCCTCACCTGCGGCCCTTGACATTGTCCTAATGCCCCCTCACCTGCGGCCCCTGACATTGTCCTAATGCCCCCTCACCTGCTGCCCCTATATTCTCCTAATACCCCCTCACCTGCTGCCCCTGACATTGTCCTAATGCCCCCTCACCTGCGGCCCCTGACATTGTCCTAATGCCCCCTCACCTGCGGCCCCTGACATTCTCCTAATACCCCCTCACCTGCTGCCCCTGACATTGTCCTAATGCCCCCTCACCTGCTGCCCTATATTCTCCTAATACCCCCTCACCTGCTGCCCCTATATTTTCCTAATACCCCCTCACCTGCTGCCCCTATATTTTCCTAATACCCCCTCACCTGCCCCTATATTCTCCTAATACCCCCTCACCTGCGGCCCCTGACATTCTCCTAATGCCCCCTCACCTGCTGCCCCTGACATTGTCCTAATGCCCCCTCACCTGCGGCCCCTGACATTGTCCTAATGCCCCCATACCTGCTGCCCCTGACATTGTCCTAATGCCCCCTCACCTGCGGCCCCTGACATTGTCCTAATGCCACCTCACCTGCGGCCCCTGACATTGTCCTAATGCCCCCTCACCTGCGGCCCCTATATTCTCCTAATGCCCCCTCACCTGCGGCCCCTATATTCTCCTAATGCCCCCTCACCTGCTGCCCCTATATTCTCCTAATACCCCCTCACCTGCCCCTATATTCTCCTAATGGCCCCTCACCTGCTGCCCCTGACATTCTCCTAATGCCCCCTCACCTGCTGTCCCTGACATTCTCCTAATGCCCCCTCACCTGCTGCCCCTGACATTCTCCTAATGCCCCCTCACCTGCTGCCCCTGACATTCTCCTAATGCCCCCTCACCTGCTGCCCCTGCATTCTCCTAATGCCCCCTCACCTGCTGCCCCTGACATTCTCCTAAAGCCCCCTCACCTGCTGCCCCTGACATTCTCCTAATGCCCCCTCACCTGCTGTCCCTGACATTCTCCTAATGCCCCCTCACCTGCTGCCCCTGACATTCTCCTAATGCCCCCTCACCTGCTGCCCCTGACATTCTCCTAATGCCCCCTCACCTGCTGCCCCTGACATTCTCCTAATGCCCCCTCAACTGCTGCCCCTGACATTCTCCTAAAGCCCCCTCACCTGCTGCCCCTGACATTCTCCTAATGCCCCCTCACCTGCTGCCCCTGCATTCTCCTAATGCCCCCTCACCTGCTGCCCCTGACATTCTCCTAATGCCCCCTCACCTGCTGCCCCTGACATTCTCCTAATGCCCCCTCACCTGCTGCCCCTGCATACTCCTAATGCCCCCTCACCTGCTGCCCCTGCATTCTCCTAATGCCCCCTCAGCTGCTGCCTATGCGTTCTCCTAATGCCCCCTCACCTGCCGCCCCTCACATTCTCCTAATGCCTGCTGCCCCTGACATTCTCCTTATTAATGCCCCCTCTCCTGCCCCTGACATTGTCCTAATGCCCCATCACCTGCTGCCCCTGACACTCTCCTAATGCCTCCTCACCTGCTGCCCCCTGCCTGTCACCTGCTACCCCCTGCCTGTACCTTACCACCCCGTCTGTCACCCGCCTCTCCTGCCACCCCCTGCCTCTACCCTGCCACTCCTGCCTGTCACCCACCTCTCATGCCATCCCCTGCCTGTCATCTGTTACTCCCTGTATGTCACCCGCCTCTGCTGACGCCCCTGCCTGTCACCCACCTCTCATGCCATCCCCTGCATGTCATCTGCCTCCCCCTGCCACTCGCTGCCTGTCACCCACCTTTCCTTCCACCTCCTGCCTGTACCCTGCCACCCGCCTCTCCTGCCGCCCCCAGTCTATACCCTACCACCCCGTCCTGTACCTTACCACCCCCTGTCTGTCACCCACTTCTCATGCCGTCCACTGCCTGTCATCTGCCCCTCCCTGTATGTCACCTGCCTCTCCTGCCACCCCCTGCATGTCACCCACCTCTTATGCCATCCCTTGCATGTCATCTGCCACTCCCTGTATGTCACCCGCCTCTCCTGCCACACCCTGCCTCTACCCTGCCACCCGCTGCCTGTCACCCACCTCTCCTGCCACCCCCTGCCTGTCACCCACCGCTCCTGCCACCGCCTGCCTGTACCCTACCACCCCCTGCCACCCTGTCTGTCACCCGCCTCTCTTGCCACCACCTGCCGTCCTCAGTCTATACCCTACCACCCTGTCCTGTACCCTGCCAGTCGTCTGCAGCCGCTTGCCAGTTGCCTGACACTCCTGCTGCCCCCTGCCTCTCCTACCACCCCCTGTCTGTCACCTGCCACCCCTGCCTCTCCTACCACCCCCCTGCCCATCACCTGCCACTTTCCTGCCTCTACTACCACCCGCTGTCTTTCACCTGCCACCGCCTGTCTTACCTGTGCCTCTCTGCCTGTATCTTTCCTCCATTGCCTATTCTACCACCCCCTGCCCATCATCTTCCACCACCTGCATCTCCCGCCACCCACATGTCCGTCACCTGGATCTCCTGCTTGCACCCTGCTGCCTCACCTGCAGCCCCCTACTCATCACCTGCATCTGCCTGGCTGGACCCTGATGCATCTTCCTCTCCTGCCACCCCCTTTTCATCACCTGCTGTCCCCCCTGACTGTCACCTGGCATTCCCCCCATGGCTGTCACCTGTCGTTCCCCCACCCCTGGCCGTCACCTGTCGTTGTTCTCGAGTTGTGTGACCTTGTGGCTTTATGGGGGTGAGGTTGCATGACCGGTGGCTTTATGGGAGTGAGGTTGCGTGACCGGTGGCTGCATGGGGTTGAGGTTGCGTGATCGGTGGCTGCATTGGGGGTATAACCAGCAGGCACAGCATAGTGAGGGTGGGATGTGTGATTGTAGCTGCATAAGGGTGGGGTGTGTGACCAGTAGGCACATCAGTGAGGGTGGGATGTTTGACCGGTGGCTGCATGGGGGAGCTGTGCGTGTCAGGTGGCTACATGGGTGCGGGGTAGGTGACCAGTAGGCACATCAGTGAGGGTGAGATGTGTGACCGGTGGCTGCATGGGGGAGCTGTGCGTGTCAGGTGGCTACATGGGTGCGGGGTAGGTGACCAGTAGGCACATCAGTGAGGGTGGGATGTGTGACCGGTGGCTGCATGGGGGAGCTGTGCGTGTCAGGTGGCTACATGGGTGCCGGGTAGGTGACCAGTAGGCACATCAGTGAGGGTGGGATGTGTGACCGGTGGTTGCATGGGGGAGCGGTGCGTGTCAGGTGGCTACATGGGTGCGGGGTAGGTGACCAGTAGGCACATCAGTGAGGGTGAGATGTGTGACCGGTGGCTGCATGGGGGAGCGGTGCGTGTCAGGTGGCTACATGGGTGCCGGGTAGGTGACCAGTAGGCACATCAGTGAGGGTGGGATGTGTGACCGGTGGCTGCATGGGGGAGGGGTGCGTGTCAGGTGGCTACATGGGTGCGGGGTAGGTGACCAGTAGGCACATCAGTGAGGGTGAGATGTGTGACCGGTGGCTGCATGGGGGAGGGGTGCGTGTCAGGTGGCTACATGGGTGCGGGGTAGGTGACCAGTAGGCACATCAGTGAGGGTGAGATGTGTGACCGGTGGCTGCATGGGGGAGCTGTGCGTGTCAGGTGGCTACATGGGTGCCGGGTAGGTGACCAGTAGGCACATCAGTGAGGGTGGGATGTGTGACCGGTGGCTGCATGGGGGAGGGGTGCGTGTCAGGTGGCTACATGGGTGCGGGGTAGGTGACCAGTAGGCACATCAGTGAGGGTGAGATGTGTGACCGGTGGCTGCATGGGGGAGGGGTGCGTGTCAGGTGGCTACATGGGTGCGGGGTAGGTGACCAGTAGGCACATCAGTGAGGGTGGGATGTGTGACCGGTGGCTGCATGGGGGAGGGGTGCGTGTCAGGTAGCTGCATGGGTGCAGGGTAGGTGACCAGTAGGCACATCAGTGAGGGTGGGATGTGTGACCGGTGGCTGCATGGGGGAGCTGTGCGTGTCAGGTGGCTACATGGGTGCCGGGTAGGTGACCAGTAGGCACATCAGTGAGGGTGGGATGTGTGACCGGTGGTTGCATGGGGGAGCGGTGCGTGTCAGGTGGCTACATGGGTGCGGGGTAGGTGACCAGTAGGCACATCAGTGAGGGTGAGATGTGTGACCGGTGGCTGCATGGGGGAGCGGTGCGTGTCAGGTGGCTACATGGGTGCCGGGTAGGTGACCAGTAGGCACATCAGTGAGGGTGGGATGTGTGACCGGTGGCTGCATGGGGGAGGGGTGCGTGTCAGGTGGCTACATGGGTGCGGGGTAGGTGACCAGTAGGCACATCAGTGAGGGTGAGATGTGTGACCGGTGGCTGCATGGGGGAGGGGTGCGTGTCAGGTGGCTACATGGGTGCGGGGTAGGTGACCAGTAGGCACATCAGTGAGGGTGAGATGTGTGACCGGTGGCTGCATGGGGGAGCTGTGCGTGTCAGGTGGCTACATGGGTGCCGGGTAGGTGACCAGTAGGCACATCAGTGAGGGTGGGATGTGTGACCGGTGGCTGCATGGGGGAGGGGTGCGTGTCAGGTGGCTACATGGGTGCGGGGTAGGTGACCAGTAGGCACATCAGTGAGGGTGAGATGTGTGACCGGTGGCTGCATGGGGGAGGGGTGCGTGTCAGGTGGCTACATGGGTGCGGGGTAGGTGACCAGTAGGCACATCAGTGAGGGTGGGATGTGTGACCGGTGGCTGCATGGGGGAGGGGTGCGTGTCAGGTAGCTGCATGGGTGCAGGGTAGGTGACCAGTAGGCACATCAGTGAGGGTGGGATGTGTGACCGGTGGCTGCATGGGGGAGCTGTGCGTGTCAGGTGGCTACATGGGGGTGGGGTGTGTGACCAGTAGGCACATCAGTGAGGGTAGGATGCGCACACATCACAGTTAGGTTGTGGTGGGAGAAGTGTGCACAGCAGAAGTGAGGGTAGAACACACGGGGTTGGGTGTACCTGTGCATCAGTGACGTGCGGGGAGACGGAGCTTTTCCTGTCATACTAACATATACGCCCCAGTTTTGACTGTATCCAGTATATAAAAATACAAAGAACATATAAATATCATCTTTGTATTATTCTAATAATTTCTGTAGTCATAGGTCTGAAGTAAAAATTCTATGGTAGGTGAGGCAGTGCCCCCCCCCCCTCCACCTACCTTACCCGCACTCACCAAATTTATACTACTCCTCCTGTGTATAATGTCCACATGTGTATATACTGCTGCACCTGTGTCTAATGCCCACGTGTGTATACCTCTGCACCTGTGTCTAATGCCCACGTGTGTATACCTCTGCACCTGTGTATAATGCCCACGTGTGTATACTGCTGCACCTGTGTCTAATGCCCACGTGTGTATACCGCTGCACCTGTGTCTAATGCCCACGTGTGTATACCGCTGCACCTGTGTCTAATGCCCACGTGTATATACCTCTGCACCTGTGTATAATGCCCACGTGTGTATACCTCTGCACCTGTGTATAATGCCCACGTGTGTATACCTCTGCACCTGTGTCTAATGCCCACGTGTATATACCTCTGCACCTGTGTATAATGCCCACGTGTGTATACCTCTGCACCTGTGTATAATGCCCACGTGTGTATACCTCTGCACCTGTGTATAATGCCCACGTGTATATACTACTGCACCTGTGTCTAATGCCCACGTGTGTATACCTCTGCACCTGTGTCTAATGCCCACGTGTGTATACCTCTGCACCTGTGTCTAATGCCCACGTGTGTATACCTCTGCACCTGTGTATAATGCCCACGTGTATATACCTCTGCACCTGTGTCTAATGCCCACGTGTGTATACCTCTGCACCTGTGTATAATGCCCACGTGTATATACCTCTGCACCTGTGCATAATGCCCACGTGTGTATACCACTGCACCTGTGTATAATGCCCACGTGTATATACCTCTGCACCTGTGTATAATGCCCACGTGTATATACCTCTGCACCTGTGTATCATGCCCACGTGTGTATACACTGCTGCACCTGTGTATAATGCCCACGTGTATATACCTCTGCACATGTGTATAATGCCCACGTGTGTATACCTCTGCACCTGTGTATAATGCCCACGTGTGTATACCTCTGCACCTGTGTATAATGCCCACGTGTGTATACCTCTGCACCTGTGTATAATGCCCACGTGTATATACCTCTGCACCTGTGTATCATGCCCACGTGTGTATACACTGCTGCACCTGTGTATAATGCCCACGTGTATATACCTCTGCACATGTGTATAATGCCCACGTGTGTATACCTCTGCACCTGTGTATAATGCCCACGTGTGTATACCTCTGCACCTGTGTATAATGCCCACGTGTGTATACCTCTGCACCTGTGTATAATGCCCACGTGTGTATACCTCTGCACCTGTGTCTAATGCCCACGTGTGTATACCTCTGCACCTGTGTATAATGCCCACGTGTGTATACCTCTGCACCTGTGTCTAATGCCCACGTGTGTATACCTCTGCACCTGTGTCCAATGCCCACGTGTATATACCTCTGCACCTGTGTATATACCTCTGCACCTGTGTCTAATGCCCACGTGTGTATACCTCTGCACCTGTGTCTAATGCCCACGTGTGTATACCTCTGCACCTGTGTATAATGCCCACGTGTGTATACCTCTGCACCTGTGTCTAATGCCCACGTGTATATACCTCTGCACCTGTGTATAATGCCCACGTGTGTATACCTCTGCACCTGTGTATAATGCCCACGTGTGTATACCTCTGCACCTGTGTATAATGCCCACGTGTATATACTACTGCACCTGTGTCTAATGCCCACGTGTGTATACCTCTGCACCTGTGTCTAATGCCCACGTGTGTATACCTCTGCACCTGTGTCTAATGCCCACGTGTGTATACCTCTGCACCTGTGTATAATGCCCACGTGTATATACCTCTGCACCTGTGTCTAATGCCCACGTGTGTATACCACTGCACCTGTGTATATAGCCCACGTGTATATACCGCTGCACCTGTGTATAATGCCCACGTGTGTATACCACTGCACCTGTGTATAATGCCCACGTGTGTATACCTCTGCACCTGTGTATAATGCCCACGTATGTATACCTCTGCACCTGTGTATAATGCCCACGTGTGTATACCTCTGCACCTGTGTCTAATGCCCACGTGTGTATACCTCTGCACCTGTGTATAATGCCCACGTGTATATACTACTGCACCTGTGTATAATGCCCACGTGTATATACCTCTGCACCTGTGTATAATGCCCACGTGTGTATACCTCTGCACCTGTGTATAATGCCCACGTGTGTATACCTCTGCACCTGTGTCTAATGCCCACGTGTGTATACCTCTGCACCTGTGTATAATGCCCACGTGTGTATACCTCTGCACCTGTGTCTAATGCCCACGTGTGTATACCTCTGCACCTGTGTCCAATGCCCACGTGTATATACCTCTGCACCTGTGTATATACCTCTGCACCTGTGTCTAATGCCCACGTGTGTATACCTCTGCACCTGTGTCTAATGCCCACGTGTGTATACCTCTGCACCTGTGTATAATGCCCACGTGTGTATACCTCTGCACCT
The DNA here is from genome assembly GCF_028390025.1 of Pseudophryne corroboree. Lineage (NCBI taxonomy): Eukaryota > Metazoa > Chordata > Amphibia > Anura > Myobatrachidae > Pseudophryne > Pseudophryne corroboree. The sequence continues at coordinate 3,016,366 of NW_026967501.1, forward strand.
GTGTCTAATGCCCACGTGTGTATACCTCTGCACCTGTGTCCAATGCCCACGTGTATATACCTCTGCACCTGTGTATATACCTCTGCACCTGTGTCTAATGCCCACGTGTGTATACCTCTGCACCTGTGTATAATGCCCACGTGTATATACCTCTGCACCTGTGTATAATGCCCACGTGTGTATACCTCTGCACCTGTGTATAATGCCCACGTGTATATACTACTGCACCTGTGTATAATGCCCACGTGTATATACCTCTGCACCTGTGTATAATGCCCACGTGTATATACCTCTGCACCTGTGTATAATGCCCACGTGTATATACCTCTGCACCTGTGTATAATGCCCACGTGGATATACTACTGCACCTGTGTATAATGCCCACGTGTATATACCTCTGCACCTGTGTCTAATGCCCACGTGTATATACCACTGCACCTGTGTCTAATGCCCACGTGTATATACCACTGCACCTGTGTCTAATGCCCACGTGTATATACCTCTGCACCTGTGTCTAATGCCCACGTGTATATACCACTGCACCTGTGTCTAATGCCCACGTGTATATACCACTGCACCTGTGTCTAATGCCCACGTGTATATACCTCTGCACCTGTGTACAATGCCCACGTGTGTATACCGCTGCACCTGTGTCTAATGCTCACGTGTGTATACCTCTGCACCTGTGTCTAATGCCCACGTGTGTATACCTCTGCACCTGTGTCTAATGCCCACGTGTATATACCTCTGCACCTGTGTCTAATGCCCACGTGTATATACCTCTGCACCTGTGTCTAATGCCCACGTGTGTGTATATACCTCTGCACCTGTGTATAATGCCCACGTGTATATACCTCTGCACCTGTGTATAATGCCCACGTGTATATACCACTGCACCTGTGTCTAATGCCCACGTGTATATACCACTGCACCTGTGTCTAATGCCCACGTGTATATACCTCTGCACCTGTGTACAATGCCCACGTGTGTATACCGCTGCACCTGTGTCTAATGCTCACGTGTGTATACCTCTGCACCTGTGTATAATGACCACGTGTGTATACCTCTGCACCTGTGTATATAGCCCACGTGTGTATACCTCTGCACCTGTATAATGCCCACGTGTGTATACCTCTGCACCTGTGTCTAATGCTCACGTGTATATACCTCTGCACCTGTGTCTAATGCCCACGTGTGTATACCTCTGCACCTGTGTATAATGCCCACGTGTGTATACCTCTGCACCTGTGTATAATGCCCACGTGTGTATACCTCTGCACCTGTGTATAATGCCCACGTGTGTATACCTCTGCACCTGTGTATAATGCCCACGTGTATATACCTCTGCACCTGTGTATAATGCCCACGTGTATATACCTCTGCACCTGTGTATAATGCCCACGTGTGTATACCTCTGCACCTGTGTATAATGCCCACATGTATATACCTCTGCACCTGTGTATAATGCTCACGTGTATACCTCTGCACCTGTGTATAATGCCCACGTGTGTATACCTCTGCACCTGTGTCCAATGCCCACGTGTGTATACCTCTGCACCTGTGTCTAATGCCCACGTGTGTATACCTCTGCACCTGTGTCTAATGCCCACGTGTGTATACCTCTGCACCTGTGTCTAATGCCCACGTGTGTATACCTCTGCACCTGTGTATAATGCCCACGTGTATATACTACTGCACCTGTGTATAATGCCCACGTGTATATACCTCTGCACCTGTGTATAATGCCCACGTGTATATACCACTGCACCTGTGTCTAATGCCCACGTGTATATACCACTGCACCTGTGTCTAATGCCCACGTGTATATACCTCTGCACCTGTGTACAATGCCCACGTGTGTATACCGCTGCACCTGTGTCTAATGCTCACGTGTGTATACCTCTGCACCTGTGTCTAATGCCCACATGTATATACCTCTGCACCTGTGTATAATGCCCACGTGTGTATACCTCTGCACCTGTGTCTAATGCCCACGTGTTGTATACCTCTGCACCTGTGTATAATGCCCACGTGTGTATACCTCTGCACCTGTGTCTAATGCCCACGTGTATATACCTCTGCACCTGTGTATAATGCCCACGTGTATATACCGCTGCACCTGTGTATAATGCCCACGTGTGTATACCTCTGCACCTGTGTCTAATGCCCACGTGTGTATACCTCTGCACCTGTGTATAATGCCCACGTGTATATACCTCTGCACCTGTGTCCAATGCCCACGTGTGTATACCTCTGCACCTGTGTCTAATGCCCACGTGTGTATACCTCTGCACCTGTGTCTAATGCCCACGTGTGTATACCTCTGCACCTGTGTATAATGCCCACGTGTATATACCTCTGCACCTGTGTATAATGCCCACGTGTATATACCTCTGCACCTGTGTATAATGCCCACGTGTGTATACCTCTGCACCTGTGTCTAATGCCCACGTGTGTATACCTCTGCACCTGTGTATAATGCCCACGTGTATATACTACTGCACCTGTGTATAATGCCCACGTGTATATACCTCTGCACCTGTGTATAATGCCCACGTGTATATACCACTGCACCTGTGTATAATGCCCACGTGTATATACCTCTGCACCTGTGTCTAATGCCCACGTGTATATACCACTGCACCTGTGTCTAATGCCCACGTGTATATACCTCTGCACCTGTGTATAATGCCCACGTGTATATACCACTGCACCTGTGTCTAATGCCCACGTGTATATACCTCTGCACCTGTGTCTAATGCCCTTGTGTGTATACCTCTGCACCTGTGTCTAATGCCCACGTGTGTATACCTCTGCACCTGTGTCTAATGCTCACGTGTATATACCTCTGCACCTGTGTCTAATGCCCTTGTGTGTATACCTCTGCACCTGTGTCTAATGCTCACGTGTATATACCTCTGCACCTGTGTCTAATGCCCACGTGTATATACCTCTGCACCTGTGTCTAATGCCCACGTGTATATACCTCTGCACCTGTGTCTAATGCCCACGTGTGTATACCTCTGCACCTGTGTCTAATGCCCTTGTGTGTATACCTCTGCACCTGTGTATAATGCCCACGTGTATATACCTCTGCACCTGTGTATAATGCTCACGTGTATATACCTCTGCACCTGTGTCCAATGCCCACGTGTGTATACCTCTGCACCTGTGTCTAATGCCCACGTGTGTATACCTCTGCACCTGTGTCTAATGCCCACGTGTATATACCTCTGCACCTGTGTATAATGCCCACGTGTATATACCTCTGCACCTGTGTCTAATGCTCACGTGTATATACCTCTGCACCTGTGTCTAATGCCCACGTGTATATACCTCTGCACCTGTGTCTAATGCCCACGTGTATATACCTCTGCACCTGTGTCTAATGCCCTTGTGTGTATACCTCTGCACCTGTGTATAATGCCCACGTGTGTATACCTCTGTACCTGTGTATAATGCTCACGTGTGTATACCTCTGCACCTGTGTCTAATGCTCACGTGTATATACCTCTGCACCTGTGTCTAATGCCCTTGTGTGTATACCTCTGCACCTGTGTATAATGCCCACGTGTGTATACCTCTGTACCTGTGTATAATGCTCACGTGTATATACCTCTGCACCTGTGTCTAATGCCCACGTGTGTATACCTCTGCACCTGTGTCTAATGCCCACGTGTATATACCTCTGCACCTGTGTCTAATGCCCACGTGTGTATACCTCTGCACCTGTGTCTAATGCTCACGTGTATATACCTCTGCACCTGTGTCTAATGCCCACGTGTATATACCTCTGCACCTGTGTCTAATGCCCACGTGTATATACCTCTGCACCTGTGTCTAATGCCCTTGTGTGTATACCTCTGCACCTGTGTATAATGCCCACGTGTGTATACCTCTGTACCTGTGTATAATGCTCACGTGTGTATACCTCTGCACCTGTGTCTAATGCTCACGTGTATATACCTCTGCACCTGTGTCTAATGCCCTTGTGTGTATACCTCTGCACCTGTGTATAATGCCCACGTGTGTATACCTCTGTACCTGTGTATAATGCTCACGTGTATATACCTCTGCACCTGTGTCTAATGCCCACGTGTGTATACCTCTGCACCTGTGTCTAATGCCCACGTGTATATACCTCTGCACCTGTGTCTAATGCCCTTGTGTGTATACCTCTGCACCTGTGTATAATGCCCACGTGTATATACCTCTGCACCTGTGTATAATGCCCACGTGTATATACCTCTGCACCTGTGTATAATGCCCACGTGTGTATACCTCTGCACCTGTGTCTAATGCCCACGTGTATATACCTCTGCACCTGTGTATAATGCCCACGTGTATATACCGCTGCACCTGTGTATAATGCCCACGTGTGTATACCTCTGCACCTGTGTCTAATGCCCACGTGTGTATACCTCTGCACCTGTGTATAATGCCCACGTGTATATACCTCTGCACCTGTGTCTAATGCCCACGTGTGTATACCTCTGCACCTGTGTCTAATGCCCACGTGTGTATACCTCTGCACCTGTGTATAATGCCCACGTGTATATACCTCTGCACCTGTGTCTAATGCCCACGTGTATATACCTCTGCACCTGTGTCTAATGCCCACGTGTATATACCTCTGCACCTGTGTATAATGCCCACGTGTATATACCTCTGCACCTGTGTATAATGCCCACGTGTGTATACCTCTGCACCTGTGTATAATGCCCACGTGTGTATACCTCTGCACCTGTGTATAATGCCCACGTGTATATACCTCTGCACCTGTGTATAATGCCCACGTGTATATACCTCTGCACCTGTGTCTAATGCCCACGTGTATATACCTCTGCACCTGTGTCTAATGCCCACGTGTGTATACCTCTGCACCTGTGTCTAATGCCCACGTGTATATACCTCTGCACCTGTGTCTAATGCCCACGTGTATATACCTCTGCACCTGTGTCTAATGCCCACGTGTGTATACCTCTGCACCTGTGTATAATGCCCACGTGTATATACCTCTGCACCTGTGTCTAATGCCCACGTGTGTATACCTCTGCACCTGTGTCTAATGCCCACGTGTATATACCTCTGCACCTGTGTCTAATGCCCACGTGTATATACCTCTGCACCTGTGTATAATGCCCACGTGTATATACCTCTGCACCTGTGTATAATGCCCACGTGTATATACCTCTGCACCTGTGTATAATGCCCACGTGTATACCTCTGCACCTGTGTATATAGCCCATGTGTATATACCTCTGCACCTGCGTATATAGCCCACGTGTGTATACCTCTGCACCTGTGTATATAGCCCACGTGTGTATACCTCTGCACCTGTGTATAATGCCCACGTGTATATACCTCTGCACCTGTGTATATAGCCCATGTGTGTATACCTCTGCACCTGTGTATAATGCCCACGTGTGTATACCTCTGCACCTGTGTATATAGCCCACGTGTATATACCTCTGCACCTGTGTATAATGCCCACGTGTATATACTACTGCACCTGTGTATAATGCCCACGTGTATATACCGCTGCACCTGTATATAATGCCCACGTGTATATACCTCTGCACCTGTGTCTAATGCCCACGTGTGTATACCTCTGCACCTGTGTCTAATGCCCACGTGTATATACCTCTGCACCTGTGTCCAATGCCCACGTGTGTATACCTCTGCACCTGTGTATAATACCCACGTGTGTATACCTCTGCACCTGTGTCCAATGCCCACGTGTGTATACCTCTGCACCTGTGTATAATGCTCACGTGTGTATACCTCTGCACCTGTGTCTAATGCCCACGTGTATATACCTCTGCACCTGTGTATAATGCCCACGTGTGTATAGAAACATAGAAACATAGAATTTGTCGGCAGATAAGAACCACTTGGCCCATCTAGTCTGCCCCTTTTTTTTTTTTTTATATATTTTTTTTTTTTATCACTAACCTTATTTGATCCTTATTTCTTTGTAAGGATATCCTTATGTCTATCCCATGCATGTTTAAATTGCTCTACTGTCTTAGCCTCTACCACCTCTGATGGGAGGCTATTCCACTTGTCCACTACCCTTTCTGTGAAATAATTTTTCCGCAAATTTCCCCTGAACCTCCCCCCCTCCAGTCTCAGTGCATGTCCTCGTGTCCTATTGCTTCTCTTCATTTGGAGAATGTTTCCCTCCTGGACTTTGTTAAAACCCTTCATATATTTGAAAGTTTCTATCATGTCCCCCCTTTCTCTTCTCTGCTCCAAACTATACATATTGAGATTTCTTAGTCTTTCTGGGTATGTTTTGTGATGTAGGCCATGCACCATTTTAGTTGCCCTCCTTTGTACAGTTTCTAATGTATTAATATCCTTTTGAAGATATGGCCTCCAGAACTGAATACAGTATTCTAGATGAGGCCGTACCAATGACCTATACAGTGGCATTATTACTTCTTTCTTTCTGCTGCTGATTCCTCTCCCAATGCAGCCAAGCATCTGACTAGCCTTCCTCATTGCCTTGTTACATTGCTTACCTGCCTTTAAGTCATCTGAAATAGTGACTCCTAGATCCCTTTCCTCCGCAGTAGTTTCCAGTATAGTGCCATTAATACTGTATTTAGCTTTAGGATTTTTGAGACCCAAGTGCATGATTTTGCATTTTTTGGCATTAAACTGTAATTGCCAGACTCTTGACCATTCCTCTAGTCTACCTAGATCCTCAATCATTTGTTTGTTGTATACCTCTGCACCTGTGTATAATGCCCACGTGTGTATACCTCTGCACCTGTGTCCAATGCCCACGTGTGTATACCTCTGCACCTGTGTATAATGCCCACGTGTGTATACCTCTGCACCTGTGTATAATGCCCACGTGTGTATACCTCTGCACCTGTGTCCAATGCCCACGTGTGTATACCTCTGCACCTGTGTATAATGCTCACGTGTGTATACCTCTGCACCTGTGTCTAATGCCCACGTGTATATACCTCTGCACCTGTGTATAATGCCCACGTGTGTATACCTCTGCACCTGTGTATAATGCCCACGTGTGTATACCTCTGCACCTGTGTATAATGCCCACGTGTGTATACCTCTGCACCTGTGTCCAATGCCCACGTGTGTATACCTCTGCACCTGTGTATAATGCTCACGTGTGTATACCTCTGCACCTGTGTCCAATGCCCACGTGTGTGTACCTCTGCACCTGTGTATAATGCCCACGTGTATATACCTCTGCACCTGTGTATAATGCCCACGTGTATATACCTCTGCACCTGTGTATAATGCCCACGTGTATATACCTCTGCACCTGTGTATAATGCCCACGTGTGTATACCTCTGCACCTGTGTATAATGCCCACGTGTGTATACCTCTGCACCTGTGTCTAATGCCCACGTGTATATACCTCTGCACCTGTGTATAATGCCCACGTGTATATACCTCTGCACCTGTGTATAATGCCCACGTGTGTATACCTCTGCACCTGTGTATAATGCCCACGTGTGTATACCGCTGCACCTGTATATAATGCCCACGTGTATATACCTCTGCACCTGTGTATAATGCTCACGTGTATATACCTCTGCACCTGTGTACAATGCCCACATGTATATACTACTGCACCTGTGTCTAATGCCCACGTGTATATACCTCTGCACCTGTGTATAATGCCCACGTGTGTATACCTCTGCACCTGTGTATAATGCCCACGTCTGTGTACCTCTGCACCTGTGTCTAATGCCCACGTGTATATACCTCTGCACCTGTGTATAATGCCCACGTGTATATACCTCTGCACCTGTGTATAATGCCCACATGTGTATACCTCTGCACCTGTGTATAATGCCCACGTGTGTATACCGCTGCACCTGTGTCTAATGCCCACGTGTATATACCTCTGTACCTGTGTATATAGCCCACGTGTATATACCTCTGCACATGTGTATAATGCCCACGTGTGTATACCTCTGCACCTGTGTATATAGCCCACGTGTGTATACCTCTGCACCTGTGTATAATGCCCACGTGTATATACCTCTGCACCTGTGTATAGTGCCCACGTGTGTATACCTCTGCACCTGTATATAATGCCCACGTGTGTGTACCTCTGCACCTGTGTATAATGCCCACGTGTGTATACCTCTGCACCTGTGTATAATGCCCACGTGTGTATACCTCTGCACCTGTGTATAATGCCCACGTATGTATACCTCTGCACCTGTGTATAATGCCCACGTGTGTATACCTCTGCACCTGTGTCTAATGCCCACGTGTGTATACCTCTGCACCTGTGTATAATGCCCACGTGTATATACTACTGCACCTGTGTATAATGCCCACGTGTATATACCTCTGCACCTGTGTATAATGCCCACGTGTGTATACCTCTGCACCTGTGTCTAATGCCCACGTGTGTATACCTCTGCACCTGTGTCTAATGCCCACGTGTGTATACCTCTGCACCTGTGTATCATGCCCACGTGTATATACCTCTGCACCTGTGTATAATGCCCACGTGTGTATACCTCTGCACCTGTGTATAATGCCCACGTGTATATACCTCTGCACCTGTGTATAATGCCCACGTGTATATACCTCTGTACCTGTGTATATAGCCCACGTGTATATACCTCTGCACATGTGTATAATGCCCACGTGTGTATACCTCTGCACCTGTGTCTAATGCCCACGTGTGTATACCGCTGCACCTGTGTCTAATGCCCACGTGTGCGTACCGCTGCACCTGTGTCTAATGCCCACGTGTGTATACCGCTGCACCTGTGTCTAATGCCCACGTGTGTATACCGCTGCACCTGTGTCTAATGCCCACGTGTGTATACCTCTGCACCTGTGTATAATGCCCACGTGTATATACCTCTGCACCTGTGTATAATGCCCACGTGTGTATACCTCTGCACCTGTGTATAATGCCCACGTGTGTATACCGCTGCACCTGTGTCTAATGCCCACGTGTGTATACCTCTGCACCTGTGTATAATGCCCACGTGTATATACCTCTGCACCTGTGTATCATGCCCACGTGTGTATACCGCTGCACCTGTGTCTAATGCCCACGTGTGTATACCTCTGCACCTGTGTATAATGCCCACGTGTGTATACCTCTGCACCTGTGTATAATGCCCACGTGTATATACCTCTGCACCTGTGTATAATGCCCACGTGTGTATACCTCTGCACCTGTGTATAATGCCCACGTGTGTATACCGCTGCACCTGTGTATAATGCCCACGTGTATATACCTCTGCACCTGTGTATAATGCCCACGTGTGTATACCTCTGCACCTGTGTATAATGCCCACGTGTGTATACCGCTGCACCTGTGTCTAATGCCCACGTGTGTATACCTCTGCACCTGTGTATAATGCCCACGTGTGTATACCGCTGCACCTGTGTCTAATGCCCACGTGTGTATACCGCTGCACCTGTGTCTAATGCCCACGTGTGTATACCGCTGCACCTGTGTATAATGCCCACGTGTGTATACCTCTGCACCTGTGTCCAATGCCCACGTGTATATACCACTGCACCTGTGTATAATGCCCACGTGTGTATACCTCTGCACCTGCGTATAATGCCCACGTGTGTATACCTCTGCACCTGTGTATAATGCCCACGTGTGTATACCTCTGCACCTGTGTCTAATGCCCACGTGTATATACCTCTGCACCTGTGTATAATGCCCACGTGTATATACCTCTGCACCTGTGTATCATGCCCACGTGTGTATACCGCTGCACCTGTGTCTAATGCCCACGTGTGTATACCTCTGCACCTGTGTATAATGCCCACGTGTGTATACCTCTGCACCTGTGTATAATGCCCACGTGTATATACCTCTGCACCTGTGTATAATGCCCACGTGTGTATACCTCTGCACCTGTGTATAATGCCCACGTGTGTATACCGCTGCACCTGTGTATAATGCCCACGTGTATATACCTCTGCACCTGTGTATATAGCCCACGTGTATATACCTCTGCACCTGTGTCTAATGCCCACGTGTGTATACCTCTGCACCTGTGTATATAGCCCACGTGTATATACCTCTGCACCTGTGTATATAGCCCACGTGTGTATACCGCTGCACCTGTGTCTAATGCCCACGTGTGTATACCGCTGCACCTGTGTCTAATGCCCACGTGTGTATACCGCTGCACCTGTGTATAATGCCCACGTGTGTATACCTCTGCACCTGTGTCCAATGCCCACGTGTATATACCACTGCACCTGTGTATAATGCCCACGTGTGTATACCTCTGCACCTGCGTATAATGCCCACGTGTATATACCTCTGCACCTGTGTATATAGCCCACGTGTATATACCTCTGCACCTGTGTCTAATGCCCACGTGTGTATACCTCTGCACCTGTGTATAATGCCCACGCGTGTATACCTCTGCACCTGCGTATAATGCCCACGTGTGTATACCTCTGCACCTGTGTATATAGCCCACGTGTGTATACCTCTGCACCTGTGTATAATGCCCACGTGTGTATACCGCTGCACCTGTGTCTAATGCCCACGTGTGTATACCGCTGCACCTGTGTATAATGCCCACGTGTATATACCACTGCACCTGTGTATAATGCCCACGTGTATATACCACTGCACCTGTGTATAATGCCCACGTGTGTATACCTCTGCACCTGCGTATAATGCCCACGTGTATATACCTCTGCACCTGTGTATATAGCCCACGTGTATATACCTCTGCACCTGTGTCTAATGCCCACGTGTGTATACCTCTGCACCTGTGTATAATGCCCACGCGTGTATACCTCTGCACCTGCGTATAATGCCCACGTGTGTATACCTCTGCACCTGTGTCCAATGCCCACGTGTATATACCTCTGCACCTGTGTCCAATGCCCACGTGTGTGTACCTCTGCACCTGTGTCTAATGCCCACGTGTGTGTACCTCTGCACCTGTGTCTAATGCCCACGTGTGTATACCTCTGCACCTGTGTCTAATGCCTACGTGTGTATACCTCTGCACCTGTGTCTAATGCCCACGTGTGTATACCTCTGCACCTGTGTCCAATGCCCACGTGTGTATACCGCTGCACCTGTGTGTAATGCCCACGTGTGTATACCTCTACACCTGTGTATAATGCCCACGTGTGTATACCTCTGCACCTGTGTCTAATGCCCACGTGTGTATACCTCTGCACCTGTGTCTAATGCCTACGTGTGTATACCTCTGCACCTGTGTCTAATGCCCACGTGTGTATACCTCTGCACCTGTGTCCAATGCCCACGTGTGTATACCGCTGCACCTGTGTGTAATGCCCACGTGTGTATACCTCTACACCTGTGTATAATACCCACGTGTGTATACCGCTGCACCTGTGTATATAGCCCACGTGTATATACCGCTGCACCTGTGTATAATGCCCACGTGTGTATACCTCTGCACCTGTGTCTAATGCCCACGTGTGTATACCTCTGCACCTGTGTCTAATGCCCACGTGTGTATACCTCTGCACCTGTGTCTAATGCCCACGTGTGTGTACCTCTGCACCTGTGTCTAATGCCCACGTGTGTATACCTCTGCACCTGTGTCTAATGCCCACGTGTGTGTACCTCTGCACCTGTGTATAATGCCCACGTGTGTATACCTCTGCACCTGTGTCCAATGCCCACGTGTGTACCTCTGCACCTGTGTCCAATGCCCACGTGTGTGTACCTCTGCACCTGTGTCCAATGCCCACGTGTGTGTACCTCTGCACCTGTGTCCAATGCCCACGTGTGTATACCTCTGCACCTGTGTCCAATGCCCACGTGTGTATACCTCTGCACCTGTGTCCAATGCCCACGTGTGTATACCTCTGCACCTGTGTCCAATGCCCACGTGTGTATAGTCCTAATTTTGTGGTTTTGCTGGGGTGCGCTCCCTGGATCACTACGGGTATTGGTCTTTTGTGTAGAAAGAAAAACTCTCCGTATTGGATAATTGATCAGCGGTATTTCCTTGGTGTAGTAAAGCACTATGTCCTCAAAAAAAGAAACAGTAGATAGTGAAGTCCCGTATGGATCAGTTTGATTGTCAAAAATTTTTTCAATCACATAAAAATATAATGTAAAGGAAATTCTGATCTGCCTCGGTGTGGCGGACCTACGTACCGGACTTAGTGGGGTGTCTACAGTGCCCACCCAATTACGCTTGTTGTATCCCTTCCTTTGTCCCGCAGATTCAAATAGGCTTCTTTCCTAGTCCACCTTTATCTCTCCAACCAGATAAAAGATTTGCATGGATAGGAAAATAGAAACAATCTATAGTGAAGTATTGCTTGATTTCAAATATAAAATAAATTTATTTAATAAAGTGCAGAAAAAGTATTCGTTAAAAAGCTTGACATCTAGATCAAAAAATCAGCTTAAAATCCACCACAGATTAGTGGACCCACGTACCAGAGGTTGTGGGGTGTCACAATGGCCCACCCTAACAGCGTTTGCAATGTAGCTCCCCGGGGTGTATAGCAGCAATACAGCGTGTTCCCTCTGGCTCCAGTAGGACCCTCCAATCAGTCACGTGTGTATACCTAGTGTTCACTCTAGGAATTTTTTAGGGCAGGGTGCTGATCACGGGGAGGGCACATTTTTCATTCGGGAGGGCACATTTTTCATTCGGGAGGGCACATTTTTCATTCGGGAGGGCACGATTATGTCCATACTGTAATGCTTAGACATGTGTCTTAACTAAAAATGAGTACAAAGACTCATGGTTTTTTGTTTGTGCACCCATTTTATTTAATGTTTACCTTTTACATGCGGACAAGGATTTGAAAGTGAAGAGTGTTAAATAAAAGTATTTGTGGTCCATTCATCACCAATGTAGCTCTACTGTATAGATTACAACTACAGTGTTCTATCATCCTGCACCTTATTCTTTCCTGCCAGGGGTGTCGTCCTCTGCTCTGGTGCTTCTATCACTCTGGTCTTTATTTCAGTGGTAGACTTGTGATAGAAGCACTAGAGTACAGAACGACACCCCAGGCAGGAGGAACTGCACAGGTTGTGAAGGTGCTAAAATAAACACTAATCCTAGCATTTTATACAAGTTATAATAATAGTACCATGTGGATTGGATGCAGGTAGCTGATCAAACGTCCTACAGGTCATCTGGAGTAGATGTAGGTGTCAGCTGTTCAAAACAGAAGGGTCCAACTATTTATGCAGGCTCAGGCGGATGCCGTCTTGTCACTGGCTGTAAATATCCTCTTAGGCGCTGTGCTGAAGCTGAAACAGAACCATGCAACATAAACTGACTGCATGTTATCAGAGTCCATTTGTACTGCATTCCTAGTTCTTCAAAGCACAGCTTATTCCTTGGAGTAGAATTGTAAGACCACCATAGATTTTTAGTCTCGTACAATTCTTCCCCACAAAAATAAGGGCTTGTGCTTTGAAGAACTAAAGAACACAGCAGAAAAGGGACTCTGATAACAGGATTATGGACATACTAGGGCCACTCCACCACCTCTAAGTAGGAATACTCTCCCTCCTCCCACATTTTCTTGGTACTCTACCTTTTTGAACTGGAAAGTTGGGCTCCAAGTAGCTTGGGTGGCTCAGGTGCAGAGTCCTCGGTTGTCATCTGAAATGTTGAGTGCAGATTTGGTAACTGAAGAAGAGCAATCGCCACAGCTGTCCAACTATTTATGCAGGCTCAGGCGGATGCCGTCTTGTCACTGGCTGTAAATATCCTCTTAGGCGCTGTGCTGAAGCTGAAACAGAACCATACAACATAAACTGACTGCATGTTATCAGAGTCCATTTGTACTGCATTCCTAGTTCTTCAAAGCACAGCTTATTCCTTGGAGTAGAATTGTAAGACCACCATAGATTTTTAGTCTCGTACAATTCTTCCCCACAAAAATAAGGGCTTGTGCTTTGAAGAACTAAAGAACACAGCAGAAAAGGGACTCTGATAACAGGATTATGGACATACTAGGGCCACTCCACCACCTCTAAGTAGGAATACTCTCCCTCCTCCCACATTTTCTTGGTACTCTACCTTTTTGAACTGGAAAGTTGGGCTCCAAGTAGCTTGGGTGGCTCAGGTGCAGAGTCCTCGGTTGTCATCTGAAATGTTGAGTGCAGATTTGGTAACTGAAGAAGAGCAATCGCCACAGCTGTCCAACTATTTATGCAGGCTCAGGCGGATGCCGTCTTGTCACTGGCTGTAAATATCCTCTTAGGCGCTGTGCTGAAGCTGAAACAGAACCATACAACATAAACTGACTGCATGTTATCAGAGTCCATTTGTACTGCATTCCTAGTTCTTCAAAGCACAGCTTATTCCTTGGAGTAGAATTGTAAGACCACCATAGATTTTTAGTCTCGTACAATTCTTCCCCACAAAAATAAGGGCTTGTGCTTTGAAGAACTAAAGAACACAGCAGAAAAGGGACTCTGATAACAGGATTATGGACATACTAGGGCCACTCCACCACCTCTAAGTAGGAATACTCTCCCTCCTCCCACATTTTCTTGGTACTCTACCTTTTTGAACTGGAAAGTTGGGCTCCAAGTAGCTTGGGTGGCTCAGGTGCAGAGTCCTCGGTTGTCATCTGAAATGTTGAGTGCAGATTTGGTAACTGAAGAAGAGCAATCGCCACAGCTGTCCAACTATTTATGCAGGCTCAGGCGGATGCCGTCTTGTCACTGGCTGTAAATATCCTCTTAGGCGCTGTGCTGAAGCTGAAACAGAACCATACAACATAAACTGACTGCATGTTATCAGAGTCCATTTGTACTGCATTCCTAGTTCTTCAAAGCACAGCTTATTCCTTGGAGTAGAATTGTAAGACCACCATAGATTTTTAGTCTCGTACAATTCTTCCCCACAAAAATAAGGGCTTGTGCTTTGAAGAACTAAAGAACACAGCAGAAAAGGGACTCTGATAACAGGATTATGGACATACTAGGGCCACTCCACCACCTCTAAGTAGGAATACTCTCCCTCCTCCCACATTTTCTTGGTACTCTACCTTTTTGAACTGGAAAGTTGGGCTCCAAGTAGCTTGGGTGGCTCAGGTGCAGAGTCCTCGGTTGTCATCTGAAATGTTGAGTGCAGATTTGGTAACTGAAGAAGAGCAATCGCCACAGCTGTCCAACTATTTATGCAGGCTCAGGCGGATGCCGTCTTGTCACTGGCTGTAAATATCCTCTTAGGCGCTGTGCTGAAGCTGAAACAGAACCATACAACATAAACTGACTGCATGTTATCAGAGTCCATTTGTACTGCATTCCTAGTTCTTCAAAGCACAGCTTATTCCTTGGAGTAGAATTGTAAGACCACCATAGATTTTTAGTCTCGTACAATTCTTCCACACAAAAATAAGGGCTTGTGCTTTGAAGAACTAAAGAACACAGCAGAAAAGGGACTCTGATAACAGGATTATGGACATACTAGGGCCACTCCACCACCTCTAAGTAGGAATACTCTCCCTCCTCCCACATTTTCTTGGTACTCTACCTTTTTGAACTGGAAAGTTGGGCTCCAAGTAGCTTGGGTGGCTCAGGTGCAGAGTCCTCGGTTGTCATCTGAAATGTTGAGTGCAGATTTGGTAACTGAAGAAGAGCAATCGCCACAGCTGTCCAACTATTTATGCAGGCTCAGGCGGATGCCGTCTTGTCACTGGCTGTAAATATCCTCTTAGGCGCTGTGCTGAAGCTGAAACAGAACCATACAACATAAACTGACTGCATGTTATCAGAGTCCATTTGTACTGCATTCCTAGTTCTTCAAAGCACAGCTTATTCCTTGGAGTAGAATTGTAAGACCACCATAGATTTTTAGTCTCGTACAATTCTTCCACACAAAAATAAGGGCTTGTGCTTTGAAGAACTAAAGAACACAGCAGAAAAGGGACTCTGATAACAGGATTATGGACATACTAGGGCCACTCCACCACCTCTAAGTAGGAATACTCTCCCTCCTCCCACATTTACTTGGTACTCACCTTTTTGAACTGGAAAGTTGGGCTCCAAGTAGCTTGGGTGGGTCAGTTTATGTGCGTTGTCCTTGGTTGTTGCTCACAATCTACAGTACAGGTGTTTCTGATTGTAGAGTGTGGTCGGTGGCCAGCTGTGTGTGGTCTACAAGAAAATATTCTTCTTTGCTTTTTCATCCAGTGCTTTACCGCCTCTCTGTAGTTTACCTTGCCATTTAGCTTAATGGCTAATATGCTGTTGACATTTTCCACCTTGAGACGGTTTCTGTGATCTGTTAAGATTAATTTAACTTGCGAAAAAGTTCTTTCAACTTCAGCAGTTGAGAGTGGTAGAACACAGCCAACTGAAACAAGTTTCTGAATTAGAGGAAATGCTACGCCAATTGTGTCTTCAGATTTTTCTAAAGTCTTGTACACGTTGACCATGGACAATCTTTCATTATCAGAATTTTCTTCTTCCGTTTGTAAGAATACAGATTTAAAGTCTTCCCATTCTGATAACAGAAGATCTTCGTCCAGTTGATAAAAATCAGCAAGCTGTGCCATTTCGGCCACACCATAAAATCCCACACCTTTGTCTGCATTAAGATGCCTCATATCTAAGACACTTAGATGATCAAGTATAGCTATATTATGCATCCTCTCTGAAATGTTTTGGACCAATAGATCTAGAAAACACCTTGCATCTTCTTCAAACTTACAATTTTCTGCTGCTATAGGAGCCTGAATTCCTATTTTTCTTGCAGCATTTTCCAGGTTCCTGCAAAACTGACCCCCAGGCTTACGCTTTAAATTTTTCAAAGCACCAAGCGTAATGGAAACATTGCTGTGTATTGTAGACAAGTCAATATCTCTTCTTTCAAAGATTAAAACTAATTTGGAAAGCAGGCTCAGTACATCACAAAGAAAGTGAATTAATTGAAAAAAATGAAAATTTTTCAGATGTTTGAGAAGTCCTTCAGCAGTTGGCCCACTCACACCACTTGTAGTCCTTGACTGTCCAGTTACAACAGCATTTTCCAAATCGACAATGATCGAATGATAATTAATTCTTATTGAATTAATAGCATTTTCATGTGATAGCCATCTTGTGTGGCTAGCCTTTTTTATTTTTGTTCCCTTACATTTAGTAAATACTCCTTTGTATTTCTTCCAAAGTTTTGCTCCTCACAGAGCTGTATTTATAGTATTTGTAAATACTTGTTAATACTTCATCCATTTTCAGGAAAGGATTCAAAGATTCAAATGTATTTTTTGTTGCAAGAGCTAAACGATGATTGTGACAATGTATTGAAATAATCTTATTATTTTTGGCCTTTAGTTTGGCTGCTACTCCATCACGGTGACCAACCATTGAACTGGCGCCGTCACTTCCAAAGCCTACTAATTTCTCAAACCCTCCACAGTCTTCTATAGTCTGTGAAAGAGCATTGAAAATAGTTTCTGATTTTCCATCTGGAATTTCTGTATCATTAATAAAGGACACACTGACTTCTCCATCTTTTATATATTTTGCAGCAGTTGCCAAGTGTTTTCTGTTGCTGACATCAGTAGTTTCATCTGACATAACTGAAAATGATGGACTCTTCTGTAAAGACAAGATAACTTTCTCTCTTTGAACACTGGCCATCGAATTAACAAATTCGTTGATTGTTTGGTAGCTTGTATATGAGGCATTTTTAGATTTGTTCAGAGGGGCTAAAACTGGAGACTTTAATTCTTCTATACAGAAAACAACAAATGGTTTAAAAACAGTTGTATGTGGTATATTATGCTGGATTAGAAAATCCAGGCACTTCATAGCACATTCCACAGCTTTGAATTCCTCTGACTCTGGTCTATTTTTTCTGTTCTGTGAAGCTTCAGCATTACAACCGATTATTTCAGTTTGCATTGCTGCCTTGTGCATCTCGGAAACAGAATGCTCCTTAATTTTATCGCGCCTTACTGTGCTCATCCCACTATTCATCCATGGAGATTTGTTGTATTTTGTGTCGTTCAACAGATGTTTTAAACACAGCTTGCAGAGTAGAGATTCTCTTTCACCATTTTTTTTACAACTAAGCCACGGAAACTCTCTTTTCCATTTTATTTGGAAACCAACTTTATGTTTTGACTTTTTTTTTGGAGAAGCACTAACCCCAATGTCATTTATTATATCTGTATCTTCATTAGAAGAGCACCTTTCTTCAGATAGGTCATCATCCAAAATAATAGGGGGTGAGGTGTCACACTCTAAATTCTGAGAACAGTTGGCAAGAGAGATGGAGGATTGAGAATGCACATCTATGGTGTTTTCATTAACAATGACATTACATGACGTCGATACCGAGTCATCTACATTGCTGCAATTTGTGTTAACTGTGGCCAGTGAATTATCTTGGGAAGTGCATTGATTATCTGTGGGTACAGGATCAGAGGTGCTGGGTACAGGATCAGAGGTGCTGGGTACAGGATCAGAGGTGCTGGGTACAGGATCTAACTCTGCTGCATTTATTTTCTGTAATTAATAAAAATCGTAATCTAAATTCAAATATTTGTTACACTTTCTTACAGGGGTTTAAAATGGGTGTATGTAAATGTTTTCCTACCTTCTTTTTTCCTGAAAACATTTGATTGATTTTCAAACATTTTTTGCCTATTTCCTTGTTTTTTCTTTCATGTTCTTTCACTTTCCTTTTAAGAGTAGGCATGTTTTCTAAAAATAAAAAAAAATAAAAACACTTAACACACTCAAGCTCCCTAGAATGAGAGCCACTGTACTCTCCGTACCAGCAAACTCACCTGAGACAAGTTGAGGTCTCCTGTCATTCAAGCCAAGAGGATCAAAGAAGGATCAATATGCTTATTTGGAGCCTGTGGTGTGGAGTGATGCACAGTTGGTTCAATGGTTGGTCAACGTGATGGAGTACATAGAGACGAGGATGAGGATGAGCCAGCTTTCTGTGGAAGAACAAAACACTTTAACACACTCAAGCTCCCTCGGATGAGAGCCGCACTGTTTACTCTCAGTACCAGCATACTCACCTGAGGCAAATTGAGGACTCCGGGGATGCCGAGAGGATCAAAGAAGGAGCCAGAATATGCCACTTTGGAGCCTGTGGTGTGGAGTGATGCGCCAGTTGATGCAGTGGATTGCTTAACGTGATGGAGTACACAGAGATGAGGATGAGGATGAGCCAGCTTTCTGTGGAAGAACAAAACACATTAACACACTCAAGCTCCCTCGGATGAGAGCCGCACTGTTTACTCTCAGTACCAGCATACTCACCTGAGGCAAATTGAGGACTCCGGGGATGCCGAGAGGATCAAAGAAGGAGCCAGAATATGCCACTTTGGAGCCTGTGGTGTGGAGTGATGCGCCAGTTGATGCAGTGGATTGCTTAACGTGATGGAGTACACAGAGACGAGGACGAGGATGAGGATGAGCCAGCTTTCTGTGGAAGAACAAAACACTTTAACACACTCAAGCTCCCTCGGATGAGAGCCGCACTGTTTACTCTCAGTACCAGCATACTCACCTGAGGCAAATTGAGGACTCCGGTGAAGCCGAGAGGATCAAAGAAGGAGCCAGAATATGCCACTTTGGAGCCTGTGGTGTGGAGTGATGCGCCAGTTGATGCAGTGGATTGCTTAACGTGATGGAGTACACAGAGATGAGGATGAGGATGAGCCAGCTTTCTGTGGAAGAACAAAACACTTTAACACACTCAAGCTCCCTCGGATGAGAGCCGCACTGTTTACTCTCAGTACCAGCATACTCACCTGAGGCAAATTGAGGACTCCGGTGAAGCAGAGAGGATCAAAGAAGGAGCCAGAATATGCCACTTTGGAGCCTGTGGTGTGGAGTGATGCGCCAGTTGATGCAATCGGATTGCTTAACGTGATGGAGTACACAGAGACGAGGATGAGGATGAGCCAGCTTTCTGTGGAAGAACAAAACACATTAACACACTCAAGCTCCCTCGGATGAGAGCCGCACTGTTTACTCTCAGTACCAGCATACTCACCTGAGGCAAATTGAGGACTCCGGTGAAGCAGAGAGGATCAAAGAAGGAGCCAGAATATGCCACTTTGGAGCCACAGTGGTGTGGAGTGATGCGCCAGTTGATGCAATCGGATTGCTTAACGTGATGGAGTACACAGAGACGAGGATGAGGATGAGCCAGCTTTCTGTGGAAGAACAAAACACATTAACACACTCAAGCTCCCTCGGATGAGAGCCGCACTGTTTACTCTCAGTACCAGCATACTCACCTGAGGCAAATTGAGGACTCCGGTGAAGCCGAGAGGATCAAAGAAGGAGCCAGAATATGCCACTTTGGAGCCACAGTGGTGTGGAGTGATGCGCCAGTTGATGCAATCGGATTGCTTAACGTGATGGAGTACACAGAGATGAGGATGAGGATGAGCCAGCTTTCTGTGGAAGAACAAAACACATTAACACACTCAAGCTCCCTCGGATGAGAGCTGCACTGTTTACTCTCAGTACCAGCATACTCACCTGAGGCAAATTGAGGACTCCGGGGATGCCGAGAGGATCAAAGAAGGAGCCAGAATATGCCACTTTGGAGCCTGTGGTGTGGAGTGATGCGCCAGTTGATGCAGTGGATTGCTTAACGTGATGGAGTACACAGAGACGAGGACGAGGATGAGGATGAGCCAGCTTTCTGTGGAAGAACAAAACACTTTAACACACTCAAGCTCCCTCGGATGAGAGCCGCACTGTTTACTCTCAGTACCAGCATACTCACCTGAGGCAAATTGAGGACTCCGGTGAAGCCGAGAGGATCAAAGAAGGAGCCAGAATATGCCACTTTGGAGCCTGTGGTGTGGAGTGATGCGCCAGTTGATGCAGTGGATTGCTTAACGTGATGGAGTACACAGAGATGAGGATGAGGATGAGCCAGCTTTCTGTGGAAGAACAAAACACTTTAACACACTCAAGCTCCCTCGGATGAGAGCCGCACTGTTTACTCTCAGTACCAGCATACTCACCTGAGGCAAATTGAGGACTCCGGTGAAGCAGAGAGGATCAAAGAAGGAGCCAGAATATGCCACTTTGGAGCCTGTGGTGTGGAGTGATGCGCCAGTTGATGCAATCGGATTGCTTAACGTGATGGAGTACACAGAGACGAGGATGAGGATGAGCCAGCTTTCTGTGGAAGAACAAAACACATTAACACACTCAAGCTCCCTCGGATGAGAGCCGCACTGTTTACTCTCAGTACCAGCATACTCACCTGAGGCAAATTGAGGACTCCGGTGAAGCCGAGAGGATCAAAGAAGGAGCCAGAATATGCCACTTTGGAGCCACAGTGGTGTGGAGTGATGCGCCAGTTGATGCAATCGGATTGCTTAACGTGATGGAGTACACAGAGATGAGGATGAGGATGAGCCAGCTTTCTGTGGAAGAACAAAACACTTTAACACACTCAAGCTCCCTCGGATGAGAGCCGCACTGTTTACTCTCAGTACCAGCATACTCACCTGAGGCAAATTGAGGACTCCGGTGAAGCAGAGAGGATCAAAGAAGGAGCCAGAATATGCCACTTTGGAGCCTGTGGTGTGGAGTGATGCGCCAGTTGATGCAATCGGATTGCTTAACGTGATGGAGTACACAGAGACGAGGATGAGGATGAGCCAGCTTTCTGTGGAAGAACAAAACACATTAACACACTCAAGCTCCCTCGGATGAGAGCCGCACTGTTTACTCTCAGTACCAGCATACTCACCTGAGGCAAATTGAGGACTCCGGTGAAGCCGAGAGGATCAAAGAAGGAGCCAGAATATGCCACTTTGGAGCCACAGTGGTGTGGAGTGATGCGCCAGTTGATGCAATCGGATTGCTTAACGTGATGGAGTACACAGAGATGAGGATGAGGATGAGCCAGCTTTCTGTGGAAGAACAAAACACATTAACACACTCAAGCTCCCTCGGATGAGAGCTGCACTGTTTACTCTCAGTACCAGCATACTCACCTGAGGCAAATTGAGGACTCCGGGGATGCCGAGAGGATCAAAGAAGGAGCCAGAATATGCCACTTTGGAGCCTGTGGTGTGGAGTGATGCGCCAGTTGATGCAGTGGATTGCTTAACGTGATGGAGTACACAGAGACGAGGACGAGGATGAGGATGAGCCAGCTTTCTGTGGAAGAACAAAACACTTTAACACACTCAAGCTCCCTCGGATGAGAGCCGCACTGTTTACTCTCAGTACCAGCATACTCACCTGAGGCAAATTGAGGACTCCGGTGAAGCCGAGAGGATCAAAGAAGGAGCCAGAATATGCCACTTTGGAGCCTGTGGTGTGGAGTGATGCGCCAGTTGATGCAGTGGATTGCTTAACGTGATGGAGTACACAGAGATGAGGATGAGGATGAGCCAGCTTTCTGTGGAAGAACAAAACACTTTAACACACTCAAGCTCCCTCGGATGAGAGCCGCACTGTTTACTCTCAGTACCAGCATACTCACCTGAGGCAAATTGAGGACTCCGGTGAAGCAGAGAGGATCAAAGAAGGAGCCAGAATATGCCACTTTGGAGCCTGTGGTGTGGAGTGATGCGCCAGTTGATGCAATCGGATTGCTTAACGTGATGGAGTACACAGAGACGAGGATGAGGATGAGCCAGCTTTCTGTGGAAGAACAAAACACATTAACACACTCAAGCTCCCTCGGATGAGAGCCGCACTGTTTACTCTCAGTACCAGCATACTCACCTGAGGCAAATTGAGGACTCCGGTGAAGCCGAGAGGATCAAAGAAGGAGCCAGAATATGCCACTTTGGAGCCACAGTGGTGTGGAGTGATGCGCCAGTTGATGCAATCGGATTGCTTAACGTGATGGAGTACACAGAGATGAGGATGAGGATGAGCCAGCTTTCTGTGGAAGAACAAAACACTTTAACACACTCAAGCTCCCTCGGATGAGAGCCGCACTGTTTACTCTCAGTACCAGCATACTCACCTGAGGCAAATTGAGGACTCCGGTGAAGCAGAGAGGATCAAAGAAGGAGCCAGAATATGCCACTTTGGAGCCTGTGGTGTGGAGTGATGCGCCAGTTGATGCAATCGGATTGCTTAACGTGATGGAGTACACAGAGACGAGGATGAGGATGAGCCAGCTTTCTGTGGAAGAACAAAACACATTAACACACTCAAGCTCCCTCGGATGAGAGCCGCACTGTTTACTCTCAGTACCAGCATACTCACCTGAGGCAAATTGAGGACTCCGGTGAAGCCGAGAGGATCAAAGAAGGAGCCAGAATATGCCACTTTGGAGCCACAGTGGTGTGGAGTGATGCGCCAGTTGATGCAATCGGATTGCTTAACGTGATGGAGTACACAGAGATGAGGATGAGGATGAGCCAGCTTTCTGTGGAAGAACAAAACACTTTAACACACTCAAGCTCCCTCGGATGAGAGCCGCACTGTTTACTCTCAGTACCAGCATACTCACCTGAGGCAAATTGAGGACTCCGGTGAAGCAGAGAGGATCAAAGAAGGAGCCAGAATATGCCACTTTGGAGCCTGTGGTGTGGAGTGATGCGCCAGTTGATGCAATCGGATTGCTTAACGTGATGGAGTACACAGAGACGAGGATGAGGATGAGCCAGCTTTCTGTGGAAGAACAAAACACATTAACACACTCAAGCTCCCTCGGATGAGAGCCGCACTGTTTACTCTCAGTACCAGCATACTCACCTGAGGCAAATTGAGGACTCCGGTGAAGCCGAGAGGATCAAAGAAGGAGCCAGAATATGCCACTTTGGAGCCACAGTGGTGTGGAGTGATGCGCCAGTTGATGCAATCGGATTGCTTAACGTGATGGAGTACACAGAGATGAGGATGAGGATGAGCCAGCTTTCTGTGGAAGAACAAAACACATTAACACACTCAAGCTCCCTCGGATGAGAGCCGCACTGTTTACTCTCAGTACCAGCATACTCACCTGAGGCAAATTGAGGACTCCGGGGATGCCGAGAGGATCAAAGAAGGAGCCAGAATATGCCACTTTGGAGCCTGTGGTGTGGAGTGATGCGCCAGTTGATGCAGTGGATTGCTTAACGTGATGGAGTACACATAGACGAGGACTAGGATGAGGATGAGCCAGCTTTCTGTGGAAGAACAAAACACTTTAACACACTCAAGCTCCCTCGGATGAGAGCTGCACTGTTTACTCTCAGTACCAGCATACTCACCTGAGGCAAATTGAGGACTCCGGTGAGCCGTGAGGATCAAAGAAGGAGCCAGAATATGCTGCTATGGAGCCTGTGGTGTGGAGTGATGCGCCAGTTGATGCAATCGGATTGCTTAACGTGATGGAGTACACAGAGACGAGGATGAGGATGAGCCAGCTTTCTGTGGAAGAACAAAACACATTAACACACTCAAGCTCCCTCGGATGAGAGCTGCACTGTTTACTCTCAGTACCAGCATACTCACCTGAGGCAAATTGAGGACTCCGGTGAGCCGTGAGGATCAAAGAAGGAGCCAGAATATGCTGCTATGGAGCCTGTGGTGTGGAGTGCCAGGAGTCAGAGGTGCAGTGATGGATGTGACAGATAGTTGTGTCATGTGATTGAGTACATAGAGACGAGGATGAGGATGTGCCAGCTTTAGAAAAAAAAAAGAAAGTAATAAATGTGGACAGATTTTTCAATTAACTTATAGAATTTTAAGTGTTGCACCTTATGTCATGAGGATGCTGTATGATTTGGGGGCCCTTAATTATTATGGTCATCATTTATGATGACCATTCAATAATGGCCCCCAAGTCATAAAGTAAACTGGGGCAGATGTATTAAACTTGGAGAAGTGATTATAGTGCATTAGCCAGTCAGCTCCTGTCATGTAAAACCTGTAATGATTGGATGGTGCATTCATATTTAATGCACTATCACTACTCCAGGCTGTTCCTGATGGTTCTGAACATTCGGACAGGTTACTATTCCCACTTATAGTTCGCGTGGATAGATATTCATGAAAAATGTGAAAAAAATAAAAAATGTGAAAAGCACAGGAAGAATATACAAACTCCACACAATAGGACCAATAGTCCAACAGAGTGCAGTGGGACGGTCATGCAATGGTAGCTTTTTTAAAATATATATTTATTCTATTTTGTCCCCTAAATCTCTTCAACATACAACTTAATGAACTTATAAAATATAAAACCACTTGTGACAGTCTACTCACACCTTAAATGTGGCTGCACAGATTTGTTATATAAAAAGCAAGGTATTTCAGCTAATAAGAAGACTATATATATATATATAATGTTATTTGCATATTCCCTCACACCCCGGTCTGTATGTACCCTCCCCTCACACCCCGGTCTGTATGTACCCTTCCCTCACACCCCGGTCTGTATGTAACCCCCCCCCCCTCACACAAGGTCTATGTATCCCCCAGACCCTGGTCTTTGGGGGATACATAGACCTTGTGTGAGGGTGGGGGGGGTTACATACAGACCGGGGTGTGAGGGGAGGGTACATACAGACCGGGGTGTGAGGGGAGGGTACATACAGACCGGGGTGTGAGGGAATATGCAAATAACATTATATATATATAGTCTTCTTATTAGCTGAAATACCTTGCTTTTTATATAACAAATCTGTGCAGCCACATTTAAGGTGTGAGTAGACTGTCACAAGTGGTTTTTATATTTTATAAGTTCAAGTTGTATGTTGAAGAGATTTAGGGCTCAAAATAGAATAAATATATATTTGAAAAAGCTACCATTGCATGACCCACTGCACTCTGTTGGACTATTGGTCCTATTGTGTGGAGTTTGTATATTCTTCCTGTGCTTTTCAAATTTTTCAAGATTAACTATCCACGCGAACTATAAGTTATAGTTCGCGTGGATAGTTAATCTTGAAAAATGTGAAAAAAATAAAAAATGTGAAAAGCACAGGAAGAATATACAAACTCCACACAATAGGACCAATAGTCCAACAGAGTGCAGTGGGTCATGCAATGGTAGCTTTTTCAAATATATATTTATTCTATTTTGAGCCCTAAATCTCTTCAACATACAACTTGAACTTATAAAATATAAAAACCACTTGTGACAGTCTACTCACACCTTAAATGTGGCTGCACAGATTTGTTATATAAAAAGCAAGGTATTTCAGCTATATAAGAAGACTATATATATATATATATATATATATATATATATATATATATATATATATAATGTATTCTTATTTGCATATTATGTACCCCCCTCACACCCCGGTCTGTATGTACCCTTCCCTCACACCCCGGTCTGTATGTACCCTCCCCTCACACCCCGGTCTGTATGTACCCTTCCCTCACACCCCGGTCTGTATGTAACCCCCCCCCTCACACAAGGTCTATGTATCCCCCAAAGACCAGGGTCTGGGGGATACATAGACCTTGTGTGAGGGGGGGGGGGGGGGGGGTTACATACAGACCGGGGTGTGAGGGAAGGGTACATGCAGACCGGGGTGTGAGGGGAGGATACATACAGACCGGGGTGTGAGGGAAGGGTACATACAGACCAGGGTGTGAGGGAACACTGGTACAAGGCACAACACTTATCCACAGCTATATATTGTACAAAGCATCTCTCTGAGATGGGAGTACCACTGTTTTATTCTGAAAGAACTGCACTATAAAACACAGATAGTATTGCACTGCAAGTTACCGTTACATTTCTGCTCTATTTCAGTTCGTCATTGTATGGGTTAGAGGGGGCTTCTCCACGTGAAACAAAGAATGATCTATGTACTACCGTACTGAGTACTTACATCACAGAGGGGGAGCGCTGATCACCCAGCCCCACTTGCGGAGCGGTATTAAAGATGGCGGCCGGGTGATCCTCCCTGGCGTCTCCTTTTAAACATTCATCCACACAGGTGGGCTGGGTTTGCCTCGGCGGGAGAGGCAAACCCAGCCCTCCTGTCTCACCAGACCCTGAGCAGACCTATAGAGGACGCTGACAGCTAATGACAGGGCAGGACAAGGCGGACGGGGAGGGGCGGGCCGCGGAGGTCTCCGTCTCGACACATGCACGGAGTCTCAGTGATAATAAAAATGCAGTGCAGTGTGCTTAGTGTGTTTGGCGGCGTGGCGGGGTCCAGCGGGCAGCAAAGTGCGGGGCGGGAGGGCGCAAACAAACGGGCAGGGCGGGATTCAGGGGTCTAAAAAAGGGGCAGGGCGCAGCGCCCTGTGAAAGACACCTAGAGTGAACACTATAGATAGCAACTCCCGAGTTCTGGCAATACCCGGGTGACCTGCCGACTTCTTGGCATGGAATTCCAGGAACACTCGCTGTCTTAACCTAGGAGGCACAAACAAAAGACCTACCGGAAGGTCTGAAGGAGCCTGCTCCTATGCTGTAAGGACTAATGATAAGAGGTCCTGGGCAATGCCCACTTTAATACATGATGGGGACACAATGGGCAATGGCTCCTCGTGGTCTCCTGGATTGGAGCAAAACTCTGCGAGAGCGCATCAGCCTTGATGTTTTTTGACCCAGGGCGATATGTTATCAAAAAATTAAAGCGAACAAAAAACAAAGCCCATCGTGCCTGCCTGGCATTGAGACGCTTCGCTGACTCTAAATATGCCAGATTCTTATGGTCGGTGAGAATTGAGACCACAAACTTAGCCCCCTCAAGCCAGTGTCTCCACTCCTCGAGTGCATCCTTAATAGCCAACAATTCCCGGTTACCCACGTCATAATTCATCTCGGCAGGCGAAAATTTACGGGAAAAGTAAGCACAGGGATGAAGGCAATTATCAGACACTCCCATCTGAGAAAGCACTGCCCCAATACCCATCTCAGAGGCATCTACCTCCACCACAAAAGGACGCTCTGGATCTGGGTGTCGCAGCACCTTGGCCGATACAAATGCCCTTTTGAGACGGGCAAAAGCCGCTTTAGCCTCACAAGACCAGTGAGCAACATCCGCCCCTTTCTTAGTGAGTGCCACCAAGGGCGCCACTATAGACGAAAATCCAGCGATAAATCGTCTATAAAAATTTGCAAAGCCCAGGAAACGCTGAAGCGCCTTCAAACTAGTGGGCTGCACCCAATCCAGGACTGCCTGTACCTTGGAACCCTCCATTTGGAAACCTTCTGGGGAGATAATATATCCTAGAAATGCGATTTGCTGAACTTCAAATTCGCACTTCTCCAGCTTCGCCCCAAGCCGGTGGTCTCTAAGTTTCTGGAGGACTAAGCGTACATGCTTCCGATGTTCCTCCAGGGAATGGGAGAAGATTAGGATGTCATCTAAGTATACAACTAAGAATCTATCCAAATATTCCCTGAGCACATCATTCATGAAATCCTGGAAGACTGCCGGGGCATTACAGAGCCCAAAAGGCATCACCAAATATTCATAATGCCCTGAGTGGGTATTAAAGGCAGTCTTCCATTCATCCCCCTCTCTTATTCGGATTAGATTGTACGCACCGCGTAGGTCAATCTTAGAAAAAATGGTGGCAGTACGAAGCTGGTCAAACAAGACCGAAATGAGAGGCAGTGGGTATGAGTTTTTAATCGTGATACGGTTCAATTCCCTGAAGTTGATGCAGGGTCGCAACGAACCGTCCTTTTTACCCACGAAGAAGAACCCCGACCCAACTGGAGACTGTGAAGGTCTGATAAATCCCTTAGCCAAGTTCTCCTGAATGTACTCTGCCATAGCATGAGTCTCAGGACGTGACAGGGAGTACAACCTGCTCTTGGGAAGCTTAGCATTTGGCAACAAATCAATGGCACAGTCATAGGGGCGATGGGGAGGTAGTACCTCTGCAACTTTTTTGGAGAACACGTCCGCAAAATCTGCATAACACCCTGGCAATCCTGGCAAACTTAGCTGCGAGAGCCTGACTGGGAGGCTCAAGCAACTCCTGAAACAATCAGTACCCCAACTAAGAATCTCCCCAGAGACCCAGTCAAATTGAGGATTGTGGGCCCTTAACCAGGGTAACCCCAACACCAATGGGGCAAAAGTACAGACAGTCACATAAAAGGACAATTTTTCAGAGTGTGTGGCTCCAATAAACAAAGACATCTGGCTAGTGCAAGAGGTAATTTTACCTTGGGATAATGGTTCCCCGTTTAACCCACAAATCTCAATTTCCGATGCCAAGGGTACTAAGGGAACAGAGTGTTTCAGGGCGAATTGGCGGTCCATAAAAACTCCGTCGGCCCCACTGTCCACAAAGGCCTCAGTCTTGACAGTTTGACCGAGGATCTTCAAGGTCACCGGAATGATAAAAGTCTTCTTGGGAAATTCTGACTTCTGGCCTGACAGGATATTTCCCATCACCCTCAGGCCCTGAAGTTTTCCGGCTTTTCTGGGCATGATACTACCACATGACCTTTATTCCCACAGTACAAACACAACCCCTGCTGTCTCCTCCGCGTCTTCTCACGCGAGGAGAGGCGGGTAGCCCCAATCTGCATAGGCTCCTCAGAAAATTCCTCAGAGTCTGAGGTTCCCTTGGGAAAGAAAGAAACCTCAGTCTCCCTTTCAAGCCTACACTCTCTCAGCCGTCTATCCACCCGGATGGATAACTGCATGAGCTGATCCAAGCTATCAGGCAAGGGATATTGTACCAGTTGGTCCTTTATCTGGTTAGAAAGACCTCTTCGGTACTGGTGTCTCCGGGCTGGGTCATTCCACTGGGTATCATGAGCCAACCTCCGAAACTCCGTACAGTAAACCTCAACTGGCCTTCGCCCTTGCTTAAGGATCGAAATTTGAGCCTCGGCTGAGGCCGTCTTGTCAGGGTCATCATACAACATGCCCAGTGCCGTAAAAAAAGCATCAACACTTTTAAGCGACGGACAGTCAGGCTGCAACCCATATGCCCAGACCTGTGGGTCTCCTTGTAGCAAGGAAATCACTATGCCCACCCGCTGAATCTCCGACCCAGAAGACTGAGGCCTAAGCCGGAAGTATAGCTTGCAGCTCTCCTTGAAACAAAAGAACTGCGAGCGATCTCCAGAAAAACGATCCAGGAGTTTTACTTTCGGCTCCTTAACCCCTGAAGGTGCTGCTGCTGCTGCGGGAGCTCCGCCAGCGGCCTGGGAGGTGTGCATTTTAATGGACAAATCATTAAATTGTCGAGTCAGGACCTGCACCTGATCGACCACCTGTTGCAACGTATTTAGAGGGGTATGCTCCATATTCCCACAAAATTTCAACAGGAGTATTAGGCTGCTGAATATGTTATGCACACCAGTGCCTGCAGGAATGTACTGGTGTCAGAACTGTTATGCACTCCAGTGCCTGCAGGAATGTACTGGTGTTTGAACTGTTATGCACACCAGTGCCTGCAGGAATGTACTGGTGTCTGAACGGATAGGTATGCAAAACAAATGAACTCACAGACAGACTGGGACATATGACATTACGTACACAGAAGGTGATAGGGTAACAAAATACACACAAAGTGAACAGAGAAGCCCAGAGGCTAAGGAACTGGGTGTCTCCCTAGTATTAGTAATGCTCAGATGGGAAAAGCAAGATGTTGTGTTTTAATACGTAGAGAACCCGAAATGCTGTTGCTAAGGGCAACAGCAAAACCCTAAAGGGTTACCAAGTTCACAGAGTAGTAAAAGAACCCCAGCAAGCTAAACGACTGACTCCAGTCTTACTGCTAGGTCTGGATTGGCAGAGTGCAGTACCAAATCCCCAGGCCTATTTGCAGTAAGCAACAACAAATACAAAGCTACACAGTACTGGCTAACTTTCAGGAACTGACTAACCAACAAAGATTCAGCAGCATCTGCTTAACCTGAGAAGAGGCCTTATAAAGCAGTGCTGTCCACGCCCCACTCAGACCTCACAGACTGTAAGCACAAAATCCAGCACCGGATCCCCTGCCGTGCAAAGAGCCTGTAACCACTGCACAGCAAAAGACCCGAACCGGAGTATCAGCTGCGCTCAGGTTACTCCGCTAGCACTTGTCTCCCGGTTGCCATGACGACGTGGCAGCACAGGGCAGGAAACCCTAACAAGAATAAAGAAAAGAGAAGAAAGAAGAGAAAGAAGAACAGAGAAAATGAAAGATGGTAATGTAGCTAGCCAAGTTTTACGGGTAAAGATATGCGTGAGGTTGGCAATCCACGGTTACACAGATTTATTGGCAACAAAATGACCAAATTGTGACATAAATGAAATTCAAGAATCATATAAGAAAC
Organism: Pseudophryne corroboree; assembly: GCF_028390025.1. Classification (NCBI taxonomy): domain Eukaryota; kingdom Metazoa; phylum Chordata; class Amphibia; order Anura; family Myobatrachidae; genus Pseudophryne; species Pseudophryne corroboree. The sequence goes on from NW_026967501.1 coordinate 3,047,539, forward strand.
TGTGGGGTATATTTACTAAGGTCCCGATTTTGACCGAGATGGTGTTTTTTCTTCAAAGTGTCATCTCGGGAATATACTAAACTCAAATCACGGCAGTGATGAGGGCATTCGTATTTTTATTATGGCTGTGTAGTAAAAATACGAATGAATACACCATCGGTCAAATACGCCTGTTATTTGGTAGAACTCGGTAATTTACTAAAATTTGTATTTCACAAACACTGCCGGCAATAGCCAAACACTGCTGTGAAAAAATACCAATCTTAAAAAAAAAAGCAGTTTTAAAACAGACCTGCTTTTTTTTACCGTGTTCTGATAGTCATGCACGGATCCGTGATATCCATGCATGGTTATCAGTGGGAATGGGTGGGAAATGATGGAAAATTAGAAAACAAAAATGCGTGGGGTCCCCACTCCTAAGCAAAACCAGCCTCGGGCTCTTTGAGCCAATTCTGGTTGAAAAAATATGAGGAAAAAAATGACTGGGGCTCCCCCATATTTAATCAACCAGACCGGGCTCTGCGCCTGGTCCTGGTGCAAAAAATACGGGTGATAAAAAGTGTTGGGGTCCCCCGTATTTTTTGAACCAGCACCGGGCTACACTAGCCAGGTACATAATGCCAGAGCCAGGGGACACTTTTATTGTGGTCCTGGCGTCCCTGGCATTACATCCCCAACTAGTCACCCCTGGCCGGGGTACCCTGGAGGAGTGGGAACCCCTTAAATCAAGGGTTCCACTCCCTCCAGCCACCCAAGGGCCAGGGGTGAAGCCCGAGGCTGTCCCCCCCATCCAAGTGCGGCGGATGGGGGGCTGATAGCCAAGTGTAAAAATTCAGAATATTGTTTTTAGTAGCAGTACTACAAGTCCCTGCAAGCCTCACCCGCAAGCTGGTACTTGGAAAACCACAAGAACCAGCATGTGGTGTAAAACCCGGGCCCGCTGGTACCTGTAGTACTACTACTAAAAAAATACCCAACAAAAAACAGGACACACACACCGTGACAGTAAAAGTTTATTACATACATGCACACCTCCATACATACATACTTACCTATGTTCAGATGTCGACTCGGCCCACGTCTCGTCGTCGATTCCAGGGTACCTGAAAATAAAATTATACTCACCTAAATCCAGTGTGTCATGTCCTTTTGTAATAATCCACGTACTTGGCAAAAAAACAAACCGCATACCCGATCCACGCACTGAAAGGGGTCCCATGTTTACACATGGGACCCCTTTCCCCGACTGCCAGGACCCCCCCTGACTCCTGTTAAAGAGGGTCCCTTCAGCCAATCAGGGAGCGCCACATCGTGGCACTCTCCTGATTGGCTGTGTGCTCCTGTAGTGTCAGTGAGGCTGTGCAAGGCAGAGATACAATGTAGCGCCTATGCGCTCCATTGTATCCAGTGGTGGGAACTTTGCGGTCAGTGTTGAGGTTACTCATATTTTCCTCATATTTTTTCAACCAGGACCGGTTCAAAGAGCCCGAGGCTGGTTTTGCTAAGGAGGGGGCACCCCACGCATATTTTTTTCCTACTTTAAACTATTTTTAATTTTTTTAAAGATGCACAATGAAACCCTGTACGGATCTCACAGATCCGTCCGAGTTTCATTGTGTTAATGTCGGCAGTGTTTTACTATTCACTCCCGTAAAACACTGCCAAAAAATACAAATGACATCGACATCGGAAAACACGAAAATGTAAAATACGACAGCTTAGTAAATTAGTCGGAAAAAATTCAAAAAGTTGCAGTTTCACACACTCAATGTAATTTGTGTTTGAACTTTAACCTCATTCTGAAAATTACGAATTTTAGTAAATATACCCCTGTATGTTGAAAATCTGCACCATGGATGCACCTGGTTGATAAATGAGACAGCTCCTATAATTGGGAGGCGATATATTTACTGAAAACAGAGGCTTATCCTGCCGCAGAGACATTCTGGTATATCACTCAAAAAACTAATCGTCCGAGTGCAGAAGAAGAAAACACTTATTTCTTACAGCTGAATTGCTGTTTACCAGCAAGGGTTAAGTGATAATAATAAGATTATAGGTGGACCTTTGTCCTGGAGTATGTGATGATCAGCTGTTGTATTACATGTCTGTTATACCAGAGAGTGAATGGTAACCTGTGAGATACTAATCATACCCAAATAGAAACATTCACATTGTACGACTTCTCAGTATCTACTAATTACTCAAATGTTAAATCAGCAACTTCGGAAATTACACTTAAAAGTAATCATATAGAGTACAATCAAAAAAGTCCAAATGGGCGCTTACTGGACCGGGGAACCCCTGGAGTGGGTATGGGCTGCGCAGTCCCAATACCCAAGTGGACCAAATGGACCGTTTCACCTCAAGTGGGCTTGTTCTTTTTTCTTTTTCCTTTTTGCTATGCATTTTACTGACTCTGGGAACACCACCGACATTTGAAATCAACACACCATGTGTAAATTGGTAATATAGTCGGTTAGGGACTAATATCCATCAAAGGTTATAGTCTTATGTTTCAACCTGTTGCAGAACTACCCACTTTGTAGTCACTGTGACACCCCCAGATCCCCTCACCTCCCCAGTCATGTCCCTGTATTAATACTATAGATATAAGTGATGTAACTGTGACACTCCCAGATCCCCTCACCTACCCAGTCATGTCCCTGTATTATTACTATAGATATAAGTGATGTCACTATGATGCTTCCAGATCCCCTCACCTCCCCAGTCATGTCCCTGTATTATTACTATAGATATTAGTGATGTCACTGTGACACTCCCAGATCCCCTCACCTCCCCAGTCATGTCCCTTTATTATTACTATAGATACAAGTGACATCACAGTGATACTCCCAGATCCCCTCACCTCCCCAGTCATGTCACTGTAATGATACGATCATACTGTAAATCTTGCATGCTAATGTTTCAACAATAAATGGATACAAAGTATTTAGAAGAAACAATAATGGTGAATTTTATCAGTTAAAGAAAACAATTTAGTATTATCTTTTATTTATATGGTGCCATATGGGATCTGCAGCGCCCCTTACACAGTACATAAACAAATGAGCAGAAAACACAGTGTGAGACAATATGGGACAAATACAAGGTTTATACAGAAAACCAGGGGTTAGGTGCCATCAAAGGGAGTATGGAGTATAAGATAGTGTAAGTAATATTGTTCACTCTAGGATTTGTGCAGGGCGCCGGACTGTGAGAGGCAGAAGTGTGTGCGCTGAAAAAGGGGTGTGCCCATGCAAAATAAAGGGTGTGGTCATTTCACGTAATAAAAGTGGGCGGTTCAGCCCACAGACGTTAAAAAGGGGCGTAAGCGGCTGGCGGCATCACTGTTTGGGGCATGCCCAGCACCTATGGAGGTGCTGGGCTTTCCCCAAGCTCTCTTACAGCGCGAATGGATGCCGCGCGCATGCGCATGGCATCTTTACAAACTGGGAGGGCAGGAAGCGGGTGGCTGTTCTAGCAGGGCGCCGCAGAAATTGCAGGGCGGATTTTGCCCTTAAAAAAAATCGGGCAGGGCGCTGCACCCTGCTAAAACAGCTTAGCGTGAACACTAAGTAAGAGAAGGCAAGGCACATGATGGAGAAGGCCCTGCTCTTGCGAGCTTACAATCTAAAAGGTGAAGGGCTAACACACCAGGGTGACATAGAAGGGGTAGACTGTGAGCGTGGACAAGAGGGTTAGGAGGATAGTTGGCTGGGGTTGGTGAAGAAGTGGGTCTTGAGAGCTCAATTGAAGTTTTGTAGAGAGTCGGATGGGGAGAGGTAGGGAATTCCAGAGATAGGGAGCAGCACGTGAGAAATCTTGTAGGTAGGAGTGGGAGGAGGTAATCAGTTGGCAGGAGAGGCGGCGTGCATTAGCAGAGCGAAGAGGGCGGGTGGTGGTGTAAAGAGAGATAAGGTCAGAGATGTAAATGGGAGAGGAGTGGGTGAGTGCTTTGTAAGTGAGTGTGAGAAGTTTGAATTGGATTCTGAAGGGGAAGGAGAGTGTCGAAGTCGAATATATTACAGCCATACACATCACGTACAAACTTCACACAGATGGCCTTCGTGCGGGTACTTGTTCCACTGTGCGTGCGCATACTCGCAAGTTGCGTATGATCACTCCCGCGATCGTGCGTGTTAGCGCGTGGTATGAGTATTTATGGTAGCATATGCATTTGCATGGAAAAGCCTCAAAGACATATTCTATATTTAAGTCACATAGCACAGAATTTACACATAGCCTACATGCACCCCACCAGCGAGTTTCATTTATGTAAAAGGTAAAACAACAGAGGGATTTGACTTTAGAGGATATGAGGGGACAGAATTAGGTTAGGAGGTGGTGTTTGGTATCCATCTGTAAGGTATATTAAGAGCAATATTCCGATAGCAGTTTGCAGAAGGTAGCATGCTCCTGCGCATAATTATGCGCAGGAACAGAATATTAATATCTTACTGTACACATGATATTCGGCGGGAACCCACTGGAGAACAACTGTAACTGCACCCGGACCAGGCATCGCCCACCTATTCAAACCGACCTATGACCCCTCCTGTACTGTAAATGACCATCCCAGTGACCTATAGGTGAAGAGATTACAGTTTCCATTGTATCATGTTTTGGACAAATGTATAAAAACCCAGCTGCATGGCCGGCCACACACATTCTCTGAAGGTCATCTATCTTGATTGATTGAGGACCGGGTGGAGCTGGCGAACAAACGTATGTACCATTGATTGTAGCCTCTTCTCTCATTGTGTTTGTATTATTGTTGTAACCCCCTGCTAGTAAATAACCGTTGGTGGGTCGGACCCCAACATATTTTAAATACAATTGGTGTCGTGTTCCTTTCCTGCTAAAGGTTTAAAGTGTATCTCAGCCACTCGGGCTGCTGCATTGTGCTCACAGCATGTAGGCTTGTGTACACAAAGTGTGTACTTATTACGCCCGTTCGGCATGAGTACGCATAGTGCATACACGGTGCTAGCTTGTGTACGTAAGGTGCGTAAACAGTACAGAGGTTAAGGATTATATTCAGCGGCCACAGCGGCTGGAACTTTATTGAAATCAGGTGTTGCTTTTTCGTCCTGTAAGTTAATCAGCTTTAACAGGAGCCAGTGAAGGGCTTGTAGGAGAGGGGAGGTGGACGTAGTACATTTGGTGAGGAAGATGAGCCAGGCAGCAGCATTGAGGGTAGATTGGAGTGGAGATATGTATGTGTTAGGGCTGCCAGTCAGGAGGAGAGTACAGGAGAGGGAGGAGGGAAGGATTACACCAAGACAGCGCACTTGGCGGCTAGAGAAGATAGTAGTGCCATCAGTAGATAATGACATTGTGGGAGGTAAGGTTATGCGGGAGGGAGGGAAGATGATCAGCTCGGTCTTAGACATGTTAGGTGTAATAAAGCGCTGGGACATCCAAACAGAGACAGCAGAGAGACAGTTGAATATACGAGTGAGGAGAGCAAGAGAGAGGTCCGGAGACAGGAAAGATAGATTTCAGTGTCATCAGCATAGAGATGATATTAGAAATCAAAATAATGAATGAGCTTACCTAGTGAGGACGTATAGAGAGAAAAGAAGAGGTCCAAGAACAGAACCTTGGGGGACATCTACAGTTAGTGGAAGTGGGGGGAGGTGGAGTCATGAGAGGAGACAGAGAAGTAACGGCCAGACAGATAGGAAGAGAGAGCAGTATCACGCAGACCAATGGAGTGAAGGATTTGCAGTAGGAGAGAGTGGTCCACAGTGTCAAAAGCAGCAGAGAGATCAAGAAGAATAAGTAGAGAGTAGGATTTAGCAGCATGGAGGTCATTGCAGACCTTTGTAAGGGCAGTTCACTGAAGTGGGGAGGACGGAAGCCAGACTGGAATGGGTCAAGCAGTGAGTGTGAGGAAAGAAAGGAATATTATAACACAGGCCGCTCCCCCTGTAGAGTAGGATGCCACAGGCTGCTCCTCCCATCTATTATGACAACACAGTCCACTCCCCCTGTATACTATGACAACACAGGATGCTACCCCTGTATATTATGACAACACAGTCCACTTCCCCTGTATATTATGACAACACAGTCCACTCCCCCTGTATGCTATGACAGCACAGGAAGCTACCCCTGTATATTATGACAACACAGTCCACTTCCCCTGTATATTATGACAACACAGTCCACTCCCCCTGTATGCTATGACAGCACAGGAAGCTACCCCTGTATATTATGACAACACAGTCCACTTCCCCTGTATATTATGACAACACAGTCCACTCCCCCTGTATATTATGACAACACAGTCCACTCCCCCTGTATACTATGACAACACAGGATGCTACCCCTGTATATTATGACAACACAGTCCACTTCCCCTGTATATTATGACAACACAGGATGCTACCCCTGTATATTATGACAACACAGTCCACTCCCCCTGTATACTATGACAACACAGGATGCTCCCCCTGTATATTATGACAACACAGGCCACTCCCCCTGTATATTATGACAACACAGGATGCTACCCCTGTATACTATGACAGCACAGGTCGCTCTCCCTGTATATTATGACAACACAGGCCACTCCCCCTGTATATTATGACAACACAGGCCACTCCCCCTGTATATTATGACAACACAGGCCGCTCCTCCTGTTTATTATGACAACACAGGCCGCTACCCCTGTATATTATGACAGCACAGGATGCTACCCCTGTATATTATGACAACACAGGATGCTACCACTGTATATTATGACAACACAGGATGCTACCCCTGTATATTATGACAACACAGGATGCTACCCCTGTATATTATGACAACACAGGATGCTACCCCTGTATATTATGACAACACAGGATGCTACCCCTGTATATTATGACAGCACAGGATGCTACCCCTGTATATTATGACAGCACAGGATGCTACCCCTGTATATTATGACAACACAGGATGCTACCCCTGTATATTATGACAACACAGGATGCTACCCCTGTATATTATGACAACACAGGATGCTACCCCTGTATATTATGACAACACAGGATGCTACCCCTGTATATTATGACAACACAGCCGGCTCCCCCTGTATATTATGACAACACAGGATGCTACCCCTGTATATTATGACAACACAGGATGCTACCCCTGTATATTATGACAACACAGGATGCTACCCCTGTATATTATGACAACACAGGATGCTACCCCTGTATATTATGACAACACAGCCGGCTCCCCCTGTATACTATGACAACACAGGATGCTACCCCTGTATATTATGAAAACACAGGCCGCTCCCTCTGTATATTATGACAGCACAGGATGCTACCCCTGTATATTATGAAAACACAGGCCACTCCCCCTGTATATTATGACAACACAGGATGCTACCCCTGTATATTATGACAACACAGGATGCTCCCCCTGTATATTATGACAACACAGGATGCTCCCCCTGTATATTATGACAACACAGGATGCTCCCCCTGTATATTATGACAACACAGGATGCTACCCCTGTATATTATGACAACACAGGATGCTATCCCTGTATATTATGACAACACAGGCCGCTCCTTCTGTATATTATGACAGCACAGGCTGCTCCCCTTGTATACTATGACAACACAGGATGCTACCCCTGTATATTATGATCGCACAGGATGCTACCCCTGTATACTATGACAGCACAGGATGCTATCCCTGTATATTATAACAACACAGGCCGCTCCCTCTGTATATTATGACAACACAGGCTGCTCCCCTTGTATACTATGACAACACAGGATGCTACCCCTGTATATTATGATCGCACAGGATGCTACCCCTATATACTATGACAACACAGGATGCTATCCCTGTATATTATAACAACACAGGCCGCTCCCTCTGTATATTATGACAACACAGGATGCTACCCCTGTATATTATGACAACACAGGTCGCTCCCCCTGTATATTATGACAGCACAGGATGCTACCCCTGTATATTATGACAACATAGGCCGCTCCTCCTGTATACTATGATAGCACAGGTCGCTCTCCCTGTATACTATGACAACATAGGCCGCTCCCCCTGTATACTATGACAACACAGGATGCTACCCCTGTATATTATGACAACGCAGGCCGCTCCTTCTGTATAGAAAGACATGCCGCTCACCCTAT